>NC_141534.1:222860000-223472500 GCF_021556685.1 Rattus norvegicus
GTGTTGAAATATGTATGGGTTGTTTCCATATTTTGACATTCGTTAATAAAGCCCTTATAAACATACTTATTTCTGATTTTTATTTCTTCAACCTCTTTACTTGGATTTTTGATTTTCATTTTGATAACATAATCTGCATGAGAAAAAAGAATGGTCCCTGAGAGGTCTATTCTTCTTTGTTCCCAAGAAGATGCACAAGAGGCATTCTCCATCATGAGAACTGAATGCTATGTATTAACTTACCTACTAGGAGTTTCAGAGCAGTCATCCATTTTAATGTCTGGGAATACAGTAGCCATTCTGAATCTTTTCACATTCCATGGGAGACAATATTCCTTGAAATTTTTCAGGGATATCTTACCTGCATCAACTGGCCATGGAAGTTTGGAATGACACACAGATCTGTGTACAGGGAGTAATTTCACTGGGGCCTCCAAAAATGAAAGATAAAGACACTAAACTAATTAAGATGATTTTGAGCATAAGAGCCTTTAATTTTGGCCAATGACCAAGACCTAATTCTGAAGAGTCTCTTGGTTTCAAGCTCAGGAATACTGCAATTTAAAGGGAAATTCTGAAAAAATCCAGTTATATGAGTGTTATATGAGGGAAAGGGAGTAACATTGCAACATTATATTTGGCAGAAAATAATACTTTTTTAAAATACATTGGATACTTTATTTATTTACATTTTAAATATTACCTGATTTCCTGGTTTCCCATCCACACACTCCTTATATCATCCTCCCGCCACTACTTCTGTGAGGGTGTTCCTGCACACACCCACCCACTCCTGCCTCACCACCATAGCCTTCCTCTAAAATGGGTCATCAAGCCTTCACAGGACCAAGGCTCACTTCCCAAGAGGCTCTTTCATCTCCTTCAGTCTCCTTCCCCTATCTCCTCCATTGGGGTCCTTGTGATCAGTCCAATGGTTGGCTTTGAGAATCCACATCTATAATGGTCAGTATCTAGCAGAACCTCTCAAAATACACCCATATCACGTTCCTGTCAGCAAGTACTTTTTGGCATCAGCAATATTGTCTGTTTGGTGTCTGCATAGATCCCAGGTGGAGCAATCTCTGAATAGCCTTTCTTTCACTCTTTTTCACCCTTTGTCCTTGAATTTCTTTAGACAGGAGCGATTCTGGGTTAAAATTTTGGAGATGTGTTGGTGGCCCCATCCATTAACTGGGAAGAAGGGGCATGTCTAATCTCTGGATAAGATCTTGACATGTTCTTCCTCCTCTTTGTGGGGTAATTCAGATAATATTATCCCTGAGGGGTTCTGGGAGGCTCTTTCTTTACTGGCATCGGGACTATTGGTTGCTTGCCCTAGTTTCCCATTCCACATTGCTATACACCTCTGTTCAATTTCCTGACTCTCTGTACATCTCTTCCATTTCTTCCCATACTTGATACTGCTCCTCTTTTCCCTTCCCCCTCTTTTCTTCCTCCCAAGTCACTACCACCTCCAAGTCAACTTCCCTTGATGAAGCATTCACACTTTGGGCTTTCTTCCTCTAGAGATTCACGTGATCCTTGCACTACACAGTGGGTACTCTAAGCTTTTTTAACAAATATACACTTTTCAGTGAGGATATAACATGTGTTCTTTTGTGACTGAGGTAGATTACATAGGATGATATTTCCAGATCTATCCAATTGCCTGCAAATTTCGTGATGTCATTGTTTTTAATAGCAGAGTAATACTCCATTGTGTAAATGAACCACATTTTCTGTATCCATTCCTCTATTAAGGGACATCTGGGTTGTTTCAAGATTCTGACTATTATAAATAAGACTGCTATGAATAGGAGCCTATGTCCTAATTACATGTTGGAGCATCTTTTGAATATATGCCCAGGTGTGGTATAGCTGAGTCCTTAGGTAGTCCTATGTCCAATTTTCCAAGGAACCACCAGACTGATTTGCAGAGTGTTGTACCAGCTTGCAATCCCACCAACAATGGAGGAATGTTCATCCTCCTCAACATCACCTGAGATTTTGATGCATTCTGACTGGCGTCAGGTAGAATCTCATTATTGTTTTGATTTTCATTTCCCTGATGACTAGGATGTTGAACATTGCTTTAGGTGCTTCTCAGCCATTCATTACTCCACAACTGAAAATCCTTTGTTTAGTTCTATAGCCCTCCCCTTTTTATTTTTATTTTTATTAAATTTTTTCCATCTTTATTAACTTGAGTATTTCTTATTTACATTTCGATTGTTATTCCCCTTCCCGGTATCCTGGCCAACATCCCCCTAACACTTCCCCTTCCCTTTCTCTTTGAGTGTTCCCCTCCCCATCCTCCCCCCAGATTACTGCCCTCCCCCTATCAATCCCGTCCACTGGGGGTTCAGTCTTGGCAGGACCAAGGGCTTCCCCTTCCCCTGGTGCTCTTACTAGGCTATTCATTGCTACCTATGAGGTTGGATCCCAGGGTCATTCCATGTATAGTCTTTGGGTCGTACCTGGAAGCTCTGGTTGGTTGGCATTGTTGTTCATATGGGGTCTCGAGCCCCTTCAAGTTCTTCCAGTCCTTTCTCTGATTCCTTCAACGGGGGTCCCGTTCTCAGTTCAGTGGTTTGCTGCTGGCATTCGCCTATGTATTCTGGCTGTGTCTCTCAGGAGAGATCTACATCCGGATCCTGTCAGCCTGCACTTCTTTGCTTCATCCATCTTATCTAATTGGGTGGCTGTATATGTATGGGCCACATGTGGGGCAGGCTCTGTATGGGTATTCCTTTTGCCTCTCTTCTAAACTTTGCCTCCCTATTCCCTCCCAAGGGTATTCTTGTTCCCATTTAAAGAAGGAGTGAAGCATTCGCATTTTGGTCATCCTTCTTGAGTTTCATGTGTTTTGTGCATCTAGGGTAATTCAAGCATTTGAGCTAATAGCCACTTATCAATGAGTGCATACCATGTGTGTTTTTCTGTGATTCGGTTACCTCACTCAGGATGATATTTTCCAGTTCCATCCATTTGCCTATGAATTTAATAAAGGCATTGTTTTTGATAGCTGAGTAATATTCCATTGTGTAGATGTACCACATTTTTGTATCCATTCCTCTGTTGAAGGGCATCTGGGTTCTTTCCAGCTTCTGGCTATTATAAATAAGGCTGCGATGAACATAGTGGAGCATGTGTCTTTGTGATATGTTGGGGTATCTTTTGGGTATATGCCCAAGAGTGGAATACCTGGGTCCTCAGGTAGTTCAATGTCCAATTTTCTGAGGAACCTCCAGACTGATTTCCAGAATGGTTGTACCAGTCTGCAATCAAACCAACAATGGAGGAGTGTTCCTCTTTCTCCACATCCTCACCAGCATTTGCTGTCAACTGAGTTTTTGATCTTAGCCATTCTCACTGGTGTAAGGTGAAATCTCAGGGTCGTTTTGATTGCATTTCCCTTATGACTAAAGATGTTGAACATTTCTTTAGGTGTTTCTCAGCCATTTGGCATTCCTCAGCTGTGGATTCTTTGTTGAGCCCCGAACCCCATTTTTCATAGGGTTATTTGTCTCCCTGTGGTCTAACTTCTAGAGTTCTTTGTATATTTTGGATATAAGTCTCTATCAGTTGTAGGATTGGTGCAGATCTTTTCCCAATCTGTTTGTTGCCATTTTGTCCTAATAACAGTGTTCTTTGCCTTACAGAAGCTTGTAGTTTTATGAGATCCCATTTGTCGATTTTTTGTGGGGGGGGAACTGAGGACTGAAACCAGGGCCTTGCGCTTGCTAGGCAAGTGCTCTACCACTGAGCTAAATCCCCAACCCCTTCCAATTGTCGATTCTTGATCTTAGAGCATAAGCCATTGGTGTTTTGTTCAGGACATTTTCTCCAGTGCCCATGTGTTCGAGATGCTTCCCCAATTTTTGTTCTATCAGTTTGAGTGTATCTGGTTTGAAGTAGAGGTCCTTGATCCACTTGGACTTAAGCTTTATACAGTATGATAAGCATGGATCAATCTGCATTCTTCTACACGCTGACCTCCAGTTGAACCAGCACCATTTGCTGAAAATGCTATCTTTTTTCTATTGGATGGTTTTGGCTCCTTTGTCAAAAATCAAGTGACCATAGGTGTGTGGATTCATTTCTGGGTCTTCAATTCTATTTCACTGGTCTATCTGTCTGTTTCTGTACCAATAACATGCAGTTATTATCACTATTGCTCTGTAATACTGCTTGAGTTCAGGGATAATGGTTCCCCCACAAGTCCTTTTATTGTTGAGGATAGTTTTAGCTATCCTGGGTTTTTTGTTATTCCAGATGAATTTGCAAATTGTTCTGTCTAACTCTCTGAAGAAATGGATTGGTATTTTGAAGGGGCTTGCATTTAATCTGTAGATTGCTTTTGGTAAAATGACCATTTTTAGTATCTTAATCCTGCCAATCCATGAGCATGGGAGATCTTTCCATCTTCTGAGATCTTCCTCAATTTCTTTCTTCAGAGGCTTGAAGTTCTTATCATACAGATCTTTTACTTGCTTGGTTAAAGTCACACCAAGCTATTTTAGATTATTTGGGACTATTATGAAGGGTATTGTTTCCCAAATTTCTTTCTATTTGTGTAGATGAAGGCTACTGATTTAATTTGAGTTTGAGTAAAGTTTATACCCAGCCACTTTGCTGATGGTGTTTATCAGGTTTAGTAGTTTTCTGGTGGAACTTTTGGGATCACTTAAATATACTATCATGTCATCTGCAAATAGTGATATTTTGACTTCCTATTTTCCAACCTGTAACCCTTTGATCTCCTTTTGTTGTCTGATTGCTCTGGCAAGAACTTCAAGAACTATACTGAATAAGTAGGGAGAGACTGGGTAGCCTTGTCTAGTCCCTGATTTTAGTGGGATTGCTTTAAGTTTCTCTCATTTAGTTTAATGTTAGCTACTGGTTTTCTGTATATGGCTTTTACTATGTTTAGGTATGGGCCTTAAATTCCTATTCTTTCCAGGACTTTTATCATGAAGGGGTGTTGAATTTTGTCAAATGATTTCTCAGTATCTAATGAAATGATCATGTGGTTTTGTTCTTATGGTTTGTTTATAAAATGGATTAGGTTGATGGTTTTCCATATATTAAACCATCCCTGCATCCCTGGGATGAAGCCTACTTGATCATGGTGGGTTCTTTGTGTGGTTTAAGTATAAGAGTAATTGTGGCTTCATAGTAGGAATTCAGTAGCACTCCATCTATTTTGTGGAGTAGTTTGTATAGTATTGATATGAAGTTTTCTATGAAGGTCTGATAGAATTCTGTACTGAACCCATCTGGACCCGGGCTCTTTTTGGTTGGGAGAACTTTAATGACTGCTTCTATTTCTCTAGGAGTTATGGGGTTGTTTAAATGGTTTATCTGTTCCTGATTTAACTTTGGTACCTGGTAACTGTCTAGGAAAATGTCCATTTCTGTAGGGAGCGGCTAAAGATGGCGCCGACATCTGGTGGTCGTTTGTGGTAAACACCTACAGCGCATGTGTTGGCAGACCCCCAGCAGCTACAAGGCCAGGGTGATATTCATGCTAAATAGGTATTTCATGCTCCACCAATCCCCAGTGGACAAATTTACAGCCACAGCATGTCTTGTATTTAAGGCGAGTGCCTTTGTTCCCCGGGGTCCCCGTATCATCAATAAGGTGTTCCTGCAATAAAGGCTGATTGAGAAGGATCCAATGGTGTTGCGTCTTCCTTGCCGGTCGAGGTGGGCGCGACAACTGGTGGCCCGTACGGGGACCCGAGAAAATTATCCTTTCTCGTCTGGATCCAGAACTTTTTCAGCCTCAGGACGGTCGACGTCGGTAAGTTCCCAGTAGGGGCAGTTAGTTGCCGGAATTAGGACAATAGAGTTCCTATAAGTGGAACGGTAAAGTTCCTGAAGTTGGGACGATAAAGCTCCGGGATAAGGGATTGTAAAACTTCCCTAGTAGGACAATAAAGTTCTCTGGAAAAGCAGAGACAATGATAGCCTTGATTTAGAGGCAAAAAGGGGTTTGTGGAGCACGGTAATGTTGTCTTTTCCATTTGATCCTTTGTGGGTTGGACTAGCACTTTTGCCTTATACTCTTTTTGTGTTGTGGTGTTGCTTCTGTCTGAATTGCCACCGTCCAGGGCACGAGTACATTTGTTGGGAAGAGTCCATGATGAGCCACAAGATCGTGTGTAAATAAACATGCCAGCTCGCCAACTCGCCTTGCTTGTAAATTGATCGTAAATAAGGTCGTAAAAGCATGGGAAGCTCACACTACACCCCGCTCCTGTCAGCTCTTCAGGAGCTTCTTGGTCAGCGTAAGCTTAAAATTGAAAAGAAAATCCTGCTGAGTTTTCTTGATGAGTGTAACCGTTGTGCCCCGTGGTTTATAGTGTCAGGGTCGCTCACTTTGAGAGCATGGGAGAAGCTGGGAAAAGATCTGGATAAGGAAACTACAGTGGGCAAGCTTAAACCAGGGACAAAGCCGCTTTGGCGTATGATCCATGCCTGCTTGGAAGATAAACGATGTGAAGAAGCTGTTAGGACAGATCAGAGAATCCTTACAGAGCAACAGGAGAGTATGTCAGAAGGAGAGAAAGTTTTGAAGGAAAGAAAGAAAAGAAAAGGAGGAGAAGAGGTAAAAGAAAAGGCAGAAAAGATCAAGGAGAGGATAGACAAAGGCGAGAATAGTAATCAGGATCTAGGAACAAAAAAAAATTTATCCCTCATTAAAGGCATTGACCTTGGAGATGTCTAGTGATTCAGAGTTTAGTGATAGTGACTTAGCTGACCTTGAGGAGGAGGTAGCTCATTATGAGAAAGAGATTTATCATTCTGACTGGCCAAACACTTACGCTGTGCAGAAACAAGCCAAGGACTTAAATAAGAAGGCAATTATGCCAACAGCACCTCCTGCACCCCCGTATAACTTTCAAGGTAAAACAATGGTGAAGCCTGCAGGAAGTACTTCTTTTTGCCCAGAAGTATGGAAAGAGTTAGGATTGAGAAGGATCCAACGGTGTTGCGTCTTCCTTGCCGGTCGAGGTGGGCGCGACACATTTCCTATAAATTTTCAAGTTTTGTTGAATATAGACTTTTGTAGTAGGATCTGATGATTTTTTGAATTTCCTCTGAATCTGTAGTTATGTCTCCCTTTTCATTTCTGATTTTGTTAATTTGGACACACTCTCTGTGTCCTCTCCTTAGTCTGGCTAAGGGTTTATCTATCTTGTTGATTTTCTCAAATAACCAACTTTTGGTTCTGTTGATTCTTTATATGGTCCTTTTTGTATCTACTTGCTGGATTTCAGCTCTGAGTTTGATTATTTCCTGCCTTCTACTCCTCCTGGGTGTATTTGCTTCTTTTTGTTCTAGAGCTTTTAGGTGTGCTGTCAAGATGCTGATATATGCTCTCTCCTGTTTCTTTTTGCAGGCACTCAGAGCTATCAGTTTTCCTCTTTCATTGTGTCCCATAATTTTGGGTATGTTGTATCTTCATTTTCATTGAATTCTAAGAAGTGTTTAATTTCTTTCTTTATATCTTCCTTGACTAGGTTATCATTGTTAAACTTCCATGTATATGTGGGCATTCTTCCCTTGCTGTTACTGAAGACCAGCTTTAGCCCGTGGAGGTCTGATAGTAGTGATACGATTATTTCTATTTATCTGTATCTGTTGAGACCTGTTTTATGACCAATTATATGGTCAATTTTGGAGAAAGTACCATGAGGTGGTGAGAAGAAGGAATATCCTTTTGTTTTAGGATAGAATGTTCTATAAATATCTGTTAAGTCCATTTGGTTTATGACTTCTCTTAGTCGGTGTATGTCTCTATTTAATTTCTGTTTCCATGATCTGTCCATTGATGAGAGTGGGGTGTTGAAATCTCCTACTATTTTTGTGTGAGGTGCCATGTGTGCTTTGAGGTTTAGTAATGTTTCTTTTATGTATGTAGATGCCCTTGAATTTCAAGCATAGATATTTAGGATTGAGAGTTCATCTTCGTGGATTTTTTCCTTTGATGAGTATGAAGTGTCCTTCCTTATCTTTTTTGATGACTTTTAGTTGAAAATTGATTTTATTTGATATTGGAATGGCTATTCCAGCTTGCTTCTTCAGACCACTTTCTCGGAAAGTTGTTTTCTAGCCTCTCACTCTGAAATAGTGTCTGTATTTGTCCTTGAGGTGTGCTTACTGTAGGTTTCAGAATGCAGGGTCCTCATTGCGTATCCAGTTTGTTAATCTGTGTCTTTTTATTGGGGGAGTTGAGACCATTGATGCTGAGAGATACTAAGGAATAGTGAATATGTTATAGGAATATGAATATGTTACATTCATATTTGGATGTGAGATTATGTTTGTGTGCTTTTCTTCTCTCTGTTTTGTTGCCAAGACGAATAGTATTTTTTTAATTTTCATTTTAAATGTTATTTCCTTTACCAATTTCTCAGACATAAGCCCATCCCCTCCCTCTCTCCTTCTTCTATAGGGGTGTTCCCCTACCTCAACCACACTCCCTTGACGTCTCTCCCGTGACATACTCCTACACTAGGGACTCCAGCCTTGGCAGGACCAAGGCCTTCTCCTCCCATTGGTGCCCAACAAGGCCATCCTCTGCTACATATGCAGTTGCAGTCATGGGTCTGTCCATGTGGACTCTTTTGGTAGTGATTTAGTCCCTGGGAACTCTGTTTTGTTGGTATTGTTAGTATGGGCTGCAAATGCCTTCAGCTCCTTCAGTCCTTTCTTTAACTCCTCTAACAGGGAACTTGTTCTTAGTTCAATGGTTTGCTGCTAGCGTTTACCTCTGTATTTGTCATGCTCTGGCTTAGCCTCCCAAGAGAGAGCTATATTAGGCTCCTGTCAGCATGCACTTCTTGGCTTCATCAATATTGTCCAGTTTTGGCTGCTGTATATTAATGGGCTGGATCCCGAGGTGGGGCAGGCTCTTTATGGCCATTACTTCAGACTCTGCTCCAAACTTTGTCTCCATATATCCTTCTATGAATATTTTTCTTTCCCTCTTTAAGAAGGACTTTGATTGTCCTTCTTCTTGAGCTTCATATGGTCTGGGGATTGTATCTTTTGTAATTTGAGAATTTGGGCTAATACCCACTTATCAGTGATTGCATAACGTTTTTGTAATTGGGTTACTTCATTCAGGATGATATTTCCATTTGCCTATGAATTTCATGGAATCATTGGGTTTTTTTTTTTTTATTAACTTGAGTATTTCTTATATACATTTCGAGTGTTATTCCCTTTCCCGGTTTCCGGGCAAACATCCCCCTAATCCCTCCCCCTCCCTTTCTTTATGGGTGTTCCCCTCCCCATCTTCCCCCCATTGCCACCCTCCCCCCAACAATCTAGTTCACTGGGGGTTCAGTCTTAGCAGGACCCAGGTCTTCCCCTTCCACTGGTGCTCTTACTAGGATATTCATTGCTACCTATGAGGTCAGAGTCCAGGGTCAGTCCATGTATAGTCTTTAGGTAGTGCCTTAGTCCCTGGAATCTCTGGTTGCTTTGTGTAGTACCTCATTGTATAGATGTACCACATTTTTTGCATCCATTCCTCTGTTGAAGGGAATCTGGGTCCTTTCAAGCCTCTGGCTATGATAAATAAGGCTTCTATGAACATAGTGGAGCATGTATCCTTGTTATATGTTAGAGCATCTTTTGAGTATATGCCCAGGACTGGTATAGTTGTGTCCTCAGGTAGTATCATGTCTGATTTTCTCAGGAAACTCCAGACTGATTTCCAGAGTGGTTGTATCAGCTTGCAATCCCACCAATAATGGTGGAGTGTTCCTCTTTCTTCACATACTCACCAGCCTCTGCTGTCACCTGATTTTTTATCTTAACCATTTTGACTGGGTTAATAATCTCAGGGTTGTTTTAGTTTGCATTTCCTTGATCACTAAGGAACATTTCTTTAGGTACTTCTCAGCCATTTGATATTCCTCAGCTGAGAATTCTTTGCTTAGGTCTGTATCCCATTTTAATAGGGTTATTTGGCTCTCTGGATTCTAACTTCTTGAGATCTTTGTATATTTTGGACACTAACCCTCTATCAGATGTAGGATTGGTAAAGAACTTTCCCCAATCTATTAGTTACCATTTTGTCCTAATGACAGTGTTCTTTGCCTTATAGAAGCTTTGCAGTTTTATGAGGTCCCATTTGTCAATTCTTGATCTTAGAGCATAAGCCATTGGTGTTTTGTTCAGGAAATTTATTCCAGTGCCCATGTATTTGAGGCTGTCCCCCAATTTTTCTTCTAGTAGTTAGAGTGTTTTTGGTTTGATGTGGCGGTCCTTGATCCACTTGGATTTAAGCTTTATATAGGGTGAGAAGACTGAATAAATTTGCATTCTTGTACATGCTGATGTCAAGTTGAACCATATAGTTTTTATCACTATTTTTCTGTAATACAGATTGAGGTCAGGGATGCTGATCTCCCCAGAGGTTCTTTTATTGTTGAGGATAGTTTTAGATTTGCATTTTTTGTTATTCCAAATGAATTTGCTAATTTCTCCATTGTCTGGAGTCTTAACTTCTTGAGTTCTTTGTATATATTGGATATTAGCCATGTATTAGATGTAGGATTGGTCAAGATCTTTTCCCAAAATGTTGTTGGCCATTTTGTTCTATTAACATTGTTCTTTGCCTTACAGAAAGAAGTTTTTCAATTTTAGATATCACATTTCTTGATTCTTCATCACAGAAGAAATTGGTGTTCTGTTCAGGAATTATACCTCTTATCTCATGTGTTTGAGGTTTTCCCCCAGTTTCTCTTTTATTAGATTCAGTATACTGGTTTTATGTATAGGTCCTTGATTCACCTGGACTTGAGCTTTGTACAGGTAGATAAGAGTGGTTCAATTTGTATTCTTCTACATGCTGACCACCAGTTGAACCAGCACCATTTGTTGAAAATGCTATCTTTTGTTCCACTGGATAGTTTTTGCTTCTTTGTCAAAGATCAAGTGACCGTAGGTGTGTGGGTTCATTTTTTGGTCTTCCATTTATTTCCACTGTTGTACCTATCTACTTCTGTATCAATACCATGAAGTTTTTATCACTGTTACGTTGCAGTACATCTTGAGGTCAGGTATTTTGATTTCCAAATATGTTCTTTTATTGTTGGGAGTAGTTTTTGTTATTCCAAATGAATTTGAGAATTTCTCTTTCTCACTCTATGCAGAATTGAGTTGGAATTTGATGGGTATTGCATTGAATCTGTAGACTGTATTCCGCATGATGGCCATTTTTCCTATATTAATCCTGCAATTTCATTGGAGACCTTTCCATCTTCAGAGGTCTTTTTTGATGTCAAGTTTGTTCTTTTATGACTGAGTTACCTCATTCAGGATGATATTTTCTAGATATATATATTTGCCTGTGAATTTAATAACATCATTGTTTCTAATACTACTGTATTCTGTTGTATAAATGTAGCATATTTTCTGGATCCATTCTTTTGTTGAGGGACATCTGTTTTTTTTTTTTTCCAGTTTCTAACCATTATAAATAAGTCATCTATGAACATAGTGGATCATGTATCCTTATTAAATTTGGTATCATCTTTTGGGTATATGCCCAGGAGTGGTGTAGTGGGGTCTTTCTTCAGAGACTTGAGGTTCTTGTTGTACAGATCTTATAAGATATTTTGTAATGCTTTAAATTATTGTGACGGGCATCATTTCTCTTCTCAGTCTGTTTATCGCTTGAGTAGAGAAAGGCTCTTGATTTGTTTGAGTTAGTTTTATATTCAGCTATTTTGCTGAAGTTTTGTATCAGCTGTACTAGTTTTCTGGCGAAATTTTTGGGGACACTTAAGTATTCTATAACATCATCTCTAATACAACTTTTTCTTTTCCAATTTGTATCCCTTTGACCTCCTTTTGTAATCTAATTGCTCTAGCTAGAACTTCAAGTACTATATTGAATTGATAGGAAGAGAGTGGACAGCCTTGTCTAGACCCTGATTTTAGTGGAATTGCTTCAAGTTTCTCTCCATTTAGTTTGATGTTGGCTACTGTTTTGCTGTATATTGTCTTTACTATGTTTAGTTCTGGGCCTTGAATTCCTGCTCTTTCCAAGACTTTTACCATGAAAGGGTGTTGAATTTTGTCAAATATTTTTCCAGCATATAATGAAATGATCAGGTGCTTTTTTCCTTGAGTTTATGTGGTGGATTACATTGATGTATTTCTCTATATTGAACTATCTGTGCATCTCTGGGATGAAGCGTACTTGACCATGATGGATGATGGTTTTGATATGTTCTTGGATTTGGTTTGTGAGAATTTTATTGAGTATTTTTGCATTGATATTCATAAGGTTAATTTGTCTGAAGTTTCCTTTTTTATTGGGTCTTTGTGTGGTTTTGGTATCAGCACAACTGTGGTTTCATAGATTGAATTGGATAGTGTTCCTCCTGTTTCTATTTTGTGGAATAGATTGAAGAGTTTAGGTATTCAGTCTTCTTTGAAGGTCTGATAGAATTCTGCACTAAATACATCTGGTCCTGGGTCTATTTATTGGTTGGCAGACATGTAATGACTTCTTCTATTTCCATAAGGGTTTTGGGACTATGAGGATGTTTTGTCTAATTCTGATTTAACTTTGGTACCAGCTATCTATCTAGAAAATTGTTCATTTTACCCAGATTTTTCTGTTTTGTTGGATGTAGGCTTTTATAGTGGGATCTGATGATTTTTTGAATTTCCTCAATTTCTCTTGTTACATCCCCCTTTCATTTCTGATTTATAAAATTGGGATATTGTCTCTGTGTCCTTTGGTTAGTCTGGCTAAAGGTTACTCTATCTTGCTGATTTTGTCAAAGAACCAGTTCCTGGTTTTGTTGATTCTTTGTATAGTTTTTTTCTTCCTACTTGGTTGATTTCAGCTGTAAATTTGATTATTTCCTGCTCTCTACTCTCTTGGGTGTATTTGCTTCTTTTTGTTCTACAGCTTTCAGGTATTCTGTCAACCTGCTAGTGTATCCTTTCTTTGGTTACTTTTTAGAGGCACTTAGAGCTATGTCTTTTCCTCTTTGCACTGCTTTAATTGTTTCACATAAGTCCGGATATGTTGTGCATTTATTTTCATTAAATTCTAAAGTGTCTTTAATTTTTTTTCTTTATTTCTTCCTTGACCAAGTTTTCATTGAGTAGAGAGCATTGTTAAGCTTCCATGTGTATGTGGGATTTCTGTTGATTTTGTTGTTATTTAAGGGCAACCTTATTTTGTTGTGATATAATAGGATGCATGGGATTATTTCCATATTCTTGTATTTGTTGAGGCCTGTTTTGTGTCCAATTATATGGTCAGTTTTGGACAAAGTACCTTGAGGTGCTGAGAAGATATATTCTTTTGTTTTAGAATGACATGCTCTATGGATATATGTCAAATACATTTGGTTTTTAATTTCTTTTAGTGTCATTGTATCTCCTTTTATTTTCTGTTTCCATAATCTGTCCATTGCTGAGAGTGGGGTGTTGAAGTCTCCCACTATTATTGTGTGAGGTTCAATGTGTGCTTTTAGGTTTTTTTTTTAATGAATATAGGTGCTCTTGCACTCAAAACATAGATTTCAGATTTAAGAGTTCATCTTGGTTGATGAAGTTTCTTTTCTATCTCTTTTAACTTCTGGTTGAACGTTGATTTTATTCAATATTATGATGGGTATTCTAGATGGTTTCTTGGGAACATTTGCTTGGAAACTTTTTTCCAGCATTTTATTCTGTGGTAGTCTCTGTCTTTATCACAGGGGTGCACTTTCTGTTTGTGGCAAAATATTAGGTCCTGTTTATGCATCTAGTCAGTTAGTCTATGTCTTTTTACTGGGCAATTGAGTCCATTTATGAAAAGAGATACTAAAGAATAGTGATTGTTGCTTCTTGTTATTTTTGTTGTTAGAGGTGGAATTATATTTGTGTGTCTCTCTTCTTATGAAATAGTTGAAAGATTACTTTTTTGCTTTTTCTAGGGTGCAGTTTCTCTCATTGTTTTGGAGTTTTCTATTTATTATCCTTTGTAGAGCTGTATTTCTGGAAAGATATTGTGTAAATATGTTTTGTCATGGAATATACTGGTTTCTCTATCTATACTAATTGAGAATTTTGTTGGATATAGATGTCTTGCCTCATTTGGCTTCTCTTAATGTCTGTATGATATCTGTCCAGGATCTTCTGGCTTTCATAGTCTCTGGTGAGAAGTCTGGTGTAATTGTGATAGATCTGCATGTATATGTTACTTGACCCTTTTCCCTTACTGCTTTTAATATTCTTTCTTTGTTTTGTGCATTTGGCGTTTTGACTATTATGTGACAGGAGGAATTTCTTTTCCGCTCCAATCTATTTGGAGTTCTGTAGTCTTCTTTTATGTTTATGGACATCTCTTTCTTTAGGTTAGGGGAGTTTTCTTCTATAATTTTGTTGAAGATATTTACTGGCCATTTAATTTGGGAATCTTTGCTCTCTTCTATACATATTATCTTTAGGTTAGATCTTCTCATTTTTCTTGGGTTTTCTGGATATTTTGGGTTAGGCACTCTTTGAATGTTGCATTTTCTTTAACTCTTGTGTCCATGTTTTCTATGGCACCTTCTGCACCTGAGATTCTTTCTTTTATCTCTTCTATTCTGTTGGTGATGCATGTGTCTAAGACTCCTGATCTCTTTCCTATTTTTTCTACAGAGTTTTCTCCCTTTTTGACTTCTTTATTGTTTCTATTTCCTCTTTTTTTTCATTCTGGATGGTTTTGTTCATTTTCTTCACCCATTCGATTGTGTTTTCCTTTAATTCTTTAAGGGATTTTTGTGTTTCCTCTTAAGGTTTTCTACCTGCTTATCTGTGTTCTCCTGTATCTCTTAAAGTGAGTTACTTATGTCCTCCTTAAAGTCCTATGTCACCATCATGAGATGTGATTTTAAATTAGAATCTTGCCTTTCTGGTGTGTTGGGGTATCCATGGCTTGCTGTGGTAGGATATCTGGGTTCTCTTACTCCACATCCTTTCCAACACATACTGTCACCTGAGTTTTTGATCTAACAATTCTGATTGATTTCAGGTGGAGTCTCAGGGTCATTTTAATTTTATTTTTTTTTAAAAAAGGATGTTTTGGTCATTCGAGATTTTTCTGTTGTAAATTCTCTGTTTAGTTCTATACCCCATCTTTGATTGTTTTGTTTGGTGTTAGGGTGGATAGCTTCTTGAGTTCTTTATATATTTTGGATATTAGCTTTAGCTTAACTGGGATTCCCATACCCCCCTCAGGAACCAGGAAAGCAGGAACCTCTGCCCAGCCAGAGGTATGGGTTTCTTCTGACACGGACATGTGCACAAAGCCTTTACAGGTATTTGGCTCCCCTCCCACTCCTACAACACCCAGAGGAACCTTGAATCCTAGGAGCTCTGCCCCACCCAGGGTCTCAGGGTCACAGCATCCCAGAATCACAGGACCACAGAGACAGCTGAACTCCCAGGAGCTATGACAGAGTCTCCCACAAACAGTCTCCAGTCAGAATCAATAAGGGCAGTAAGCACTAGAGATAACGAGATGGCAAGAGGCAAACACAAGAACATAAGTAACAGATCAGTGCTATTTGACCACATCAGAACCCAGTTCTTCCACCACAACAAGCCCTGGATACCCCAACACATCTATGAAGCAATGTTCAAATCTAAAATCTCACGCATATGATAGAGGACAGAAAGAAGAACATAAATAACTCCCTTAAAGAAACACAGGAGAACACAGGTAAACAAGTGGAAACCCTTAAAGAAGAAACAAAAGATTCCATAAAGAATTACACAACCAAACAGGTGAAGGAATTGAACGAAACAATTCAGGATTTATAAATGGAAATAGAGTCAATAAAGAAAACACAAAGGGAGACAACCATGGAGATAAAAAAAACCTGGGAAAGATATCTGGAGTCATAGATGCAAGCATCACCAACAGAATACAGTAAATTAAAGAGAGAATCTCAGGGGCAGAAGATTCCATAGAAAACATTGATACAATAGTCCGTGATAATGTACAACACAAAAACCTTATATCATAAAATGTGCAGGAAATCCAGGACACAATGAGAATGTCAAACCCAAGGATAATAGGTGTAGAAGATAGTGAAGACTCCCAAATTAAAGGGCCAGCAAATATCTTTAAAAAATTATAGAAGATAACTTCCCTAACCTAAAGAAAGAGATGCCCATAAGCATATAAGAAGCCTACAGAACTCAAAATAGATTGGACCAGAAAAGAAATTCCTCCTGTCACGTAATAGTCAATAACAACAAATGAACAAAATGAAGAAAAAAATATTAAAAGTAGTAAGGGAAAAAGGTCAAGTAACGCATAAAGTAGACCTATCAGAATTACACCAGACTTCTTGCTCGAGACTATGAACGCCAGAAGATCCTGGGCAGATGTCATACAGACACTAAGAAATCACAAATGCCAGCCCAGGCTACTAAATCTAACAAAACTCGCAATTAACATATATTGAAAAACCAAGATATTGCATGAGAAAACCAAATTTACACAATACCTTTCTACGTATCCAGTCCTGCAAAGGACAATAGATGGAAAACTCCAACACAAGGAGGGAAACAACACCCTAGGAAAAGCTAGACACAAAAACATAATTCCATCTCTTACAGCAAAAATAACAAGAAGCAACAATCACTATTCCTTAACATCAATGAATTTAATTCCCCAATAAAAAGATATAGACTAACAGATTGGATACGTAAAGAGGATCCAGCATTTTTTTTGTGATCAGGAAACACACCTCAGAGACAAAGACAGACACTACCTCAGAGAAAAAGACTGGAAAACAACTTTCTAAGCAAATGGTCCAAAGAAACAAGCTGGAGTAGCCATTCTAATATTTCAACCAAAAGTTGTCAAAAAAGATAAGGAAGGACACTTCATATTCATCAAAGGAAAAATCCACCAAGATGAACTCTGAATCCTAAATATCTATGCTCCCAATGCAAGGGCATCTACACACATAAAAGGAACCTTACTAAAGCACAAATCATACATTATACCTCACTCAATAATAATAGGAGATTTCAACACCCCACTTTCATAAATGGAGAGATCATGGAAACAGAAATTAGAGACATAGACAGACTAAGAGAAGTCATGAACCAAATGGACTTAACAGGTATTTATAGAACATTCTATCCTAAAAAGGGGATATACCTTCTTCTTACCACCTCATGGTACTTTCTCCAAAATGGACCATATAATCAGCCATAAAACAGGCCTCAACAGATACAGAAAGAAAGAAATAATCCCATGTGTCCTATCAGACCACCACAGGCTAAAGCTGGTCTTCAATAATAATAAGGAAAAAACACCCACATATACATGGAAGTTGAACAATGCTTTACGCAATGATAACCTGGTCAAGGAAGAAATAAAGAAAGAAACTAAAGACTTATTAGAATTTAATGAAAATGAAGGTACAACATACCAAAACTTATGGGACACAATGAAAGCTGGGCTAAGAGGAAAACACATAGCTCTGAGTGGCTGCAGAAAGAAACAGGAGAGAGCATATATCAGCAGCTTGACAGCACACCTAAAAGCTCTAGAACAAAAAGAAGCAAATACACCCAGGAGGTATATTTGCCAGGAGGAGTAGAAGGCAGAAAATAATCAAACTCAGAACTGAAATCAACCAAGTAGAAACAAAAAGGACTATACAAAGAATCAACAGAACTGAAAGTTGGTTCTTTGAGAAAATCAACAAGATAGATAAACCCTTAGCCAGACTAATGAGAGGACACAGAGAGTGTGTACAAATTAACAAAATCAGAAATGAAAAGGGAGACATAACATCAGAATCTGTGGAAATTTAAAAAAATCATCAGATCCTACCACAAATCCTATACTCAGTAAAACTGGAAAATCTAGATGTGATGGACAATTTTCCAGACAAACATCAGGTACCACAGCTAAATGAGGATTAGATAAACCATTGAAACACTCCCATAACTTCTAAAGAAAGAGAAACAATTATTAAAAAAGGACTATAAAAAGAATTAGTAAAACCAAAAAGTGGTTCTATGAGAAAATAAAAAAGATAGATTAACCCCCAAACCAAAAAATGCTCAGGACCAGTTGTTTTTTGTTCAAAATTCTATCAGACATTCATAGAAGACCTCATGCCAACACTGTCCAACCTATTCCACAAAATAGAAACAGAAGGAACACTACCCAAGTCATTCTATGATGCCTCAGTTTTATGTTTTTACTGAAACCGCACGAAGACCCAACAAAGGTAGAGAACTTCAGACCAATTTTCCTTATCAATACCAATGCAAACATATTCAATAAAATTCTCATAAACTGAATCCAAGAACACATCAAAATGATCATACATAATGATCAAGTTGGCTCCATCCCAGGGTTGCAGGGATGACTCAATATATAGAAATCCATCGACATAATCCACTACATAAAGAAACTCAAAGAAAAAATACACATGATCATTTCATTAGATGCTCAGAAATTTCACAACATTCAACACCTATTCATGATTAAACTATTTGAAAGATCAGAAATTCAAGGCCCATACCTAAATATAGTAAAAGTAATATACAGCAAACCTGTAGCCAACTTTAAACTAAATGCAAAGAAACTTGAAGCAATCCCACTAGATCAGGGACTAGATAAGACTGCCCTTTCTCTTCCTAATTATTCAGTATAGTAATGGACAACAAAAGGAGGTCAAAGGGATACAAACTAGAAAGGAAAAATCAAAATATCACTATTTGCGAATGATATGATAGTATATATAAGTGACACCAAAAGTTCCACCAGAGAACTACTAACCTGATAAACAACTTCAGAAAAGTGGCTTAGTATAATATTAACTCAAACAAATCCATAGCCTTCCTCTACTCAAAGGATAAACAGGCTGAGAAAGAAATTAGGGAAATTATATCTTTCATAATATTCACAAATGACATAAAAAAACCTTGGTCTTACTCTAACCAAGCAAATTAAAGAACTGTATTACAAGAACTTCAAGTCTCTGAAGAATGAAATTTAAGAAGATCTCAGAAGATGGAATGGTATGCACTCATTGATAAGTGGCTATTAGCCCAAATGCTTGAATTGCCCTAGATGCACAGAACACATGAAATGCAAGACGGATGATCAAAATGCGAATGCTTCACTCCTTCTTTAGAAGGGGAACAAGAATACCCTTGGCAGGGAATAGGGAGGCAAAGATTAAAACAGAGGCAGAAGGAACACCCATTCAGGACCTGTCCACATGTGGCCCATACATACACAGCCACCCAATTAGACAAGATGGATGAAGCAAAGAAGTGCAGGCCAACAGGAACTGTGAGAGACACAGCAAGAATACAGCAAATACATAGGCGAATGCCAGCAGCAAACCACTGAACTGAGAACGGGACACCCGTTGAAGGAATCAGAGAAAGGACTGAAAGAGCTTGAAGGGGTTCGAGACCCCATATGAACAACAATGCCAACCAACCAGAGCTTCCAGGGACTAAGCCAAAGACTATACATGGACTGACCCTGGTCTCCATCCTCATAGGTAGCAATGAATGGCCTAGTAAGAGCACCAGTGGAAGGGGAAGCCCTGGGTCCTGCCAAGACTGAACCCCAAGTGAATGTAATTGTTGGGGGGAGGGTGGTAATGGGGGGAGGATGGGGAGGGGAACACCCATATGGAGGGGGAGAGGGAGGGGTTAGGGGGATGTTTGCCCGGAAACAGGGAAGGGAAATAACAATCGAAATGTAAATAAGAAATACTCAAGTTAATAAAAAAAATGGCAAAGCATTGTAAAATGAGAGAAAAGCAAAAAAAAAAAAGAATCTACAGTGGGACCTCATAAAACTGAAAATATTCTGTAAGTGGCAAAGGACATTGTAATTAGGACAAAACAGCAACGAACAGTTTGAGAAAAGATCTTTACCAATCCTACATCTGAAAAGGGCTAATATCCAAAGTATACAAATAAATCAAAAAGACTCCAGAGAGCCAAATAACCCTATTAAAAAATGGGGTACAGAGCTTCAAAGAATTCTCAGCTGAGGAATATCAAATGGCTCAGAAGTACCTAAGGAACTGCTCAACATCCTTAGTCATCAGGGAAATTCAAATCCAAATAACTCTGAAATTCCAACTCATACCAGTCAGAATGGCTAAGATCAAAACTCCAGTGACATCAGATACTGGTGAGGATGTAGAGAAAAAGGAACACTCTTCCATTGTTGGTGGGATTGCAAACTGGTACAACCAGTCTGGAAATCAGTCTGGAGGTTCCTCAGAAAATTGGACATTGCACTACCTGAAGACCTAGCTATACCTTTCTTGTACCCAAAAGACGCTCCAACATACAACAGAATCACATGCACCACTATATTCATAGCAGCCTTATTTATAATATCAAGAAGCTGGAAAGAATCCAGACATTCTTCAACAGAGGATGCAGAAAATGTGGTACATCTACACATCCTAGTACTAGTCAGCTGTCAAAACCAATGACTTCATTAAATTCATAGGCAAAGGGTTGGAAGTCCCAAATATCATCCAGAGTGAGGTAACCCAATTACACACACACACACAAAAGAAAACCTCACAAGGTGTGCAGTCATTGATAAGTGGGTATTATCCCCACAGTTCGAATTACCCAAGATACAATCCTCAGGCCATATCAAGTTCAAGAAGAAGGATGACCAAAGTTTGGATGCTTCACTCCTTCTTAAAAGTGCAACAATAATATTCAAAGAAGGGAATATGGAGGCAAAGTTTGGAGCAGAGACTGAAGGAACAGCCATTCAATGCCTGCCCCACTGGGGGATCCAGCCTGTATATATATATATATATATATATATATATATATATATATATATATATATATACTGCCTCCAAAATTACATAAGATTGATGAAGCTAAGAAGTGCATGCTGATAAGAGCCTGATATAACTGTCTCCTGAGAGGCACAGTCAGAGCATGTCAAATACATAGTCGTAAGTTATTAGCAAACTGTTGAACTGAGAATGGGACCCCCGTTGGAGGAATTTGAGAAAGGAATGAAAGAACTGAAGGGGCTTTCAACCCCATAAGAACAGTAATGCCAGTCAACCAGAGCTCCCAGGGAATAAACCACTACCCAAAGACTATACATAGACTGACCCATGGCTCCAGCTGCCTATGTAGCAGAGGAAGGCCTTGTTGGGCACCAATGGAAGGTAAAGCCCTTGGTCCTGCCAAGGCTGGTCTCTCCAGTGTAGGGGATCGTCGAGGGATGGGATATGGGTGGGTGGGGAGGGGAACACTCTTATAGAATAAGAGGGGTATGGGATCGGGGTCTTATGTACAGGCAACTGGGAAAGGGGATAATATTTGAAATATAAATAAAAAATCCAATAAGGAAAATCAAAGAAAAAAAAGATACGCTCATTTTTTAGTCTCTAATTCTCCACATCTGGATTGATAAATTACCTATGTGAACCCTGTTGTGAAACTGGGGAAATAATATCCTCCTCACTTTAACTAATAAACAAAAGATGCCTTTTATATGAAATAATTGATCAAAAGGCTATATTACATCCTGAATCCAAAAACTTTAACAATAATGAAAACACAGTGAGTTAGGCTCCACTAAGAATTTTTCATCACTTGAACTTCAGGTCCCTTGAAACAGCTTTCCCTTTGTCCTGCTCCACTTCCAGAACTAAGTCACTGGCCCTCTCAGCAGCAGTCCCTGTCCTTGATGACCATGTATTATTGCACCACCATTTGACCTAGACTAGCAGGATCTAGGTCATTTACCCCATATTCCTGTACTCATTATCTCCACATCTGATTTCTTGCAGTTCTCATTTTTCTCCTCTATATTTGAATGTCCCTTTTCACCATACATAATTGATTGTGGAATTAAAATACTCCAAGGTTATTCAGAGAATTTGGAAGTTTGTCCTCAATACCCCTGCTATTGATATGACGTTCTATCACTTTCACAAAAACTCATAGTCTTTAAGCTCACTTTTAAAAATCACTGTCATGAGGTGAATTATCACTGAGAATTTGATGATTGTTTGAATAGGAAATTGCTTTTTTTTTTTGTCAGATCCATTATAGTCCTTAACTCCTCTGGTCATTTTGGTCTTTGAGGAGGGAATCTAGGTCATTCTCAAGATCTCTGTGATCCCATGGACCATCTGAAGTTGAACTTCTAGTTTATTTCTAATGCTTGGCTTTAGCAGTTCTTGATGCAGAGAAGCAAATTCAGTGGTATAAGGAATGGCAGTCTTCTCAATAACGACTCTAAATTTTTCTTTTATGCTTTTGGTTTCAGCTGTTGAGTTTTTGCTTCAGATTTGGGCTCAGATTTACTTTCAAGAGATAATTCTAATAGCTCCTCAATGCTGGCTGCCATTTGCATTCTCTTGCACAAGTTCCAAAATGGCTGCCCTTCCTGCTCCCGCTCCATTTTATGTTCATATTCTTCACGAGCTCTGGTTGAGATTTACCACATACTTCATCTACCTAATGAAACAGATCATTGTAACCATAAATTTATTTGGACAAAATCATTTAGGAGTCAGGACAAAGGTTTATATATACTTCTCTGCTAGACAGCAATCCATACCTTGTATAATATACCATCCCTAAAGGTTGCACAAGCATTTACATTAGGCATTTTGCTATGACAGTCACTGAAGGTAAGGAAGACACCATTTCCATTGGAAGAATTCCTGCCATACAACATGTGTAAATATTTTGGATGTTTATTCAGCAAAGTGTAATATTTTCTCAGAAACTCCCACTCCACTAGTATTGGCTTTTCTGTAACCAATTTTTTAGCTGCACAATATCAAATGCTTGCAGAAAAGGCTAGACACATGCTTTCACACCCACTGGATTAGACAGCAGATTAAGACAATGTCTTTGACACAGAAATTTTGTGGCAAAATCACCAAATACAGGCATGTGATTATTCTTATTCTCAGAGTTTTGGGTAGGTATGAGACTCTGAATTAAGCTCTGCCTACTTAAAAAGAAGGATCTCTGACTAGATTTGGTACCAGAATGCATATATGGGTTTAAACATAAATATTAAAAAAATTGGAAACATGATAATTTGGCAAAACAATAATAGGTTTCTTTCAAGGTGAGTGATCTTTCCAGTCATTTTTTGAATCTGGGTTATAGAACCAAGCATACCCCTTCCCCAATATCCTGTGATTAGGATTCAAATATAATGAAAATCAAGTGATTGCTTAACCCCAAAACCTTCATACCACCATTATACCCATAAGGTAATCTTGTCTGACAGGTCGCTATTGTAATATTCTGGGTTCATCACTTGGGTAATAATAATGATTTCATTTCTAAGAAAGTCCCTGAATATCACTTTCCAGCAGTAACTTTTGTATTAGCTTGGATTTATATAAAACATCCTAGACAGTATAAAGTGTTTCCATAATACACTCTACTAGTTTCAATATTAGGTTGAAAAAAAATCCACATGTTAATTTTTAAATCCATTCAAAATATTATCTCTGTACAAAAAACTACAGCGTTGCATGATAGTTATTTTTAAAATTTAAAGAGAAATTTCTAAGATTATATGTATGTATTTTAAAGATAATACATGGATCTTTATAAAGTACAGTTAGGAAGAATGAACCACACATGAAAGAGTGGTTGACAGTAAGACCTGAGAAACAATGTGACTACAAGTCATAGAATGCTAGCAGCCACTGTAGTAAGAAAGAAGAAAGAAAGTGTCCTCTAGAGCATACAAGGAGCCACAGTTTTGATCACTCATTAAGCTAAACCATGTGAAGCTTGAGATTTTTCAGTTCAGATGGCATATCAAAATATGTATTATGTAAACCTCCATGTTTACAGTAATTTTTTAGAACAACTGTAGAATTCTAACACAAACTTTCACTTGGCTTCTTTGCTGTAATAGACAAACATAAATATTATGTATTAGTTGCAAAAAATTTCAAAATGAATTTCCATCTGTTTCTGGGATTTTATAGGTAAAATGTTGTTTGCTATTAATTCAAAATATTTTGCTTTACATAATATTATATTTATTTTCTTGCTGGAGTCAATATTAGAGAGTGAGCTATTTCTCTATAGAAATTATGCATCAGTTAGGAAATAAAATAAAATGTAATAAAATATTGCAAAGAATAAAAATAGTCCCCTGAATCTCCATAGACATCTTAATTGCTTTTGCCCTTTAAGATTAATCTCACAGAATTGCTCTCCAGAGGTCTCAAGTCTCTAGAATTTTCCCCCCAGATATCCCTGTATTGGCCTCTAATTGTAATGTAACTACAAGTGATGCCACTGTAGGAGGAACATACTATATGCTATGCTTCATTGGTCATTAGATATTGACAGTCACTCTTAGGACCTACAGCCTTCTTGACCCAAGGATTTGCTAAGAACCTTTAACAAAGATCTAGGGAAAACATAAAATCACATTGATTGAGTTTTAAGTAATTGCTTCAAGACAAGTTTTGGAGAACTGCATTAGGCACAATCACAGTTGTGATTGACATGACAGATGTGGTGTTATCATGTTTCTAAAGCAAATTAAAAAGAAAATGAGAGGCTTTTCCAGGCAACTAAGACTCAATGGAGGTTTAGAATTTAATCTGTGAAAATACTTTCTCCTTCCTCATTCTCTGCATTAGAGAATTAGGAGCCTTTTGACAACTGCCTGAGAGAGAGATTCTCTCACAGCACACACACACACACACACACACACACACACACACACACACACACACACATATATATATATATCTGATCTGGTGATGTCAGTATGTTATTCAAGATTGGCTATTCTCTCATATGGAACTGGTAAGCTTCTACTTTACTTGAAATTTTTATTAATTTTATATGGAAAGCCAGCAAGGCAACTATATTCATTGTGAGTTATTCTGAAGAACACTGAATGGTTTCAACAAGCTTTTAAATTCTGAGGTAAATGTAAAAAATTCTATCATATGAGATGTAGGAATTCTTATGACACATCATGCTTATTTCTCCATAATAATGAAAAAAACCTCCAAAAAGTATGATGCCCTAGTTGATTACACTATAATCTAACAGTAACTATGTATTTACTTCTTACTGGTTGAAAGAAACAAGAAAAGAAAACAACTAATCCTTAAAGTGAAAGAACACATCTTTCAAGTCAAAAGTTCCTGATGGATTAATACGTTTTGAACTGTACTTTAACCTTTCCTCAATGATGTAATGCTAATTAACATTAATGCATCTGTATATGCTGACAGTGATATGGATAAAATCATAGATTTTTAATTAGATGAATTTAACTTTTGAATCTTGACTCTCTTTCAAAACTGGATATATGAATTTTAGATTATTATGTATGTTTTAATTTTCATGTTTTCTAAGAGTGAAGAATAAAATTGCTACTTGCTTCCTCTTCCAGACATAGGCACAGAGACATGAAGACACATGTTTACATATACAGTCTTTATTACTAGTTGTAGAGATAAGTATATCTAAGGTTTACATGTATTTGTTAAAGTTGAAAGCAATGTTAGAGTCAGGCTTATACATTTCAGGTGTATAAATTCATATTTGGAGAATATGAGGTGAAGAAAAATCTAAGGAATAATATAATTGGATGTATATTTGTCAAAAGCTTAAATTGTAGTTAAGAAATGTAACATACTATGAGAAGAGACATAGATACAATAGCATCCAGGATTGAATTTATCATCACAATAAATCTGTGAGCTAAAGACATCTCATGTACCAGTAACACTCCAACGTATGGACTCTGGTTTGAATAAAGTATCCCATTGGTGAGGGATCTGATGATTATGAGTTAAGTCTTCATATTGAGGTAGAATACAGACTTAGCTAGAATTGTTAAACTGTTTACATTTTAGATAACATAGCTACACAGTTGAAATTAGGTAAAATTAACATTGATAGAGATCCCACAGATTCAATAGCTTGCAACTTGTATATATTTCACAATCATTTCTTTCAAGATATGATTTTCTATAGAAAAACAAACTATATGTTCCTTGACAATGTGAAGTTCAATTCAACTGATCTTTCTATAACATTGGACACAGATCACCCATTGATTCTCTGATAACCTTGATGGAGAACAGGACAGAAGTGACACAGTTCTTCCTGCTGGGACTTACAAATGACCCAGGTCTACAGCATCCTCTCTTTATCATCTTTCTTCTCATCTACACCATCACTCTGGTCGGAAACCTGGGATTGATTCTACTGATTGTCCTTGATGCTCACCTCCACAGTCCCATGTATATTTTTCTTGGTAATTTATCACTGGTGGACTTCTGTTACTCTTCAGGTGTCACTCCAAAAGTCATGGCTGGCTTTCTAGTAGGAGATAAAGTCATGTACTATAATGACTGTGCTGCTCAGATGTTCTTTGTTACAGGCTTTGCTACTGTAGAAAATTACCTGTTAGCTTCAATGGCCTATGATCGCTATGCAGCAGTGTGTAAGCCCCTACACTATGCTAGCACCATGACTACAGGTATGTGTGTGTGGATGATTGCAGGCTGTTATGCCTGTGGCTTCCTGAATGCATGTATCTATACTGGCGATGCATTTAGTCTCTCCTTCTGTAGGGCTGATGTAGTCCATCATTTTTTCTGTGATATTCCAGCAGTCATGGTACTCTCTTGTTCTGATAATCACGTGAATGAGCTGCTTCTTGTTTGTGTAGCCAGCTTCAATATATTTTTTGCTCTTATAATCATCATAATATCCTACCTAATGATTTTTATCACAATTCTAAAGATGCGTTCAGCTGCAGGACATCAGAAGGCCAT
Source organism: Rattus norvegicus (assembly GCF_021556685.1). Taxonomy (NCBI): domain Eukaryota; kingdom Metazoa; phylum Chordata; class Mammalia; order Rodentia; family Muridae; genus Rattus; species Rattus norvegicus. The sequence continues at coordinate 222,886,862 of NC_141534.1, forward strand.
GTCCACCTGTATATCTCATTTCACTGCTGTTTTTATTTTCTATGGGACAGTAATTTTCATGTACTTGCAGCCTAGTTCGAGTCATGCCATGGACACTGACAAAACTGTGTCTGTGTTTTATACCATGGTGATCCCCCTGTTGAACCCTTTGGTCTATAGTTTGAGGAACAAGGAAGTCAAGAGTGCGTTCAGAAAGTTTATTTTCAGGTTAAAATGATATTATATTGATTTTACACACTGGAGACATCTAATATCTGAACTCATTTTTTCTCACATCCTTTTTACTGAATAAGATTTGATTTGTATGTCTGTCTACATGTTCATCTGCTTGTTGTTTTATCTACCTATCAATCATCTATCTATCTATCTATCTATCTATCTATCTATCTATCTATCTATCTATCATCATTTATCTATATATGACTTATCTCTCTATTTGTCATATCTGTCATTTATCATCTATCTATTCATTCATGCATCCATTTATTAGCTGTGTTTATATGTGTGTGTGTGTCTGTGTGTGTGTGTGTGTGTGGAGAGAGAGAGAGAGAGAGAGAGAGAGAGAGAGAGAGAGAGAGAGAGATCCCATATTATTTTAATGGTTATAGGACAGCTTTCGGAAGACAGTTCATTCTTTCTTTTTACCATATAGGTTCGGAGGATCAGGTTCTCAGCTTTGGCAGACAGCACTTTTACCAACTGAGTCACCTTGCTAGTTTTAAATCATATTTGAAAAGTGTCTGGTTGAAAGGAGTCTCCAACTTCCCAAACTTTATAAGTCTATAAATAACAGTAGGCTCAGCTAAAGCTGGACTATAGAAGAATTTATTGTAGATAAAAGTCTAAGGTCAGCATTTGGCAGCAAAAAATGTGTTTCTGCTTATCAAAAGAGCCACTTTCCTTAGCTAAACATGTGGTTGTACAACAAAGCCCATTCTCTCCTCTAGACTTTCTTAGTTCCTTCTGACATACATTTGTTATGCATTTCAACGTTCATTCTCACCTCCAGGCCCTTCTTACTTCTTCCATTCCTCCTCTATTAAGAGCTCCCAGGCTGCTGCAGGTCACAGGGTTTCCTTTTCCCTCATACCCATCACTTCCCTATATAAGGAAAGTTGTCCGCCTGCCTCTACTATTGTCCCTTTTCTCTCTTTTGTTATTCTCGCTTCTCTTGCAAATAGTCCTGCATATAGTCTGCTTCTTTTTCTTTCTGCTCTGGATTTTTCTGGATGCCTCTGGTTGTTATCTCTTATCTACAGTAAAACTCTTTGCCAATCATCTAGTAGCCATTTTGGTGGTTTCTTTGCTGAACCTAGCTTATGAAAATCAAGTTTGCAGAAATGATATATTAAAAGAGATATTCAGACTCATAATATCTGAGTTATACTAATGTTTTTGGTTATTTTAATCAAATATCAATTAAATATGTTTGTACTAACTCATCTTTTATCAATATATTTCTAACTGTCTCAGTGCAAATATTTGTAAAACAGAAACATAATACAGACTATACATAGAGGTTCACTTGCCTTATGAGTGAGGACACACTGACTTTTATGAGGCCAGTTTTTCAGAGTGAAATGCATTTTGCCTTTGTGTGTTAGTTTTATGGTTTAGTTTAACTATACAACATAATGTTTTAGTAATGGAAGTATTCTTGTGAAATATGGTGGTAAACCCATGAAGCCTCAGCATTCAAGGGGCTGATGTACATGGATTAATGTTAGTTTGAGAATAATTTATGTTCTATACAAGTCACTGTCAAAACAAAAAGGATGAAGAAAAGAAAAAACAATGGAAAACAATAACAGAAATTGCCCAAATGATGTCTTTCTGAGATGTAGTAACAATGTCTTTGAAAGTAAATGTTCTTAGAAGCCATGGGTTCTGCAATGACTTGTCCTAGTCAACGTGGGTACCTAGCATCCATCCTGAGAAGGCTCAGCTAAACAAAATGGAGTAGAAAAATCAGTCTGTCTCTTTTTCTCTATCTCTCATTTTTTTCTTCCCTCCTCTCACTGTCTTCATTTGTGTGAGAGAGCTGTCTATCTTCTAGATCCCAGAAATACTGGATCAAGTCCTTCATTTCTCCTTTCCCTTCTACTTTCTCACATTTTTGAACTGTGCCTTAATTAACCCATCAGCCTTCTTGGCTTACCATCTTTCACAGAAAAGACAATGGGTATTTTTGGCTACTATAATCACATGAACTGATAGCAAAATTTCCATAGACGAGGTTTGTCACTTGTTGACTGTAGAGTGCTCATCCTTAAACAGGCAATTTATATCACTCCTTCCACCACTGAGGATCATGAAATAATAAAGAAGATTGGGGACAGAAAGGCTCTTAAGAGCCTGAAGTTGAGAAGACTTTTGTGAAATATTGTCTTTTGGACATGACATGGATGCTGTATGCATGAACTTCAGTTGTGGTTACCTGCATAGAGTCCACATAAGATTGGTACATCAACATTTTATCTTATAAGAGGGGAAGGCTCATGAGGGCTGACCCATGCCTGAGGAATATTGACAGTTAATGATGCATTATATTTTTCAGTAGTAAGTTGCTCATGCTCCAATAAGTAACTCCTTCATAACTCTCAAACAAGTAACTTTATTTTAACTCAGTGGGCCACACATAAAAGATATAAAAGTTGGAAGGAAAGTTATTGAGAAGAGTGGTTCATTGGGAGAAAAAGGAGTTGAGTAAGCACACCAATGGATGAGAAGCATTATACTTCATTATATGGATGTATAAAATTGTTGAATAATAAATTTTGTAAATCAAATTGCCACTTGATATTTAACTTTAGAACTTAAATTTAAGTCTAATATTTTCTATTACTTCTACAAATTTAGACCTTTATTTCTGTTCATTTATGTACTATTTATCATTTAATACATAGACTATCTTGTCACATGATATATCCCCTTCAAAGACTTTATTGACATTTACTGCATGGGCTTACTAGTTCCTTTTCTATACTCTCTAAATAATCTATTACTCAAACTATAGAAGTGACTCTAACTCTTTTAAAGAACAAAAAATATACAATGGAAAAAAGAAAGCATTTTCAATAAATGGTGCTGGTCTAATGGCAGTTTGTATGTAGAAAAATGAAAATAGACTCATATTTGTCACCTTGCATAAAACTCAAGTTCAATTGGATCTAGGACCTCTACATAAACCCAAATACACTCAATATAATTGAAGAGAAAGTGGGAAAGGGCCTTGTTCTTATTGACAAAGGGGCACATTTCCTAAACAGATACTATGGTGTGCTTACAAATAGGAGACTAGAATGACTACCCTCTGAAAGACCCAACAAGCAACAGAAGGAGTCAGATACAGACAGATATTTACACCCAACCAATGGACAGAAGCTTGTGACCCCTGTGGTTGAGTTAGGGAGAAGCTAGAAGAAGCTGAATATGAGGGCTACACTATAGGAAGACCAGCAGTCTTAATTAGCCTGGACCCCCAAGATTGCTCAGACACTGAGCCACCAACCAGGCATCATATAACAATTGGTATGAGCCCCCAACACATATACAGTTGAGGACTTTTTGGGTCTTGACTCAGAGAAAATGTGTTTAACCCTCAATTGCCTTGAGGCCCCAGGGAGTGAGGATGTCTGCTGGGGTCGGGAGGAGGTATGGGATGTAGAACAGTCAGAGGGTAGACATGGAGTGGGATAGAAAATAGACTGTAAAAAAAAGTTAAAGAACTAAAACAACAAGAACAAGAACAAGAACAACAGCAACAACAACAACAAAAACCAAACCAAATAAAACAAAAAACCGTAATGCCATGGCCAGTGGTATCTGAGTAGATGTTCTTGTTGTAGCAGATTGAAAAAAGATATATATTTGGGGGGGCAGGATTTTGTGCTTTTTTGAAAACATACTTCATATTTCCTTTTTTATTATATAAATATCATTTTAACCCTTTACTTGTAAGGATATAAACTTATTAAGAGGATCTTTGTTATAATTTATACAAATTCACAAATAGTACAATTAATTGATAAAGGTTTCTAGGTTTTTCCGTTGTCTCTCTAAGGGAGTTCTCCATGTCTTTCTTGAAGTCCTCCAGCATCATGATCAAATATGATTTTGAAACTAGATCTTGCTTTTCTGGTGTGTTTGTACATTCCGTGTTTGCTTTGGTGGGAGAATTGGGCTCTGATGATGCCATGTAGTCTTGGTTTCTGTTCTTGGGTTCCTGCGCTCGCCTCTCGCCATCAGATTATCTCTAGTGTTACTTTGTTCTGCTATTTCTGACCGTGGCTAGACTATCCTATAAGCCTGTGTGTCAGGAGTGCTGTAGACCTGATTTCCTGTTTTCTTTCAGCCAGTTATGGAAACAGAGTGTTCTGCTTTCGGGCGTGTAGTTTTTCCTCTCTACAGGTCTTCAGCTGTTCCTGTGGGCCTGTGTCCTGAGTTCACGAGGCAGGCTGCTTGGAGCAGAAAAGTTGGTCTTACCTGTGGTCCTGAGGTTCAAATTTGCTTGTGGTGTGTTGCTTATGATCTCTCTGTGAGGGCAGCAACCAGGGGGGCCTGCTCCGCCTTCACTCGGGACCCTGTGCACTGAGTTTTTCATTTTTAAATGAGGAAGTATAGTTACGCAGTTTTGAGTTCAATGGCACCATGTGGACCTATGACTCCTTGTAAATCTTGCATTTGAGGCATTTTCTGAATAAATGTATAGAACACTTTTAGAAACAAAGGTCTTTCTCTGACGATATTTTTTGTGAGTTTTCTTCTTTTTTTTACTCATTTCTCATAATCATGGCATAGGTTGTGTCACATCATAACATAATGGTTACTCAGAACTTAAATCTCAAAAAATGACAAGGAGCACCAACACAATTTAACAAATAAAAGCAGGGGTCCAATATAAGATTAATGAGATGCATAATGATACATTTAAAATCCGTGAACATAAATTGTTCAAGTATAAATTAATTTCATCATCTAATGATGTGATCATGTGTATTTTTTTAGTTTGTTCATATAGTGGATTACATTTATGGATTTCCATATATTGAACAATCCCTGCATTCCTGGGATGAAGCCTACTTTATTATGGTTGATAACCATTTTGATGTGCTCTTATATTTGGTTTTCGAGAATTTTATTAAGTACTTTTGCATCAATATTCATAAGGGAAATTGGTCTGTAGTTTTTTTTTTGATAGGTCTTTTTGTGATTTAGGTAACAGTGTAACTGTGATTTCATAGAAAGAATTGGATAGTACTCCTTCTGTTTCTATTTTATGGAATAGTTTGAGGAGTATTGGTATTAGATCTTCTTTGAAGGTCTGATAGAATTCTGCACTAAAACCATCTGGTCATGGGTGTTTTTTGGTTAGGAAACTTCTAAGGACAGTTTCTATTTCCTTCGGTGTTATGGGACCGTTTATTTGGTTTATCTGTTCCTGATTTAACTTTGGTACCTGGTATCTGTCTAAAAATTTGCCCATTTCATCTAGATTTCCCAGTTTGGCTTTGGTAGTAGGATCTGATGATGTTTTGAATTTCCTCAGTTTCTGTTGTTGTGCCCTTTTCATTTTTGATTTTGTTAGTTTAGATAGTGTCTGCGTGTCCTTTGGTCAGCCTGGATAAGCATTTATCTATCTTGTTGATTTTCTCAAAGAACCAGCTCCTGGTTTAGGCAATTCTTTGTATAGCTTTTGTTGTTGTTGTTGTTGTTGTTGTTTGTTTGTTTCTACTTGGTTGATTTTAGCCCTGCATTTGATTATTTTCTGCTGTCTACTCCTCTTGGGTGTATTTTCTTCTTTTTATTCTGGAGCTTTTAGATGAGCTGTTAAGCTGATAGTGTGTGACCTCTCCAATTTTTTATGGAGGCACTCAGATCTATGAGTTTGCTTTTAGCACTGCTTTTATTGTGTTCAATAAGTTTGGATATGTTGTACCTTCATTTTCATTAAATTCTAAAAAGTCTTTAATTTCTTCCTTGACCACGTAATCATTGAGTAGAATGTTACTCATCCTCCACATGCATGTGGGCTTTCTGTTGTTTTTGTTGTTATTGAAGACCAACCTTAGTCAGTTGTGGTCAGATAGAATATATGGGGTTAATTCAATGTTCTTGTATTTGTTTTATTTATTTACTTTTTGTGTCCAAGTATATGGTCAATTTTGAGAAGGTACCATGAGATGCTGGGAAGAAGGTATATTCTTTTGTTTTAAGGTGATATTTTCTGTTAAATCCATTTAGTTCATAACTTCTTTTCACTTCACTGTGTCTCTGTTTAGATTCTGTTTCCATGTTCTGTCCACTGGTGAGAATGGGGTTTTGAAATCTATTATTATTGTATAAGGTTGAGTTTGTGATTTGAGCTTTAGCAACATTTCTATTACAAATGTGGTTGTCCTTGCATTTGGGGCATAGATGCTTAGAATTGAGAATTCATCATGGTGGATTTTTCCTTCAATGAGTATATAGTTCCTTTCCCCATCTTTTTTTGATAACTTTTGGTTAAAAGTCTATTTTGTTGGATATAAGAATCACTACTCTAGTTTGTTTCTCGGGACCATTTGCTTGGAAATTTTTTCTGATCCTTTTATTTTGAGGTAATGTCTGTCTTTGACTCAGGTGTGTTTTCGGTATGCAGCAAAATGATGTATCCTGTTAATGTATCCAGTCTGTTAGCCTAAGTCTTTTTATTGGGGAATTGAATACATTTATTTAGAGATATACTAGGGACCAATGACTGCTGCTTCCTATTATTTTTTTTGTTAGAGGTGGAATTATGTTTGTGTCTTTCTCTTATTTTGGGTTTGTTTTGAAAAGATTAATTTCTTACTTTATCTTGGGTGTGGTTTCCCCTCTGGTGTTGGAGTTTTCCATCTATTATCCTTTGTAGGGTTGGATTTGTTGAAAGATATTGTGTAAATTTGGTTTTGTCGTGGAATATCTTGGTTTCTCTATCCATGGTAATTCAGATTTTTGCTGGATATAGTAGCCTTGCCTGGCATTTGTCTTCTCTTAATGTCTATATGACATCTGCCCAGGATCTTCTTGCTTTTAGAGTCTCTGTTGAGAAGTTTGTTGCAATTCTGATATGTCTGCTATATATGTTACTTCCCCTTTTTCCATTATTGCTTTCAATATTCTTTCTTTGTTCTGAGCATTTGATGTTTTGAGTATTTTGTGATGAGGGAATTTTTTTTCTGGTTCCCTCTGTTTGGTGTTCTTAGGCTTTTTGTATGTCTATGGGTATTTCTTTCTTTAGGTAAGGAAAGTTTTCTTCTATAATTTTGTTGAAGATGTTTGCTGGCTCTTTGAGTTGGGAATCTTCACTGTCTTCTATACATATTATTCTTACGTTCAATGTTTTCATTGTGTCTTGGATATCTCAAATGTTTTGAGATAGGAGCGTTTTGTATTTTCCTTGACTGTTGTGTTGATGTCCTCTATTCTTTCTTTTGCCACTGAAATTCTCTCTTCTATCTCTTGTATTCTCTTGGTAATGCTTGCATCTGTGACTCGTGTTCGTAGGTTTTCTATCTCCAATACTGAAAATACTAGAGGGTCATAACAGAAGACACTTGAAGGCATTATATTGCAATGGGTGGAGTGGGTTTTTTCATCCTTGTTTTGCAGAAGATCAAAGGAAAACAAAACCAAAATAAAACCAAAATAAAAAATATGATTATCTTAAGGTAGAAAGAAGGTTCTTCGCAAAGTACATAGTTTATAGAATAAAAACAAACAATTACATAATAGGGGAAATAGCAAAAAATTTGTATTGGTAAGAGAGTTCATTTTCTGAGCATAACACAATTACAAAACTCAATAGAAATTAATTATTAAATGGGACATAGTTAGATGGCTTAGTGAATAAAGGAGCTTGCTTACAAGGTGATGATCTCTGTTCAAATCCTGGGATCTATGGGAGGGAGAGAACTGACTTTTGTAAGTTATTTTTGGACTTATATGCAATAACATCATGAACTAGAAAATGAAGAAAAATACCATTCACGTAATAAAACTAAAAAAAATAGTGGTCAGAAGAAATAAGTAGACATTTTCGCAAAAAGTAACATAGAACCTTCTGTAGAGTACTAGAATGGACAGCTCACAAAGAATGATCAAAGATCATTAGATATTTTTAGAAATTACAGTTAGCTACAAAAAAGAGGCTCTAATGTATTATTGGACAAAAGGGTTACTAAAGATAGAAACAATGTAATATACTGTTTGGATAGGCTGGAAGAAATGAAAACAAATACTAGAAAGAAGGATTTTAAAGTTTTTTTTTTAAATTGCAAATAAATAGGGCTTGAAAAGACAGGCATACATAACGTAATTTGAACATTTAAAAATGTACATTATGTATAGAAGCATTGCATGGGACCTCTTTAATATGTATGACTTTTGTGTTTTAATTCATCCATTAAAAATGATATTTAACTTCCAAAAAGTAAGCTTGGTCCCCAAGGTCAATTTTTTTCCCTAAGAAAACAGTATGAGGATTTTCAGCTATACTCTGGAGGAATCTCCAGAGCTCTGTGAGTGTCTAAAATTCTCCTCACATCTCCATGTACTAGTTTCTGAAATACTGATTTGACTCATTAGGGTAATAACTATGTGTTATTCTCCATTAGATGCTATTTATTTTATTGGCTGCAGTAATTGTTAACATATGCAGGTTTTTGGACTTACTCAAAGATTAGCTATGAGCCTTCAAGAAATGTGAGAAAAAAACACTCAAACATAAAAAGTCACATTGCTTCACTTTTATTTGGTAAGCTCTTCATGAGTTCTCTGACTGTCTCCTATATTTTTTTTTATTCAGACACAACTTGTGAATTATAAAAGCGATTGTGTCTTCTTTTCCTGTAGTATGTATTCTGGATAAAAAGGTATGTGACACTTCCAAGGAAAGATGAGGAATGCATGATGAATTCAGGACTTGGTCTGTGTGGAAATTCTGTCCTGACCTCTTGCTTTAGAAAAGCTGGAGTTATTTCCTAAGAAGAATATTTGAGAAATATTACATAGTAGATTTTTAAGATTTTAGTGTAACTGTTATAGTAATTATTCTGCTATAAACTGGGCATTTACAAGCCATTGAGGACAATTCCAAAAATAAATAGTCTGTGAAAACTACTGTAAGCTGTTTGAAAACAGATGTTTAAAAATAGTTTAGAGGTCTAAAAGAGTTCATAGGCTAAAGGTTAATCTAAAACTAGTTTTGAGATGCTGAGTTGAAGTATAAATGTGAAAACACTGGGAAATTTTGATAATTCAAATATTTAAAATTCCTCTAAGAATAGAAAATAGAAGATGCTTGATGAAATTTTATGTTGTTTAGTGTATGCTTCAGTCAGTTGAATGGAAGAAACCATCAAAAAAGGCACAGACTCAGAAGATAAAATCATTTTTCTGGACACTGATTAAGGCTTGGACATAAATGAATACTCTCTCAGTGACATTTAAAATCTTATGACCTGAGGTCAGGTTGTATATAATTTGTATATGAATGTTTCTCATAGTGTTCTCCAAAATTGAGACTCTCATTTAACTTCTTAGATTATAAGAATATAATCTTATGAATTATATTCTTATGGATAGAGTAATAAAGAATACTTCATTTCTATTTCTCACACACCTGCACATGCATGTGCACACATAAAACTCCATTTGTATATGATACAATGCAGACAGTTATTATATGAGGTAATATTTGCAACTTAAATGTTTTCAAGGTATGATACATAAATAAAGTGGGCAAAAGCTCAACACAAATATGATAGCAAATAATAGTTAATAGGGTAGATATCCTTCCAAATATGCTAAGCCAAACAAGAAAATTCAAGCATCATTAGACTACAAGAACTACATAAATCAGAGATTAACAATCCAATTCACTAGGAAACTGGGCTATCTTGGTCTCTGTTCTCTCTGTTGGATGATATTCAGAGAAAATTAAAACAAAAATTAAGAAAGGAAGAAATTTGTATTTAAAATTAAGGATCACAATAATGAAACTTTACAAAAGAATAGTCCATATCAAATAGTATGACCAGCATCCACAGTCTTAGCGTGAAAACAAACCAAGGATCATGAGAAGGCACAGGCAATACTGGTGGACCAAGCACTGAAAGGGCAATATGGAGAAAGAACTTTCAGGACTTTTAACTTACCCAGAATAAAAGACTTCTATGCTACTATCACATAGCAATGGTATCATGATCAGTACCATACACTAAGCTGTGTTAGCAGCCAGCACTGTATTGCCTGTGTTATGTTCTTTTATTTTTGCAATAATATCACAAAGTAGGCCTCACTACTGTCTTTGTTTTGCAGATGGAAAAATGATATTTAGAGAAGGTAGGTGCTTTCTGGGTAGTGGATGATCTGGTATATAGTTTTTCTGAGAACTTTATTTCAAACTGATTCTGTGGTTGAACATTGTAAGTGCAAGAAAACTAGCAATTTTAGTGTTAAACAATGCTGGTTAAAATTAAAGCTGTTTGTGACCTAGTCATAACTTCATAATTCTTAATATATCCCTATTAATGCTATTAATGTATCTACATAGGTTATATTAAAAGCATGGAAATGTATGTAGAAAAATGTAAAAATGCAATCCAGATCTCAGTACTTCATTTATAATATTCTAATATTCAGAAGAAACATTTCATGGTTTGGTTAAGGATTACTTGTTCAATTGACAGTTAATGAGAAAAATTATGTAGTCACCAAGAAGAACTTACCACATAGTGTGTCACTTGGTTCAGTGTGATAAAACAAAATAAAAACAATATTCAGTATAACTGTCAAATTATTTTAGACTGTTAGCTTGCAATGTATTAATAGTTAACCAAGATCAAGAATAGAAAGTGGTAATTGTGTCATTCAGAAATGTAGAAAATTTGTAATTTTTGTGCAGGACAATTTACTTGGATGTAATAATAATTTATTAAAGTCATTATGCTATTGATAGAGCACAGACTGTTTCTATACTATGTTTTGTCAGTTATGTACAGTAGTGTTAGTTTTTACAGTCCAGGAAAAGGTCATAGATACATAGCACATTAAGAAAAACAATTTTCACAGTTACTAAACTCTCTATGTTGGGTATACATATATATAATTTTGGCTTTTGGTAGAATATCAATTAAATTTTTACAGATTCTAATTATTTTATTACTCTATTCTTAAATATTAAAAATAATTCTATGTGTATAGGCACCATGTGGAAAACTATCTTTTAGTCTTGTATGTTTATACAAAATGTGTGCCTCCTGCCTAAGCAGGCCAGAAGGTGTCAGACAGATCCCCTTCTATTGGATTACAGACAATTGTGAGCTGTTCTGTAGATGCTGGGATTTTGGACTACAAATCCAGGGCTGTAACCAATGAACTATCTTTTCAAACCATTATTCTACTATATCTCTGTTAAAAATTTTAAGGCCTTCTGTTGATTAACTGATATCACTGATGGAAAACAGGACAGAAGTGAGATACTTCGTCCTGGTGGGACTCACCAATGACCAAGACCTGCAGCTTCCCCTCTTCATCACCTTTTTCCTGATCTACACCATCACCATTATTGGAAATATGGGGCTGATCCTTTTGATTCTTTCAGACTCTCGGCTTCACACCCCCATGTACATTTTCCTAGGTAATCTGTCTTTAGTGGACTTCTGTTACTCTTCAACAGTAACTCCAAATGTCATAGCTGGATTCCTTACAGGAGACAAGATCATGTCTTACAATGCTTGTGCCTCTCAGATGTTCTTTTTTGCAAACTTTGCTGATGTGGAAAACTACCTTTTAGTCTCAATGGCGTATGATCGTTATGTAGCAGTATGTAAGCCCCTACACTATGCCACCACCATGACGACACGTGTATGTGTATGTATAGTCATTGGCTGTTATATCTGTGGTTTCCTGAATGCTTCCATCTATACTGTGAATGCATTCAGTCTCTCCTTCTGTGAATCCAATGTGGTCCACCATTTTTTCTGTGATGTTTTAGCAGTCATGATTGTATCTTGCTCTGATAGACACGTTAATGAACTTACTTTTGTTTATGTAGCCAGCTTCAATATATTTTTTGCCCTTATACTCATCTTAATATCCTACATGTTCATTTTTACTAGCATACTAAAGATGCATTCAGCTGCAGGATATCACAAAGCTCTCTCCACATTTGCTTCACACTTCACAGCTGTCTCCATTTTCTATGGGACAATCATATTTATGTACCTGCAGCCCAGCTCGAGTCAATCTATGGACACTGACAAAATTGCATCTGTGTTCTATGTTATGATTATCCCCATGTTGAATCCTCTGGTTTACAGCCTGAGGAACAGGGATGTGAAAAGTGCTTTCACAAAGATTATATTGAGGTCAAGATGATGTTTATACCTCTGATTTCAGGTTTTTAGAATACAAAACACTTGGATACATTCATCTTATTATTATGAATCACATTTTCTAACCCTGTACCAAATTCAAGAACTTGAAGTGACGACTTCACCTCTGCAAAACTGTGCTGCCTTTCAGAGCAATCACCTTATTCAGAAGAGTAACAAATAAATAACATGACTATGATAACTTTAGGTCAGACTGTGAAAAACTTAATTTATTACATTATGATATTCAGTCCTTTTTCATATAATATTTCTTCTGTCCTATCAATATATGTAAGCAAGTGTATATAAAGTCTTTTTCCCATCTTAATTAAATTGGGTATTTCTTATTTACATTTCAAAGGTTATTTCCTTCTCCAGGTTCCATGCCAATATCCCCCTAAACCCTCCCCCTCCCATTCTATATGGGTACTTCAATCCCAATCCTCCCCCCCATTACCGCCCTCCGACAACAATCACATTCACTGGGGGTCAGCCTTAGCAGGACTAAGGGGTTCCCTTTCCACTGGTGCCATTACTAGGCTATTTATTGCTACCTATGCAGTTGGAGCTCAGGGTCAGTCCACGTATAGTCTCTGGGTAGTGACTTAGTCCCTGGAAGCTCTGGTTGGTTGGCATTGTTGTTCATATGGGGTCTCAAGCCCCTTCAGTAATTTCATTTTTTTTCTGTGATTCCTTCAACGGAGGTCCCGTTCTCAGTTCAGGGGTTTGATGCTGGAATTTGCATATGTATTTGCCATATTCTGGCTGTGTCTCTCAGGAGAGATCTACATCTGGTTCATGTCATTCTGCATTTCTTTGCTTCATCCACCTTACCTGGTTTGGTGGCTGTATATGTATGGGCCACATGTGGGACAGATCCTGAATGGGCATTTTTTCAGCCTCTGTTCTAACCTTTGCCTCCCTATCCCCTCCAAAGGGTATTTTTGTTCCCATTTTAAAGAAGGACTGAAGCATCTGCCTTTTGGTCATCCTTCTTGAGTTTCATGTGTTCTGTGCATCTAGGGTAATTTGAGCATTTGGCCTAATATCCACTTATCAATGACTGCATGCCATGTGTGTTTTTCTGTGATTGAGTTACCTCAATCAGGATGATATTTTCAAGTTCCATCCATTTGCCTAGGAATTTCATAAAGGCATTGTTTCTGATAGTTGAGTAGTATTCCATTGTGTAGATGTACCACACATTCCTCTGTTGAAGGGCATCTGTGTTCTTTCCAGCTTCTGGCTATTACAAATAAGGCTGCTATGAACATAGTGAAGCAAGTGTTTGTTACATGTTGGGGCATCTTTTGGGTATATGCTCAAGAGAGGTATAGCTGGGTCCTTAGGTAGTTCAATGTCCAATTTTCTGAGGAACCTCCAGACTGATTTCCAGAATGGTTGTACCAGTCTGCAATCCCACCAACAATGGAGGAGTGTGCCTCTTTCTCCACATCCTCACCAGCATCTGCTGTCGCTGGAGTTTTTGATCTTAGCCATTCTGACTGGTGTGAGGTAGAATCTCAGGGTTGTTTTGATTTGCATTTTCCTTATGACTACAGATGTTGAACATTTCTTTAGGTACTTCTCAGCCTTTTAGCATTCCGCAGCTGTGAATTCTTTGTTTAGCTCTGAACCCCATTTTTGGTTCTTTTTTTTTTTTCGGAGCTGGGGACCGAACCCAGGGCCTTGCGCTTCCTAGGCAAGCGCTCTACCACTGAGCTAAATCCCCAACCCCATGAACCCCATTTTTAATAGGGTTATTTGTCTCCCTGCAGTCTAACTTCATGAGTTCTTTGTATATTTTGTATATAAGCCCTCTATCAGTTGTAGGATTGATAAAAATCATTTCCCAATCTGTTGGTTGACATTTTGTCCTAACAAGAGTGTCCTCTGTCTTACAGAAGCATTGTAGTTTTATGAGATCCCATTTGTCATTTCTTGATATTAGAATTTAAGCCATTGTTGTTTTGTTTTGGAAATTTTCTCCAGTGTCTACGTTTTCAAGATTCTTCCCCATTTTTCCTTCTGTTAGTTTGAGTGTATCTGGTTTGATGTGGAGGTCCTAGATCCACTTGGACTTAAGCTTTATACAGGGTGATAAGAATGGGTCAATTTGCATTCTTCTACATGTTGAACTCCAGTTGAACCAACACCATTTTCTGAAAATGCTACCTTTTTTTTTTCCATTGGATGATTTTGGCTCGTTTGTCAAAAAGCAAGTGACCATAGTGAGTTCATTTCTGGGTCTTAAATTCTATTCCACTGGTCTATCTGCCTGTCTCTGTACTAATATCATACATTTTTATCACTATTCCTCTGTAATACTGCTTGAGTTCAGGGATAGTGATTCCCCCGAAGTCCTTTTATTGTTGAGGATAGTTTTAGCTATCCTGGGTTTTTTGTTATTGCAGATGAATTTGCAAATTGTTCTGTCTAACTCTCTGAAGAAATGGATTGGTATTTTGGTGGGGGTTGCATTGAATCTGTAGATTGCTTTTGGTAAAATGACCATTTTTACTATCCTAATCCTGTCAATCCATGAGCATGGGAGATCTTTCCATCTTCTGAGGTCTTCTTCAATTTCTTTCTTCAGAGGCTTGAAGTTCTTCTAATATCATTCACTTGATTGGTTAAAGTCACACCAAGCTATTTTATATTATTTGGGACTATTATGAAGGGTGTCGTTTCCCTAATTTCTCCCTCAGCTTGTTTCTCTTTTGTGTAGAGGAAGGTTACTGATTTATTTGAGTTGATTTTATACCCAGCCACTTTGCTGAAGATGTTTATCAGGTTTAGTAGTTCTCTGGTCGAACTTTTGGGAGCACTTAAGTATACTATCCTATCATCTGCAAATAGTGATATTTTGACTTCTTCCTTTCAAATCTGCATCCTTTTGGTCTCCTTTTGTTGTCTGATTGCTCTGGCTAGGACTTTGAGAAATATGTTGAATAAGTAGGGAGAGAGTGGGCAGCCTTGTTTAGTCACTGATTTTAGTGGGATTGCTTCAAGTTTCTCTCCATTTAGTTTAATTTTAGCTATTGGTTTGCTGTATATGGCCTTTCATATGTTGAGGATATGGACCTTGAATTCCTGTTTTTTCTAGGACTATTGCTATAAAGGGGTGTTGAATATTATCAAATGCTTTCTCAACATCTAAGGAAATGATCGTGTGGTTTTTATTTTTCAGTTTATTTATATAGTATATTATGCTGATGGTTTTCCATATATTAAACCATCCCTGCATCCCTGGGATGATGCCATCATGATGGATGATTGTTTTGATGTGTTCTTGGATTTGGTTTGCAAGAATTCTATTGAGTATTTTTGCGTCGATATTTATAAGGGAATTTGTCTGAAATTCTCTTTCTTTGTTGGGTCTTTGTGTGGTATAGGTATAAGGGTAATTGTGGCTTCATAGAAGGAATTCAGTAGCGTTCTGTCTGTTTCAATTTTGTGGAATAGTTTGGATAGTATTGGTATGATGTCTTCTATGAAGGTATGATAGAATTCTGCTGTGAACCCATCTGGACCTGGGCTTTTTTTGGTTGAGAGACTTTTAAGTACTGCTTCTATTTCTTTAAGAGTTATGAGGTTGTTTAAATGTTTTATCTGTTCCTGGTTTAACTTTGATACCTGGGATCTGTGTAGGAAATTGTCCATTTCCTCCAGATTTTCAAGTTTTGTTGAGTATAGGTTTTTGTAGTAGGATCTGATGATTTTTTGAATTTCCTCTGATTCTGTTGTTATGTTCCCCTTTTCATTTCTGATTTTCTTAATTTGGACACATTCTCTGTGCCCTCTTGTTAGTCTGGCTAAGGGTTTATTATCTTGTTGATTTTCTCAGAGAACCAGCTTTTGGTTCTGTTGATTCTTGGTATAGTCCTTTTTGTTTCTATGTGGTTGATTTCAGCTCTGAGTTTGATTAGTTCCTGCCTTCTACTCCTCCTGCGTGTATTTGCTGCTTTTTGTTCTAGAGCTTTTAGGTATGCTGTCAAGCTGCTGATATATGCTCTCTCCTGTTTCTTTCTGCAGGCACTCAGAGCTATGACTTTTCCTCTTAGCACAGCTTTCATTGTGTCCCATAAGTTTGGGTATGTTGTACCTTCATTTTCATTAAGTTCTAAGAAGTCTTTAATTTCTTTCTTTATTTCTTCTTTGACCAGGTTTTTATTGAGTAGAGCATTGTTCAACTTCCATGTATATGTGGGTGTTCTTTCCTTACTGTTATTGAACACCAGTTTTAGCACATGGTGGTCTGATAGGATGCATGGGATTATTTCTATCTTTCTGTATCTGTTGAGGCCTGTTTTGTGACCTATTATATGGTCAATTTTGGAGAAAGTACCATGAGGTGGTGAGAAGAAGGTATATCCTTTTGTTTTAGGATAGAATGTTCTATAAATATCTGTTAAGTCCATTTGCTTTATGACTCCTCTTTGTCTATGTCTCTGTTTAATTTCTGTTTCCATGATCTGTCCATTGAATAGAATGGGGTGTTGAAATCCCCTACTATTATCACGTGAGGTGCAATGTGTGCTTTGAGGTTTAGTAAGGTTTCTTTATGTATGTAGGTGCACTTGTATTTGGTGCATAGATATTTAGGATTGAGAGTTCACTTTGTTGGATTTTTCCTTTGATGAATATGAAGTTCCTTCTTAATCTTTTTTGGTGACTTTTGGTTGAAAATCAAAAAGCTACTTTAGCTTGCTTCTTCAGACCATTTTATTGGAAAGTTGTTTTCCAACCTTTTACTCTGAGGTACTATCTGTTGTCTCTGAGTTGTGCTTCCTGTAAGAAGCAAAATGCTGGGTCCTCATTATGTAGCTAGTTCGTTAATCTGTGTCTTTTTATTGTGGAATTGAGTCCATTGATGTTGAGCGATATTAAGGAATAGTGATTATTGTTTCCTGTTATCTTCTTATTTGGATGTAAGATTATGTTTGTGTGCTTTCCTTTGTTTTGTTGCAATATGATTAGTCTCTTGATTTGTCTAAGGTTAGCTTGACTCCTTGTGTTGGGCTTTACCATTTATTATCCTTTGTAGGGCTGCATTTGTAGAAAGATATTGTGTAAATTTGGTTTTGTCATGGAATATCTTGATTTCTCCATCTATGTTAATTGAGAGCTTTGCCGGATACAGTAACCTGGGCTGGCATTTGTGTTCTCTAATGGTCTGTATGACATCTGTCCAGGATTTTCTGGCTTAATAGTGTCTGGTGAGAAATCTGGTGTAATTCTGATAGGTCTGCCTTTATATTTCACTTGACATTTTCCCCTTACTGCTTTTAATATTCTTTCTTTACTTTGTGCATTTGGTGTTTTGACTATTATGTGACAGGATGAGTTTCTTTTCTGGTCCAATCTATTTGGAGTTCTGTAGGCTTCTTGTATGCTTATGTGCAACACTTTCTTTAGTTTAGGGAAGTTTTCTTCTATGATTTTGTTGAAGATATTTACTGGTCCTTTGAGCTGGGAGTCTTCACTCTCTTCTGTACCTATTATCCTTAGGTTTGATCTTCTCTGAGTCCTGGATCTCCTGTTTTGGACCAGTGGCTTTCTCTGCTTTGCATTATATTTGACAGTTATTTCAATGATTTCTATGGAATCTTCTGCTCCTGAGATTCTGTCTTCTATCTCTTGTATCCTGTTAGTGATGCCTGCATCTACGACTCCTTGTCTCTTCCTTTGGTTTTCTATATCCAGGGTTGTCTCCATTTGTGCTTTCTTTATTGTTTCTATTTCCATTTTCAATTCCTTCACCTGTTTGTGTTTTCTTGTAATTCTTTCAGGGCTTTTTGTGTTTCCTCTCTGAGGGCTTCTACTTCTTGTTTTCCTGCATTTCTCTATGGGAGTTCTTTATGTCTTTCTTAAAGTCCCCCATTATTATGATCAAATGTGAATTTAAATGTAGATCTTCAAAAACTCAGGTAACAGCAAATGCTGTCGAGGATGTTGATAAAGAGGAACACTCCTCCATTGTTGGTGGAAATGCAGACTGGTACAACTATTATGGAAATCAGTCTGGGGGTTCCTCAGAAAATTGGACATTGAACTACCTGAGGACCCAGCTATACCCCTCTTGGGCATATACCCAAAAGATGCCCCAATATATATCAAAGACACATGCTCCACTATGCTCATAGCAGCCTTATTCATAATAGTCCAAAGCTGGAAAGAACCCAGATGCTCTTCAACAGAGGAATGGATACAGAAAATATGGTACATCTACACAATGGAATATTACTCCGCTATCAAAAACAATGCCTTTATGAAATTCATAGGCAAATGGATGGAACTGGAAAATATCATCCGGAGTGAGGTAACCGAATGACAGAAAAACATACATGGTATGCACTCATTGATAAGTGGCTATTAGCCCAAATGCTTGAATTACCCTAGATGCATAGAACACATGAAACTCAAGAAGGATGACCAAAATGCGAATGCTTCACTCCTTCTTTAAAACAGGAACAAGAATTCCCTTGGCAGGTAATAGGGAGGCAAAGTTTAGAACAGAGGCAGAAGGAACACCCATTCAGAGCCTGCCCCACATGTGGCCTATACATATACAGCCACCCAATTAGATAAGACGGATGAAGCAAAGAAGTGCAGGCCGTCAGTATCCGGATGTAGATCTCACCTGAGAGACACAGCCAGAATACAGCAAACACATAGGCGAATGCCATCATTAAACCGCTGAACTGAGAACTGGATCCCCGTTGAAAGAATCTTAGAATGGACTGAAAGAGATTGAAGGGGCTTGAGACCCCATATGAACAACACTGCCAAGCAACCAGAATTTCCAGGGACTAAGCCACTACCCAAAAACTATACATGGACTGACCCTGGGCTCCAACCTCATAGGTAGCAATGAATAGCCTAGTAAGAGCACCAGTGGAAGGGGAAGCCCTTGGTCCTGCCAAGACTGAACACCTAGTGAACGCGATTGTTGGGGGGAGGGTGGTAATGGGGGGAGAATGGGGAGGGGAACATCAATATAGAAGGGGAGGGGAAGAGGTTAGGGGGATGTTGGCCCAGAAACTGGGAAGTGGAATAACAATCGAAATGTAAATAAGAAATACTCAAGTTAAAGAAGATAAAAAAATTTAAAAAAATTAAATATAGATCTTGCTTTTCTGGTGTGTTTGGCTAGTGAGTGTTTGCTTTCTTGGGAGAATTGGGCTCTGATGATGCCATGTAGTCTTGGTTTCTGTTGCTTGGGTTCTTGCTCTTATCTCTCACCATCAGATTGACTCTGGTGTTACCTTGTTCTGCTATTTCTGGCAGTCGCTTTACCGTCCTTTAGGCCTGTGTTTCAGGAGTGCTGTCGTCCTGTTTTCCTGTTTTATTTCATCCAGTTATGGGGACAGAGTGTTCTGCTTTCAGATATATAGTCATTCTTGTTTGCTGGCTTTCAGCTGTTGCTCTGGGCGTGTGTCCTGAGTCCACCAGGCAGGTCACTTGAAGCAGAAAAGTTGGCCCGAGAAAAGTTCTCGGGTCTGGAGTCAATCCTTTAGGCTGGATTTCAGCTCTCTGTGAGGGCAGCAACCAGAAGGGCCTGCTCCTCCCTCTCCGAGGTCACAGTGCACAGGTGGCCCAGATGGTGCTAGGCGTTTTCCTCTAGAGTAAAAAATGTGGGCAGAGAGTAGTCTCCTCTGGTTTCCTAGGGATGTCTGCCTCTCTGAAGGTCTAGCTCTTCCTCCCTTGGGATTTGGGTGCAGGGATCTATTTGACCAGGTCCCTTCAGATCCAGGCACAGGCTTGACCACAGGGCTCCTGCAGATTGAGTGCCCCTATGTTCCTGTTCCCAGAGGCCCTATACGGTTTCCTCTTGGGCCAGGGATGTGGGCAAAGTTGGGCAGAAGTGGTGGTCTCTCCTGCCCTGCTGTCTCAGGATTATCCACTTGTCTGGGCTAGGAGTTCTCTCTCCCACGATGTTTGGCAGCAGGGAGCTGTGGATATAAAGTCTTTTAAAGTGAAGACACCCTCAGGTTTTGTGAGAAAACTAATACATGTGGATGTTAGAAATTTCCAGCAATATGACATGGATTTGTTATGTGTTTACACTTTTATGTTCAGTTAATTGTGCTCTTTTTATAGGGACATGGAGATGAACATAACAAAAATTTTTTTTAATAAATAAAATAAGATATTTTATTTAAGAGTAATTCTTGAAACAGGAAGACCTAGTTAAAAATGTCAATCCTTATAATCTTCCAATCCACTGAACACTCAGTTGAATAGAATCAAAAGTCATGGGAACTTTTAGATGCTACTTTATTCTTTATTTTTTTATATATTATTATTCACTTTACATCCTGATCACAGCCCCATCCTACCTCTCTTCCAAGTTCTAACCTTACTCATCTCTCCTATGTTGTCCCTCCACTTATCCTAGTAGAAGGGGAGGCGCCCTGTGTACCACTTCACCCTGGGGCATCTATTCCCAGCAGGATGAGGTACAGCCTCTCCCACTGAGGCCCAACCAGGCAGTCTACAGAGTACAGAAGGGAGTCCAATGGCAGGGAACAGAGATTGAGACAGCCCCCTCTCTAGTTGTCAGGTGATCCACATGAAGACAAAGCTGTATATTTGCTACAAATTTGTAGGAGGTCTAGGTCCAGCCCCTGCATGCTCCCTGTGTGTTGGTTCTGGCTCTGTGAGTCTTCATGGTCCCAGGTTAATTGACTCTGTATGTCTTCTTGTGGTGTGTTTGACTTCTCTGACTTGCACTTCTATCTTTGACTCTTACTCAAGATTCCCTGGGCTCTGCTTGGTGTTTGGTTGTGGTTCTCTTCATATGCCTCTATCTGCTACTGTGTAAACTAGGTTCCTATCTACAAGTATAGTAGAGCATCACTAATATTTTTTGGAGTTTGATCATTCACATGGGATAGATCTGAAATTGGGGCAGTCACTGGATGTCTATTCCCTTGGTCTCTGCTCCATCCCTGCACAACTTGTAGAGAAGACAAATTTTCAGTTGAATATTTTGTGGCTGGATTTCTCCGGTGGAAGTCCTGCCTAGCTACTAAAGGTGGTCACTTCAGGTAAGAATCTCAGCTGGAGACATCCCCACAGGTATGTTCTCCCATCCCAGTCTCCCAGCTAATAATCATAGATTCCTACTCCAGTCAATTTGCATTTCCGTCCCCCAGTCTTTTCTTGCCCCTGTCTCCTCACACCTATTTGGGCTATATGAATGAATTTTATACACACCCACTTCCTTACACTCTTATTTCTTCATCCTCCAAGACACAATAATTACACTTTCCTTTCCTCATTATCATGTATTTGAGCTCAAGTTGAATCATTCAGCTACTTTTTATGGCTCTTCATCTTATAAATGACTTAGTACATGACTTACCAGCTTCCTTAATCTCATGAATGTGTAGAAAAGAATAAATTTTGAACCTAGGGAGATAAGTCAGTGGGTAAAGTGCTTGCTGTACAAACTTAAGATCATGAGTTAGATCCCCAGTATTTATGTTAAATCTGGGCATGATACCATACATCTTTTTTTAATTTTTTTATTAACTTGAGTATTTCTTATTTACATTTTGAGTGTTATTCCCTTTCCCGGTTTCCCGGCAAACATCCCCCTAATCCCTCCCCCTCCCCTTCTTTTTGGGTGTTCCCCTCCCCATCCTCCCCCCATTGCCGCCCTCCCCCCAACAATCTAGTTCACTGGGGGTTCAGTCTTAGCAGGACCCAGGTCTTCCCCTTCCACTGGTGCTCTTACCAGGATATTCATTGCTTCCTATTAGGTCAGAGTCCAGAGTCAGTCCATGATACCATACATCCTTAAGCTTTGCATTATACCACAAGTAGTTGTCACCTTAACACAGAAACCACTATATCAAAGACATGGGAAAGGTAACTGCTGTATACTTCTTGCTAGAACATAGATTAATATAACCATTATATATAATTATAGGGCGCATCCCATATTTTGCTACTGAGTAAAACACGAAAAAGAAATGAATATTGTAAGAAAATTTGCTGATAAAGAAATGAAAAAAAAACAATAAACAAAAACCTAATGTAATGCTTAATTTTGAATTCAACCCACTGGGAAAAATCTTAAAGTAAACTAGATTAATTCCCCAATTGCAGAGTATATCCCCATATAAAATATGGCAGAAAATTTGGGATAACAGAAACATGAAAGGATATCAGTGCAAAACTTTTATTTCTTTATTTGCAATAAATCTGTGAAAATATAATCACTCTGGACACTAACCAACATCTAAATAGTGGCTGTTTAGCACTATGAATTACAGAGTAATTTGTAGACATGTGGTAAAAGTTTTGAAGAGGCAAGCTTAAATCCATTATTGGAAAGAATCAGCCCATTATTTAAAGTTTTCAAACATGGCATTGGTTGTTGTATGAGGTAATAGGGTGAATGTAGGCAAGGAAAAGTTGTAAGGATATTATAGGGGTGGGGCCTCTTTTTAGTAGAAGTTTGGGTTAGGTGACATACAGTTACCTTTCAAATTAATTCATCTTTTCTCTTAAGCCTCTTTCTACTTTAGCATAAATTTTTAAAATAAAAAGTTCTCCTGAATATTTCATTTGTTTTCTTCCTTAACTTTATAAATACATCCATTATGAGACAGGTAAATTCACTTACTTTTTAAATTATATTTATTAGATAACATGATTGTTGTTTGCAAATATCCTATTATGCTTTTTGAAAGGGGAATGAAAATGTGAATAACTATACTGCATTTCAGTTTCCAGACATTTGACTGAAGACAAAGGGAGAGGATGATTTTATTCAGGGAGAAGAGTATCTAATTGCCGAATGGTTAGAAGGCCTTCTCAACACAAGGAAGAATAAAACCAAGTATACATTTTTCTCTTATTAATATGTTTAGTTGGCCTACAAAATAATTGGTTTCATCATAGCACTTTCATATATATATACATATATATATATACACATATATATATATATGCACACCATTGGCTTTCTTTCATATTCATAGCTTTCTCTTGTCCTCTCTCTCCCTCCCTTCTATCCAGTAGTATCTCTCCTGCTTCCATACCATATACATATACTTATGTTTAGGAAGTATGTATTGTTTCTCTTTTCTAATTCTCTCTTTTTCTACTTCCTGTCTTTTTGGTCCCACTTCTTTCATTCATCCCCATTTCTTTTTCTACTCTCATCACACACACACACACACACACACACACACACACACACACACACACACACACACATTGTCAGTACTGGGAATCAATGTGACAACCTTGTACAATTTATACATGTGCACTTCCCCTGAACTACAGTTTCACTGCCACTCACCTTTTCATTTTTTCTTAAGATTTTGAAAGCGTGTTTTGTTAAAATATTCATGCTGCCCTTGAACTCATTCTGTGACCTAGGGAGGTCTTGAACTTAATATCTTCTTTCCTCAGTCTGCTGTATACTTGGGATTTTAGACTTGCACCACCGGGATCTAAGGAACACACACACCTGTAGGTATATTTACTTATTCAGACAATATTTATTATCGTATTCTACCCAACAGTGCAGAAAAGTTCCTACTTTTATGACACACAGTTTCAGAGCAAGGATGGACAAACTGAGCAGAAAACTATTAAGAAAAAGCACATACACAAAGCAAATGGATTATACAACTTCCGTTGTCTACAAATGCTATTTAAAATTAAATGGAACACTGGCCATGTAAGGCTTGTCTACTATAGGATAGGTGTGCGTGGTTTCTGACAAATACCATATTAAACTTTACCATGAAGTGCCAAAATGAGAGTAAGCAAGTGAAAGTTGGAGGTAATTCTTCCATGCAAATATGGAGTCTTGCAGTATGAAGGTAGTTGACTTGTTGAAAATTAACAGAACATGATGATCAAATTCTAATGAACATGAATAAGAGAGATGGTTGGGTTGAGATGATCAGAACATATACAAGGGACAATCATGAGGTTCTTATGCATGGAAATGAATTTGAATTTTAATTCTAGTACAATTTAATCATTGGAGATAATTTAAAAAGTGAAAAGAAATTTCCTTGTCTTGAAAAAAAAAACTTCTGATTTCATTTAGGAAGCACACTATGATGAGAGAAGTGAAGTCTAGAATATAGGTTAGTAGACTGTTGAATATATAAAAATAAAAACACTTAAAAAAGAAATGAAATCTCTTTGAAAAGAACAACAAACCAAGGTGCTAAACAATCCTTGTAGTGGTATTCACAATGTACAGGGAATGGAATGAAAACCTAAATGTTCTCATCTAATTGCAGAACAAAGAACATATAGTACTCAAATACTTGTAAATAATCTATACTAATAATCCATAAAATATCTATTATTTTTAGCAATTTGAATGTACTAAGATTGTTAAAGTTTAAGAAGGGATGCGGAATGATCACAAAGAGAAGGAGTGTTAGTTAAATGAAGGCTGTATAAAAAGTAACTTAAAAACCAACTTTTTTGAAATTCTTTTTGCTTTTGCTTTCTGATATTATAATTAGATCATTTATCCCTCAATTTTCTTCCCTCCAAATACTCTAATATTCTCCTCTTTACTCTATTTCAAATTCATATCTTGTTTTTTCCCACTAATTAATATTGTATGCATTCATGTACTTCTATATACATATATATATATTCATATATATCACCATTGTATTCTGAATAATGTTAGTTGTATGTATGTTTCTGACAGTTTGGTATTGCATGTTATTTTGATTTACGTTTCCCCTGGGAATAGTACTTCTGTTCCAGCTTTTCTCAGTTGTCTATAGAACTTTGTGTATGTGGGATTTTCTTTGTACAGTTTTCTATGCTCATTGGTGTCCTTGCTCATCTTTGGTCAGCCATGTTGGGTGAGACTTTATAGGTGTAGTTTTTGATGTTACTAGGTGTAATTGATGTTATTAGGTATAGTTTTAATATTACTATCTGATTCTCTTGATCTTACAATTATTCCATACCATTTTCAGTAATGTTCCCTGAGTAAATAAGTACAAAGGTGTTTTGTAGATATATCTACTGGGACTGAGTTTCATAACTCTGAATTTGGGTTAGTTACATGCTTTGATATCCATGGGTAAAGAGTGCAGAATAGCTATATACTAGTTATTTCATGGTAAAATGTTTGCTTCTTTTTTTTTTTTTTTTTTTTTTTGGAGCTGGGGACCGAACCCAGGGCCTTGCGCTTCCTAGGTAAGCGCTCTACCACTGAGCTAAATCCCCAGCCCCAAAATGTTTGCTTCTTAGGGGAGAGAGAGGGATTGAGAGAGAATGGGACAGATTGAGAGAGAAAGAGCAGGGGTAGGGAAAATAAATTAGTAAGTCTGAGAAAGTCAGAAAGAAATGTATTATTAACTTTTTATGTAATGAAACTTTATAAAACACATAATTAAGTGTGAATATACATATGTACTTTAAAATTATTTCTCATATGGGTTGAAAATAGATTCTCCAAGATCAAAAGACCACAGTACAACATCATAAATACAAGACATGAAAAACTTTCCTTTGAGTTGTTGGACAGGTGTGTTCAAGAGACTCCCAAAACATATAGCTTATTAGTATTCCCCTTCATTGCTCCCCAGAGATGGAAGAGAAGTCAACATTGCTGAAGATAAAATGCACTTTAGAAACAGAACTCATAAACCTCTGAATTGAAACTTATTTGAAAGACACTCTGTCTCCCCTGCATCATGACTAGTTTTCATGGGTCTAAAAGATATTAAATTAGCTTCCAAAGGATGGAGAAAACCAAGAATCCTACCCAGGTACTCTTATGAACCTTATCAACCATTAAGGGCTGCATAATAATCCTAAAGAGTGCAATAGTGGTGAGAATACCTTGGCAGTAACCCAGAGCTCTCTAATTTGACTTAAAACCAATTCTAGAGGGATATTATACCTGGTTCTGAAATCCAAGGTGTCCACTTAGTGCTAGTTAAGTTATGATTATTGGAAGAGAACCTACAACCTTTTAAGTTACTAATCAGTATTATCCATAAAAATAATTCATAAACATTTGTTTTTATTCCCAAGGGTAAATGCAGAAACCAATTTGTTTATAACCCAAGGAAAACAGATAAGTCAAAAGTATAATGATTAAGTGGGAAGATAACCTTTTTTGCTAAATAGTGTGGCTCCTAAAAGGTGTTGAATTACAAAAATCCCAGTACTGACTGTGGAATATTGCTTTATGAACTGTTAGTCAGGGAGTCACTGGAGGACATTAAAACAATACAGTTTCTTGTCATTCCTACATGTAACCCAGCATTAAAATTTGTTGCCAGATATAAAGAAAATTTCCTAAAACTGAGCTTTCACAGTTCTAGAAGCTATCAGAAGGTGCTACAAAGGATGTTGTGAGAAAAATATTTTGATCGTCTTATACAGTTGTGAACCCATCTGAACCACAATATCAACCTTGTAGCCCATATGGATTCATAAGTAGAACAGTACATTGGCTGGTATGGGGGCAACTAAATTCTTGATTTGAAGCCTAGTCTGTAGGAGGGAATTTATGGATAAACTACCAGTAAAAACTAACTGAGGAGGTTTTATGCCTTTGTGACAGGGGTGATTGGGGGAAGGCAAACCAATGACCGTTGTTTAGTCAAATTGACAAAGTACCAAACCACTTTCTAAATATTTCTATCAGTAGAAAATTACCACACTTAGCCTTAACCATGGGGGAAAATACTACTCTTTGTATATTTTTGATGGAACGCTCTGTCAGTTGTAGGATTAGTAGATATCATTCCAAGAGGTGTTTTGTCCTACTGACAGTTTCCTTTGCCTTGCAGAAGTTTTCAATTTTATTAGTCCAGATTAATTAATTTTTGATCTTAGATACTGAGCCATTGGTGTTTTTTTTTTCAGGAAATTGTCTCCTGTACCAATGTGTTTGAGGTTATTTTTCAATTTTTCTTCTATTAGATTTAGTGTGTCTGGTTTTATGTTGAGGTTTTTGAACCATTTGAAATAGAGTTTTGCTTGGGGTGATGAATATGTGTCTATTTGTATTCTTCTACATGTACAAAAATAGGGTACAGAGCTAAACTGAGAATTCTTAACAGAGGAAAAGGGAATGGCAAAGAAGCACATAAAGAAATGTTCAATGTCCTTTTTCATCAGGGAAATGCAAATCAAAAGAATCCTGAAATTCTTTCTTGTACTAATCAGAATGACAAAGACAAAAATGTCATGGTATAGCACATACTGGCAAGGATGCAGAGAAAGGGGAACACTTGTCCATTGCTGGTGGGATTGCAAACTTTTACAGCCACTCTGGTAATCAGTCTGCCAGTTTCTCAGAAAATTTGAAATTGTTCTGAAGACCCAACTATGCTGCTTCATGGCATATACCCAAAAGCTCTGCCACTGTACCACAAGGACATATGTTCAACTATGTTCATGAGAGGTTTATTTGTAAAGACCAAAAACTAGAAACAAGCCAGATGTACCTCAACTAAAGAATGGATAAATGAAATGTGTTTCATTTACACAATGGGATTTTATTCATCTATTAAAAACAGAGACATCATGTATTTTGAAGGCAAAGGGAAGGGAATAGAATATATCAACCCGAGTGAGGTAACATGGACACAAAAGGGCATGAGTGATACTCACTGATAAGTTGATATTAGCCATAAAGTACAGGGTACACCTGATACACCCCACATAGCCAATGAAGCTTAATAAGAAGGAAGGCCCAAGCTAGAATGCTTACATTTACTTAGAACAGGGAATACCAGGGCAAGGAGGCTGGAGGGGTAGTGGGAAATGGAATAGGGAGTTTGCGGAGAGGAAACCAGGAAAGGGGATAACAAAAGTAATCTTCTTTCAACAAGGCCAAAAGAAGATAGCCACACAAAAGTAATTCAACCTCTAACAACAAAAATAACAAAAAGCAACAATCACTATTCCTTAATATCTTTTAATACCAATGGCCTTAATATCCCAATAAAAATACATAGCCCAATTGACTAGATATGTAAACAGGATGAAGCATTTTGCAGCATAGAGGAAACACACCTCAGTGACAAAGACAGACATTACCTCAGAAAAAAGGCTAGACAAAAATTTTCCAAGAATATTCCAAAGAAACAAGCTGGAGTAGCCATTCTAATATTGTATAAAATTGTCTTTCAACCAAAATTATCAAAAAAAGGTAAGGAAGAACATCAAAGGAAAAATCTAACAAGATGAACTCTCAATTCTGAACATCTCTGCTTCAAATGAAAAGGCATCCATATTCATAAAAGAGACTTTACTAAAGGTCAAAGCACACATTGCATCTCACACAATATTAGTGGGAGATTTCAACACCACATTCTCATC
This sequence comes from Rattus norvegicus, assembly GCF_021556685.1. Classification (NCBI taxonomy): domain Eukaryota; kingdom Metazoa; phylum Chordata; class Mammalia; order Rodentia; family Muridae; genus Rattus; species Rattus norvegicus. The sequence continues at coordinate 222,915,610 of NC_141534.1, forward strand.
AATGGACAGATCATGGAATCAGAAACTAAACAGAGACACAGTGAAACTAACAGAAGTTATGAACCAGATGGATTTAACAGATATCTATAGTATAAATTCATCCTAAAACAAAAGAACATACATTTTGCACAGCACCTCATGGTACCATCTCCAAAACTGACCATACAATACTCACAAAATAGGCCTTAATAGAGATACAAGAGAATTGAAATAATCCAATGCATGTTATCAGAACACCACAAACTGATGCTGGTGTTCAGTAACAAAAAAACAAGAGAAAGCGCACATACACACAGAAGCTGAACAACGTTCTATTCATTGACAGCTTGTTCAAGGAAGAAATAAAGAAACAAATTAAAGACTTTTTAGACTTTAATGAAAATGAAGGCATAACATACAAAAACTTATGGGACACAATGAAAGCTGTCCTAAGTGGAAATCACATAGCTCTGAGTGGCTCCAAAAAGAAACCGAAAAAAAAAAAAAAAAAAAAACCGAAGAGAGTATACACTAGCAGCTCGATAGCACACCTAAAAGCTCTAGAACAAAAAAGAAGCAAATACACCTAAGAGGAGTAGAAGGCAGGAAATAATAAATAAAGTAATAAAGTAATAAAGTAATAAATAAAGTAATAAGTAAAACTCAGGACTGAAATCGACCAATTAGAAACAAAAAGAACTATAAAAAGAATCAACAAAACCAGGAGCTAGTTCTTTGAGTAAAACATCAAGATAGATAAACTCTTATCTATACTAACCAGAGGATACAGAGAAAGTATCAAAACTAACAATATGAGATATAAAAGGGAGACATAGCAACAAAAATGAGGAAATTAAAAAAAAAATCAGATCCTACTACAAAAGTCCATACACATCAAAATAGGAAAATCTGGAGGAAATGGACAATTTTCTAGACAGATACAAGGTATCAAAGTTAAATCAGGATCAGATAAACCATTTAAACAGCCCCAGAACCCCTGAAAAATACCAGCCAGTGTCAAAATATCATTAGTTGCAGATGATATGCAAATATTTGCAGATAGTATATATAATTGACCACAAAAATTCCCCCAGAGAACTCCTAAAACTAAAGAACAGCTTTAGAAAAGTGGCTGGATATAAAAGTAACTCAAAGAAATCAGTAGTCTTCCTCTACTCAAAGGATAAGCAAGCTGAGAAAGAAATTAGGGAAATGACACCCTTCACAATAGTCACAAGTAATATAAAATACCTTCATGTGACTTTAACCAAGCAAGTGAAAGATCTGTATGACAAGAACTTCAAGTCTCTGAAGAAAGAAATCGAAGATCTCAGAAGATGAAAAGACCTCCCATACTCATGGATTGACAGGATTAATATTTTAAGACTGCCCATCTTGTTGAAAGAAATCAGCAGATTCAATGCAATAACTACCAAAGTTCCAACTCAATTCTTCATAGACTTAGAAAGAGCAATTTGCTAATTCACTTGGAATAACACACACACACACACACACACACACACACACACACACACACACACACACAAAACAACAAAACAAAAAACCAAATCCAGGATAGCAAAAACTAAACTCAATAATTAAAAACCTTTTGGGGGAATGACCATCCCTGACCTCAAGCTCTATTATGGAGCATTTATGATAAAAACTGTATGTTACTGGTACAGAGATGGACATGTAGACCAATGGAATAGGGCTGAAAACACAGAAATGAACCCATACACCTATGCTCACTTGATGTTTGACAAAGGGGCTAAAACCATCTAGTGGAAAAAAGACAGCATTTTCAACAAATGGTGCTGGTAACAGGTGGTCAGCATGTAGAAGAGTGCAAATGGATACATTTTTATGTCCTTATTCATAGCTCAAGTTCGAATGGATCACAGACCTCCACATGAAACCAGATACACTGAAACTAGTAGAATAGAAATTGGGGAAGAACCTTGAATACATCGGCACAGGGAAATTTTCCTATATAAAACACCAATGGCTTATGCTCTAATATCAACAATAGATAAATGGGACCTCATAAAACTGCAAAGCCTTTAAGGCAAAGGGCAAGTAACTAGGACAAAATGGCCACCGACAGATTGGGAAAAGATCTTTACCAATTCTACCACCAATAGATGGCTAAAATACATTATATTCAAATAACTCAAGAAGTTAGACTCCAGAGAATTAAATACCCCTACTTAAAATCGGGTACAGAGCTATACAAAGAATTCTCACATGAGAAATGTTGAATGGCTGAGAAGCACCTGAAGTAACGTTCAACATCCTTAGCCATCAGGGGAATGCAAATCAAAACAACCCTGAGATTCCACCTTACACCAGTCAGAATGGAAATCAGTCTGGCAGCTCCTCAGAAAATTGGACATAGTACTAAGTGAGGACCCAGCTATACTACTCCTGGGCATATACCCAAAAGATATTCTAACATATAACAAGAATACATGCTCAATTATAATTTATATAATAGCCAGACGCTGGACGGAACCCAGATGTTCTTCATCATAGAAATGGATGCAGAAAATAGGAAACATTTACACAATGGAGTACTACTCAGCTATTAAAGACACTGACTTCATGAAATTCTTAGGCAAATTGATGGAACTGGAAAATATCTTGAGTGAAGTAACTCAATAACAAAAGAATACACATGGTATGCAGTCAATTTTCAGTGGATATTAGCTCAAAATCTTGGAATACCCATGATGTAATTTACATATGCACATAATTTACATATGTTCAGTTACATATGTAACTGAAGACAAACAAAGACCCACAGTGTGGATGCTTCAGTACTTCTTTGAAGCGGGATCAAAATACTCACAAGAAGAAATATGAAGACAAAGTGTTGAGCAGAGCCTGAAGGAAAGGCCATCCAGAGACTGCCACACATGGGTATGCATCCCATATACAGTCATCAAATCCAGACATTATTGTTGATGCCAAGAAACAAATGATGACAGGAATCCGATATAGCCATCTGCTTAGAGGCTTTGCCAGTACCTGACAAATACAGAGGCAAATGATTTCAGCCTACCATTGGACTGAGAATGGGGTCTCTAAGGGAGGAGTTAGAGAAAGGACTGAAGGAGCTGAAGGAGTTTGCAACTCCATAGGAAGAACAACAATATCAACCAACCAATCACTCGAGAGCTCCTATGGACTAAACTACCAACCAAAGATTACACATGGAGTGAATCATGGCTTCAGTTGCATATGTAGCAGAGGATGACCTTGTAGGGAATCAATGGGAGGAGATTCTCTGATCCTGTGAAGGCTTGCTTACCCACTGTCAGGGAGTGCCAGGATGGGATGAAGTGGGTAGGTGGGTGGGGGAGCAATGTCATTGAAGCAGGGGGAGAGGAGATGTGATAAGGGGTTTTCCAAGGAGAAATTGGGAAAGGGAATAACATTTTAAATGTAAATAAAAAGTCCAAGAAAAAAAGAAATGTAAATAAAGAAAATATCCAATAAAAAATAAAAAAATTAGAGACACACACATACACAAAGAAGTGGTAATAAAATAGTAATAGGAGGCAGATAGATGGAGGGAACTGAATGGGAGAGGGGATGGGGATGTGAGTATGTGCATCAGAATGAAGTTTGATTTGGGAAGGAGAGAATACCAGAAGGCCAGGATAATCAATGGATATCTGCAGCTGCCAGGGGTGACATGGGTGGAATCCCAAGGAATTGTCAGAGACCTGGGATAGGGAAGGCTCCTAAGAGTCAATGCTAGTGACTTTAGCTGAAAAGCATATTAATGCGGATATACAACCTTAAGAAGTCACATACTGCAGCCATGTATGACGCCTTGGTGGAGGGATAAGGACATCAATCAACTCACAAATTTTTTTGACTCCAAGTTCGTCCTGTCAAACATAAATGGAGGGGCAAAGATGGAGAAAAGTTTATGAGAATGACCAACCAATAACTGGCACAACTTGAGACATAGCCTATGGACAAACAACAATCCCTAACACTATAAGTGATACTTTTATATAAGTGTTAAGAGCCTAGCATAACTATCCTCTGAGAGGCTCTATCCTACAGCTGACTGAAAGAGATGCAGATACCTACATCCAATCATTAGACAGAACTCAGGAACTCTTATGGAAGAGTTGGGGAAGGATTGAAAGCCATGAAGGGGATAGGAACTCTGTAGAAAGATCAACAGAGTCAACTAACTTGGACCCTTGGGGACTCCTAGAAATTGCAGAAATTTGATGCACCAGGGTTGGGTGATACACAGGGAGAGAGGAATGAGTAAGGGATTGTGAGGGAGAGACCTGGAGGAGGGGGAAGGAATTGAGATGTAAAGTAAGAACTCCTTCTGTTTAGTGATAGATTTCCAAGATCACTTTGTATATACATATTGCACACATGCACACACACATATACACAAACATACAAACACACACACATACACACATATACAAAAACACACACTCACACACAGACACATAGGCATGTACACACACAAATATATACAAACACACACATACACATACACAAACATATACACAAACACACACACATAAACACACATAGACACGCACAAACACATATATACATACACACACTCATACACAAACACATACACATGTACACTCACACACAAACACACATACATACAAACACACACATTCACATACATAAACACACACATGTGCTTTTATATACAAATATGCATGCCTATACATTTATATAATGTATATATGTGCTACTTTATTGTTTTTAATCTTTCCTCTCTGCATCTCTTTACCACTTGTAAAGTGTGCAGGCATTACTGTTCTTGTATATTTAAGTCAGACCAAATTTTGAAAATGGAGGAGAGTATGTGATGGTTATTTTAAATCAAAATTTTGTAAAACCTAGTGGTAAACCACTTATAAAACCTAAATGGCAGGGGAACCTCTGTGAGAACTCTCTAGTCTGGCCTGTGGGCATCAGGGGTTATGTTGGTACCCTGATTGAGGTGGAGATCATTCACTAGGGAGGAGAATTTGAACTTTATGAAAGTTGAGAAACTGAGCTGAATTCTGGCAGAAGTGCTGTCAAATCCCCGTGGGCTTGATCTTAGATCCTGATATGAAGGACCCAAGGCTTTGTCCTGGTATGTTATCACAGCAGTGGGAAATGGGAGTAGGGCAGAGATTGGCCTAATCTGTTGACTGAGCTGCCAATGGTTCAGAAACTTTGGCAAGAGTTTAGCTTTCATTCCAGACGTACATGCTTAACAAGCACTGAAGTCTTTCAACAAGGGCAAGAGAATCTATATAAGTTTCTTTAAATTCTTTTTTCTTAGCATTCATTTTCATGGACTTGATTTAGAAACATGTCTATCTACCTTTCCATGATATAATCTCCACTTTTCTGTGCTAAAAATTACTCTGAAGATATATAAATGCTGTCAAAGTTTTTTTCAGTTGGCAAAATGATCTTAAAATGTCTGCAAAGTTAAGGAACTTTCAATGTTTTCTGTATGACAAAATTTAATAAATAAGAGTTTAAAATGTCTTTGGCAGCTAGAAAAACTTATAGATTTAGGTGCTTGGTGGGTTAAAAGGAAATTGAAGATTCCTTAGAGAACATAAAATTTTCTCTCCAAATATCTGTGCTGTTTGTGACTAAACAAACAATACCAAAGATTTAATTTTCAAATGTCAGTAAACACCTCTTCATGAAACCTCAAATGGTTAATTCCAGTCCTATATGCTAACTTAGTAGGGGAAAGGGCCAGTTGCAGGATCATTTCTACATAAAATAAGGATAATTGAGGTTCATCATTTGGAGTCTACTAGTACATAATAGATGAGTTCATTAAACTGCATTGTGTGCTGGTCACTGTCAGTTTGAGACACTGTGAGATGCACAACAACAGTGGCCACTCTCAGAAATTCCTCTAGTTTGTCCTAACTGTTAGGAATTTTCTAATCAGTTCTAGATGCCCATGTCACCGCACAGTCTGCCAACTAACAGGACAGCATGCACATATTATGTATATTTATTAAAATGGAGGGGATATGGAGGCAAAGTTTAGAGCAGAGACTGAAGAAATGACCACTCAGAGCCTGGCCATGTATATATATATATATATATATATATATACATACACATACAGCCACTAAAACCAGATAAGTTTGATGAAGCTAAGAAGTGCATGCTGAAAGGGACCGGATATAGATCTCTCCTGAGAGACACATCCAGAGCATGGCCAAAACAGAAGTCAATGCTAGCAGCAAACCACCAAACTGAGGACAGGACCCCCTTTTGGCAGAATAAGAGTAAGGACTGAAAGAGCTGAACGGTCTTACAACCCCATAAGAACAACAATGCCAACCATCTGGAGCTTCCAGGGACTAAACCACTACCCAAAGACTATACATGGACTGACCCCAGGCTCCAACTGCATATGTAGCAGAGAATAGCCTTGTTGGGGCACCAATGGAAGGGGAAGCCCTTGTTCCTGCCAAGGTTGGACCCCCAGTGCAGGAGAATGTTGGGTGTGATGGTAAGGGGGTGGATGTCCCAACAGTGATTTTTAATAAACAAAACTTTATTTCAAATATATTTTACAGTTTCTCTAATGAGGATTGCTTTCTTGAATCTTAAATTTAATAAATGAACAATCAGTGTGGAAAACAAAAAAATAAATAATTTTTAAAAGGAAAGAAAAATGCTACTCTCAGCCTTAGAAGAACTTCTTTTTTGTTATGAATGATTGTAAATACAAATACCCATCTCATGACTGTTCACAGTGTTAAGGTGAAATGGCTCTGATATTTCAGCTCCAAAGAGGATATTAATGCTACCTAGTCTGTAGCTGAGAGAACATCACAGAAGAGGAAGTAGAATTGCTTTTGTGCCAGAAAAAATGAAAAAGTGCTACAAAATGGTATCTTCAGAGTATGCCACAGACATTGCAATGATAATCTTATAGCAGGTTCTACTGCTTGGCCTTGCTTGTAATGAACTGGACCAGTCAAAGTCAGTTACAGCTAGGGGAGGGACTCACAGGACTCTACACATCCATGAACTCTTGGCCATTGCAGGAATGTAGGGTAGACACTATCATATTCTTCTGTTTTCTGCTTGCTGGATAGGAGAGACACTATTCTTCAGTTATCTACATGCTGGTGAGTCCACCAGGTAACAAAAGATAGTTGGAAACCTCTGGACACATACATAGTCATGATTAAACTCAATGAGTTCCAAAGTCATGAGTTTGAGAAAGGGACTTATTAGTGGGAGGGGGAGGCAGAAGGTAGAAGGGAGACAAGGTAGGATGGGGTGAGAGTAGTAAAACAAATAATATACCAGAGTAAGATTTTTAAAAGCAAATTTAATAAAAGTTATAAAAAGGAGAAAAGAATCTCATGTTCCCTCATAAATTTATATAATTGCACTTACCAGTAAAACAATTTTTCTTAATTAATTAATTTATATAAACACACTCCAGATTTTATTTTTATCCTGTTTCACTCTCCAATTATTCTACATTCTATACCTCCTCCCTGCCCACCCAACTCACATCTCCATGAGCATGTCACCACCCTGCCCACCCCACTAGATCTCTAAATTTCCTGGGACCTCCAGTCTCTTAAGGGTTAGGTGCATCCTCTCTGACTGAACCCAAACCCAGAGAGCCGTCTGCTGTATATGTGTTCAGGGCCTCATCTCAGCTGGTGTATGCTGCCTGGTTGGTGATCTAGTGTCTGGGAGATCTCTAGAGTTCAGGTTCATTGAGACTGCTGATACTCCTACAGGATTGCCCCTCCTCTTCATCTTCCCCTAGCTTTTCACAAATTCAACAAGAAGGGTCAGTAGATTTTGATCATTTGTTGGGTGCACCTATCTGCATCATCTAACTCTTTCAGCTTGTTTGGTCTTTTGGAAGGCAGTCATGATAGGACCCTTTTTGTGAGTGTCCCCTGAGGATTCAGTAATGGTGTCAGCTCTTGGGGCATCACCTTGAGCTGGATCTCACTTTGGGCCTGTCACTGCACCTTCTTTTCCTCAAGCTAACCTTCATTTCTATCCCTTTCTTTCTTTCAGACAGGAAGAACTAGGAGTCAGAATTTTGACTGTGGGACAGCAACCCCATCCTTCACTTGACACCCTGTCTTTCTGCTGGAGGTAGGCTCAACAAGTTACCTCTCCCCACTGTAGAGTATTTCATCTAGGGTCCACTTCCTGAGTCCTGAGTCTCTCACCTCCCAGGTCTTTGGTACATTTTGGAGGGCCCTCTCAATCTCCTTCCTCCCAAGTTTGCTTCCTGTTTCCATTCTTTCTGCTGGCCCCCAGGGCTTCAGTCCTTCCCTCCCCCAATATCAGATCATATTCCCCTCTCCCTCCACTTCTTCCATTTCTCCTCCCATATAACTTCCTCCTTCCCCAGTTGTGGTTGCTTTCTTCTCCCTTCCAAGTGGGACTGAGTTGTCCTCACTTGGACCCTTCACCTTGTCAGTCTTTATGAGGTCTCTGGACTATATCTTGAGTATTCTGTAATATTTTGGGGCTAATATCCACTTATTAGTTAGAACATACTGTTCATGTCCTTTTGGGTCTGAGTCACCTCACTTAGAATGATATTTTCTAGTTCCATCCGTTTGCCTGCAAAACTCTGGTTGTCCTCGTTCTTAATAGGTGAGTAGTATTCCATCATGTAAGTGAATCACATTTGCTGTATCCATTCTTCTGTCATTGGATATCTATCATTCTAGGTTCTGCTGAAAGACCACTGGGGTGGGGAAGACCCCCACTCAAATCTCGAGATGACGCAAACACCAAGAACTCACAAGAAACCTGTCTTGATGTAATAAACAAGAGGTGTATTTGTGGAAGCAGAGTTCTGGGGACGACACATATCTCACACAGGAGACAGAGGAGTTGACCCTGATCCCAATTAGGGGAGGGTATTTATAGGGAAAATTACATAGGTAGTTGGCAACAGTTACAAAACGCAATTTCATTGGTTTGTAACTTGGGCTCAGTTCAACCCTAGGCCACCCTGCTTCTGGCGCAAGCTGACCCTAGTTCTTATTTTTCTCAGGACTGTTGAGTCAGGCCGTATCGAGGCCAGATGGTTTGTGGTGGCTACAGCCAGGCTACATCCCCAAAACATGTTATGTTATTCTTTGTTGTGAGGTGCATTTGTCCTCACAGCAGGATCAGTGGGGGCTAGTCTAAAATCTTTATTGTTTCATTGGCTATCACAAATAAGGCCATTCTGAACATAGTGGAACACAGGGCCCCGCAGGATGGTAGGGTATCTTTTGGGTATATTCCTAAGGGTGATATTTGTGGGTCTTTAGGTAGGTCTATTTCCAATTTTCAGAGGAACCTCCAAATTGATTCCCAGACTGGTTGTACCAGTTTGCAGTTTCACCAGCAATGGCAGAGTCTTCCTCTTTCTCTACATCCTTGCCAACATGTGTTGGCACCTGAGCTTTTGATTTTAGCCATTATGTCTGGTGTAAGGTAGAATCTCAAGGTTGTTTTGATTTGCCTTTCTCTGATCACTAAGGATTTTGAACATTTCTTTAGGTTCTTCTCACCCATTTGATATTCTCTGTTGTGAATTATTGATTTAGTTTGATGCTTCATTTTTGATTGGGTTGTTTGGTTTTTTTTGGTGGTTAGCTTCTTGAGTTCTCTATTTATTTTGGATATTAGCCCTCTATCAGGTATGGGATTACTGAGTATATTGTCCCAATCTGTAGGTTTTCTGATTTGTCTTATTAACTATGTTCTTTGCCTTACAGAAGATTTCCAGTTTCATGAGGTCCCATTCATCAATTCTTGATCTTAGAGCATGATCCATTGGAGTTCTGTTTAGGAAATTTACCCCTGTGCCAATGAGGTCAAGGCTCTTTCCCAATTTCTCTTCTATTAAATTCAGCATAGGGGCTGGAGAGATGGCTCAGCGGTTAAGAGTACCCGACTACTCTTCCTGAGGTCCTGAGTTCAATTCCCAGTAACCACATGGTGGCTCACAACCATCTGTAAAGAGATCCAATGCCCTCTTCTGGTGTATCTGAAGACAGCTACAGTGTACTTATATATAATAAATGAATAAACCTTTAAAAAATTCAGTATATCTGATTTTATGTTGAGGTCCTTGTTCTACTTGTACTTGAGCTTTGTGCATGGTGCCATTTTTCTACATTCAGATAGCCAGTTAGACCAGCACCTTTATTGAAGATGCTTTCTTTTTTCCATTGTATATTTTTGTCTTCATTGTCAAAGATCAAGTGTACTTAGGTGTGTGGTTTTATATCTGGGTCTTCAATTCTATTCCATTTATCAACTTGTCTGTCTCTGTACAAATACCATGCAGATTTTATCACAATTGCTCTGTAGTAGTGCTTGAGGTCAGGGATGGTGATTTTCCCAGCCATTCTTTTATTGTTAAGAATTGTTTTTGTTATTCTTTTTTCTTTTGTCTTTCTAGATGATTTTGAAATTTTCTCTTTTGATGTCTTTGAAGAATTGTTTTAGGATATTGGTGGAGATTGCATTGAATTTGCACATTGTCTATGGTTAGGATGGCCACTTTTACTATGTGAATTCTGCCAATACATGAGCACAGGGAATCTCTCCCTTTTCTGAGATCTTCCATTTCTTTCTTGAGAGACTTTAAGTTCTTATCATACAAATTTTTCACCTTTTTGGTTAGAGTTACCCCAAGATATTTTACATTACCTGTGGCTATTGTGAAGGGATTTGTTTTTCTAATTTATTTCTTAACATGCTCATTATTTTTATAAAGCAAGGCTACTGATTTATTTGAGTTAATTTTATATCCAGCCACTTTGATGAAGTTGTTTATCAGCTGGAGAAGTTCTTGGAAGAATTTTTGGTGTTGCTTATGTATACTATCAAATATCATCTGCAAATAGTGATACTTTAATTTTTCTTTGCCAATTTGTATCCCCTGAGCTCTTTCTTGTCTTCTTGTTCTAATTAGCAGTTTGAATACTATATTTAATAGATATGGGGAGAATGGGCATCTTTGTCTTGTCCCAGATTTTAGTGAAATTACTTCAAGTATCTCTCCATTTAGTTTGATATTGGCTGTTGGTTTGCAGTAAATTGCTATTATTATGTTTAGGTATGGGCCTTGAATTCCTGATCTCTCCAATACTTTTGAAGGTGTGCTGTACTTTGTCACATGCTTTTTCTGCATCTAAGGAGATGGTCATGTGTTTTTTTCTTTGATTTTGTTTATATGGTGAATTACGGTTTTGTATATTGAACCAACCTTGCATCCCTGGGATGAAGCCTACTTGATCATGGTGAATGATGCTTTTGATGTGTTCTTAGACTTTGTTTGCATTAACTTTATTGAATATTTTTGCATTGATATTCATAAGTGTGATTAGTCTGAAGTTTTCTTTTTTGGTAGGATCCTTTTGTGGTTTAGGTATCAGAATAATTGTGGCTACATAGAATGAATTATTTAGTCATTTCTTCTGTTTCTATTTCATCCAATAGTTTGAGAAATTTTGGTATCAGGTCTTCTATGAAGGTCTGGTAGAATTCTGAACTAAATCTATCTGTCCCCGGGCTTTTTCTGTTAAGATTTTAATGACTCCATTTCCTTGTAGGATATGGGACTGTTTAGAAAGTTTACCTGGTTTTGCTTTAACTTTGATATGTGGTAGGTATCTGCTTAGAAAACCATCCATTTCATCTAGATTTTCCAGTTTTGTTGAATTTCCTCTGTTTCTGTTGTTATCTCTTCCTTTTCATTTCTGATTTGGTTAATTAGAATACTGCCTCTATTTTTAAGAATTTTACAAGACTTCTGGTCCCTTAATGCATGTCAATCACCTCTTCTTTAGGAAAACTAAATGAAAACTTTTCAAGTATTCTCATTGGAGAAATATCCAGAGCTCACTCAGTCTGTATGATTCTCTCAATATCTCTTTGTTTGGCTTCTAAATCCCAAACAGATGCTGATCACAGTGGTTTTGAATGGACCTCCTGCAGGGCATGAGTTGGTGGAAGTCATTAGCCATGTGAGTAATAATCTATGCTTTCTATTTTATTATGCATTTTACTTACCTGAAGATTTGCTGTGAAAGTTTAGAACGCATCAAAGTGAGTTCCACAAAGAAGACTCATGTGATGCATTTGTCTACTATATTAATTGTGCAGAATGATGAGTTTTATTAAGACATTTTCTGCATAATATATTGCTTATAGTCACTGCTAATTAATTAACTTTGAATTATTGCTTCTTTATTTTTTAAACTTTTTTCTTTTATCTGACTTTTTTAAATTTACCTTTTAAATGTTATCCCCCTTCCCAGTTTACCCTCTAGAAACCTGCTGTCCCAACCCCCTTCCCACTGCTTCTATGAGTGTGCTCCCTCACCCACCCACTCCCTCCCACCTCAAGAAGTTAGAATCCAGAGAGCCAAATAACATTATTGAAATGGGGTACAGAGCCATACAAAGAATTCTCAACTGAGGAATATTGAATGGCTGAGAAGCACCTAAAGAAATGTTCAACATCCTTAGTCATCAGGGAATTTCAAATCAAAACAACCATGAGATTCCACCGCACAACAGTCAGAATGGCTAAGATAAAAAACTCAGCTGACCACAGATGTTGGTGAGGATGTGTAGAAAGAGCAACACTCCTCGATTTTTGGTGGGATTTCAAGCTGGTACAACCACTCTGAAAGTTCAGTCTGGAGGTTCCTCAGAGCATTGGACATTGTATTACCTGAGGATGCAGCTATACCACTCCTGGGCATATCCCCAAATTATGCTCCAACATTCAACAAAGGTACATACCTCATTATGTTCACAGCAGTCTTATCTATAATAGCCAGAAGCTGGAAAGAACCCAGATGCCCTTCCACAGAGAGTGCATACAGAAAATGTTACACCTCTACACAGTGGAGTACTACTCGGCTCTTAAAAACAATGACTTCATGATATTCAAAGGCAAATGGATGGAACTAGAAAACATCATTCTGAGTGAGGTAACCCAATCACAAACAAACACACATGGCATGCACTCACTGATAAGTGGATATTAGTACATTTTAGAGCTTTTAACTCTAGTTCAGATAATGTCTAGAGAATATATTTCACAAAACTATTAAAATAATTTTTATAAAGTCATCTAATATCAACATTACTGAAGTAAAACATATCTTTAGCATCCTTTTATCTCAAACTTTAGAACTACCTGTCACTTTGTCTCAAGAAAGAAATCGAAGAAGGTCCCAGAAAGTGAAGAGATCACCCATGCTCATGAATGGGCAGAATTAACATAGTTATAATGGCCATCTTTCCAAAAGCATTCAACAGATTTTAGAAATGAGACTTTGAAATAGGCGAAAGTACTATGGGGCAGAGTAAAGAAGAAAATGTCAAAGAGGTTTTTGGCTTTTATGGACTACTTACAGTTATAGATATCATTATGCTTTAACAGTTCCCTAATTTCCTAATTAAAGAAAACCTCACACATAAAATATGGTACTAAGTGATAGCATTAGTTAGAGCCCAATTATCCAAATGTATCTATGGTTATAAAACATACTTTTGTTTTAAAAAAAGAAGCAATAATTCAAAGTCAATCAATTAGCGGTGGCTATGAGCATGTGCATCATGCATTATGTACATGTAGAAAATACTGTAATGAAAGTCACTCCTTTGCACAATTAATACACTATAGTAGACAAGTGTATCCTGTGAGTATTCTATATGGAACTCTCTTTCATGCTGGTTAAACTTTCACAGCAAATGTTCAGACAATTAGAAGCATTTTTGTACTTACACTGATTATCAGTCACATGATTCACGATGTCCACTGAGACATGCACTCTAGGTTGTTGTTCAAACCACTGTTACCACAGTCAAATTGGTAACTAGAGGCCGGTGCAAGGTGATCTTGAGAGAATTATCCACACTGGGTGACCTCTGGAAGTTTCTCACATGAGAATTCTTGAAGAGTTGCCATCCAGTTTTCCAAGGGTAGAAGGAATCCACATAACATTATCACATTTTTAAAAATTAAAGTGTTTTCTCCTGTTAATTGAAATGATGTAAATTACTGAATAGCTAGTATACAATCTACAGAACTCAAAAATTTTAACAAGCCATAGGTCTCTAGTACGGATGCTTCAGTACCACTAGAGAACTAGAAGAAACCAGAGGGCAGCAGGAGGGCGGGTACTCAGTGGGTGAGGGCAGGGGCAGAGAAAAGGGGAATATGGTCAGGTATTGGGGAGGGACTAGGTGTGAGGTCTCAAGGGCCAGCAGAATAAATAGAAATACACAATCTTAACAGGTGGGATATGGAGGACCCTCTAGAATGTACCAGAGACCCAGACAGTGGGAGAATTTCATTAATCAAAGGGAAAACATTAGATGAAGCGCCCAATGGTGGAGAAAGGGAACTTGTAGAATTCACCTCTAGTAGAAAGATAGGGCATCAAGATGGAGTTGTCACCCCACAGTCAAAAACTCTGACTCAGAATTTCCCTGTCTAAAAGAACTGCAGAGACAAAAAATGGAGAAGAGACTGACGGGAAAGAGGTCCCGTGACCAGCCCAAATTAGGACCTATCTCAAGGGGAGGCTCCAAGGCCTGACACTATTGCTGATACTATGATGTACTTACAGAGCCTAGCATGGCTGCTCTCTGAAAGGTCCAACAAGAAGCTGGATAAGACAAAAGCTGATTCTTTCACCGGACCAATGAACAGAAGCTGGGTAATCCTGTGTTTTAATTAGAAAAGGCCTTGAAAGAGCTAAGGGGGAGGGTGACTCTATTGGCAGACCAGCAGTCTCAATTAACTTGGACCCCTGAGATCTCTCAGACACTGAGTCACAACAAGGCAGCATACAATAGTTGGTCCAAGGCCCCAGACACAAATATAGCAGAATATTACCTGGTTTTGTCTCAGTGAGAGAAGATGCAACTAACCCTGGAGAAACTTGAGATTCCAGGGAATAGGGAGGCTAGCTGGGATGTTTTGGGTGTGTTGGGGATGTGAGGACATCCTCTTGTAGACAAGGGAGGAGAAATGGGATGAGGAACTGTCAGAGGTCAGAATGGGTGGAGGATAGGAATTTGACTGTAAATAAAGATTAAAGAGAATTGCCACGCCCACCTCAGCCAGCAAGGAAGACAGAACACTGTCGGATTCTTCTCAACAGCCTTTATTGCAGGAACACCTCATTGTTGATACGGGGACTCCAAGCAACAAAGGCACTAGCCTTATATACAAAACAGGCTATGGCTGTATATTTGTCCTCTAGGGATCGGTGGAGCATGAAATACCTCATTAGCATGAATATCACCCCGGCCTTGTAGATGGCGGAGGTATGCCAACACAGGCGCTGTAAGGTTGTTTACCACAAACGACCACCGGATGTCAGTGCCATCTTTTTATCTATATGTGCCGCTCCCTACAGATAATGAAGTTTATTTATTTATTTATTTATTTATTTATTTATTTATCTTTCTTTTATTTTTTATTAATTGTTTTATTTATTTACAATTCAAATATTGCCCCCTTTCCTGGTCCTTAGTGCATGCGTTCTTTACTCATTTCCCCTCCTCTTTGCTTCTGAGAGGTGGTACTCCTCCACCTAACCACCCTCCCTCTCCTCACCTCTTCATCATGCCCCTTCCATGGGGCATCAAGTTTCTACAGATTTGAGCACATCTTTTCTAACTGAGTCCAGACAATGCAGTCTTCTGCTATGTATGTAGCATGGCCAAGGACCAGTCTACGTATGCTCTTTGGTGGGTTGGCTCTCTCTGAGAGCACTGAGGGGTTCTGGTTAGTAGATACTGTTAGTCTTCTTATGGAATTGCAATCCCCTTCAACTACTTCTGTCCTTCCCCTACCTTTTCCACAGGGGTTCCTGTCCTCATTCCAATGATTAGCTGTAACTATCTACATCTGTCTCAGTCACTTGCTAGTACAGGCTCTCCAAGGACAGCTATGCTAGCCTCGTGTCTGCAAGCTCAACACAGGATTGGTAACAGTTTCAGGATTTGGTGCCTCCACATGGGATTGAAACCAAGTTAGACTGATCTCTAGATGGTCTTTCCTTCAGTATCTGCTAATTTCTGCCCCTGCATTTTATTTAGACAGGAACAATTCTGGGTCAAAAATTTCGAAAATGTTTGTGTGGCTCCCTGCCTCAAATGGGGGGTAGAGTTGCATGTTGGCATGTCTATCTACGGAAGGTGGACTCTTTAGTTTCTATTTCCTCATGTTGGGCATTTGGTCTAAGGTCATCTCCATTGGGTCCTGGGAGCCTCTCACATCTCTGGTGTCTGCAGCTTTCTAGACATTACCATGGTCCCCATTCCACACTGCTGCATATTTCTATTCATTCTCCTGGCCCTCTGAGTTTTTCTCCTGTCTCTCACCATATCTGATCCTGTCCTTTTCTTCTTCCCCACTCCCACCAAGATCTCTTCTTCCCTCTACCTCCCATGATTAATTTGTTTCCTCTTCTAAGTGGCATTGAAGTAGTCACACTTGACCCTTCCTTCTTGTTAAGCTTCGTGTGGTCTGTGAGTTGTATCATGTGTATTGTGAACTTTTTGACTAATAGTCACTTATCAGTGAGTGCATACCAGGTATGTTCTTTCTGATTGGAGGCTGTGTGAGGATATACTTATAAACATGGTATTCAATAATTAGAGAAAATGTGGTTCACTTACACAATGGAATACCACTCAGCTATTAAGAGTGGATGGAACTGGAAAATACCACCCTGAGTGAGGTAACTGAGTCCCAAAGAGCCATGCTTAGCATATACTCACTAAGTGGATATTAGTCAAAAAATTACAGATACCCAGGACACAATTGACAGGACTCAAGAAGATTAACAAGCTAAAGTGCCCAAGTGGGTGTGCTTCAATTCTACTTGAGAGGGAGAAGAAAACTGTCATGCGGGATTGGGGGGAGGGAGATATGGAGGAAGAGACACAGGGTTAAAAAGGGTGGGGGAGGGGAAAATGGGAACTGGATCAGGTATTGGGGAGGAGAGGAGTAAAGCCTGGAGGGCCAGCAGAAAGAGTGAAAACAGGCAACGTCAGGAGGTAGGGGTACAGGGACTGTCTAGAATATACCACAGACCTGGGAGTGAGAGTTGCTCAGGACTCAAAGGGAGAGACCTTAGATGAAATGCTCAAAAGGGTGAGGGAACTTGAAGAGTCTACCTCCAGTAGAAAGATAGAGCATCAAGTGGAGGGATGGAGTTGTTACCCCACAGTCAAAAATTCTGATCCAGAACCATTCTGTCTAAAATAACTGCAGGGACAAAATGGAGAAGAGACAGAAAATAAGTAGGTCCAGTGACTGACCCAAATTGGGATCCATCTTAAAGTGAGGTTCCAAGGCCTGAGCCTATTACTGATGCCATGATATGCTTACAGAGAGCAGGTTAGCTTGGTTGCCCTCCAAGAGGCCTAAAAAGCAGCTAAATGTTCCAGGTGCAGATACGTACATACAACCAGTGACAGAGCTGAAGATCTGTTTGGTTGAATTAGGGAAAGGCCAGAAGAGGCTGAGGAGGAGGAGGGCAACCCCATAGGAAGACCAGCAGTCTCAACCAACCTGGACCCCTGAGATTTCTCATACACTGAGCCATAAGCCAGGCAGTATACACTAGATGATATGAGGCCTCTGACACATATACAGCAGAGGACTGCCTGACCTCGGAGAGAGAGAGAGTATTCACCTCAAGAGACTTGAGTTCCAAGAGTTGAGAGGTCTGCTAGTGTTGGGGTGGTGGGAACATGCTCTTGGAGACAGGGAGGAGTAATGAGATGAGGAATTATGAGGGTGTGTACCAGGAGTGGGATCATGAGTGGACTATAAAAAAAGATTAAAGATAATAAAAAATAAAAATGTAAAAGAAAGCTTTCACTTTTAAAATTGAGTAAAGAAGAAATAGGAAAAGATTGCTAAAAGGAAAGAATATTTGAGAAGAAACTTCTAAAAGTTAACAAACAATACCACTAAAATCAGAAACTAGAAAAGACTGCTCCACTCTCTCCCCACCTAGTCAATATAGTGCTCTAAGTCCTATCCAGAGCAATCAGAAAATAAAACAAGGTGAAAGGGATACAAATCAGAAAGGAAGAAGTCAACATCTCTCTATTTGCAGAAGATATGATAGTACACTTAAGTGTGCCCCAAAATTCCACCAGAGAACTCATAAACCGGCTAAACAACTTGAGCAAACTGGTTGGATATAAAATTAACTCAAACAAATCAGTAGCCTTCCTTTACTCAAAGGATAAACAGGCTGAGAAAGAAATTAGGAAAATGACAACCTTCACAATAGTTACAAATATAAATTACATTGATGTGACTCTAACAAAGCAAGTGAAAGATTATTGTGATAAGAATTTCATCTTTGACAAAGGAGCAAAAGCCAACCAGTGGAAAAAGAACAGCATTTTCAACAAATGGTGCTTGTTCTACTGGCAGTCAGCATGTAGAAGAACCCAAATTAATCCATTGTTATTCCCGTGTACAAAGCTCAAGTCCAAGTGCATCTAGGACCTCCACATAATTCCCATTACTCTCAAACTATAGAAGAAAAAGTAGGGAAGAGCCTCGAACACTTGGGAACTGGGAAAACTTTCTTGAACAGAACACCAATGGCTTATACTCCAAGAATCCACAAATGGGACATCTTAAAAGCTTAAAAGCTTCTGTAAGACAAAGCGCACTGTTATAAGGACAAAACTGCAACCAACAGATTGGGAAAATATCTTTGCTAATCCTGTGTCTGATAGAGGGCTAATATCCAATATATACAAAGAACTCAAGAAGATAGACTTCAGATAATCAAATAACCTTATTATAAAATGGGTACAGAGCTAAACAAAGAATTCTCAACTGAGGAATATTGAATGGCTGAGAAGCACCTAAAGAAATGTTCAATATGCTTAGTCACCAGGGAAATGCAATTCAAAACAACCTTGAGATTCCACCTCACACCAGTCAGAATGGCTAAGATCAAAATCTCAGATGACAACAGATTCTATCAAGGATGTGGAGAAAGAGGAACACTCCTCCACTGTTGGTGGGATTGCAAGCTGGTACCACCACTCTGGAAATCAGTCTGGAGTTTCCTCAGAGAACTGGACATAGTTCTACTGAAGGCCCAGCTATACCATTCCTCGGCATATACTTAAAAGATGCTCCAACATATAACAAGGACAGATAATGTCTAGAGACTATATTTCACAGAAATACTAAAAAGTCATCTAATATCAACATTATTATAGCAAGATATATATTTATCATTTTTATCTCAAGTTTTAGAACTGCCTGCCACTTTCTAAAAACCTCATTCTGTATACACAGTAAAAATTTATGTAACAGTAGCTTTAATTCATAAGACGCACATTGAGTCCCTGTGAAGTAATCATTCATTCAAACAACTCGTGTAATTATAGTATGCTTTGTGACATGTGCTATGAATTTTTACTTCAATAGTTATATGTGGCTTTTCCTCTTTTGTGTTAAAAAGTCTATAAAATCTTCACTGACAAATAAAAAAAAACATGAGTCAAAAGTTATTGAAACATAAATCAAAGGTTCAAAATGTGTCAGCAAAAAATATGTATGAAAAGTTTCTTCTTGTGCTGTCGACTACCATTAAATATATAAATGTATGTTCATTATTGAGTTTGAACATACTGTCAACATGTTATTGACATTAGGATTGCAATTAAGCAGTAACTAATTAAAAGAGTATACAAATATCCATCACAGGGTTAGTGTCAAAAAGGTCAAAAAAAATCCTCATAAGCTTCTGAGTTCAAGAAGATTCATTTTTTACAAACCTATACCTAAGCGCTACAGAAATATGAGAATCTATTCTGGAATTTAATTGCATGTAGCAGAAAAATGATAAATGCTATTTATCCTTCAACATTAAATATAAATCATTACAGGCTATTTTGCCACCTGAAAAATTTTTGTGAATGCACTCTTGACTTCTTTGTTCCGTAGACTGTAGACCAGAGGGTTCAGCATAGGGATGATCATGGTGTAGAACACAGATGCAATGGGGTCAGTATCCATGGAGTGACTGGAGCTAGGCAGCAAGTACATGAATATGACTGTCCCATAGAAAATAGACACTGCAGTGAAGTGTGAGGCACAAGTGGATACAGCCTTTCCATATCCAGCACTTGAGTGCATTTTAAAGATTGTGATAAAAATTAATATGTAGGATATAGAAATAACTAAGAGGGCAAGAAATATATTGAAGCTAACTACATAAAAAAGAACCAGCTCACTGACATGTCTGTCAGAACACGAGAGAACCATAACTGCTGGAATCTCACAGAAGAAATGATGGACAATATTAGATCTACAGAAGGAAAGACTAAAAGTGTCCCCAGTATGGATGGAAGCATTCAGGAAACCACATACATAGGAACCTATAGAAAGACAGGCACACATACTTGTTGTCATGGTGGTAGCATAGTGCAAGGGCTTACACACTGCTGCATAGCGATCATAGGCCATTGAGGCCAACAGATAATTTTCCACACTAGCAAAGGCTACAAAAAAGAACATCTGCGCAGCACAGTCATTATAGGAAATGACCTTGTTTCCTATTAGGAGCCCAGTCATGACTTTGGGGGTGACAGCTGAGGAGTAACAAAAATCAACCAAAGACAGATTACCTAGAAAAAAGTACATGGGAGTGTGGAGACGAAAGTCTAGAAAAATGAGCAGGATCAGCCCCAGATTTCCTATCATGGTGATGGTGTAGATGAGAAGAAATATCATGAAGAGGGGAAGCTGTAATCCTGGATCATTAGTGAGTCCCAGCAGGAGAAACTCTGTCACTTTTGTATTATTCTCCATTTGTGTCACCGTTAAATCACTTGGATGATCACAGCTATTGAAAAAGAGAAACATGAACGTAAAGAACTCGAACTACAATAGAAATGTGTTAAGTGTGGACATATGATTCGATCAAGCAATAATTGGTACTTTGAAATTTTGTAGAAAATAGACTTTTCCTCAAATCGAAATTGATGTATTAGTTATATAGAGCATTATATGTTTCAGAATTAGCAGATTATTAATAGATTCCCTATCTAACTTTACTTTTTTTGTAGTTCAGAAATTGAGATTAATAATGTGATAAAAGTTATGTGTCAGTGATTTCCAACTCAGTTCTAAGCTCAGTTAAAACTCCCTTTCTCTGTTATTTGATTTCCAAGGACTCTTCTAGAGTCGAAATTTTGATGTCCATTCTGTTTATTTTTCACTGTAATAGAATTGTGATTGTTTTTATTTCAGTTATGGAGCACAAAGATTGAGTAATTTATTTATATTTTCAAATATAAAATACCAGTCTTTGCTTTTATTCTTGAAAATGTTTAACCCATGCGGATTCCCAAGTATCAGTATCCAAAAGTAATTTTATATAAATTGAAGGTAAGATAAAATATAATTTCATGTGTGCTTTGGCAAGACCACAGCATCACTAGAATCTAGATTTCTGTTTCTATGTCTAAGCACATGTTCTTTACTCAAACTTTTGTCCTGGAAACCAAGGGCCTAGAAAAGGGTGACTTCTAAAGTACTACCAGTACCATGGCTTAGAATTTAAAACAATAGGAAAGGAAATGGGGGCATTGTTTGTCATAGTGTGTGGCTGGGAGTATGGGCAGTGAGAGGGATATAAGTAAATAAATTAAGAAATAAAAATAAAAGAAGCTATTCCTTCTTAAAATCCATCCCTTGCCTTAAGAATATTGCAATATAGGCTACTCACATATTAGTGGCAAATTGTCTTAAACAGAGATCTCCTTCCAAGTTTCATAACATTTAAATTTTATTTGACTTTGGTCTTGTACAGCAGCAGTACTATTTCAAAGTTACTTTCTCTTTTGAAATCCTTGATGGGATATCCTCCCCTAGTTAAACACTTCTGATTACCAATTCTGCTACCAAAGCAAGTTCAACTGTTTCCTGCTTTTGAAAATGACCGAATGCCAATTTTAACACACATAACAAATTTTAGCATTTGATCCAACTAATAATTAAGGAGTTGTTTATAAGTCTCTCTCACTTTGTCTCATTTTCTGTCTCTGTCTTTCTGTGTGTCTGTGTGTCAGTGTGTTGAATAGTACTATTCTTTACTGTAAATCAAAAATATGATTTTAAACATTACACAGGAACTTTAGCAAAGGACCCAGATGTAAAAGCTTTATCTACTCCCTAAGACAAAGCATGAGATTAAAATAGCCTCAAAATGAAGTTTGGAAAAAATGAAGTTTGAAGTTTATTAATTCTTAATTCAATATGATCTCTTTCAACTTGGTATGGTTTCAATTCCACATTTTGCATTTTTATCTGTTTTAACTCCCCTGAGAAGAAAAAATATGTCTAACATAAAAACCCAAATAAGTTTGCTTGTATTTTTCTGTATTTAGTTAGACCTAGGACCATGATTTATAAAATAAACTAATGAAGTCTCCACGATTAATATAGTATTCATGTACCACTCTTACCACAGTGTTTATAAAAAATACTTTTGAGTATTGCATTTGGTTTACATGTAATTCATATCAGATACAGGGAATTTATGCCTTTGTATGAGTTTCCCTTCTCAATTCAGTGCATACATCATGTAGAAGCAAGTCATTTTTAGGGAATCTAAAGAACATGCAATGTTGAAAAATATTGAATTCATAAAATTTACTATAAAATAGTGCCCAAATTGTATTATAGGAGCCCTCTAATGCAAAGAAACCTGGCAGAAAGTACACATGAATGGATCAAATGTCTAGTGAACATGAAGTCTATGGAATTCTTTGTCCTTAGAAGAATAACTTACTTCCTCTTCATAGGTAAAGTAAATGTGCTGTAATCCTTTCTTATGCAACTTATATGCAATTTCTGTGAAAAACAGAGAGCAGTTAGCTACATCATAAAGAAGCAATAATTTAAAATCAATTTGCAGTGATGTTGAGCATCATTCATTATGTACATGTAGAAAACATTTTAATGGATCACACTCTTCTGTGCAATTAGTATATACTGATAGCAGACAAGTGCATCCTGTGTATCTTCTATGTAGAAATCTCTTTGATTCACCGCAAATCTTCAGTTGAATAGAGGATTTTTGTACTTACAATTGTTATCACTCACATGGTTAATGATATTCACTGAGCCATGCCCTGAAGGATGTTGTTCAAATTTTAGCACAGTCAAATAGGGATTTAGAGGCCAGAATAAGGATCTCTTGAGAGAGTTATACAGACTGGGCACGATCTGGAAGTTTCCCCCATGAGAATACTTGAAGAGATGCCATCCAATTGTCCTAGGGAAGAAGCAATTCACTTGCCTGCAGGGATCTAAAGCATCATTACATTTTATAAAATTAAAGTGTTTTACTGAAACATAAAATCGTGCAAATTGGTGATAATGTTTTCCTGTGCTTTTATAACTTTATAAATTTGATCCTTGAAAATTGGTACATTATGCCTTTATTATCCTCACTCTTCCATTCTAGATTGTCTCCCTCCTGACTTCACTCCTGACTTTGGGGAGTCATGGTATTTAAAGAGGACTGTGTATATGGCTTGATTTTTGCAACTACCTCTTAATACGGTGATACTATCACACACAGAATTGAAGAATCTGATTTTTTTCTCATTCACATTCCAGTAGTGGAAACTGCTCAGGGATATTTAGAGCTCCATGAACCCCACCTCTACCTATAAGTGACTTTGACTGGCCTAGTTCAGTATAAAGAAGTTCAGAAATCATAAGTTGTTGTGAGGTCATAATTGTGATGGCTCTTTCATTCTCTGAAGGCAACATTTTGTAGCCCTTTTCAGATTTTCTGGCACTCACACATTTTATGTCTAACCCTCTGAGATCTTCTTTCAGCTATAGAGTGGGTAGCCTAAATTGCCTCTGGAGCAGAAAAATTAATATCACTTAATCTCAGCACCTTCAGCAGCCATGAGATGGATGTGTATAGGCTACTATTCACAGGAAGTTAGCAACGGCTCTGAATAAGGCTGAAAGTAGTATTTTTCTATGGTCAAGGCTGAAGTAAGTGTCTTGTGTTTTTTGTTTGTTTGTTTTAGTTAATACCTTTTGTTTTTTGATGATGTTAACTTAAATATTTAGAAAGCAGTTTCATACCAAGTCCATTTAGATAAAGAGCTGTACTAGGTGTGCCCACTTAAGTTTTATTTCTTTTACTGATAATAACAGACTTTTTTTTACTTGAGTATTTCATATTTACATTTCGAATGTTATTCCCTTTCCCGATTTCCGGGCAAACATCCCCCTGATCCCGCCCCTCCCCTACTTTATGGGTGTTCCCCTTCCCACCTTCCCCCCATTTCCGCCCTCCCCCCAACAATCACGTTCACTGGGGGTTCAGTCTTAGCAGGACCAAGGCCTTTCACTTACACTGGTGATCTTACTAGGATATTCATTGCTACCTATGAGGTCAGAGTCCAGGGTCAGTCCATGTATAGTCTTTAGGTAGTGGCTTAGTCCCTGGAAGCTCTAGTTGCTTGGCATTGTTGTTCATAAGGGGTCTCAGCCCCTTCAAGCTGTTCTTTCTCTGATTCCTTCAACGGGAATCCTATTCTCAGTTCAGTGCTTTGTTGCTGGCATTCGCCTCTGTATTTGCTGTATTCTGTGTGTGTCTCTCAGGAGAGATCTACATCCAGCTCTTGTCGGCCTGCACTTCTTTGCTTCATCCATCTTGTCTAATTGGGTGGCTGTATATGTATGGGCCACATGTGGGGCATCTCTGAATGGGTGTTCCTTCTGTCTCTGTTTTAATCTTTGCTTCTCTATTCCCTGCCAAGTGTATTCTTGTTCCCCCTTTTAAGAAGGAGTGAAGCATTCACGTTTTGATCATCTGTCTTGAGTTTCATGTGTCCTATGCATCTAGGGTAATTCAAGCATTTGGGCTAATAGCCACTTATCAATGAGTGCATACCATGTGTGTTTTTCTGTGATTGGGTTACGTCACTCAGGATGATATTTTCCAGTTTCAACCATTTGCCTATGAATTTCATAAAGGCATTGTTTTTGATAGCTGAGTAATATTCCATTGTGTAGATGTACCACATTTTCTGTATCCATTCCTCTGTTGAAGGGCATCTGGGTTCTTTCCAGCTTCTGGCTATTATAAATAAGGCTGCTATGTACATAGTGGAGCACGTGTCTTTTTTATATGTTGGGGCACCTTGTGAGTATATGCCCAAGAGAGGTATAGCTGGATCCTCAGGTAGTTCAATGTCCAATTTTCTGAGGAACATACTCACTAATTTCCAGAATGGTTTTACCAGTCTGCATCCCACCAACAATGGAGGAGTGTTCCTCTTTCTCCACATCCTCACCAGCATTTGTTGTTACCTGAGTTTTTGATCTTAGCCATTATCACAGGTGTGAGGTGAAATCTCAGGGTTGTTTTGATTTGCATTTCCCTTATGACTAAAGATGTTGAACATTTCTTTAGGTGTTTCTCAGCCATTCGTGATTCCTCAGCTGTGAATTCTTTGTTTAGTTCTGAACCCCATTTTTTAATAGGGTTATTTGACTCCCTGCGGTCTAACTTCTTGAGTTCTCTGTATATTTTGGATATGAGCCCTCTATCTGTTGTAGGATTGGTAAAGATCTTTTCCCAATCTGTTCATTGCCGTTTTGTCCTAGCCACAGTGTCCTTTGCCTTACCGAAGCTTTGCAGTTTTATGAGATCCCACTTGATGATTCTTGATCTGAGAGCATAAGCCATTGGTGTTTTGTTCAGGAAAGTTTTTCCAGTGCCCATGTGTTCGAAATGCTTCCCCAATTTTTCTTCTATTAGTTTGAGTGTATCTGGTTTGATGTGGAGGTCCTTGATCCACTTGGACTTAAGCTTTGTACAGGGTGATAAGCATGGATCGATTTGCATTCTTCTACATGTTGACCTCCAGTTGAACCAGCACCATTTACTGAAAATGCTATCTTTTTCCATTTGATGGTTTTGGCTCCTTTGTCAAAAATCAGGTACCCATAGGTGTGTGGGTTCATTTCTGGGTCTTCAATTCTGTTCCATTGGTCTATCTGTCTGTCTCTGTACCAATACCATGTAGCTTTTCTCACTATTGCTCTGTAATATTGCTTGAGTTCAGGGATAGTGATTCCCGCTGAAGTCCTTTTATTGTTGAGAATAGTTTTAGCTATCCTGGGTTTTTTGTTATTCCAGATGAATTTGCAAATTGTTCTGTCTAACTCTTTGAAGAATTGGAATGGTATTTTGATGGGGATTGCATTGAATCTGTAGATCGCTTTTAGAAAAATGGCGATTTTTACTATGTTAATGCTGCCTATAAATGAGCATGGTAGATCTTTCCATCTTCTGAGGTCTTCTTCAATTTCTTTCTTCAGAGTCTTGAAGTTCTTATTGTACAGATCTTTTACTTGCTTGGTTAAAGTCACACCGAGGTACTTTATATTGTTTGGGTCTATTATGAAGGGTGTCGTTTCCCTAATTTCTTACTCGGCTTGTTTCTCTTTTGTGTAGAGGAAGTCTACTGATTTATTTGAGTTAATTTTATACCCAGTCACTTTGCTGAAGTTGTTTATCAGCTTTAGTAGTTCTCTGGTGGAACTTTTGGGGTCACTTAAATATACTATCATATCATCTGCAAATAGTGATATTTTGACTTCTTCTTTTCCGATCTGTATCCCCTTGATTTCCTTTTGTTGTCTGATTGCTCTGGCTAGAAATTCAAGAACTATATTGAATAAGTAGGGAGAGAGTAGGGAGCCTTGTTTAGTCCCTGATTTTAGTGGTATTGCTTCAAGTTTCTCTCCATTTAGTTTAATGTTAGCAACTGGTTTTCTGTATATGGCGTTTACTATGTTTAGGTATGGGCCTTGAATTCCTATTCTTTCCAGGACTTTTACCATGAAGGGGTGTTGAATTTTGTCAAATGCTTTCTCAGCATCTAATGAAATGATCATGTGTTTTTGTTCTTTCAGTTTGTTTATATAATGGATCAAGTTGATGGTTTTCCATATATTAAACCATCCCTGCATGCCTGGGATGAAGCCTACTTGATCATGGTGGATGATTGTTTTGATGTGCTGTTGGATTCGGTTTGCCAGAATTTTATTGAGTATTTTTGCGTCAATATTCATAAGGGAAATTGTTCTAAAGTTCTCTTTCTGTGTTGGGTCTTTGTGTGCTTTAGGTATAAGAGTAATTGTGGCTTCATAGAAGGAGTTTGGTAGTGCTCCATCTGTTTCAATTTTGTGGAGTAGTTTGGATAGTATTGGTATGAGGTCGTCTATGAAGGTCTGATAGAATTCTGCACTAAACCCGTCTGTACCTGGGCCCTTTTTGGTTGGGCGACCTTTAATGACTGCTTCTATTTCCTTAGGAGTTATGGGGTTGTTTACTTGGTTTATCTGTTCCTGATGTAACTTCGGTACCTGGTATCTCTCTAGGAAGTCGTCCATTTCCTGCAGATTTTCAAGTTTTGTTGAATATAGGCTTTTATAGTAAGATCTGATGATTTTTTGAATTTCCTCTGAATCTGTAATTATGTCTCCCTTTTCATTTCTGATTTTGTTAATTTGGAAACACTCTCTGTGTCCTCTCATTAGTCTGGCTAAGGGTTTATCTATCTTGTTGATTTTCTCAAAAACCAACTTTTGGTTATGTTGATTCTTTCTATGGTCCTTTTTGTTTCTACCTGGCTGATTCCAGCTCTGAGTTTGATTAGTTCCTGGCTTCTACTCCTCCAGGGTGTATTTGCTTCTTTTTGTTCTAGAGCTTTTAGGTGTGCTGTCAAGCTGCTGACACATGCTCTCTCCTGTTTCTTTCTGCAGGCACTCAGAGCTATGAGTTTTCCTCTTAGGACAGCTTTCATTGTGTCCCATAAGTTTGGGTATTTTGTACCTTCATTTTCATTAAATTCTAAGAGGTCTTTAATTTCTTTCTTTATTTCTTCCTTGACCAGGATATCGTTGAGTAGAGCATTATTCAACTTCCACGTCTATGTGGGCATTCTTCCCTTATTGTTATAGAAGACCAGCTTTAGGCCGTGGTGGTCTGATAGCACGCATGGGATTATTTCTATCTTTCTGTACCTGTTGAGGCCCGTTTTTTGACCAATTATATGGTCAATTTTGGAGAAAGTTCCATGAGGAGCTGAGAAGAAGGTATATCCTTTTGCTTTAGGATAGAATGTTCTAAAAATATCTGTTAAGTCCATTTGGTTCATGACTTCTCTTAGTCTGTCTACGTCTCTGTTTAATTTCTCTTTCCATGATCTGTACATTGATGAGAGTGGGGTGTTGAAGTCTCCTACTATTATTGTGTGAGGTCCAATGTGTGCTTTGTGCTTTAGTAAGGTTTCCTTTACGTATGTAGGTGCCCTTGTATTTGGGGCATAGATATTTAGGATGGAGAGTTCATCTTGGTGGATTTTTCCTTTATGAATATGAAGTGTCCTTCCTTATCTTTTTTGATGACTTTTAGTTGAAAATTGATTTTATTTGATATTAGAGTGGCTTCTCCAGCTTGCTTCTTCCGACCATTTGCTTGGAAAGTTCTTTTCCAGCCTTTCACTCTGAGGTGGTGTCTGTCTTTGTCTCTGAGGTGTGTTTCCTGTAGGCAGCAGAATGCAGGGTCCTCGTTGCGTATCCAGTTTGTTAATCTATGTCTTTATTTTGGGTAGTTGAGGCCATTGAAGTTGAGAGACATTAAGGAACAGTGGTTATTGCTTCCTGTTTTATTCATATTTGGATGTGCGGTTATGTTTGTGTGCTTTTCTTCTCTTTGTTTTGTTGCCAAGATGATTAGTTTCTTGCTTTTTCTAGGGTGTAGCTTGCCTCCTTATGTTGGGCTTTACCATTTATTATCCTTTGTAGTGCTGGATTTGTAGAAAGATATTGTGTAAATTTGGTTTTGTCATGGAATATCCTGGTTTCTCCATCTATGTTAATTGAGAGTTTTGCAGGATACAGTAACCTGGGCTGGCATTTGTATTCTCTTAGGGTCTGTATGACATCTGTACAGGTTCTTCTGGCTTCCATAGTCTCTGGCGAAAAGTCTGGTGTGATTCTGATAGGTCTGCCTTTATATGTTACTTGACCTTTTTCCCTTACTGCTTTTAATATTCTTTCTTTGTTTTGTGCATTTGGTGTTTTGACTATTATGTGTCAGGAGTTGTTTCTTTTCTGGTCCAATCTATTTGGAGTTCTGTAGGCTTCTTGTATGCCTGTGGGTATCTCTTTTTTTAGGTTAGGGAAGTTTTCTTCTATGATTTTTTGAAGATATTTACTGGTCCTTTGAGCTGGGAGTCTTCACTCTCTTCTATACCTATTATTCTTAGGTTTGATCTTCTCATTGAGTCCTGGATTTCCTGTATGTTTTGGACCAGTATCTTTTTCCGCTTTACATTATCTTTGACTGTTGAGTCGATGTCTATGGAATCTTCTGCTCCTGATATTCTCTCTTCTATCTCTTGTGTTCTGTTGGTGATGCTTGTATCTATGGCTCCTTGTCTCTTCCTTTGGTTTTCTATATCCAGGGTTGTTTCCATGTGTTCTTTCTTGTATGTTTCTATTTCCATTTTTAATTCCTTCATTTGTTTGATTGTGTTTTCCTGGAATACTTTCAGGGATTTTTGTGATTCCTCTCTATAGGCTTCTACTTGTTTATGTTTTCCTGGAATTCTTTCAGGGACTTTTGTGATTCCTCTCTGAAGGCTTCTACTTCTTTATTTATGTTTTCCTGTGTTTCTCTAAGTGAGTTCTTCATGTCTTTCTTGAAGTCTTCCAGCATCATGATCAAATATGATTTTGACACTAGAACTTGCTTTTCTGGTGTGTTTGGATATTCTGTGTTTGCTTTGGTGGGAGAATTGGGCTCTGATGATGCCATGTAGTCTTGGTTTCTGTTGCTTGGGTTCCTGCGCTTGCCTCTCACCATCAGATTACCTCTAGTGTTAACTTTGTTCTGCTATTTCTGACAGTGGCTAGACTGTCCTATAAGCCTGTGTGTCAGGAGTACTGTAGACCTGTTTTCTTGTTTTCTTTCAGGAAACTCTGTCCCCAATTATGGGGACAGAGTTTTTTTTTTCTTTTGGGCCTGTAGTTTTTCCTATCTACAGGTCTTCAGCTGTTCCTGTGGGCCTGTGTCTTGAGTTCACCAGGCAGGTCACTTGGAGCTGGAAGGTTTGTCTTACCTGTGGTCCCAAGGCTCAAGTTTCCTCGTGGGGTATTGCTTATGAGCTCTCTTTGCGGCAGCAACCAGGAAGATCTGCGCCGCCCTTTCCGGGAGCTTTCGTGTACCAGGGTTCTAGATGTCGTTTGGTGTTTTCCTCTGGAGTCAGAGATGTGGGCCGAGTGTAGACTCTTCTGGTTTCCCAGGCATGTATGCCTCTCTGAAGGTTTAGCTCTCCCTCCCACTGGATTTGGGTTCAGAGAACTGTTTATCTGGTCGGTCCCTTCAGGTTCTGGCGGTGTGTCAGATGCAGCAGATTTCCTGCTCCTGTGCCCTTACCCAAGGGAACCCCTGATAATAACAGACTTAAATTCCCTCTTAAATACTAGACCTCCAATCAAGAGGATTGTTAGTTACCCACATAACAGTCAATCTTCTGTTGCACTGATGAATCTGTATTACCTTTGAGGTTAGTATTTTAGTTCACATGGTTCATAGATGCAGAAAACAATTGAAAACTTTTTTTCCCTTACTGCATTTGTGCCACCTTCTGGAACTATGAAAGCTCTCATCCTAACCAATTTCTTTATATTGTATATTGTGCAACAATTTAAAAAATTTTATTAGAATTTCTGGGGACTTCTCCGGCACGGAGCATTGTGGGCTTGGGTGGGTGGCCCCTAGGCGGAGAACAGACGAATTGCGGGTACCTGAAACCACTTCCAAGATGATGCCCACACCTGTTATCCTGTTGAAAGAGGGTACTGATAGCTCCCAAGGCATCCCTCAGCTTGTGAGTAACATGAGTGCCTGCGAAGTGATTGCTGAGGCTGTAAGAACCACTCTGGGTCCCCATGGCATGGACAAACTTATTGTGGATGGCCGAGGCAAAGCAACAATTTCTAATGATGAGGCCACA
Source organism: Rattus norvegicus (assembly GCF_021556685.1). Taxonomy (NCBI): domain Eukaryota; kingdom Metazoa; phylum Chordata; class Mammalia; order Rodentia; family Muridae; genus Rattus; species Rattus norvegicus. Next base: position 222,946,765 of record NC_141534.1, read on the forward strand.
ATTCTGAAACTCCTTGATGTTGTCCATCCTGCAGCAAAGACATTAATGGATATTGCCAAATCCCAAGACGCTGAGGTTGGTGATGGCACCACCTCAGTGACCCTGCTGGCTGCGGAGTTTCTGAAGCAGGTGAAGCCCTACGTGGAGGAAGGTTTACACCCTCAGATCATCATCAGAGCCTTACTCACAGCCACCCAGTTGGCTGTTAATAAAATCAAAGAGATAGCTGTGACTGTGAAGAAGCAAGATAAAGTAGAACAGAGGAAGATGCTAGAGAAGTGTGCGATGACTGCTCTGAGCTCCAAGCTGATCTTCCAGCAGAAGGTCTTCTTTGCCAAGATGGTGGTTGATGCTGTGATGATGCTTGACAAGTTGCTGTAGCTTAAAATGATTGGCATCAAGAAGGTGCAGGGCGGAGCCCTGGAGGAGTCTCGACTGATGGCTGGTGTTGCGTTCAAGAAGACGTTCTCTTATGCTGGGTTTGAAATGCAGCCCAAGAAGTATAAGAACCCCAAGATTGCCCTCTTAAATGTTGAGCTTAAACTGAAAGCAGAGAAAGATAATGCTGAAATCAGGGTCCACACAGTGGAGGATTACCAGGCAATTGTTGATTCCGAGTGGAACATTCTCTATGACAAGTTAGAGAAGATTCATCAGTCTGGAGCCAAAGTCATCTTGTCTAAACTCCCTATTGGGGATGTGGCCACCCAGTACTTTGCTGATAGGGACATGTTCTGTGCTGGCCGTGTGCCTGAGGAGGATCTGAAGAGGACTATGATGGCTTGTGGAGGCTCAATCCAAACCAGTGTGAATGCTCTGATTCCAGATGTGCTGGGCCGTTGCCAGGTGTTTGAAGAGACCCAAATTGGAGGAGAGAGGTACAATTTCTTCACTGGCTGCCCTAAGGCCAAGACATGTACGATCATTCTCCATGGTGGTGCTGAGCAGTTTATGGAGGAGACAGAGAGGTCCCTACATGATGCCATCATGATTGTGAGGAAGGCCATCAAGAACGACTCTGTGGTGGCTGGTGGTAGAGCCACTGAGATGGAGCTTTCCAAATACCTGTGGGATTACTCAAGGACCATTCCAGGGAAACAGCAGCTGTTGATTGGGGCATATGCCAAGGCCCTGGAGATTATTCCACGACAGCTGTGTGACAACGCTGGCTTTGATGCCACAAACATCCTTAATAAACTGCGGGCTCGACATGCACAGGAGGGTATGTGGTATGGGGTGGACATCAACAAGGAGGACATTGCTGACAACTTCCAGGCATTTGTGTGGGAGCCAGCCATGATGTGCATCAACACTCTGACAGCAGCTTCTGAGGCTGCGTGCCTGATTGTGTCTGTGGATGAGACTATCAAGAACCCCCGCTCCACTGTGGATGCTCCAGCTCCAGCAGCTGGCCGGGGCAGAGGCCAGGGCCGCTTCCATTGAGAGGCAGTCTGCATACCTCCTTGTGAGGTGTATTGGGGGGTGAGAAAAATGGTTAGTCTTAACTGTGCTCTCACTGGAGGTTATTTAAATAAAAACTAAGGTTACTTGGTCAAACAAAAAATTATTTATTTATTCATTTATTTATTTGTGTTTTCCTTCTTTCTTATTTTATTTGTTTACATTCTAAATGTTTTGAAATGTACATAAACCCTTTTTGGTCTCCCCTCGGTGAGTTCTTCATCCATTCCTCCTCCCAATTGCTTCTGAGAGGGTGGTCACCTAGCCACCCAATCCCACCTTACTCTTCTGGCATGCCCCTTCCATTGGACACCAGGTTTCTATAAGATTGAGCATATACTTTCCCATTGAGGCCAGATAATGCCATCTTCTGCTACATATGTAGAATGGGCCAAGGATTAGCCCATGATGCTCTTTGGTTGATGGTCTAGTCTCTAAGAGTTTTGAGGGTTCAAGGCTCGTTGATAATCTTGTTCTTAGTATGGGGTTTCAATCTACATTTTGCTCCTTCAATCCCTTCACTAACTCTTTCACAGTGACCTCGGACCACAGTCCCATGGATGGCTGTAAGTATCCACATCTGTTTCAGTCAGCTGCTTATAGAGCCTCTCAGAGGATAGCCATGCTAGGCTTCTGCCTGCAAACTCATCACAAGATCAGTAATAGTGTAGGTGTTTGGTGTCTCCATATGGGATGGATACTAATTTGTGCTAGTCTCTAGGTGGCCTTTTTTTCAGCCTTTGCTCCAGTTTTCTTTCTGCAATTCCTTAGACAGGAATAATTCTGGGTCAAAAATTTTGAAGGCCTCAAATTGTGGTCATGTCTATATATTGGAGGTGGTCACTCTCCATAAGGTCTATCTCCCTGCTGTTGGGCATTTCCATTGGGTCCTAGGTTAGTCTCAATTCATTGGTGTATGCTACTTTCTAAATGTTCCTCTTGCTCCTACTCCCACTGCTACATATTTCTATTCATTCTCATGGTACTCTGGTCTTCCATCCTTTCTACTCCTATACCTAATCCTGCCCCCTTTCCTCCCCTTCCCTCTCCCACCCAGATTCCTTTCTCCCTCTGCCTCCCATGTTCATTTTGTTCCCCACTCTCAGCAGGACTGAAGTATCCACATTTGAACTTTCCTTATTTTTAAGCTTCATACGGTTTGTGGGTTGTATCATGCATATTGTGAACTTTTTGGCTAATATCCAGTTACCACTGAGTACATACCATGTATATCCTTTCTGACTTGGAACCTGTGTGAAGATTTGCACAAATATTGTGTTAAATGATTTCAGAAATGCTAGAACTTCTCTCACTTACATCCGAGTGAATCTCATCTTTCTTCAATATTCATTTAGGTTATAACAGCTTACAAAACAATGACAATAAACAATGTTATGTTCTATGTGATCAAGCGACAAAGGTTAAATGGTTTTTCTTCCTTTGTATTGTTTAATTATTTGTTTTATTAAAATAATTCAGTAGTGTGTGTGATTTACAGTTAGTCATTCCACATATTCCTTTGTGCTTTCTATCTTATGTCTACTTTTGTGCTTCCACTTAGCCATTTCAACATCCACCTACTTGTTTCTGTCATATAACCACTTTGTATTACTGGTGATAAGGACATTAAATGAGCAGGGACTCACATGAGAGACATCATGTTATAATTTTGTGAGTGGCATATAGGAGTTTTCAATCATAACTCATTAACTAGAATTCAATTAAAACTGTATTTATTTAACAGCATTAGAATACAATTAAGTAATTGAAAGAAATTGCATGAATTCACAGAAGTAGAGTTTGTTTTTGAGAAATGAAAGCAACTCATTTGGAAATTAACTAGTGAGGTTTGCCATTGTATAACTTATTATCAGAAACATTTACTATATCTAATTCCACCAATGAAACTTACTAATTTTTCTCTTCTAGGAGATAATTCAGTTCTTAACTACTCATTATAAAGCATCAGTGCTCAAGATACTGAATACTTTTGCTTCTGATTTCCTTAGATATAGTACATACTACTGAGTAGAATGACATCACACCCACCCTCACAGACATACATACATAAAACTCAATTAACTGTAATAGTGTAAATGTTTGGTGTTTACTTATGGGATGGATACCATGTTGTGCTGCTCTCTGAGTGGCCTTTTCTTGAGTCTTTGCTCCATTTTTGTTTTGCATTTCTTTACATAGGAGCAGTTTTAGTTCAAAAATTTTGAAGGCTTCAAATTGTGGGCATATTTTTCCTATGGACAGGGTCACTCTCTTTAGGTTCTATCTCTTTGAGGCTGGACATTTTCACTGGGTCGTGTGATCCTCTCATGTCCCTGGTGTATGTGACTTTCAAGATTTTCCTCCTTCTTCCACTCCCCACTGCTGCATATTTCTATTCACTCTCGTGATACTCTGGGCTTGGCTTCTCTCTTCCCCTATACCTGATCCTGTCCCTTTTTATCTCCACTCTCCTCTCACACCCATGTTCCTCCATCACTCTACCTCCAATGATTATATTGTTTCTCATTCTAAGTGGGACTGAAGTATCTACACTTGGGCCTTCCTACTTTTTAAGCTTCATATTGTCTGTGCGTGGCATCATGTATATTGTGAACTTTTTGGCTAACAACCACTTATCAGTGAGCACATACCATGTATTTCCTTTCTGACTTGGAAGTTGTGTGAAGATTTACTTATAAATATGCTGTTAAATAATTACAGAAACACAAGACCTTCTTTCACTTACATCCAAGTGAATCTCTTCTTTCTACAACATTCACTTGTCTTATAACAGCTTTTCAAAACAATGACAATAAATAATGAATGGTATGCTCTATGTGATCGAACTACAAAGGTTAAATGGTTTTTATTCTCTTTTATTGTTCAATTATTTGTTTTATGAAAACCTGAAAAATTCAGTATTATTTGTGATTTCCATTTGATCATTCCACATATTCCTCTGTGCTTTCTATCTTATATCTGCTTAGTGTTTCCACTTAGTCATTTCAGCATCCATTCATTTCTATCATACAACCACTCTGTATTACTAGTGATAAGGACATAAAATAAGAAGGGACTGACACAAGAGAGTTCATGTCACAAATTTGTGAGTGGCATATATGACCACTCCCACAACTCCCTGTACAGAATCCCATGGGGCAGAGAGCTGGATTCTCAGAATTACAGACAATCCTGAGAGCTCAGAGGAGACAACTACTTCTACTCACATTCCTGGCCCAAGAGGAACCTGCTTAGTGCCCTCTGTGCCTTTTGGGAACAGGAACATAGGAGCAATTAGGGACAGGACTCTTCTGGTTTCTGCCTAGAGCTGAAAGTCAGCCACCAGGAGATCTGACACACCTGAGAGCAGAGGTAAGACAAACTCTTCTTTTGCGAGAGATCGTCAGGGGGCCTCACACAGACCCAAGAGCAGTCAAGGACAGGACCCTTCTGGTTTCTGCCTATGTCCAGAGCTGACCCTGCTCTTGTACTCAGATCCAGCTGAAAGAAAACAGGTATACAGGAGTGTTGACATATAGGTTTGCAGGAGGGTCAAGCCACTGTTAGAGGCATCAAGACAAACTAACACCAGAGACAACCTGATGGTGAGAGGCAAGCACAGGAACCTAAGCAACAGAAAGCAAGACTACATGGCATCATCAGAACCCAGTTCTCCCAACAAAGCAAATACTGGATATCCAAATACACTGGAAAAGCAAGATTTGAACTCAACATCACATCTCATGAAAATGATAGAGGACTTTAAGAAACACATAAGTAACCCTTAAAGAAATACAGAACAACACAGGTAAACAATTAGAAGTCCTTAAAGATGAAACAGAAAAGTCCTTTAAAGAATTACAGGAAAACACAGCCCAACCAAACAGGTAAAGGAATTGAACAAAACCATCCAGGATTTAAAAATGGAAATAGAAACAATAACAAAATCACAAAGTGAGACAACATTGGTGATGGAAATCCTAGCAAAGAGATCAGGAGTCATAGATGCAAGTATCACCAGCAGAATAGAAGATGGAAGCAAGAATCTCAGGCCAGAAGATGCCATAGAAAATATTGACACAAAGGTCAAAGATATTGTAAAATACAAAAAGCTCTTAACCCAAAATATCCAGGAAATCCAGGTCACAAATAGGAAGACCAATCCTAAGGATAATAGGTATAAAGAGAGCACAGACTCCCAACTTAAAGGGTCAGTAAATATCTTCACCAACATTATCAAAGAAAACTTCCCTATCCTAAAGAAAGAGATGCCTATAAACCTAAAAGAAGCCAACAGAACTCCAAGTAGATTGGACCAGAAGAAATTTCTCCCATCACATAATAGTCAAAACACCAAATGCACAGAACAAAGAAAGAATATTAAAAGCTGTAATGGGAAATGGTCAAGTAACACATAAAGGCAGACCTATCAGAATTATACCAGACTTCTCACCAGAGACTATGAAAACCAGAAGATCATGAGCAGATGTCATATAGACAATAAGAGAACATAAATGCCAGTCCAGGCAATATATTCAGTAACACTCTCAATTAACAAAGGTGGAGAAACCAAGATATTCCATGACAAAGCCAAATTTACACAATATCTTTCCACAAATACAGCCCTACAGAGAATGGTAGATGGAACTCTCCAACACAAGAAGGGAAATTATACCCTAGAAAAATCAAGAAAGAAATCTTGCATGGAACCCAAAAGAAGAGAGCCAAAAAACCATAATTCCACGTCTGCCAGCAAAAATAACAGGAAATAACAATCAGTATTCCTTACTATCTCTTACCATCTGTGGACTTAATTGCCCAATAAAAAGATATAGACTAAGAAAGTGGGTATGTAAAGAGGACCAAGCATTTTGCTGCATACAGAAAACACACCTCAGTGACAAAGACAAATACTGCCCCAGAGTAAAAGCCTGGAAAACAATTTTCTAAGCAAATGGGCCAAAGAAACAAGTTGGAGTAGCTATTAAAATATTGAATAAAATTGATAATCAACTAAAAGTTATCAAAAAAGATTTGGAAGGACACTTCGTTTTCGTCAAAGAAAAAATCCACCAAGATTATTTTTCAGTCCTGAATATCTATTCTCCAAATGCTAGGGCAACTACATTTATAAAAGTAACCGTAGTAAAGCTCAAAACACACATTGCACCTCACACAATAACTGTGGGAGATTTCAACACCCCACTCTTATCAATGGACAGATCATGGAAACAGAAACTAAACAGAGACATAGAGAAACTAACAGAAGTTATGAACCAAATGGATTAAACAGATACTTATAGAACATTTCATCCTAAAACAAAAGAATATACAGACCATAAGTTAACTAGCACTAATTGATTATTAAAGTTTGGAGTACTAGGCATGGTATTCCTTTTGTTGAGTGGGTCTTAAATCACTGGAGCAATGTGGTCTTACCACTGTCAATGTGGTCTTACCACTGTTGTACTCTTGGTGTTATTATACAGTGTTGGTGGTTAATGTGATTCTTAGGAATCATACCTGATTAGAATATGCAGTTGTCTCCATGTTTTCAAAGTTAGCATAGTATTTCTGTTATCATGAAATCTATCCCTGAGGAAGGGGGCATTTAAGTCAGTTTCAGAACAGGGGTTCATAGGTCATGCTTTTGAAGTGCATAGTGTCTTCAGCAATTGTGACTTACCTTCCATCTCTGGGGAGCTGTGGAGAGCAATAGCAATAAGCTGCTTATCTGGGGAGTCTTTTGGACATCCACGCTCAAAAATCAAAAGAAGTATTTTCTTCTCTGGTATTAATGTGTTTGTTGGTCTGTGCCCAGAGCTGACCCAGTCCTATGGAAAAACACCTTTTCTGCTCTGAGAGACCTTTCTGGAGCCCTCAGGACACAGGATCCCAGGAGCAGTCTGTGACAGGATCATTACAATTACACTGCACCCAGAGCTGACCAGTGCCACAGCCCTCTGTACCCAGATCAAGTGAGGAGAGAGCTGGACTCTCGGATGTGTGGATAGTTGTGAGAGCAAAGGTGAGACCACTGGTCCTGCTCACATTCCTGGTCCAAGAGGATCCTGCATGGAGCCTTCTGGACACAGGGACTGAGGAGCAGTCTGGGACAGGATCTTTCTGCTTTACACCTGTGCCCAGAGCTGACCCTGTGACACAGATCTCTCTATCTGGATTATGCTGGAAGAAAGTCAGTGTCCAGGAGTGCTGACACATATGCTTACAGGAGGATCAAACCACTGTCAAAGACAGCAAGACCAGCTAACACCAGCGATAATCAGATGACAAGAGACAAACACTGGAAACTAAGCAGGCATCATGAGAACCTCGTAATCCCACAAAAGCAAATACTGGATATCCCAACACTCCAGAAAAGCAATATTTGGATATAAAAATCATATCTCATGATGATGCTAGAGGACTTTAAGAAGGACATAAATAACTTCCTTAAAGAAATACAGGGACCCAAAGTCCATAAGAGAAAGAGTTAAACTCCCAAGACTGCAGACAATCCTGAGACCTCATGGGAGACTGCTACTTCTGCCCACTTCTGTTCACATTCCTGGAACAAGAGGAAGCTACATAGTGGTCTCTGGATACTGGAATAAAGGAGCGAGCAGTCAGCCGCAGGAACCTGCTGGTTTCTGCCTGTGTCGAGAACTTAACTGAACTGGTCTGACAACACCCTGCACCTAAATCCCGGGGGAGAGAGAGCTGGACCCTCAAAAGTATGGACAATCCTGAGAAATCAGATGAGAAAACTACTTTCAGCACCCATTCCTGATCCAAGAGAAAATTGCCTAGTGCCCTCTGTGTGGGCATGGCAAGTTAGGAGCAGCCTGGGATGGGACCTTTCCAGTTTCTGCCTGCACAGGTGAAAAGCCAGTCGTCAGGAACACCTACACACCTAAGAGCAGAGGTAAGACTGACTCTTCTGTGCAAGGCAACATGCCTGGAGGCTTCAGGTCACAGAAACGCAGAAGAAGTGTTTGACCCTCCTAGGCACTGTCAGAGTTTGACCCCAGCTGAGCCTTGCTGATGTAAGTGGAAACCTTTTGTTCCTAACAAAGAAACATGCTGACCTTTCTGCTTGGCCTGGGCAGTACACCTGAGCAGTAACACTCTTTTTTTTTTTTTTTGCCCCAATGAATCTTGAAAATTTATTTTTTGGGAGAATATCAGATATTGATCTTTTTGCTTTATAGCTCATGATAATAATCAGAAAATATACATTTTGAAATAAGGTCAAAAGAAAATAATTACATATGGTACATATTACAGTTTTCTTATTTATACATCAGCAAAGCAGTGCTAAAAGCATATTTATGGCCCACAATCAGCAAACGTGGACATTTTGTCTAAAGTTGCAGCAACTCAAATCCTTCGAGGTCAGTTAAGACAGAGAAATACACTAAAGGGCTATCACCATATCTGGCTGTAAACCTGTATATCCACTCCTTCCCCTACCCTATATATATATGCATGTGTTTATTGCCTTTAGAGTTCTGCTGGTTTAACAATATACTACATAGCCATCTGCCATCATTTGGTTTCTAAAAATATATAAAATGAATGGGAAGGCGCTCCCGCGACTGACGCAGCCACATCCTGGCATGGAAGGCGCACTGGGAAAATGTGGAGCAGCAATACTGAGTGAATACTGATGGCCGTGACTCGACACAGCTGGCAGCCTTCTCCCCGGTCTTAAAAATACCACAGCAGACAGTACGAACATACAACTTAAAAACAGTGGCATGATACAAGAGGAATACGTCTGAGCTAGCCTCGCTACAGTATCTACCGCTCAAGACAGGCGTGTGCTGGGGAAGCACACAGAGCATCTTTTAATATACATTAAGGCCTAACCCATCAAAGGCAACATCCAATGCTAACTTCCTGTCTCTCTGTGCCTGCCTGAAATCAGGTCTTTGTCTTTTCCACATTGTTTCCTAAATCTATCAAGGTCCTAACTTGGAAAGGTGTTCCCAGATGTCACTCTAAGTGAAGAGTTCTTGTCTCTGAAGGCCTCTGTGGTCACCATAGGACTGCACTATCTCAGCTGTCAGTCTGTGCTGCTACATTCCACGTGGAGTACCGCGAGCTGCAGCTTCACTGTGCAGACTGCTGGATGGAGCTCTGGCTGCTCCCTGATGGCTGTCCATCAACCTGCACGGTCAGGGGGCAACTCCTGTCAACTGAAGCCTCACATACAAAACGTCCCTGTTCACTGGAGGAACACTCACAGCCACAATAGAAAGGAAATGAAAAGACACACAACAAAACTGAGGTAACCCACTGTGGGTGATTTTCTGAGAAAGAGGATGCTCTATAAGTCAAGGAGACCAATGATATTCAAATTATTCATTGGTAAGAAAAAACTTGTAATAGAGTTAATACCTGTAGAAAAACCACATGATATAACCTGCAGTACTAATTAAAAATTCACAAAACTTGTGATCTAATTTATTATTTAGAACCTGTATATTTTTCCATATGCAAACTTACATTTGGTAGTTTCTGAATACCATTGGCTGCACCCCTCTGACATATGCCAGAGGTATGGTTCAAAAGCCAATTCATTTACAGTCACAATAGGCAAAAACTGTGACAGCAGACTAAAATATTTTCAGATGTTCCTACACAAATTAATTGTTTTCCCCGAGCTAAAAAAGGTTTTAGAAAACACTCGACAGTGGTGTGCCTGCGAAGGTCCTGTGACTGGTGACACAGCACCACTCGCTACTCAAGTGTTTGTGAACTCATATGGCTGCATCTGCCCATCAGGAGGGCAGGGAGGCCTGAATGAAAGCCGGCTGAGTTCAGAGTTGACAGTGGTGGAGGCCAGTACTGCTGGGAGCTGGTGGGGTGAGCCATCTGAGCAGTAACACTCTTAAGTCAGTTCTTGGTTTTTGTTCTAGTTTTTCTCTTGAGGGCATAAACTTGTTTTTCCATTATGCTTCCTGGAATTCTCTACCCCGTGAACTAGGTGTATATATTCTATGAACCTCAGTAAAGCTTTGGCATTCCCATACATGAATGACCCGAGTATGTGTCTTTTTGTTACACCTGTCAGGCCTACTCCCAGTTCTTGGTACAACAGAGAAGCTCTCTGTTCCCAGATCCAGATGAAAGAAAACATGTCTACAGGAGTACTGGCAAACGGGCCTACAGGAGGGTCAAGTCACTGTAAGAGATAGCAAGACAAACTAACACCAGAGACAACCTGATGGTGAAAGACACACACAGAAAGTTAAGCAACAGAAACAAAGACTACTTGACACCACCAAAAATACCAAAGCAAATATTGGATATTCAAACACATCGTAAAAGCAAGATTTGGCTTTAAAATCACATCTTATGATGATTATGGAGGACTTGAAGAAGGACATAAATAACTCCCTTAAAGAAATACAGGAAAAATGAGGAAACAAATAGAAGCCCTTAAAGAGGAAACAGAAAAATCCCTTAAAGCGTTACAGAAAAATACAACCAAACAGGGGAAGGAATTGGACAAAAACATCCAGGATTTAAAAATGGAAACACAAACAACAAAGAAAGCACAGAGGAGGAGAATTCTGGATATAGAAAACCTAAGGAAGAGATCAGGAGTTATAGATGCAGGCATCAACAACAGAATACAAGAGATAGAAGAAAGAATCTAAGTGGCAGAGATACCATAGAAAACATAGACACACTGTCAGAAGTAATGTAAAATGCAAAATGGTCCTAGTCTAAAACATCCAGAAAATTCAGGACAAAATGAGAAGAACAAATCTAAGGATAATAGGTATATAAAAGAGTGAAGACTCCAAACTTAAAGGACCAGTAAAAATTATAGAAGAACTTCCCTAACTTAAAGAAAGAGATGCCCATAAACATACAAGAAGCCTACAGAACTCCAAATAGATTGGAGAAGAAAAGAAATTCCTCACCTCACATAATAGTCAAAACACCACTTTATCATGATGAATGATCATTTTGATGTATTCTTGGATTCAGTTTTCGAGAATTTTATTGAGTATTTTTGCATTGATATTTTAAGGGAAATTGGCCTGAAGTTCTTTTTCTTTTTTGGGTCTTTGTGTGGTTTAGGTATAAGAGTAATTGTGGCTTCATAGACGGAATTTGGTAGTGCTCTGTGTGTTTCTATTTTGTGGAATAGTTTGGACAGTATTGCTATGAGTTCTTCTATGAAGGTCTTACAGAATTCTGCACTAAACTCATCTGGTACTGGGGTCATTTTGGTTGGCAGTCTTTTAATAACTGCTTCTATTTCTTAGTAGTTATTGGGTTGTTAATATGGTTTTTCTGCTCCTGATTTCATTTTGGTACTTGGTATTTGTCTAGATAATTTTCCATTTCCTCAAGATCTTCCAGTTTTATTGGCTTTTGTAGTAGGATATGATGATTTCTTTGAATTACCTCAGATTCTGTTGTTATGACTCTCTTTTCATTTCTGATTTTGTTAAATTGGACACACTCACTGTGCCCTCTGGTTAGTCTGTCTAAGTGTTTATCTATCTTGTTGATTTTCTCAAAGAATCAGCTACTGGTTTTGTTGATTCGTTATGTAGTTCTTTTTGTTTCTACTTGGTTGATTTCAGCCCTAAGTTTGATCACTTCCTGCCTTCTACTCCTCTTTGGTGTTTTGCTTCTTTCTGTTCTAGAGCTTTTAGGTGTGCTGTCAAGCTGCTGATTTATGCTCTCTCCTGTTTCTTTTTTGTAGGCATTCTGAGCTATGAATTTTTCTCTTAGCACTGCTTTCATTCTGTCCTATAAATTTGGGTATGTTGTACCTTCATTTTCATTAAATTCTAAGAAGTCTTTAATTTCTTTATTTCTTCCCTGACAAAGTTATCATTGAGTAGAGTGTTGTTCACCTTCCATGTATATGTGTGAATTCTGTTGTTATTGTTGTTATTGAAGACCAACCGTAGTCTGTGGTGATCTGATAGGATGTATAGGATGATTTTTATCTTTCTGTATCTGTTGAGGCCTGTTTTGTGACTGAGTATATGGTCAATTTTGGAGAAGGTATCAGGAGGTGATGAGAAGAATCTATATCCCTTTGTTTTAGGATGAAATGTTCTGTAAATATCTGTTAAGTCCATTCAGTTTATAACTTCTGTTAGTTTCTGTATGTCTCTGTTTAATTTCTGTTTCCATGTTCTTTCAGTTGATGTAGTGGATATCTTGTACTATTATTGTGTAAGGTGCAATGTGTGATTTGTGTTTTAGTAAGATTTCTTTTATGAATGTAGGTGCCCTTGTATTTGGAACATAGATATTTAAGATTGAGAGTTAATCTTGCTGTATTTTTCCTTTCATGAATACGAAGTGTCCTTCCTTATCTTTTTTTGATGACTTTTGATTGAAAGTAGATTTTATTCAATATTAGTGTGGCTACTCCAGCTTGTTTCTCCACATCATTTGATTGGAAATTTGTTTTCCATCTTTTTACTCTGAGATAGTGTCTGCCTTTGTTTGTGAGGTGTGTTTCCTGTTTGCAGCAAAATAATGGGTCCTCTTTAAGTAACCTATCTGTTAGTCTATGTCTTTTTGTTGGGTAATTGAGTCCATTAATGGTGAGAGATGTTAAGCAATAGTGACTGTTGCTTCCTGTTATTTTTTATTTAGAGGTGGAATTATGTTTATGTGTCCCTCTTCTTTTGGTTACATTGCAAGGAGATTAATTTCTTGCTTTTTCTAGGTTATAGTTTCCCTCCTTGTGTTGGTATTTTCCATGAATTTTCCTTTGTATGGCTAAATTTTTGGAAAGGTATTATGTTAATTTGTTTTTGTCATAGAATATCTTGGATTCTCCCTCTATGTTAATCGAGAACTTTGTTGGATATAGTAGCCTAGGCTGGCAGTTGTGTTCTCTTACGATCTATATGACATCTTCCCAGGATCTTTTGACTTTCATAGTCTCCGGTAAGAAGTCTGGTGTAATTCTGATAGGTCTGCCTTTATATGTTTCTTTGCTCTTTTTCCCTATTGCTTTTAGTATTCTTTCTTTATTTTGGGCATTTGATATTTTGGCTATTATGTGACAGGAGGAATTTCTTTTGTGGTCCAATCTATTTGGAGTTTTGTAGGCTTCTTAAATGTTTATGGACATTTCGTTCCTTTGGTTAGTGAAGTTTTCTTCTATTATTTTGTTGAAGATACTGGCCCTTTAACTTGGGAGTCTTTGCTTTCTTCTATGCCTATTATCCTTAGGTTTGAAATTCTCTTTGTGTCCTGGATTTCTTGGACATTTTGGGTTTAGAGCTTTTTGTGATGTATATTTTCTTTGACTGTCATATCAGTGTTTTCTATCATATCTTCTCATGGCCCTGAGATTCTCTCTTCTATGTTTTTTATTGGATATTTTTATTTATATTTCAAATGTTATTATTTTTCCAGGTTTACTGTCCAAAAGACCCCCTGTACCTTTTGCCTTCCCTTCTTCTATAAGGGTGTCCCCTCCCAATCTACCCCATCTTACTGTAGCCCAACATTCACCTATATTGGGGGGTCCAAACTTGGCAGGTCCAAGGGTTTCTCCTCCCTTTGGTGCCCAACAAGGTCATCCTTTGCTACATTGGCAGCTAGAGTCATGGGTCAGTACATGTATAGTCTTTGTGTAGTGGTTTCATACCTGAGGGCTCTGGTAGGTTGGTACTGTTGTTCTTATGGGGTTGCAAGACTATTCAGCTCTTTCAGTCCTTTCTCTAATTCCTCCAACTGGGATCCTGTTACAGTTCAATGGTTTACTGCCAGTACTCGATTCTCATTTGACATGCTCTGCTTGTACCTCTAGGAGACATATATATCTGAGCCACATGTGGGGCAGGTTCTAAATGGCCATTCCTTCAGTCTCTACTATAAACTTTGCCTCCATACTCCCCTCCTATAAATATTTTTGTCCCTTTTAAGAAGGAGTGAAGCATCCACACTTTGGTCATCCTTCTTGAGCTTCATGTGGTCTGTTGATAGTGTCTTGGCTAATACGAGCTTTTGGACTAATATCTACATATGAGTGAATTTATACCATCTGTGTTTTCTGAGATTGGATTATCTCACACAGGATGATATTCCTGAGATTCTACCTCAACCAAGTTCAATCCATTTGCCTATGAATTTCATGAAGTCATTGTTTTTGATAGCTGAAAAGTAATACATTGTGTAGATGCACCACAATTTCTGTATCCATTCCTCTGATTGAAGGGCATCTGATTTATTTATAGCTTCTGCCTATTATAATTAAGGCTGCTATGAACATAGTGGAACATGTGCTTTTATTGTATGTTGGGGCATCTTTTGGGTATATACCAGGAATTGTATAGATGGTTACTCAAGTAGTACTCTGTCCAATTTTCTGAAGAACCTCCAGAATTATTTCCACAGTGTTTGTAACATTTTGCAATCCCACCAACAATGGAAGAGTGTTACTCTTTCTCCACATCCTTGCCAGCATCTGTTGTCACCTGAGTTTTATATTTTAGCCACTCTGACTTGGGTGAGGCAGAATCTCTGGGTTGTTTTAATTTGCATTTCCCTGATGACTAAGGATGTTGAGCCTTTCTTTAGGTACTTCTCAGCCATTTGTTATTCCTCAGCTGAAAATTCTGTGTTTAGCTCTGTGTTTTTTTAACAGGGTTATTTGGCTCTCTGTAGTCTAACTTCCTGAGTTCTTTGTATATTTTGTATATTAGCCCTCTGTCAGATGTAGAATTGGTAAAGATCTTTTCCTAATCTGTTGGTTGCCACTTTGTCATAATGACAGTGTCCTTTGCCTTACAGAAGCTTTGCAGCTTTATGAGGTCACATTTGTTGCTTCTTGATCTTAGAGCATAATCCATTGGTGTTGTGTTTAGGAAATTTTCCACAGTGCCTCTGTGATCAAGACTCTTCCCCACTTTTTCTTCTATTAGTTTGAGTGCATCTGGTTTTATGTGCAGGTCCTTGAACGATTTGGACTTGAACTTTGCACAGGGTGATTAGAATGTATTGATTTGCATTCTTCTGCATGCTGACCTCCAGTTGAACAAGCACCATTTGTTGGAAATGCTATCTTTATTCCATTGGATGGATTTAACTTCTTTGTCAAAGATCAAGTGACCATGGGTGTGTGCGTTCATTTCTGGGTCCTCAGTTCTTTTCCACTGATCTGTGTGTCTCTGTACCAATACCATATATTGTTTATCACTATTGCTATGTAATACAGCAGATAGGTATATAAATCATGATTCAAAGGGCCAGCCCTAGATGAAATGCCCAATAGTGGGGAGAGGGAACTCGTAGAATCCACCTCAAGTAAAAATATAGGGAATCATGTGGAGGGATGGAGTTGTCATTCCACAGTCAAAAACCCTGACTCAGAATTTCCCTGTCTAAAAGAACTGTAAAGACAAAAATGGAGAAGAGATGGAGGGTAAAAATGTCCTGTGACCAGCCCAAATTGGGACCCATCTCAAGGGGAGACTCCAAGGCCTGACACTATTACTGATGCTATGATGAACTTACAGAGCCTAGTGTGGCTGCTCTCTGAGAGGTCCAACAAGTAGCTGATTAAGACAGAATACTTTCATCAGACCAATGGACAGAAGCTGTGTAACCCTGTGGTTTAAGTAGGAAAATCCTTGAAGAAGCTAGCTAAGGAGGAGGGTGAGCCCATTGGAAGACCAACAGTCTCAACTAACTTGGATCCATGAGATCTCTCAGACATTGAGCCACCAACCATGCAGCATACAATAGTTGGACCGATGCTCCAGACACCAATACAGCAGAGGACTTCTTGTTTTAGTCTCAGTGAGAGAAGATGCACCTAACCCTTGAGAAACGTGAGGCCCCATGGAATGGGTAGGCAGGCTGGGGTGTTGGGTGCAGTGGGGATGTGAGGACATTTTCTTGTAGAATGGGGGGGATGAGAAACTCTTAGAGGTCAGAATGGGATGGGGATAAGGAGTAGAATGTAAATAAATATTAAAGAAAATAAAATGTGTTTATTTATTTAGTTAGTTTTTCTTTTCTTTTTCCTTAATTATTTTATTTATTTACAATCCAAATGTTTCCTTTTCTGGTCTTTCCTGCACAAGTTCTTCACTTATAACACCTCCTTTTAGCTTCTGAGAGGGTGCTCCTCCATCTAACCAACCTTCTTCACCTCACCACTTTTGCATGCCACTTCCATGGGGCGTCAAGTTTCTACAGAATTGAGCACATCTTTTTCCAACTGAGGCCAGACAATGCAGGCTTCTGCTACATATATAACATGGACTAAAGACCAGTCTACGTATGCTCTTTGGTAGGTGTCTCTCTCTGAGAGCTCTCAGGGGTTCTGTTTAGTTGATATTTTTATTCTTCTTATGGAGTTGCAATCCCCTTCAGTTACTTCTATCCTTCTTCTGACTCTTCCATAGGTGTCCCTCTCCTCAGTCCAATGACTAGCTGTAAGTCTCTGCATCTGTATCAGTCACTGGCTGGTACAACCTCTCAGAGGACAGCTATTATAACCACCTGTCTCCAAGAACAACACAGGATCAGTAATAGTGTTAGGATTTGGTGCCTCAACATAGGATTTATACCAAATTGGACTGCTCTCTGGATTGTCTTTCCTTCAGTCTCTGCTTCACTTTTGTTCCTGCAATTCACTTAGACAGGAACAATTCTGGGTCAAAAATTTTGAAAATGGTTGAGTGGCCCCAAGCCTCAAATGGGGGATGGCATGTTGGCATGTCTATCTACTAAAAGTGGGTATCTCCTCGCTGTTGGGCATTTGAGCTAAGGTTATTCACATTGGGTCCTGGATGCCTCTCACATCTCTGGTGTCTGTGATTTTCTTAACATTCTCCCTGGCCCCCATCCCACACTGCTGGATATTTCTATTCATTCTCCTAGCCCAATGATTTTCTCCCCTTACCCGACCCTGCCCCCTTTTTTCCTCCTCTCTCCTAACAGGAGCGCTCCCTCCCTCTGCTTCCCATGATTAATTTGTTTCCTCTTCTAAATGGGATTGAAATATCCACATGTGGGCCTTCCTTCTTGTTAAGCTTCATGTGGTCTGTGAATTGTAACATATGTATTATGAATTTTTTGATTAATAACCACTATTAGTGAGTACATTCTGTGTTTTCTTCTGACTTGGAGGCTGTTTGAGGATTTACCTCTAACTATGATAGTAAAATAATTACAAAAAAATTTAGTTCATTTACAGAATGGAATACCACTCAGCTATTAAGAATGGATGGAACAAAAAAAAATATCATCCTGAGTGAGGTAACTGAGGCCCAAGGGACATGATTGATATATACTCACTAATAAGTAGATATTAATAAAAAATTACAGATACCCAGATTACAATCCACAGGACTCAAGAAGGTTAACAAGCTGAAGGACCCAAGTGAGGATGCTACAATCCTACTTGGGAGGGAGAAGAAAACAATCATGTCACGGTGAGGGGGAGAGGAGGCATATGGAGGGAGTGACCTGCATTGGAAAGGGTTTGGGGAGGGGAAAAGAGGAATTCGATCAGGTATTGGAAATGACAGGAATGAAGCCATGAGGGCCAGCAGAAAGAATGGAAGCAGGTAACCTCAAGAGGTAGGAGGTGTTGGGACCGTCTAGAATGTACCTGTGGCCTGTGAGGTGACAGAACCTCAGGAATCAAAGGGAGAGACCTTACATGAAATGCCAAACAGTAGGGTGAGGGAACTTGTAGAGTCTACCTCCAGTAGAAAGATAGGGCATCAAGTGGAGGGATGGATTGTCACCCCACAGTCAAAAACTCTGACCCAGAACTGTTCTTGTCTAAAAGAACTACAGGGACAAAAATAGAGAAGAGACTGGAGATAAGTAGGTCCAGTGACTGACCCAAATTGGAATCCATCATAATGGGAGACTCTAAGGTGTGACACTATTACTGATGCTATGGTATGCTTACAGACAAGAGGCTAGCTTGGTTGCCCTTGAAGAGGACCAACAAGCAGCTAAATGTGTCAGGTGCAGATACTTTCACACAACCAGTAGATAGAAACTTAAGACCTGTGTGGTTCTATTAGGGGAAAGCTGGAAGAAGCTGAGGAGGAGGAGGGCAACCTCATAGGAAGACCAGCAGTCTCAATTAACCTGGACCCCTGAGATTTCTCAAACACTGAGCCGTCAGCCAGGTAGCATACACTAGATACTATGAGGCCTCTGACACCTATATAGCAGAGGACTGCTTCTTCTAGCCTCAGTGAGAGAAGATGCACTTAACCCTCCAAAGACTTGAGGTCCAAGTGTGGAGAGGTCTGGTACGAATGAAATGGTGGGGACATCTTCTTGGGGACAGGGAGGAGTAATGAGATGAGGAAATATGGGAGTATATATCAGGAGGGGCATAATGGCTGGACTGTAAAAAAAAGAGATTAAAGATAATAGAAAAATAAAAATGTAAAATAAATCTTTCACTTTTTACAACCATGGGAAAAAGAAATAGGAAAAAACCTGTTTAACGGAAGGAGTATTTGAGAAGAAACTTTTAAAAATTAACAAGGAATACCACTAAAATCAGAGACTAGACAAGGAGGCCTACTCTCTCCCTACCAATTCAATATAGTTATCTAAGTCCTAGCCAGAGAGATCAGACAACAAAAGGAAGTAAAAGGGATAGAAACTGGAAAGGAAGAAGTCAAAATATCACTCTTTACAGAAGATATGATAGTACACTTAAGTGACCCCCAATATTCCACTAGAGAACACCTAAACCTGATAAACAACTTCAGCAATGTGGCTGGATATAAAATTAACTCAAACAAATCAGTAGCCTTTCCCTACTCAAATGACAGACAGACTGAGAAAGAAATTAGGGAAATGACATCATTCACAATAATAAGAAATAATGTATCTTGGTGTGACTCTAACCAAGCAAGTGAAAGATCCATATGACAATAACTTGATCTTTGATAATGGAACTAAAACAATCCAGTAGAAAAAGACAGCATTTCCCACAAATGGTGCTAGTTCAACTGGCAGTCAGCATGTAGAAGAATGCCAATAGACCCACTTTTAGTCCCATGCACAAAGCTCAAGTCCAAGTGGATCAAGGACCTCCACATAAAACAAGATACACTCAAACCAATAAAAGAAAAAGTGGGGAAGAGGCTCAAGCACATGTGAACTGGGAAAAATTTCCTGAATAGAACACCAATTTCTTATACTCTAAGATCAAGAATCAACAAATAGGACTTTATAAAATTGTAAAGAATCTGCAAAGGGTCCTGTCATTAGGAAAAACTACAACAAACAGCTTGGGAAAGCATCCAATTCTACATCTGATAGAGGTCTAATATCCAATATATACAAAGAACTCAAGAAGATAGACTCCAGATAATTAAATAACCTCATTAAAAATTAGGTACAGAATTAAACAAAGAATTCCTCAATTGAGGAATATCGAATGATTGAGAAGCACCTAAAGAAATGTTCAATATCCTTCGTCATCAGGGAAATGCAAATCAAAACAACAATGATTTTCCACCTCATATCAGTCAGAATGGCTAAGATAAAAAAGTTAGGTGACAACAGATGATGTTGAGGATGTGAAGAAAGAGGAACACTCCTTCATTGTTGGTCGAATTGTAAGCCAGTACAACCACTATGGAAATCAGTCTGGTGGTTTCTGAGAAAATTGGAAAGATTACTCATGAGGACCCAGCTATAATATCCCTGGGCATATACCAAAAAGATGCTCCAACCTATAACAAGGACACATGTTCCACTATGTTCATAGAAGTCTTATTTATAATAGCCAGAAGCTGGAAAGAACACAAATGTGCTTCAACAGAGGAATGGATACTGAAAATGTTGTACATTTACACAATGGAATAATACTCAGCTATTCAAAAAGAATGAGTTCATGAAATTCATAGGCAAATGGATGGAACTAGAAAATATCCTGAGTGTAGTATCACAATCACTGAAAAACACACATGGTATGCACACACTAATAAGTGGATTTAGCCCAAAATCTTGGATTATCCAAGGTATAATCCAAAGACCACATGAACCTCTAGAAAAAGGATGGATAAAGTGCAGCTGCTTCAGTCCTTCTTAGAAGGGGGAAAATATTCACAGGAAGAGATATGGAGACAATGTTTTGGAGCAGGGACTGAACGAATGGCCATTCTGACCCTGCCCTACCTGTGGATCCAGTCCATATGCATACAGCCACCAAACCCATACAATGTTCTTGGCTGATGCCAAGAAGTGCATGCTGGGATGAGCCTGATATAGTTTTCTCTACGGCGGCTGTGCCAGAGCATGAGAAATACAGAGGTGGATGCTAGCAGGCAACCATTTTACTAAGGTTGGGGTTCTAATTGTAAGAGTTAGAGAAAGGTTTGAAGGAGCTAAAGAGTCTGCAGTCCCAAAGAACAACAATACGAACCACCGGAGCTCCCAGGGATTAAACCAACATCCAAAGAGTACATATGGATAGACCCATGGCTCCAGCTGTAGATGTAGCAGAGGATGGCTTTGTTGCGCACCAATGGGAGGGGAAGCCATTCGTCCTGCCAAGGCTCGAGTTCCCAGTGTAGGGGAATGTCAGGGTGGGGAGGTGGGAAGTGGTGGTTTGATAGGTGGGGAACACCCTCATAGAAGAAATGGGAGGAAATTGGGTAGGCAGTTAATGGATGGGAAATCAGGACAGAGGATATCATATGAAATATAATTTTAAAAATCCAATAAAAAAGAAAAAATTAACAATTAAAGAAATGAAAAAAGTTAACAAGCAACTGAAAGAGTCAGATGCAGATATGCGCACCCAATCAATGAACAGAATCTACTGACCCCTCTGATTGAATTAGGGAAAAGCTAGAGGAAGCTAAGGAGGAGGGCAACTCTGAAGGAGGACCAGCATTTTCAATTAACCTAGACCCCTGATATCTCTCAGACACTGGATTCCAACCAGGCAGCATATGCCAGCTGAGATGAGGCCTCCAACACATATAGACCAGAGGACTCCCGGGTCTGGGTTCAGTCAGAGATGCACCTAACCCTCAAGAGACTGGAGGCCCAGAGAATTTAGAGGTCTGGTGGGGTGGGTGGGTTGGGGACATCCTTGTGGAGACATTGTGGATAGGGAAAGGATGAGGTATGAAATGTGGAACTGTCAGGTGGGGGAGTAGATCAGGAGGGAAATGAAATCTGGAGTATAAAATAAATGAAATAATAAATAAATAAACAAACACACAAATGAATAAATAAGGATCCATACATGCTAAGGAAAAATGGATTTGAAAGAATTAGGAGAGATTACTGAAAGCATTTGAAGGAAGAAAACAAAAGGTGAATTAAATAATTTAAATCTTAAAAATTCATTTTAAATGCCAATGTAAGTAAATGATGTTTAATATGTCACATCCTAGGCTTTTTGTAATCATTTCTAATACTGTTCCTACCACATAATTTATCGTGAATGTATTGGGGACTTGTTTATTTGAAATTTTTCATGGGTTGTTAAACTGAAGGACTTATCAGGGACTTTCAATATTAGCAGTTATAAGCTTAGCAAATTCAATGTGAGCCAGGGACCACACTCTTATGTGCATGAATATATGAAAGCATAATGTTGCATCATTATTATATTAGTTTCTAGTTCACAAATGGTATTAAGACTACTATAAATTTCCTCCCCAAAGGAATGACAAATTTCCTTCTGGAAACTACAGGTAATTTTTTGAATCTCAATGTAGAGCTTTGAAAGTCTTATTCAGATAATGCCTAGAGACTATATTTCACAGAACTACTAAAAAGTCATCTAATTTCAGTAGTATTGAAACAAGACATATATTTAGAATTCTTTTATTTCAAGATTTAGAACTGCCTGTCACTTTGTAGAAAACTCATTCTATACATAAAGTATTTATGTAAAAGTACCTAGTTTCAATGCATAAGATGCACATTGATTCACTGTGATCTAATCATTCATTTAAGCAAATAATGTTATTATTGTATGCTTCTATGCCATGTGCTATGAATTCTTACTTCAGTAGTAAGACGTGGCTCTTGCTTATCCATGTTAAATAATCTATGCAAATCTTCACTGACCAATTATAAAACAAGAGGCAAAAATGTTACTGAAACCCAAAGCAAAGGTTCAACATGTGTCAGCAAGAAAATGTACATGAAAATTTTCTTCTTGTGCTGTCAATTACCATCGAATATATTAATGCATGTTTATTATTGAATTTGAAAGTATCATCTATATGTTATTAATATTAGGATTACACCTAAGCAGTCACTAATTAAAAGAGTATATAAATATCCATCACAGGGTTATTGTCAAAAAGGAAAAAAAATCCTCATAAGCTTCTGAGATCAATATAGTTCATTTTTCTATACCTCTACACCTTAGAACTACAGAAATATGAGAATCCATTCTGGAAATTAATTGCATGTAGCAGAAAATAATAAATATTATTTATCCTTCAACATTAAAAATAAAGCACTACAGGCCATTTTGCCACCTGAAAAATTGTTGTGAATGCACTTTTGACTTCTTTGTTCTGCAGACTGTAGACTAGAGGGTTCAGCATAGGGATGATCATGGTGTAGAATACTGATGCGATTGGGTCAGTGTCCATGGAGTGACTGGAGCTAGGCAGCAAGTACATGAATATGACTGTCCCATAGAAAATAGACACTGCAGTGAAGTGTGAGGCATAAGTGGATACAGCCTTTCCATATTCAGCACTTGAGTGCATTTTAAAGATTGTAATAAAAATGAATGTGTAGGATATACAAATAACTAAGGGGGCAAAAAATATATTGAAGCTTCCTACATAAACAAGAACCAACTCACTGTTGTGTCTGTCAAAGCAAGAGAGAACTATGACTGCTGGAACAGAAGAAATGATGGACAATATTAGATCTACAGAAGGAAAAACTGAAAGTATCTCCAATGTGAATGAATGCATTCAGGAAATCACATACATAGGAACCTATAGAAAGACAGACACACTTGAAGTCATGGTGGTAGCATAGTGCAAGTGCTTATATACTGCTGCATAGCGATCGTAGGCCATTGAGGCCAACAGGTAATTTTCCACACTAGTAAAGGCTACAAAATAGAACATCTGAGCAGCACAGTCATTATAGGAAATGTCCTCGTTTCTTATAAGGAGCCTAGTCATGAGTTTGGGATGACAGCTGAGGAGTAACAAAAATCAACCAAAGACAGATTATCTAGAAAAAAGTACATGGTACTGTGGAGACAAAAGTTGAGTAAAATCACCAGGATTATCTCCGGATTTCCCACCAGTGTGATGGTATAGATGAGAAGAAATATGAATAGGGGAAGCTGTAATACTGGGTCACTGGTGAGACCCAACAGGAGAAACTCTGTCACTTCTGTATTATTCTCCATCTTTTCTACCTTTAAATCATTAGAATGTTCACATCTATTGGAAAAGAAAAACACAAGGATAACAAAGTTGAATTAAAATAGAAATACATAAGTGTGGGTATATAATGGGTCGAGCAGTGATCAGTACTTGGAAATTGTGTAGAAAATAGAATTTTCCCAAATCAAATTTGATATATTAGTTATATAGAGGGTTATATGTGTAATAATTAACATATTATTAATGGATTCTTTTTCTAACTTTAATTTTTTTGTAGTTCAAGCACAGAAACTGAGATTATTTAATAGTGTGATAAAAGTGATGTGTTAATGATTTCCAATTCAGTTCTAAGCCCAGTTAAAATGCACCTTCTCTGTTGTTTGATTTCCAAGGACTTCTGTATAGTGGAAATTTTAATGTCCATTCCTTGTATCATCTTAATTATATTAAAATTTTGATTGTTTTTACTTTAGTTATGGCACACAAAGAATGATTGTTTATATTTTCAAATATAAAATACCAGTCTTTGCTTATGGTCATTGATATTATTTTACCCATGCTGATTCCTAAGTATCAGTGTCCAAACATAATTTTAGATAAACTGAAGATAATATAAAATATATTTACATGTGTGCTTTGGCAAGAACACAGCATCACTAGAATCTAGATTTCTGTTTCTGTTTTTTAAGCACAAGTTCCTTATTTAAACTTTTTTTCTTGGATAACAAGGGCGTAGAAATTGATGCCCTCTAAAATATGTACCGGTTCCATGGCTTGGAATTTAAGACAATAGGAAAGGAAATGGGGGGGAATTGTTTGTCATAGGGTGTGGCTGGGAGGAGGGGCAATGAGAGGAACATAAGAAAATAAATAAAAAATGAAAATAAAAAGAAGATATACATTCTTTTTTCAAAAGACAAGATTGATATCACATTTATTCACCTTATGAATAGAATTCAGACCTTTCCTTGGATTTTATACTCATACACACATCAAAAGCAAACACTGTTCTATTTCTGCATCAACACCATACATAGAGAACCCAAAGCCAGTTATGTGCAGTGTTAGAACCCTCTCTTCAGTTAGAAGCTGAAGTGCTCTTAATTTTATTAAATGTATTTTCTCTTTCAAACAAAGCTGGGATTTCACTGCTAAACTTAAGTAGCAGTGAAAAATATCTATGAATCTGAATCAAGCCAGCCAATTCGAGAACATACTTCTGTGTAGTGAATCTCAACAAAATTATTTTTAAATAAATTTGACATTTCCTTCCTTTTCATCAGGGTGATTTAGGTACAGCTACATTATAGTATTCTGAAATTCTTATCTTTTTTTCTTTATTAATTCGAGTATTTCTTATTTACATTTCGATTGTTATTCCCTTTCCCGGTGTCCAGGCCAACATCCCCCTAACCCCACCCCCTCCCCTTCTGTATGGGTGTTCCCCTCCTCATCCTCCCCCAATTACCGCCCTCCCCCCAACAATCACGTTCACTGGGGGTTCAGTCTTAGCAGGACCAAGGGCTTCCCCTTCCCCTGGTGATCTTATTAGGCTATTCATTGCTACCTATGAGGTTGGAGCCCAGGGTCAGTCCATGTATAGTCTTTGGGTAGTGGCTTAGTCCCTGGAAGCTCTGGTTGCTTGGCATTGTTGTTCATATGGGGTCTCGAGCCCCTTCAAGCTCTTCCAATCCTTTCTCTGATTCTTTCAACGGGGGTCCCGTTCTCAGTTCAGAGGTTTGCTGCTGGCATTCACCTATGTATTTGCTGTATTCGGGGTGTGTCTCTCAGGAGAGATCTACATCCGGCTCCTGTCGGCCTGCACTTCTTTGCTTCATCCATCTTATCTAGTTTGGTGGTTGTATATGTATGGGCCACATGTGGGGAAGGCTCTGAATGGATGTTCCTTCTGCCTCTGTTCAAAACTTTGCCTCCCTATGCCCTCCCAACGGTATTATTTTTCCCCTTTTAAAGAAGGAGTGAAGCATCCGTATTTTGATCATCTGTCTTAAGATTCATGTGTTCTGTGCATCTAGGGCAATTCAAGCATTTGGGCTAATAGCCACTTATCAATGAGTGCATACCATGTGTGTTTTTCTGTGATTGGGTTACCTCACTCAGGATGATATTTTCCAGTTCCATCCATTTGCCAATGAATTTCATAAAGTTATTGTTTTTGATAGCTGAGTAATATTCCATTGTGTAGAAATACCACATTTTCTGTATCCTGTGTTGAAGGGCATTTGGGTTCTTTCTAGCTTCTGACTATTATAAATAAGGCTGCTACATTTGTCTTTGTTACATGTTGGGGCAAATTGTTGATATATGCCCAAGAGAGGTATATCTGGGTCCTCAGGTAGTTCAATGTCCAATTTTCTGAGGAGCATACTCACTAATTTCCAGAATGGTTGTACCAGTCTGCAATCCCACCAACAATGGAGGAGTGTGCCTCTTTCTCCACATCCTCGCCAGCATTTGCTGTCACCTGAGTTTTTGATCTTAGCCATTCTCATTGATGTGAGGTGAAATCTCAGGGTTGTTTTGATTTGCATTTCCCTTATGACTAAGGATGTTGAACATTTCTTTAGGTGTTTCTCAACCATACGGCATTCCTCAGCTGTGAATTCTTTGTTTAGCTCTGAACTCCATTTTTTAAATAGGGATATTTGTCTCCCTGCGATCTAACTTCTTGAGATTTTTTGTATATTTTGGATATAAGCCCTCTATCAGTTGTAGGATTGGTAAAGATCTTTTCCCAATCTGTTGGTTGCAGTTTTGTCCTAACCAGTGTCCTTTGCCTTACAGAAGCTTTGCAGTTTTATGAGATCCCACTTGATGATTCTTGATCTTAGAGCATTAGCCATTGTTGTTTTGTTCAGGAAATTTTTTCCAGTGCCCATGTGTTCGAGATGCTTCCCCACTTTTTCTTCTATTAGTTTGAGTGTATCTGGTTTGATGCAGAGGTCCTTGATCCACTTGGACTTAAGCTTGTACAGGGTGATAAGCATGGATCAATCTGCATTCTTCTACATGTTGACCTCCAGTTGAACTAGTAACATTTACTGAAAATGCTATCTTTTTTCAATTGGATGGTTTTGGCTCCTTTGTCAAAAATGAAGTGATCATAAGTGTGTGGGTTCATTTCTGGGTGTACAGTTCTTTTTCATTCGTCTATCTGTCTGTCTCTGTACCAATACCATGCAGTTTTTATCACTATTGCTCTGTAATACTGCTTGAGTTCAGGGATAGTGATTCCTCCAGAAGTACTTTTATTGTTGAGGATAGTTTTAGCTATCCTGGGTTTTTTGTTATTCCAGATGAATTTGCAAATTGTTCTGTCTAACTCTTTGAAGAATTGGATTGGTATTTTGATGGGGATTGCATTGAATTTGTAGATCGCTTTTAGTTAAGTGGCCATTTTTACTATCTTAATCCTGCCAATCCATGAGCATGGGAGATCTTTCCATCTTCTGAGGTCTTCTTCAATTTCCTTCTTCATTGTCTTGAAGTTCTTTTTGTACAGATCTTTAACTTGCTTGGTTAAAGTCACACCGAGGTATTTTATATTATTTGGGACTATTATGAAGTGTGTCGTTTCCCTAATTTCTTTCTCGGCTTGTTTCTCTTTTGTGTAGAGGGAGGCTACTCATTTATTTGGGTTAATTTCATACCCAGTCACTTTGCTGAAGTTGTTTATCAGGTTTAGTAGTTCTCTGGTGGAACTTTTGGGATCACTTAAATATACTATCATATCATCTGCAAATAGTGATATTTTGACTTCTTCTTTTCCAATCTGTATCCCCTTGATCTCCTTTTGTTGTCTGATTGCTCCTGCTAGAACTTCAAGAACTATATTGAATAAGTAGGGAGAGAGTGGGCAGCCTTGTGTAGTCCCTGATTTTAGTGGGATTGCTTCAAGTTTCTTGCCATTTATTTTAATGTTTGCTACTGGTTTGCTGTATATGGCTTTTATTATGTTCAGGTATGGGCCTTGAATTCCTATTCTTTCCAGGACTTTTATCATGAAGGGGTGTTGAATTTTGTCAAATGCTTTCTCAGCATCTAATGAAATGATCATGTGTTTTTGTTCTTTCAGTTTATTTACATAACGGATCACATTGATGGTTTTTTGTATATTAAACCATCCATGCATGCCTGGGACGAAACCTACTTGATCATGGTGGATGATTGTTTTGATGTCCTCTTGGATTTGATTTGCCAGAATTTTATTGAGTATTTTTGTGTCAATATTCATAAGGGAAATTGGTCTGAAGTTCTCTTTCTGTGTTGGGTCTTTGTGTGTTTTAGGTATAAGAGTAATTGTGTCTTCATAGAAGGAATTCTGTAGTGCT
This sequence comes from Rattus norvegicus, assembly GCF_021556685.1. Lineage (NCBI taxonomy): Eukaryota > Metazoa > Chordata > Mammalia > Rodentia > Muridae > Rattus > Rattus norvegicus. The sequence continues at coordinate 222,974,957 of NC_141534.1, forward strand.
CCATCTGTTTCAATTTTGTGGAATAGTTTGGATAGTATTGGTATGAGGTCTTCTATGAAAGTCTGATAGAATTTTGCACTAAACCCGTCTGGACCTGGGCTCTTTTTGTTTGGGAGAACTTTAGTAACTGCTTCTATTTCCTTAGCAGTTATGGGGTTGTTTAATTGGTTTATCTGTTCCTGATTTAACTTCAGAACCTGGTATCTATCTAGGAAATTGTCTATTTCTTGCAGATTTTCAAGTTTTGTTGAATTTAGGCTTTTGTAGTAAGATCTGATGATTTTTTGAATTTCCCCTGATTCTGTAGTTATATATCCCTTTTAATTTCTGATTTTGTTAATTTGGACACACTCTCTGTGTCCTCTCATTAGTCTGGCTAAGGGTTTATCTATCTTGTTGATTTTATTCAAATAACCAACTTTTGGTTCTGTTGACTCTTTCTATGGCCCTTTTTGTTTCTACTTGCTTGATTTCAGCTCTGAGTTTGATTATTTCTTGCCTTCTACTCCTCCTGAGTGTATTTGCTTCTTTTTGTTCTAGAGGTTTTAGGTGTGCTGTCAAGCTGCTGATATATGCTCTCTCCTGTTTCTTTCTGCAGGCACTCAGAGCTATGAGTTTTCCTCTTAGCAGAGCTTTCATTGTGTCCCATAAGTTTGGGTATGTTTTACCTTCATTTTCATTAATTTCTAAGAAGTCTTTAATTTCTTACTTTATTTCTTCCTTGACCAGGTTATCATTGAGTAGATTATTGTTCAACTTCCATGTATGTGTGGGCATTCTTCCCTTATTATTGTTATTGAACACCTGCATTAGCCCATGATGGTGTGATAGGACGCATGGGATTATTTCTATCTTTCCTTATATGTTGAGGCCCGTTTTATGACCAATTATATTATTTTATGACCAAAAGAATGTATATACTTTTGCTTTAGGATAAAATGTTCTATAAATATCTGTTAAATCCATTTGGTTCATGACTTCTCTTAGTCTGTCTATGTCTCTGTTTAATTTCTGTTTCCATGATCTGTCCATTGATGAGAGTGGGGTGTTGAAATCTCCTACTATGATTGTGTGATGTGCAATGTGTGCTTTGAACTTTAGTAAGGTTTCTTTTATGTGTGTATGTTCCCTTTTATTTGGAGCATAGATATTTAGGATTGAGAGTTAATCTTGTTGGATTTTTCCTTTCATGAATATGAAGTGTGCTTCCTTATCTTTTTGTTGGCTTTTGTTTGACAATCGATTTTATTCGATATTTCAATGGCTATTCCACCTTGCTTCTTACGACCATTTGCTTGGAAATTTGTTTTCCAGCATTTCACTCTGAGGTAGTGTCTGTCTTTGTCTCTGAGGTGTGTTTCCTGTAGGCAGCAGAATGCATGGTCCTCATTTTGTATCCAGTTTGTTAATCTATGTCTTTTTATTGAGGAGTTGAGACCATTGATGTTGAGAGATATTAAGGAATAGTGCTTATTGCTTCCTGCTATATTCATATTTGGATGTGAAATTATGTTTGAGTGCTTTTCTTCTCTTTGTTTTATTGCCAAGACGATTATTTTCTTGCTATTTGTAGGGTGTACCTTGCCTCCTTATGTTGGGCTTTACCATTTATTATCCTCTGTAGGGCTGGATTTGTGGAAAGATATTGTGTAAATTTGGTTTTGTCATGGAATATCTTGGTTTCTCCATCTATGGTAATTGAAAGTTTTCCTGCATACAGTAACCTGGGCTGGCATTTGTGTTCTCTTAGGGTCTGTATGACATCTGTCTAAGATCTTCTGGCTTTCATAGTCTCTGGCAAAAAGTCTTGTGTGATTCTGATAGGTCTGCCTTTATATGTTACTTGACCTTTTCCCCTTACTGCTTTTAATATTCTTTCTTTGTTTTGTGCATTTGGTGTTTTGACTATTATGTGACGGGAGGAGTTTCTTTTCTGGTCCAATCTATTTGGAGTTTTGTAGGCTTCTTGTATGCTTATGGGTATCTCTTTCTTTAGGTTAGGGAAGTTTTCTTCTATGATTTTGTTGAAGATATTTACTGGTCCTTTGAGCTGGGTGTCTTCACTGTGTTCTATACCTATTATTCTTAGGTTTGATCTTCTCATTGAGTCCTGGATTTCCAGTATGTTTTGGACCAGTAGCTTTTTCCACTTTTCATTATCTTTGACAGTTGTATCAATGATTTCTATGGAATCTTCTGCCCCTGAGATTCTCTCTTCTATCTCTTGTATTCTGGTGGTGATGCTTGTAACTACGGCTACTTGTTTCTTCCTTTTGTTTTCTATATCCAGGGTTGTTTCCCTATGTTATTTCTTCATTGCTTCTATTCCCATTTTTAATTCCTTCAACTGTTTGATTGTGTTTTCCTGGAATTCTTTCAGGGATTTTTGTGATTCCTCTCTAGAGGCTTCTACTTTTTTATTTATTTTTTCCTGCATTTCTCTAAGGGTGTTCTTCATGTCTTTCTTGAAGTCCTCCAGCATCATGATCAAATATGATTTTGAAACTAGATATTGATTTTCTGGGATGTTTGGATATTCAGTGTTTGGTTTGGTGGGAGAATTGGGCTCTGATGACGCCATGTAGTCTTGGTTTCTCTTGCTTGGGTTCCTGCTCTTGCCTCTTGCCATCGGATTATCTCTAGTGTTACTTTTTTCTGCGATTTCTGACAGTGGCTAGACTGTCCTATAGGCCTGTGTGTCAGGAGTTCTGTAGACCTGTTTTCCTGTTTTCTTTCAGCCAGTTATGGGAACAGAGTGTTCTACTTTTGGTCGTGCAGTCTATCATGTCTACTCGTCTTCAGCTGTTCCTGTGGGCCTGTGTCTTGAGTTCCTCATGCAGGTCACTTGGAGCAGAAATGTTGGTCTTACCTGTGGTCCTCCGTCTTAAGTTTGCTTGTGGGGTGTTACTTTTGAGCTCTCAGTGAAGATGGCCACCAGGAGGGCCCGCGCCAACTTTTCCGTCTACTCCCGTGCACTGGGGTCCCAGATGGCGTCAGGTGTTTTCCTCTGGAGTTAGAAATGTGGGCAGAGTATAGTCTCTTCTGGCTTCCCAAGTGTGTCTGTCTCTTTGAAGGTTTAGCTCTCCCTCCCATGGGATTTGGGTGTAGAGAACTCTTGATCTGGTCCCTCCAGGTCCCAGCGGTGGCTGGAGCGAAGGGGTCCTGCAGCTCCAGTCGAAGCTATACATTCTTAAAACCCATTCTTTGCCTTAAGAATATTGTAATACAGGCTAGTCACACATTAATGGCAAACAATCTTAAACATAGATCTCTTTCCAAGTTTCATAACATTTAAATTTTCTTTGTCTCTGGTCTTGTACAGCAGTAATACTATTTCAAAACTACTTTCTCCTTTGAAAACTTTGGTAGGACATCCTCCCCTAATTAAACACTTTTGATTACCATCCCTGCCATCAATATTTAGCAAGTTCAACTGCTTTTTGCTTTTGAAAATATCAGATTGCCAATTTTAACACACATGGCAAATTTTAACATTTGATCCAACTAATAATGAAAGAGTTGTGTATAAGTGTCTCCCACATTTTTCTCTTTCCCTGTTTCTCTTTTTCTATGTGTGAGTGTTTCAGTGTGCTGAGTAGTACTATTTCTTATTATAAAGGAAATATGTGATTTTAAACATTACACAGGAACTTTAGCAAAGAATCTGGATTTAAAAGCTGAAACTACTTCCCAAGACTAAGAATAAAATTAAAATGAAGTTTGGAGTTTATTAATTCATAATTCAATATGACCTCTTTCAACTTGGTATGGTCTCTTTCCACTTTTTGCATTTTTACCTGTTTTAATTCCCCTGAACATAAACGATATATCTAACATAAAGACACAAATCAGTTTGCTTGTATTTATCAGTATTTAGTAATACCTAGGTCCATGATTTATGAAATAAACAAATGAAGTCTCCACGACTGTTATAGTATTAAGGGGCCAATCTCACTTCAGGTTTTATACAATAAATTACTTTTGGTATCTCATTTGGTTTATATGTAATTCATATCAGATAGAGGGCACCTATGTCCTTGTATGAGTTTATCTTCTCTATTAAGGGCATATGTCATGTAGAAGCAAATCATTTTGAAGGAATCCAAAGAACATGCAATGCAATGTTGAAAAATATTGAATTCATAATATACACAAAAAATATTGCCAAAATTGTATTATAGGAGCTTTTTAATGCAAAGAGACCAAACAGGAGGAACACACAAATGGATCAAATTTCCAATGAACATGAAGTCTGTGGAATTTTTGTCCTGGGAGGAATCACTTAACTCCTCTTCATAGGTAAAATAAATGTACAGTAATACTTTGTGATAAAACTTACATGTCATTTCTGTAAAGAAGGGAATACACTTAGCTATCTTATAAATAAGCAATAATTCAAAGTCAATCAATTGGCAGGAACTTTGAGCATCATACATTATCTACATGTAGAAAACATTTGAATGAAACTCCCTTTTCTGCACAATTAATACACTGATAGTAGATAAGTGCATCCTGTATGTCTTCTATGTGGAAATCTCTTTGATGCTGGCTACTAATTCACAGAAAGTCTTTAGGCAAGTATAGGATTTTTGTACTTATAATGATTATCACTCACATGGGTAATGATGTTCACTGAACCATGCCCTGAAGGATATTGTTTAAAACATATGAACACAGTCAAATTGGGATTTAAAGGCCAGTTCAAGGATATCTTGAGAGAATTATACAGATTGGACAAGTTCTGGAGGTTTCCCCCATGAAAATACTTAAAGAGTTGCCATCCAATATTCCTAGGGAAGAAGCAGTTCGCCTTCCTGCAGGGACCTAAAGCATTATTACATTTTATACAATTAAAGTGTTTTACTGATATCTGAAATCATGCAAATTGGTGATAAATACTGTTTTTCTGTTTTTTAATAATTTTATTCCATTTGATCCCTGATAATTGGCACATTATGCCTTCTGTTATTCTTATTACTCCATTATATCTTGTCTCTCTTCTTCCTGCATTTTATCCTGAATTTGGGGACTCATGGAGTATGTATGTGACTAGAGATTTGCAACTACCTCTTAATAATGTGATACTCACTATCATATACAGAATTGAAGGAACTGATTGTTTCTCACTCACATTCCAGCAATGGCCAGAGATGTTTAGAGGCCCATGAGCCGTACCTCTATTTATAAGTGACTTCGAGTGGCCAAGTTCAATATAAGGAAATCCAGGAATCATAAGCTTTTGTAAGTTCATAATCATGATGGCTGCTTCATACTCTGATGGCACCATTTTGCAGCCCTTCTTTATATTTTCTGGCACTCATGCATTTTATGTCTAATCATCTGTGATCTTCTATTAGCTATCGAGTGGGTAGTCTAAATTGCCTCTGGAGCTGAAAAATCAATATCACTTTTTCTCAGTAACTTGAGCAACCATGAGATGGGTAACTGTAGACATCAGTATTCACAGGAAGTTAGAAACTGTTCTAAATAAGGCTGAAAGTATTTTTCTATGGTCAAGGTAGGAGAGCCCTGTGTCTTTATGTTTGCTTTTATTTTGCTTTTTGTTTTATTTTTCGATGATGTGAACATAAATATTTAGAAAGTAGTTTCATAGCATGTCCATTTAGATAAACAGCAGGAATAGATGTGCCCACTTATGTTTTATTCCTTTTTACTGGTAACAAGAAACAGAAATTACCTCTTAAATACTAGATCTCCAATCAGGAGGATAGTTAGCTGCCCACATAACAGCCAATCTTTTGTTGCACTGATGAATCTGTATTACCTTAGAGGTAAGTAGTTTAGTTCACATGTTTCACAGATGCAGAAGATAATTGAAAACATTTTTTCTCTTACAGCATTTATGCTACCTTCTGGAAATATGAAAGCTCCCATTCTGGCCAAGATTGTTATATTTTGCAACAAATTAAAATTTTATTTATTTATTTATTTATTTATTTATTTATTCCTTTATTCATCATTTGTGTTTTCTTTTTCTCTTAATTAATTTTTTATTTATATTTTAAATGTTTTATAATTTACATAAACCCTTCCTGGTCTCTCCTCTATGAGGTTTTCATTCATTCCCCTTCCTAATTGCTTTTGAGATGGTGGTCCTTCACCTAGCCACCCAATCCCACCTTATTCTTCTTGCATGCCACTTCCAATTTTCTATAAGATTGAGCATATCCTTTCCCACTGAGGCCAGATAATGCCATCCTCTTCTACATATGTACCATGGGCCAAAGATTGCCCAATGCATGCTCTTTGGTTGGTGGTTTAGTCTCTGAGAGTTTTGAGGGATCCAGGCTAGCTGATATTGTTGTTCTTAGAATGGGGTTTCAATACCCATTCAGCTCCTTCCACTAACTCTTTCGAAGGGACTCCTGACCTCAGCCCCATGGTTGGCTGTAAGTGTCTGCATCTGCCTCAGTAAGCTGCTGATAGAACATCTCAGAGGACAGTCATGCTAGTCTCTTGCCTGTAAACACATCACAGGATCAGTAACAGTGTGGGTGTTTGGTGCCTGCATTAGGGATGGATACCAAATTGTGCTAGTCTCTTGGTGGCCTTTTCTTCAGTCTTTGCTCCTTTTCTTGTTTCTACAATTACTTAGACAGGAACAATTCTGGATCAAAAAATTTGAAGACCTTAAATTGTGGGCATGTCTATCTATTGGAGAAGGTCACTTTCCATAGGGTATATCTCCTTGCTTTTGGGCATTTCCATTGGGTCTTAGGATCATCTCATATCTTTGATGTATGCGACTTTCTAAATGTTCCTCATGCCCCCACACCCAAAGCTGCTTATTTCTATTCATTCTCATGGTACTCTGGGCTTCTCTCCTGTCTACCACTATACCTGATCCTGTCCCCTTTTTCCTCCCCTCCCGTCTCCCACCAAGTTCCTTTTCTCCCTCTTCCTCCCATGGTTATTTTGTTCCTCATTCTAAATGGGATTGGCATATCCACACTTGGGCTTTCCATCTTTTTAAGCTTCATATGGTTTGTGAGTTGTATCATGTATATTGTAAACTTTTTGGCTAGTATTCGCTTATCAATGAGCACGTTCCATGTATGTCCTTCCTGACTCAGAAGCCGTGTGAAGATTTGCTTATAAATGTTACATGATTTCAGAAATGCTAGAATGACTTCACTAACATTCTAATGAATCTCTCCTTTCTACAATATTCATTTGGGTTATAACAGCTTTCAAAACAATGACAGTAAACAATATTATGTTCTATGCGATCAAGCTACAAAGGTTAAATGGTTTTTCTTCCTTTGGATTGTTCAATTATTTCTTTTACCTAAACCTAAAGAATTCAGTAGTGTGTGTGTGTGTGTGTGTGTGATTTAAATGTAATCACTGCACATATTCATTTGTGCTTTCTATCTTATATCTGTTTTGTGCTTCCACTTAGCCATTTCAATATCCAACTATTGATTTCTGCATTACTGGATATAAGAACATAAAATGAGCAGGGACACACATGGGAAACTTTATGTCAGAGAATTCTGAATGGCATATATTACTTTTCAATCATTTCAATTATAATCATTAGAATACAATTAAAAACTTGTATTTATTTAACTGCATTAGAATACAATTAAGTAATTGAAGGATATTGTATAAAGTCACAGAAGTAGTGTCTATTTTTAAGAAATGAAATGAAGTCATTTGGAAATCAACTAATGAGGTTTTCCATTCTATAACTTATTATCAAAAACGTGTACTATATCTAACTGCACCAATGAAACTTACTAACTCTTCTCTTCTAGGAGACAATCCAGTTCTCAACTACTCATTATAGAGCATCAATGCCCAGGATACTGAAGACTTTTGACTATGATTTCCTTAGATATAATACATACTATCAAGTAGAATAAAATCACACCAACCCTCACAGACATACACACATAAAACTCAATTAACTTCAGGTTAGCATTTATAACTAACCTGAAGTATAGAAACAGAGTAAATGAAATTATAGGTAAACATCTTTTTTTTTTCTGTAAAAGACATTGCCATGAGAGACAGTTGAATTTTAAAAATTTCTATATAGACTCTGCATAAATGTAGAAATACAAGCTGATATAATCTTATAAAAATAAAATTGAGGGCTGAAGATATGGCTCAGACGTTAAAGGCTGGGCTCACAACCAAAAATAAAATTGAAATCTTAAAGATCAATATGTATTATTAGAAATTGTAACTCTAGCAAGAAGTCATTTAATAACTTCCTCTTTGTAAAAATGAGTGAAGAGGGAATACAAAAGGATTGTTAGGAGAAAATATGAGAGAAGATTCTTTAAAAATTTAATGGATTTGTAAGAGTAACAAGTTATTCCTGAAAGTATTTAAAGGGAGAGAAGGAAAGGAGAATTACATAATTGTGATCTCAAAAATTCATTTAAAAACTCAATGTAGGCAGAGAGCCCATGGGCAGCACCCCACGAGCGAACATGAACCTCGGGACCACAGGTAAGACCAACTTTTCTGCTGCAAGAAAGCTGCCTGGTGAGCTTGGGACACACAGAAGCAGAATTCCTCTAGGACTGGGCACATACTGTGTTTACCGGAAGTCCCACACCCGCGGATCCCAGCCCGCAGCAGCTCTCTGCTCCCAGACCCCGTGAGAGAGAGACCCAACCGCCTGGTCAGGTGGGCACTCCTGAGGCTGCAGAGCGGAAGAGACCACCAACACTGCTCACCCCTGCCCACATCCCTGGCCCAAGAGGAAACTGTATAAGGCCTCTGGGCTCCCGTGGGGGAGGGCCCAGGAGCGGCAGGACCCCTGCCTGAGACACCGCCGGAACCTGAAAGAAACAGACCAGATAAACAGTTCTCTGCACCCAAATCCCGTGGGAGGGAGAGCTAAACCTTCAGAGAGGCAGACAAGCCTGGGAAACCAGAAGAGACTGCTCTCTGCACACACATCTCGGACGCCAGAGGAAAAAGCCAAAGACCATCTGGAACCCTAGTGCACTGAAGCTCCCGGAGGGGCGGCAAAGGTCTTCCTGGTTGCTGCCGCTGCAGAGAGCCCGTGGGCAGCACCCCACGAGCGAACTTGAGCCTCGGGACCACAGGTAAGACCAAATTTTCTGCTGCAAGAAAGCTGCCTGGTGAACTCAAGACACAGGCCCACAGGAACAGCTGAAGACCTGTAGAGAGGAAAAACTACATGCCCGAAAGCAGAACACTCTGTCCCCATAACTGACTGAAAGAGAGGAAAACAGGTCTACAGCACTCCTGACACACAGGCTTATAGGACAGTCTAGCCACTGTCAGAAATAGCAGAACAAAGTAACACTAGAGATAATCTGATGGCGAGAGGCAAGCACAGGAACCCAAGCAACAGAAACCAAGACTACATGGCACCATCGGAGCCCAATTCTCCCATCAAAACAAACATGGAATATCCAAACACACCAGAAAAGCAAGACCTAGTTTCAAAATCATTTTTGATCATGATGCTGGAGGACTTCAAGAAAGACGTGAAGAACTCCCTTAGAGAACAAGTAGAAGCCTACAGAGAGAAATCGCAAAAATGCCTGAAAGAATTCCAGGAAAACATAAATAAACAAGTAGAAGCCCATAGAGAGGAGACACAAAAATCCCTGAAAGAATTCCAGGAAAACATAAATAAACAAGAAGAAGCCCATAGAGAGGAGACACAAAAATCCCTGAAAGAATTCCAGGAAAACAAAATCAAACAGTTGAAGGAATTAAAAATGGAAATAGAAGCAATCAAGAAAGAACACATGGAAACAACCCTGGATATAGAAAACCAAAAGAAGAGACAAGGAGCTGGAGATACAAGCTTCACCAACAGAATACAAGAGATGGAAGAGAGAATCTCAGGAGCAGAAGATTCCATAGAAATCATTGACTCAACTGTCAAAGATAATGTAAAGCGGAAAAAGCTACTGGTCCAAAACATACAGGAAATCCAGGACTCAATGAGAAGATCAAACCTAAGAATAATAGGTATAGAAGAGAGTGAAGACTCCCAGCTCAAGGGACCAGTAAATATCTTCAACAAAATCATAGAAGAAAACTTCCCTAACCTAAAAAAAGAGATACCCATAGACATAAAAGAAGCCTACAGAACTCCAAATAGATTGGACCAGAAAAGAAACACCTCCCGTCACATAATTGTCAAAACACCAAATGCACAAAATAAAGAAAGAATATTAAAAGCAGTAAGGGAAAAAGGTCAAGTAACATATAAAGGGAGACCTATCAGAATCACACCAGACTTCTCGCCAGAAACTATGAAGGCCAGAAGATCCTGGACTGATGTTATACAGACCCTAAGAGAACACAAATGCCAGCCCAGGTTACTGTATCCAGCAAAACTCTCAATTAACATTGATGGAGAAACCAAGATATTCCATGACAAAACCAAATTTACACAATATCTTTCTACAAATCCAGCACTACAAAGGATAATAAATGCTAAAGCCCAACATAAGGAGGCAAGCTATACCCTAGAAGAAGCAAGAAACTAATCGTCTTGGCAACAAAACAAAGAGAATGAAAGCACACAAACATAACCTCACATCCAAATATGAATATAACGGGAAGCAATAATCACTATTCCTTAATATCTCTCAATATCAATGGCCTCAACTCCCCAATAAAAACATAGATTAACAAACTGGATACGCAACGAGGACCCTGCATTTTGCTGCCTACAGGAAACACACCTCAGAGACAAAGACAGACACTACCTCAGAGTGAAAGGCTGGAAAACAACTTTCCAAGCAAATGGTCAGAAGAAGCAAGCTGGAGTAGCCATTCTAATATCAAATAAAATCAATTTCCAACTAAAAGTTATCAAAAAAAGTAAGGAAGGACACTTCATATTCATTAAAGGAAAAATCCACCAAGATGAACTCTCAATCCTAAATATCTATTCCCCAAATACAAGGGCACCTACATACGTAAAAGAAACCTTACTAAAGCTCAAAACACATATTGCACCTCACACAATAATAGTGGGAGATTTCAACACCCCACTCTCATCAATGGACAGATCATGGAAACAGAAATTAAACAGTAATGTCGACAGACTAAGAGAAGTCATGAGCCAAATGGACTTAACGGATATTTATAAAACATTCTATCCTAAAGCAAAAGGATATACCTTCTTCTCAGCTCCTCATGGTACTTTCTCCAAAATTGACCATATAATTGGCCAAAAAACGGGCCTCAACAGGTACAGAAAGATAGAAATAATCCCATGCGTGCTATCGGACCACCACGGCCTAAAACTGGTCTTCAATAACAATAAGGGAAGAATGCCCACATATACGTGGAAATTGAACAATGCTCTACTCAATGATAACCTGGTCAAGGAAGAAATAAAGAAAGAATTCAAAAACTTTTTAGAATTTAATGAAAATGAAGGTACAACATACCCAAACTTATGGGACACAATGAAAGCTGTGCTAAGAGGAAAACTCATAGCGCTGAGTGCCTGCAGAAAGAAACAGGAAAGAGCATATGTCAGCAGCTTGACAGCACACCTAAAAGCTCTAGAACAAAAAGAAGCAAATACACCCAGGAGGAGTAGAAGGCAGGAAATAATCAAACTCAGAGCTGAAATCAACCACGTAGAAACAAAAATGACCATAGAAAGAATCAACAGAACCAAAAGTCAATTCTGTGAGAAAATCAACAAGATAGATAAACCCTTAGCCAGACTAACGAGAGGACACAGAGAGTGCGTCCAAATTAACAAAATCAGAAATGAAAAGGGAGACATAACTACAGATTCAGAGGAAATTCAAAAAATCATCAGATCTTACTATAAAAACCTATATTCAACAAAACTTGAAAATCTTCAGGAATTGGACAATTTCCTAGACAGATACCAGGTATCGAAGTTAAATCAGGAACAGATAAACCAGTTAAACAACCCCATAACTCCTAAGGAAATAGAAGCAGTCATTAAAGGTCTCCCAACCAAAAAGAGCCCAGGTCCAGACGGGTTTAGTGCAGAATTCTATCAAACCTTCATAGAAGACCTCATACCAATATTATCCAAACTATTCCACAAAATTTAAACAGATGGAGCCCTACCGAATTCCTTCTACGAAGCCACAATTACTCTTATACCTAAACCACACAAAGACACAACAAAGAAAGAGAACTTCAGACCAATTTCCCTTATGAATATCGACGCAAAAATACTCAATAAAATTCTGGCAAACCGAATTCAAGAGCACATCAAAACAATCATCCACCATGATCAAGTAGGCTTCATCCCAGGCATGCAGGGATAGTTTAATATACGGAAAACCATCAACGTGATCCATTATATAAACAAACTGAAAGAACAGAACCAATGATCATTTCATTAGATGCTGAAAAAGCATTTGACAAAATTCAACACCCCTTCATGATAAAAGTCCTGGAAAGAATAGGAATTCAAGGCCCATACCTAAACATAGTAAAAGCCATATATAGCAAACCAGTTGCTAACATTAAACTAAATGGAGAGAATCTTGAAGCAATCCCACTAAAATCAGGGACTAGACAAGGCTGCCCACTCTCTCCCTACTTATTCAATATAGTTCTTGAAGTTCTAGCCAGAGCAATCAGACAACAAAAGGAGATCAAGGGGATACAGATCGGAAAAGAAGAGGTCAAAATATCACTATTTGCAGATGACATGATAGTATATTCAAGTGATCCAAAAAGTTCCACCAGAGAACTACTAAAGCTGATAAACAACTTCAGCAAAGTGGCTGGGTATAAAATTAACTCAAATAAATCAGTTGCCTTCCTCTATACAAAAGAGAAACAAGCCGAGAAAGAAACTAGGGAAACGACACCCTTCATAATAGACCCAAATAATATAAAGTACCTCGGTGTGACTTTAACCAAGCAAGTAAAAGATCTGTACAATAAGAACTTCAAGACACTGAGGAAAGAAATTGAAGAAGACCTCAGAAGATGGAAAGATCTCCCATGCTCATGGATTGGCAGGATTAATATAGTAAAAATGGCCATTTTACCAAAAGCAATCTACAGATTAAATGCAATCCCCATCAAAATACCAATCCAATTCTTCAAAGAGTTAGACAGAACAATTTGCAAATTCATCTGCAATAACAAAAAACCCAGGATAGCTAAAGCTATCCTCAACAATAAAAGGACTTCAGGGGGAATCACTATCCCTGAACTCAAGCAGTATTACAGAGCAATAGTGATAAAAACTGCATGGTATTGGTACAGGGACAGACAGATAGACCAATGGAATAGAACTGAAGACCCAGAAATGAACCCACACACCTATGGTCACTTGATTTTTGACAAAGGAGCCAAAACCATCAAATAGAAAAAAGATAGCATTTTCAGCAAATGGTGCTGGTTCAACTGGAGGTCAAAATGTAGAAGAATGCAGATCGATCCATGCTTATCACCCTGTACAAAGCTTAAGTCCAAGTGGATCAAGGACCTCCACATCAAACCACACTCAAACCAATAGAAGAAAAACTAGGGAAGCATCTGGAACACATGGGCACTGGAAAAAATTTCCTAAACAAAACACCAATGGCTTACGCTCTAAGATCAAGAATCGACAAATGGGATCTCATAAAACTGCAAAGCTTCTGTAAGGCAAAGGACACTGTGGTTAGGACAAAACGGCAACCAAGAGATTGGGAAAAGATCTTTACCAGTCCTACAACAGATAGAGGCCTTATATGCAAAATATACAAAGAACTCAAGAAGTTAGACCGCAGGGAAACAAATAACCCTATTAAAAAATGGGGTTCAGAGCTAAACAAAGAATTCACAGCTGAGGAATGCCGAATGGCTGAGAAACACCTAAAGAAATGTTCAACATCTTTAGTCATAAGGGAAATGCAAATCAAAACAACCTTGAGATTTCACCTCACACCAGTGAGAATGGCTAAGATCAAAAACTCAGGTGACAGCAGATGCTGGCGAGGATGTGGAGAAAGAGGAACACTCCTCCATTGTTGGTGGGATTGCAGACTGGTAAAACCATTCTGGAAATCAGTCTGGAGGTTCCTCAGAAAATTGGACATTGAACTGCCTGAGGATCCAGCTATACCTCTCTTGGGCATATACCCAAAAGATGCCCCAACATATAAAAAAGACACGTGCTCCACTATGTTCATTGCAGCCTTATTTATAATAGCCAGAAGCTGGAAAGAACCCAGATGCCCTTCAACAGAGGAATGGATACAGAAAATGTGGTACATCTACACAATGGAATATTACTCAGCTATCAAAAACAACGACTTTATGAAATTCGTAGGCAAATGGTTGGAACTGGAAAATATCATCCTGAGTGAGCTAACCCAATCCCAGAAAGACATACATGGTATGCACTCATTGATAAATGGCTATTAGCCCAAATGCTTGAATTACCCTAGATGCATAGAACACATGAAACTGAAGACGGATGATCAAAATGTGAATGCTTCACTCCTTCTTTAAAAGGGGATCAAGAATACCCTTGGCAGGGAAGAGAGAGGCAAAGATTAAAACAGAGACTGAAGGAACACCCATTCAGAGCCTGCCCCACATGTGGCCCATACATATACAGCCACCCAATTAGACAAGATGGATGAAGCAAGAAGTGCAGAACGACAAGAGCCTGATGTAGATCGCTCCTGAGAGACACAGCCAGAATACAGCAAATACAGAGGCGAATGCCAGCAGCAAACCACTGAACTGAGAATAGGACCCCCGTTGAAGGAATCAGAGAAAGAACTGGAAGAGCTTGAAGGGGCTCGAGACCCCATATGTACAACAATGCCAAGCATCCAGAGCTTCCAGGGACTAAGCCACTACCTAAAGACTATACATGGACTGACCCTGGACTCTGACCTCATAGGTAGCAATGAATATCCTAGTAAGAGCACCAGTGGAAGGGGAAGCCCTGGGTCCTGCTAAGACTGAACCCCCAGTGAACTAGACTGGTGGGGGGAGGGTGGCAATGGGAGGAGGGTTGGGAGGGGAACACCCATAAGGAAGGGGAGGGGGAGGGGGATGTTTGCCCGGAAACCGGTAAAGGGAATAACACTCGCAATGTATGTAAGAAATACTCAAGTTAATAAAAAAAAAAAAGAAGCTGTAGGTAGACTGCTGGGGGAAGTCTCTAGAGCTTTCCAGGTCCATATAATTTGCTGCAGATCTGCACACAGTAGACTCTGAAACTCAAACACAACTTTATAATATCAGCTTTGAAGAATAAAACTTCATGTTATGCTTCATTCACCAATGTTTGTAGTTCAGAGATATTAATTAACCACAAGGCATTCTGATCAGCGGATTATCTAAGAACCTAAAACATGGTGAGTGAAAATATTCAAAGATAAACATTACACTGTTATACCTTAAAATTGTTAACTTTTTGAGATTTTCAGTAATGTCTCTTATTCAGTCTTCACCCCTGGACTCTGAAAAATATTCGGGAGATATGACATTACTTATAAAAAAGAAATTATTGTCAACTTGGACACTGTTCCATGCCAATGTTCTTTTTTTCTTTTCTCTGCACACAGATCTTAGAATCATTTGAATACAACTTGAGAGTGTGTGTATCTGTAATCACACTTAGGCCACATTCCATTGCTGTTGTAACATCAGACTGAATGACTGACTCGAGAGACTTACACTTTTGCTTCAAGCCGACTGCTAAGAGTGACTATACAGTAAGAAATGTAGTTCATCACAAGGAGGTGAAGATATATCCACTTGAATTATTGGAAAATGAAAATATTTTTTAGTAGTTTCTGAAATCTATGTTCTGAAGGAGTTGTAAACAGACATTTTCACCATCGTTAATTTATGATTGTTCTTATGTGATATGGAAAAGTACAAATAAGAACTAGGCAGAATATATTAGTTGACATTATATATTTAAAGCTTGTTCATTTATCATAGAAGGTAAAAATAGTCAACATAAAATATGCTAATTGAAAAGAAAGGGTAATTATTTTTAAATTATAAAATTATACTAAGTAAATTAACATATTGAGACTTTGCTTTGTTCTTTTCTGTAACTTACATAAGAAAAGGCAATAAATGCAATTTGTTTAAATTAGTTCTGGATAGGTAACAGATATAAAAGGTCAAACTTCACTGATTCAGAAATAAGATGGCAGATGTACTTTTGTGAGATACCATTGTCCAATTATTAAATTCCTTAAGACTTGGTTAAGACATGAACAAGAACTTGTTTTTCTTTTTTTTTAAAATTTCATATAATATATTTTGATCATATTTTCTCCCTCCCCCTAATGCTTCCTATAATATTTCAACCTACTGAAATTTATGTGTTCTCCCTCTCCATTGCATACACACACACACACACACACACACACACACACACACACACACACACACACAGACAACCAACCAACCAAAAAACTAGTAAGACAAAACCCTTTCCTAATTCCCAAACAAAGCAAAAGATCCACCAAAACCATGGAGCTGATTTTGTGTAGGAAATTATTCCTGGATCTGGGGCCTGCTCTGCAGTGTGTTTGATATATCCAGTGAGACTCCATTGGAGAAAAGTGTTTTTTCTTTCTTAGACTATATTGATTGTAGATAGTTTCTTGTTTAAGGGTAAGAGCCTGTGCCCATTTCCTCTCTCAATGTTGGGGTCCCACATAGCTTGGTGAATGACATATTGCTATAGTCTCTATAAGTTCATACTCACATCAGTCCTGTTTTACCTGGAAGACACTGTTTCCTTGGAGTCTTCCACCCTTCTTTCTAATTTATTTACTTATTTATTTATTTACTATTTATTTATTTATTCATTCATTTATCTTTACACTCCAGATTTTATCCCCCTTCCAGTTCACCCCAAGAGGGTTCCACATCCCATACCTCCCACCCCCACATTCTTCCCACCCCATCTCCACAAGAATGTCCCCACCTAACCAGACCTCTACACTTCCTGGGGCCTCCAGTCTCTTGAGGATTAGGTTCATCTTCTCTGACTGAACCTGGACCTGCGAGTCCTTTGCTGTATATTTGTTGGAGACCTCATCTTGGCTGGTGTATTCTGCCTAAGGTGATCCAGTATCTAAGAGATCTCAGGGGTCCAGGTTAACGAGACTGCGGGTCCTCCTACAGGGTTGCCCTCATCCTTAGCTCTCTCCAGTAATCTTTCTTTTGAAAAATTTCCACATTGTTTTTTTCTACACAGTGCTCTGAAACTTGTAGGATAGCATTAGAGAAATGCATTACATTTAAGGCAAGGTACTCCAAAGTCTCCCACTCTCTACACACTAATGGACATCATCTTTAATTTGAATATATCACTTATCAAATATTTCAAATTTATTAGCATGTGAAACTATATTGAGCAAACATAAAATTTGCATCAAAGTTCAGGCTATTGTAGAGACTTTTTCTAAACAAGTTGTTACTGCAATGATTGTCTATATGGGGTGATTATACATCTTTATATCTAGGTCATTATTATAAGACTTATTTATTCATCATTGCTACAGGACATCACATTTTTGGGAAAAATGACACTAGTGAAGAACTGGGCAGATGTGACATGGTTCATTCTGCTGGGACTCACTGATGATCCAAGCCTGAAGCTTCCTCTCCTCATCATCTTTCTCCTCATCTACATCATCACCCTGGTAGGGAACCTGGGGATGATCCTGCTCATTTTCTTAGACTCTCGGCTCCATTTCCCCATGTACTTTTTCCTTGGTAACTTGTCCCTGGTGGACTTTTGCTACTCTTCAGCTGTCACTCCTAAAGTCATAACTGGGCTCCTAATAGGAGACAAGATCATATCTTACAATGACTGTGCTGCTCAGATGTTCATGTTTGCTGCCTTTGCTACTGTGGAAAATTACCTATTGGCCTCAATGGCCTATGATCGCTATGCAGCAGTGTGTAAACCCCTACACTATACCACCATCATGACTCCAAATTTGTGTATGTATCTAATTATGGGGTGCTATATTTTTAGTTTCTTGAATGCCTCAGTTTACCTTGGAGATACATTCAGTCTCTCTTTCTGTAAGTCTAATGTGGTCCATCATTTTTTCTGTGATATGCCAGCAATTATGGCTCTCTCCTGCTCTGATAGACATGTGAATGAGCTAGTACTTATTTATCTAGCCAGCTTCAATATCTTCATTGCTTTCATAATGATATTAGTGTCCTACATTATAATTTTTATAACAATCTCAAAGATGCACTCAGGAGCAGGATTTCAGAAGGCTCTTTCTACCTGTGTCTCTCACTTAACTGTTGTTTTTATTTTCTATGGAACTACAATCTTCATGTACTTGCAGCCAAGCTCTAGACATGCAATGGACGCTGACAAAATGGTATCTGTCTTCTACACCATGGTCATCCCATGCTGAACCCTTTAGTCTACAGTTTGAGAAACAAAGAAGTCAAGAATGCATTCATGAAAGTGGTTCTGAAAAAAAATCACAATGATAAGAACTTTAACTATTTTGTGATGTAATATTAAAATTCTTATGACATCTGTATATAATAGATTATATTTTTTCTCAAGATCTGAGTTCTTATTCTTGCATTTGTTTGTCATTTTGTTCTAGAAATGTAGAAACATTATATTTAAAATCATAATAAGTTTTTGTGTTTGATTTTTCATTGTTTTACTATTATTGATACATTAAATTAATTTCTTTTAACTTTCCCTTTCTGGTACCTTGTTATAGTTAATCACCCTTGTAAGCATGACCTGATTTTTTAGGTAACACTGAAGTACGCTTCTGTGGATTTCCACTTTGATACTTCTATATTTGCTGTGCTTTGTTTCAGCAGCCTTAAGATTCTATTGTTTTTAATTATGTTACTTTTTCCTTTATGCTTAGATATTTCTATGGACTATGTATTGGGAGAATTTATCATTAACATAGTATATCCATAGAATTATGTTTATTTGCCTTTTCATCGCTACCCTCCTAATTTCTATATTTTCTCTTTTTCTGAAGTTAGTTTTGTCAGTATGCATATATTCAGTAATTTATATTTCTTTCTTTTTTCCATCTTTATTAGATTGGGTATTTCTTATTTACATTTCAAATGTTATTCCCTTTCCCAGTTTCCAGGCCAACATTCCCCTAACCCCTCACCTTCCCCTTCTATATGGTTGTTCCCCTCCCCATCCTTCCCCCATTACCGCCCTCTCCCCAAGAATCCGGGTTTTCAAGTCAACATCCCACTAAACACCCCTACTCCCCTTCTATATGGGTATTCCCTCACTATCCACTCCCCATTACCGCCCTCCCCACAACAATCACATTCACTGGGGGTCCAGCCTTGGCAGGACCAAGGGCTTCCCCTTCCACTGATGCCCTTATTAGGCTATTCATTGCTACCTATGCGGTTGGAGCCCAGGGTCAGTCCATATATAGTCTTTGGGCAGTGGCTTAGTCCCTGGAAGCTCTGGTTGCTTGGCATTGTTGTTCATATGGGGTCTCAAGCCCCTTCAGCTCTTTCAGTCCTTTCTCTGATTCCTTAAAGGCAGGTCCCATTCTCAGTTCAGTAATTCATATTTCTTTGCTCTTTTCTAACAGGCTTCCATGCAGGCTGTGTAGAATATTCTGTTATATAGAGGGACAACCACAATTTTGGCCTCTATTCAGAATTATAAATTTCAGATCACTTGATAAATGATGTCAGATAATAAAACTAAATGAGGAATATATTACCTCCACAACCCTAAGAGGACACATATGTATTATGAATCTTTTTGTTTTATAATTAAGGCCCAGTAAAAATATTTGTCCTTTATCTTAGAAGAGCTATGTCAACATGTCCCATACTATTTCATTCCTACAGCATTCATTGAGATAGAAACTATTTGATTTAACTTGATTTGGCTTCTGATAAGCTGTACTATTAAGCTCTCCTTGTAAGTCTAGTAAAGTTTCTATATCTTTCTCACTAAGTTCATTTAACAAAATATTCTTGATGTAGTTAGAAGACATATATTAAATTTCATACACAGGAAAGTCTTAAGTTCTCTGAGATATGCTAATCCAATCCTAGTGGTGACATTTCCAGTAGCCAGAACACTGTGGGGGCATTTTCAGGAGAAATCAAAATAATTTCACTTAGTATTCATTGAAAAATATGTGAAAAATATTTGCTATGAATATATCTGCATAGTAAGACTTCTTTCTGCTTTAGTTCCAGGGACTTCGTGGTCAGCTTGTCAATGTTATAGTAATTCACATACCAAACACATTATTCTAACTACTGTCTTGAATAATCTGTCCATTATGGAAATTTCACTCATTCTCTCATTTAGAGTGAAGTTCTTTATCTGATATCTGTCATGGTAAAAGTGGTTCAATTTTAAAAGTTTTACTTTTCTCTCTTGGGTGTCTTCAATTATCAATCATATCTTGAATATCAAAGAAGTATAATCACAGAGTTTATAATTTTTCTTTTACTTAAAATATTTATACAATATATTTTATACCCTCAACTCTTCCCAGTCTCTTCTCAACTCCCCTTCCATCCAACTCCACACTCTGTGTCTTCAAGGAATAATAATAAGAAGGAAGGCCCTAAGGAGGATTTTTAAATCCCACTTAGAAGGGGGAACAAACATAGTCATTGGAGGCAGAAGGAAACAGATATTTATGTGGGAGAGAGGAGGGAGAGGAGAACAAAGAGACGGTATAAGGTATAGGGAGAGATAAGAGAGGGGCCCAGAGGTCCAGGTGAATGAATGGAAATATATAGCTGCCAGGGTTTGAGGGTTTGGGGGGGGCAACTCTAAGAAGTCACAGAGAACTGAACTGGGGTGGGGTCTTCCAGGAGTCAATGTGGGTGTCCTTAAGTGAGATTCCTAAGAGTGAGGGTACGGAACCTGAACAGGCCACCTTCTATAGCCAGGCAGGACTCCCAGTCAATGGAAAACATCATCCTACCCATAAATCTTTCAAACAAAAATTTTTGCCTAAAAATTTGCAAGGACAAAATATGGAACAGTGAGTGATGTAATGGCCAGCCTAATAACTGGCCCAATTTGAGAGACATATCACATGGGCAGGCACCAATCTCTGACACTATAAAGGATACTCTTTTATGCTTACAGACAGGTACCTAGAATAGTTGTCCTCTGAGAGGCTGTACCCAACATTTGACTGAGACAGTTCTTAATATGCACAGACAAACACTGGACAGAATGGATGAACCCTGTAGAAGAGTTAGGGGAAGGATTAAAAGCCCTGGAGGGGATTGCATCCCCACAGGAAAACCAACAGTGTCAACTAATCTAGGCTGCTCGGAGTTCCTAGAGGCTGAGCTACCAACCAAAGAACACACAGGAGTTGATCCAAGGTCCTTGGCATGTGTATAGAAGAGGTCTGCTTTGCCTGGCTTCACTGGGAGATGATACAACTAATCATGCAGAGACTTGATGCATCAAGGTGGGGGACCAATAGAGCACCCTGTCAGAGGCAAAATTGAGGGGGAACCAAAAGGAGGCAGCATTTGGGATATAAATAAATAAGGGCAAAAATGTTGCAACACAAACAGTTCAGAATAAGACAAAATAAGCAAACACAAAACAAGAGCCATATATATGAAACTTCTACTGTATTAAATGTCTGTAGAAGACCTTAAATAGTTTTAGTTGTCTCTCCCTGAATTCTCTACTTTGCCCCCTGTTCCTGTCCCCTCCTTCTTTTATCCTTCTGTGCCAGTCTGTGCACTTTCCAATCACCCATACATTTTTGTTCTATTTCTCCTTCCTATAGGAAGTCATGCCTCATCCATAGTCTTTCTTACTCTTTACCTAACCTCTTTGGATTCCTCTTCAAAGCATCTCTTTCTAGAATTGTGATATAGATATATCCTATTACACGATATCATGGCAGATTGTTGGCTTAGGGTAATCTAGTTCATCTATTATTCCATTTTCTCAAGAACTGGAACAGCTTTTTAAAGCCAAAATATTTTTAAGGATTCAAGTATACAAATTTCAGAACCCCTTAAGGGACACACTTCAGGCAACCAAATTACTACTATAAATATTTATGTTTCCATAAGCTGAAATTTTTTTGCAAAATGTTTTTCATTGAACTGATTTAACAATATTGGCCAGTTTCAGTTTTATACTCTTTAGGTTGTTATTTAACACTGATATTTGCCATTATTGCAGGTAATTCCCAGATTTATTTTTTTCATTTTTATTGGTTATTTTATTTATTTACATTTCAAATGTTATTCCACTTTCCTGTTTCTCCCTCCACAAGCCTTCTATCACCTCCCCCTCCCCTGCCTCTATGAGGGTACACCCCTCCTTGTCCACCCACTGATGCCTCAGTTCCCTAGCATTAAACAATCAGGGACTTCTTTCAAAGAATCTCATTTTTCCTGTGCTACAAACTGCATTAGTAACTTTTGGAACTTGATTCATTTGATTACTTTCATTCAATTCTCCTGACAATTTACTCTTAATTGCTGATTATATTTAAGGTCATAGATTTATGACTGAACATTGAAATATGTTGCTTATATTTCTTAAAAACAGTTATAATAAAATTTATTTTATATTTTTCTTGGTAAATCATATTATTTTTGAACATTAGCCTTTTGTGTTTTCTGTTTAATTTAAATTTTTATTACTTGAAACAATTTAAATATATTTTGATCATATCCTTCTCCTGCTCCACATTATTCTTTATCCTTTTCCAATTTCCATACCCTCTTTCTAAGAGAAAAACTACCCTCAACAACCTGATATAAAAAGAAATTTCCCTGGAAAAAATAAAAGTACACCCAAACAGGAAAATGAATCCCATCAAACTGCAAACAAATATATGTATACACACACACACACACACACACACAATACACACACACACACAAACACACACACACACACACACACACACACACACACACACACACACACACACATGCACACAATCAATGCCCCAAACTTTTATATTCCAAAAATTGGGAAGTCAGCTACTCCTTATTTGGAATGGTTGATAAGCCCAGTATTACTCCATTCAGGAAAACTTACTTTCCTCTCTGGAAAGAGGTAGATAACAGTTCAGCTGGTGAGATTTACATTATTGGATAGGGCTTCAGCCATTAATTCACTGTTTAAAAATATAACAGAAATATAATAAGATTAAAAAAAAAGCCTTCACATCAAACTTGGATAGAACAAATGAAAGAACCCAATGGAAGGCACTTGAATTAGAGATCCACTCAATTTCACACTTAACAATATCATTAAAACAATAAACTGAGAGCCATAATGTAAGTCACAGTAGCTGTTATATAACCATGCTCTCCCTGTTCATGCTACTTCAGTCTCTGTGAGTTAAGCTAAGCTTTTCTCATATTGAATTAGAAGGCCTGTTTTCCTGGGGTTATCCAATCTCATTAGCTCTTATACTCTATTCCACTCTATCAGTTTCTTCTTGATAGTATTTTCTGAGCTCTGAGGAATTGGATAAACACATTCATTCCACTTAGTGCATAGTATTTTAAGCATGTGCTCTTTCTCTTTTTCTCCCTTTTACATACATTGCCCTATATATCACGTATTTTATATTATAGGTGATATATTACATATTATTCATCATAAATTACATTACAAAACATATCACACATTATATACAATATATTATACATCATACATTACAAGTTGCACATCACACATCATGTACTATATTATATGTCATATGTACATTACAAGCTGTATATCATATTACAGATTACATATCATACAATAGGTAAGAAATATTACAAATTACACATGACAAATAATATGTTATATATTTTATATCAGGTATTATACATTATATAAAATTTATCAACACATAATTACTTATTATTCATTTGGAATAACAAGAAACCCAGGATAGCAAAACCTATATTCAACAATAAGAGAAATTCTGGGGGAATCACCATCCCTGATTTCAATCAGGATAACAGAGCAATAGTCATAAAAACTGTGTGATATTGGTACAGAGACAGGCAGATAGATCAGTGGAACAGAATTGAAGACCCAGAAGTGAACCCACACACCTAAAGTCATTTGATCTTTGCCAATGGAGCTAAAACCATCCAATGGAAGAAAGATAACATTTTCAACAAATGGTACTGGTACAACTGGAGGTCAGCATGTAGAAGAATGCAGATTGATCCATTCTTAAGTTTGTGCAAAGCTTAAGTCCAAGTGGATCAAGGACCTCCACATCAAACCAGATACACTCAAACTAATAGAATAAAAGAAGGGCAAGAGTCTCGAACACACAGCCATTGGTGAAAACTTCCTTAACAAAACACCAATGGCTTATGCTCTAAGATCAAGAATCGACAAATGGGAACTCAGAAATCTGCAAAGCTTCTGTAAGGCAAAAGACAGTGTAATTAGGACAAAACGGCAAGCAAATGATTGGGAAAAGATCTTTACCAATCCTACATCTGATAGAGGGCTAATATCCAAAATATACAAAGAACTGCAGAGAGCCAAATAGCCCTATTAAAATGGGGTAGAGAGCTAAACAAAACAATCTTAGCTGAGGATTATCGAATGGACAAAAAGCACCAAAAGAAATGTTCAACATTCTTAGGCATCATGGAAATGCAAATCAAAACAACCCTGAGATTCCACCTTACGCTAATCAGAATGACTAAGATAAAAAACTCAGGTAACAGTAGATGTTGTAGCAGATATGGAGAAAGAGGAACACTCCTCCATTGTTGGTAGGATTGCAGACTGGTACAACCACTCTGGAAATCAGTCTGGAAGTTCCTCAGAAAATTGGATATTGCACTACCCGAGGACCCAGCTATAACTCTCCAGGGCATATATCCAAAAGATGCTCCAACATACAACAAAGACACATGCTCCACTAAGTTCATAGCAGACTTATTTATAATAACCAGAAGCTGGAAAGAACCCAGATGCCCTTCAACAGAGGAATGGATTTAAAAAAAAATGTGATACATCTATACAATGGAGTACAACTCAGCTATTAAAAACAATGACATCATGGAATTCATAGGCAAATGGAATGAACTAGACAATATCATCCTGAGTAAGGTAACCCAATCACAAAAAAAAAAACACTTGGTATGCACTCATTGATAAATGGATATTAGCCCAAAACCTCAAAGATGCAATCCACATAAGAAGGATGTCCAAAATGTGAATGCTTTCACTTCTTTTTTTTTGTGTACCATTTTAATATAATGACAAACAACCCTGAGATTTCACCTCACACCAGTGAGAATGGCTAAGATCAAAAACTCAGGTGACAGCAAATGCTGGCTAGGATGTGGAGAAACAGGAACACTCCTCCATTGTTGGTGGGACTGCAGACTGGTACAACCATTCTGCAAGTCAGTCTGGAGGTTTGGCAGAAAATTGGACATTGAACTACCTGAGGACCCAGCTATACCTCTCTTGGGCATATACCCAAAAGATGCCCCAACCTATAACAAAGACACATGCTCCACTATGTTCATAGCAGCCTTATTTATAATAGCCAGAAGCTGGAAAGAACCCAGATGCCCTCCAACAGAGAAATGAATACAGAAAATGTGGTACAATACACAATGGAATATTACTCAGCTATCAAAAACAATGACTTTACGAAATTCATAGGCAAATGGATGGAACTGGAAAATATCATCCTGAGTCAGGTAACCCAATCACAGAAAAACACACATGGTATGTACTCATTGATAAGTGACTATTAGCCCAAATGTTTGAATTGCCCTAGATGCACAGAATACATGAAACTCAAGACGGATGATCAAAATGTGAATGCTTCACTCCTTCTTTAAAAGGGGAACAAGAATACCCTTGGCAGGGAATAGGGAGGCAAAGTTTAAAACAGAGGTAGATGGAATACCCATGCAGAGCCTGCCCCACATGTGGCCCATACATATACAGCCACCCATTTAGACAAGATGGATGAAGCAAAGAAGTGCAGGCCGACAGGAACCAGATGTAGATCTTTTCTGAGAGACACAACCAGAATACAGCAAATACAGCGGTGAATATATTACCACTGAACTTAGAATGGGACCCCGTTGAAGAAATCAGAGAAAGGACTGGAAGAGCTTGAAGGGGCTTGGGACCCCATATGAACAACAATGCCAACCAACCAGAGCTTCCAGGGACTAAGCCACTACCCAAAGACTATACATGCACTGACGCTGGGCTCCAAACTCATAGGTAGCAATGAATAGCCTAGTAAGAGCACCAGGGGAATGGGAAGTCCTTGGTCCTGCCAAGACTGAGCTCCCAGTGAATGTGATTGTTGAGAGGAGGGTGGTAATGCGGGGAGGGTGGGGAATGGAACACCCATAGAGAAGGAGAAAGGTAGGGGTTAGGGGGATGTTGGCCCGGAGACCAGGAAAGGGAATAACAATCGAAATGTAAATAAGAAATACTCAAGTTAATAAAGAAAACTAAAAAAAAAAAGAACAACAATGCCAACCAACCAGAGCTTCCAGGTACTTAACAACTACTGAAAGACTATACATGGATTGACCTGGGGTTCTTTCTGCATATGTTGCAGAGAATAGCTTTTTGGGGTCACCAGTGGAAGGGAAATCCCTTGGTCCTGCCAAGGTTGAACCCCCATTCCAGGGGAGCATGGGGGGCATTAAGCGTGATATATGGGGGTAGTACCTGCATGTGGGAGAGGGAAGGGATGGGGCCTTATGGACAGGAATCCTGGAAAGGGAATAATAATTAAAATATATGTAAAGAAATATATCTAAAAAAAATAAAAAAAAAGTCCTGACTGGACTGACACTGGGCTCCAAATTCATAGGTAGCAATGAATACCCTAGTAGGGGCACCGGTGGATGGGGAAGCCCTTGGTTCTGCCAAGGCTGGATCCCCAGTGAATGTGATTGCTGTGGGTAGAGCAGTAATTGGGTGTGGATAGTGAGGGAATACTCATATAGAAGGGGAGTAGGAGTGTTTAGGAGGATGTTGACTTGGAAACTGGAAGATAGAATAATATTTGAAATGTAAATAAGAATACCCAATTTAATAAAGATGGAAAAAAGAATTGACAACAAAAAAGAGAAAAATATATCTAATAAAAAGAAATGTATGTTATATATTACACATCACATGCTCTAAATTATGTGTTATATATTATATAGGACATTATAAATGATATGATATATCAATCATACAATATATTCTTATCTCTGGTTAAAATCTTATTAAAATTTCTCAAGTCATAAACATTTTGGGACTAATATGATTAATACCAAAAGCACAAAACAAAGTAAAAATATTCAAAGCAGTAAGGTAAAAAGGTCAAGTAACACATAAATGCAGACTTACTAAATTTACACCAGACTTCTCACCAGAGACTATGAAAGCCAGAAGATCCTGGGCAGATGTTATATATACCCTAGGACAACATAAATGCCTGCCCAGGCCACAATATCCAGCAAAATTCTCAATTAACATAGATGGAGAAACTAAGATATTCAATAACAAAGTCAAATTTACATAATATCTTTTCACAATTCCAGCCCTACAATGGATAACAGATAGAAAACTCCAACACAAGGAGGAAAACTACACTTTTGAAAAAGCAAGAAGTTAATCTAAGTTTAACTAACCCAAAAAAGATAACCACACAAACATAATCCCACCAGTAACAACAAAAATAATAGAAACAACAATAACTGATCCCTCATATCTCTCAACATCAATGGACTCAAGTCCCCAGTAATAAGACATAGATTAACAGCCTGAACATAAAGAGGACACAGCATTTTGATGCATACAGGAAATATACCTCAGTGCCAAAGACAGACATTACCTCAGATTAAAAGGAGAAAAATTTCCAAGCAAATGGTCCCAAGAAATAAGCTGGAGTTATCATTCTAATACTGAATAAAATAGACTTTTTACCAAAAGTTATCAAAAAAGATAAGAAGGACACTTCATATTCATCAGAGGAAAAATCCACCAAGATAAACTCTCAATCCTGAGTATCTATGCTCCAAATGCAATAGCAGGTATATTCAAAAAAATAAATTTTACTAAAGCTCAAATCACACATTGCACCTCACACAACAATAATGTGAGACTTCATCACCTCACTCTCATCAATGGACAAATCATGAAAGCAGCAAATAAACAGACACAGAGAAATTAATCGAACAATTGGATTTAACAGATATTTGTAGAACATGTCATACTAAAAACAATTTACTGTCTTCTCAGCACCTCATGGTACCTTCTCCAAAGGTGACCATATAAGCAGTCACAGAACAGGGCTTAACAGATACAAGAAGATTGAAATAATCGGATACATCCTATGAGATCACCACTAATTAAGCCTTGTCTTCAATAAAATCATAAACAACAAAAGCCCACGTACACATGGAAGCTGAACAACACTCTACTCACTGCTAACTGGGTTAAGGAAGAAATAAAGAAATAAATTAAAGACATTTTAGAATTTAATGAAAATGAAGGAACAACATACCCAAACTTGTGGTACACAATGAAAGTAGCATTAAGAGGAAAACTCATAGCTCTGAGTGCCTCCAGAAAGAAACTGGAGAGAACATACTTTGGCAGCTTGAGAGCACACATAAAAGCTCTAGAACAAAAAGAACCAAATATATCCAAGAGGAGTAGAATGCAGGATATAATCAAACTCAGGACTGAAATCAACCAAGTAGCACTATACAAAGAATCAAAAAAAAAAAAAAAACCCAAAAAACTAGGATCTGGTTCTTTGAGAAAATCAACAAGATCGCTAAAGCCTTAGCTAGCCTAACTAGAGGGCACAGAGAGAGAATCCAAATTAACAAAATCGGAAATGAAAAGGGACATAACAACAGAAACTGAGGAAATTCAAAAAATCAACAGATTCTAATACCAAAGCCATACCATAGATGATTTACTACTATTACACACAGAAAGATTAATAACAAAGTATTTCGTGTAGAGAGTTCTTGAAAAATAATGTAAGTTAAACTCTTCTGGGCAGAATATATGGTTGTACATATAAATATATAATATGTGTATCTGGAAGACATGGGCAAAATTTTGTCTTAATCCATGTGTGTGCCCATCATCCATTACCAAAGGACTCAACTAGAAAAAAAATGAAGTAAAACTTCTGTCTTTTTTGTCTGTCTCTCTGTCTCTCTGTCTCTATATGTCTCTCTCTGTCTCTCCTTCCCTGCTCCCTCTTCCCTTCCTTTCCCTGTCTTACTTCACTGAAATACTTAAGTTCTGCTATATTTAGATACTGAAAATTCTGGATCTTGAGCCCTTGATCTCTTCCCTCACCCTTTTCCTCTCTTAGGTCTTTGATCTATGCCTTAACCTAACACCCATTTTATGTTTACCATCCTTCAAAGAAATCATAGTGGGTATGTTTGGCATCTATAGTCAATTGAATGGATGGAATAATTTCTATACATTTGATTTGTCACTTATTGACTGGTAAGTACTCCTCATTAAACCCCTCTGCCATTAAAGATCCTCTCTATTTAACCTCTCTGTGTCTAGTGTTCATAGCTTGGTTCTCATTTATTTACTGTCTACTATGCACAAGTAAATGATACATATCTTAGCCATCTTTCTGGATCTGGCTTATTTCCACTCAAGGTGATTTTTCCTAGTTCCATCCATTTGTCTGCAAACTTCAGGATGTCATTTTTGTTAACAGCTGAGTAATATTCCATTTGGTAAGTGTGCCAAACTTTCTTTATCCAGTCCTTTTTTGAGAGACATATAAGTTTCCAATTTCTGGCTATTATTAACAGAGCACCAATGAACACAGTTGAGCAAGTGTCTTTGCAGTAGAATGAAGAAACATTTGACTATAATCCAAAAAGTGGTGTGACTGGATCTTGACAAAGATTGTCTCCCATCGCTTTTAGTGACTGCCACATTGATTTCTATAATGGCTCTAATTTGTATGCCCAGCATAAATGGATGAGTGTTCCTCTTTCCAGCCTCATCAACATAGGCTGTTACTTGTGTTACTGTCCTTAGCCATTCTAACCAGTGTAAGATGAAATGTCAAATTAGTTTTGATTTGCATTTCCCCAAACATATCTACGTGAAGAAAGAAGTACATACCATATCCTGACAGATATAGGAGAAACTTCAACATGAAGAAAGGACTCCATTGAAAGATACAAACTGGGAACATACCGGGGAAAATATAAGGAAGGCATAAGAAGACATTTCATTGCAATGGGTGCAGTGTTTTTTCCACTTTATTTGTTTTGCAGAGATCACACAGAAAACATAAACAAGTTAAATACAACATAAAAATATGACCATCTCAAGTTAGAAAGAATCTGCTTGTCAAAGTAAATGGTGTATAGTGTAAAGAAAAAGAATACAGAATAGGAAGAAATGCCAAAATTTTGCCCCTGAAAATTGGTTTATAGTCAGACTATAAAGATAATTACAAAACACAATAGTAATTAAAGAACAACCATGGAAAAGGGTCCACAATAGGGAGAGAAATGATATCTGCAAATTATTCTTAGACTTCCACCCAGAAGATGCTCCAATACATAGCAAGGACACATGCCCCACTATGTTCATATCAGCCTTATTATTTTTTATTGGACAGTTAATGCATTTACATTTCAAGTATTATCCCTTTTCCAACTTCACTTGTCTCCCACCCCCTTCTTCTATGAGGTTGCTCCTCCTCCCACATACCCATTATCACCTCAGTACCCTGGCATTCCCCTAGACTTGAGAAAGGAGACTTCGAACTAAGGACTTTACTTCTTACTGATGTCAGACTATGCCATCCTTTGCTACATATGAGGCTGGAGCCATGGATTCTTCCAAGTGTACTCTTTGGTTGATGATTTAGGTCCTGGGATCACTGGGGGTTCTGGGTGGTAGATATTGTTCTTCCTATGGGGTTGCTAACCCCTTAAGCTCCTTGAGTCCTTTCTCTACCTCCCCCATTGGGGTCCCAATGCTCAGTCTGATGGTTATATGCAAGCATCCTCATCTGTATCAGTAAGGTTCTGGTAGAGCCTCTCAAAAGACATCCATATCAGGCTCCTATCAGCAAGCACTTTTTGGCTCCAGCAATAGTGACTGTGTTTGCTGGCTGCATATGGGATGGGTCCCTAGGTGGAGCAGTGTCTGAATGCCCTTTCCTTCAGTCTCTGTTCCACTCTTTGTCCATGTATTTCCTCTCTTGAGTATTTTGTTTCCCCTTCTAAGAAGTACTGAAGCATCCACATTTTGTTCTTCCTTTCTCTTGACCTTTATATGGTTTGTGAATTATGTCTTGTGCAGAGATCAAAGGGATACAAATTATAAAAAGAAGTCAAAATACCGTTTGCAGATGATATGATAGTATATTTAAGTGATCTCAAAAAATCTACCAGAGAACTGCTAAACCTGAAAAACAACTTCATCAAAGTAGCTGGATATAAAATTACCTCAAATAAAGCAAAGGATTATCTAACCAAGCAAATATTCTATGAGTCGTACAGTTTGAGGATATTACCACTGGTTTTAAACATTTGGTTAGTCTAGCTAGACATCCTGTTTTCCTTACTATCATGTCACTTTCCCAAAGTTTAGTAGTCACTTGACTTTGGCAAGAGAGTTCATCTGTAGCTGCAAACTACCAAGTCTGAGTCTGTCCTATGTGGATCTCAGCATGCCTCAGGAGTCCTGTGGGGCTGGGGGAGGAGCAGAGAGTGGAAGGCTAGTCAGCACCATGATAGAGCAAGTTATGGAGAGGGAGAGAGGGAGAGGGAGAGGGAGAGGGAGAGGAAGAGGGAGAGGGAGAGGGAGAGGGAGAGGAAGAGGGAGAGGGAGAGGGAGAGGGAGAGGGAGAGGGGAGAGAAAAAGAGAAACAGAGAGACAGAGACCGAGAAAGAGAGAGATAAAGAAATCAGAGGAAGGCCTAGTCTTTTGAAGTAGGTCAGGGGTTACTCATGTCTTTGAGTTCTGATGTGGGTCTCTGTGGGTCATCTGCTGTGGTATCCTAAGGTGAGTTTGTCCCACATTGGTAGTGCCAGTTTTAGATTTATAATGAACCTGAAGAATTCACTTTGCCCATGGGAGAAAGCCGAAAGAAGAGAGATTTTCATCCCTCTGCTCATTGGACTTGTTGTCTCACAGTGTGTGACAGGAACCACTGGAGCAACCCTTGTACAAACATAACATCTGACCAGGGAGTTCCAAGACAAGTTTGACCAAGCAATAGCTTCCACTAAAGACATCCTCAAGTCTTTTCAATGCCAGATAACATCCTAAGCAGGAGTTGCTTTCCAAAACCAGAGACTCCTGGACTTACTGACTGCTGAATAGGGAGGAACTTGCATTTTGCTAGTAGAAGACTGTTGCTTCTATGTCAATGAATCTAGACTGGTAGAACAAGATATGCAAATGCACAAACTCTGGAGGAACCTCCAGGCATATTCTACCCCCAACACTCCATCTGCTTGGTACTCCTAACACTTTGTTAGCTTGGATTCTTCCTTTCTTTGGCCCCATCCTAGTCATTGGAGCCTTGCTTCTCTTGGCACCCCTTCTCATTAGTTTCTAAACCTGCAGATGGTTATTGCAAAGATCACTACCAATCATGTCTTGGTTAAGTATCAAACTGTTCCCAATATAGGAGACAGTTTTTCTGATGACACCTCTCTTTCCCAGTCGAACTGAGGCTTGAAACCTTGGTTGAAAGGGATAGTAAGTGTTTTGCCTGTTCCTCGGCTTCAGGCCCCTGTCACAAAAGACTCCACATAAAACATAAACAAAAATCACAAAAACCTTGATTTTCCTAAAGGTAGAAAGAAAATTCCAGGCAAAAAAATAGTATATAGAATAAAAAGTAGATTTACACTACAGTAAATGTAGACAAATTTTTCCTCTAAAATGGTTTTAGTTGCTAGAATATAAAAGCAACTCCAAAACTCAATAGTAAAAATTAATAAGTGGTGAGATGGCTCAGTGGGTAAAAGAACTGGTTTCCAAGTTTCATAATCTGTGGTCAAACATGGGGACATGTATGAAGGAAGGAGGAAACTGATTTCTGTAAGTTATTTGCAGACTTCTACACACTAACACCACAAGTAAGTAAATGATTACAAAAATAACACATGGGTATAATAAAAACTTAAAAAACAATTGGGGTCAGTAGAAATAAGTAGACATTTCTGAAAGAGTGGCATGAATATTTTGTAGACAGTATTGTAAGGTACAGCTCATAAAAATGATCAATGATTATTAGATATTTTAGAAAGTTAAAGTTAGCTAAGAACAGAAGCTGAGATGTTCTATTGCTAAAAGGGCTACTATAGATAGAAATAATGTATTATGGTTTTTGAAAGACTTTTAAAATAAAAATAAAGGCTAGAAGGAAGGATTTTGAAAGTTTTTTTATAATATATAAATAGTGCTTGGGAAGTCAGACATTCACAAACAAATATGAATATTTTACAATGCACATTATGTATAAAAACATTGCCTGGTACCTCATTAATATGACTTTTACATTTTTGTTTACCCATTAGACAGGAACTTTAACTTCTAGAGGTACAGAAACAAGTTTGCTCCCCAAGGTCATTTAATTACCTTTTCCCTATGAACACAATACTCTGGGGAACTCTACGAAGCTCTGAGTGTCTATAATTCTCCTTATACCACATTCACTAGTCTCTGAAACCCAACATAATACAGGAGGGACCCACTGTATTCCATTCTGTATTAGAAACTATTTACTTTAAGGATGGCAGTCATTATTAACACATTCAGGGCCTTGTACTAACCTGAAGATTATCTATGAGTCTTCAAGAAAGGTGAGAAAAAATGCTCAAAGACAAAATCACACTGAATCACTTTTATTTAGCAAACTCTTCAGGGTAATCTTTATAGACTCCTGTAGTTTGGATGTAGACACACCTGTGAACTGTAGTGGAGAAGTGGTCTTGTTTTATTTTCCTACATTATGTATTCCTTATAAGGATAGGTTATTCTTCTAAGAAAAAAGGAACAATGCATGGTGAGTTCAGAATTTGGTTTGCGTAGAGGTTTTATTTCCCCCAAACATACCTCCCCTTGGTTAAACTCTAAACATTGTCCATTTCTTAAAACAAGGATGCTGGAAGAGGATTTGTGAAATATCACATAGAAAGTTTTTAAGATATTGGAGCGACAATTCGGCATAAAATATTTCCCTTATTGAAAATTGGCTACTTACCTCTCAAAAGCATATTACTGTGAAGTATAATTCACATAAAATAAATGGGATGTGTATACCTACTATGAGGTACTTGAAAACTGTTATTTAACAATAGTTTTGAGGGTTAAAATACTGTAAAGACAAAAGACTATTGTTCTGAAAGATTGTTTTGACATGTCAAGTTGAGGTATAAATGTCAAAACACTGAATAAATTTGATGATTCATATAATACTTTATTCTTCTCAGAAAGAATATAAAATGTAATTTGTTTGGTGTAACTTTATTGTGATCACTGTATGTTCACTTTAATTGGAGATAAAACACATAGGAAAAGACACAAACCGAGAAGATGAAGTAATCATTACATATACTGATGAAGGGTTAGATATAAATCAATACACTCTCAAACACATTATAAACCTTATGTATTGAGGTCAGGCTTATTGTTGAATGGAATCTGTAACTCTTCCAACTTCAGTGTTTTTCCTATTATTTACAAAATATAAATTATCATGTAACTTCTTACATCTTGAGTTTTCCTACAAATAGAGTAGAGAATGATACTTGATTGTTTCTACATTATCTGGCAACTTCATTTGTAACTAATGTAGAAGACGATGAAAGTTACCTTATGAGATAAGTTGGAGCACTTAAATGTTTTAAAGTATAGACAGATAATTAAAGTGGTTTCAAGGAATGATAAGAGGAAATAATAATTATTTAGAGTGGATATCCTTCCAAATATGCCAAACCAAACAAGAAAGTTTAACTATCATTTGACTATAAAAATCATGTATGTTTGAGATAAACAAACCATACAGCTTTGAAACTTCTTTACCTTGATCTCTGTTCTTACTGTGGGAAAATATCCTGAGAAAAATAAAAGTAAAAAATTAAGAAATACAGAATGCTTTATCTAAAAATAAGGATTATAGTAATAACATTTTTGAAAAGATTTGTCTATGAAGGACTCCATGACCAGCACTCATACTGTTAGAATGAAAACAAACCGAGAATCATGGGAAGGTACAGGCAACACCAAATACACAAAGGACAATTTGCAGAGAATATTTCCAAGACTAACTTAAACTTACCCAGAATTAAAGCTTCTAGGCTACTATCACATAGTATTAATGACACAATGAGTTATACTCACTGAATCGTGTTTAAAAGCCAGCATTTCATTGCCTGTGATACATTATTTGCTTTTACAATAAAGTTCCAAACTAGCTCCCCTAACTGTCTTCATTTTTCTGGTGCCAATATGGTGTTTAGAGTAGTTAGATGCTTTCTAGGTAGTTAGTGGATATATCTGGCATATATCTATTCCAAGAACTTGAACTCTCTGTATTTTAGTTAATGACATGTCTTCAGTCTAAACTAGTTCTGAGGTTGAACATAATCCCAACCTATAAGTTCAGTAATACTAGTAATTACAAAGTAGAACAATACTGATTTATGATAAAGCCTCCTGTGAGCTAATCATACCTTCATGCTTATGGATACATCCTTATGCATATTATCCCAAAACATGAGAATGTGTGTGGGAAAAAAGTTAAAATGCAATTCAGAGCTCATTACTTTATTCATTACCTTCTAGTATTTGGAAGAAATACTTCACATTTAAAATAGGAATGAATTTCTTGATTTATATTTAATGAGATCAGCATTATACTGTCCAAATTACCAAACAGTGTGCCATTCAGTTCATTGTGGTTAAACAAAATAAAACAATTATTCTTTATAATTATAATTACTTTGGAATGTTAGCTTGTAATTGGTGAAAGATTTACCAGAATCCACAATAGAAACTGGCAATTATTTTATTAAAAGTACAGAAAATTTATATCTATTGTGGTTGACAATTTACTTGAATGTAATACTCTTATCAATGGAATTTTAAAACAAGAAGTCTCTCTCTATACTATCTTTTGAAATGTAAGTACAGTACAGTAGTGTTTGTTTTACACAGCCCAGGAAAAGTGAGCACATACTTAGACACATTAAAATATACAATTTTTACAGGTACTAACTTGTCTATATGTAGCTAACAAATACATGTATATATAATTTCCATTTCATTGTTTGGTAGAAAGTCAGTTAAAATTACAAAGATGCCTATTCCTTTATTATTCCATCCTTTGTTTTTCTTTCTTTTTTAACATTAAATTATTATTATTATTATTATTATTATTATTATTATTATTATTATTATTATTTGGTTCTTTTTTTCGGAGCTGGGGACCGAACCCAGGGCTTTGCGCTTCCTAGGCAAGCGCTCTACCACTGAGCTAAATCCCCAACCCCCATTAAATTATTTTCAATTAAACTATTACATTCCAAATGTTACCCCCCATTTCTTGTTTACCTACCCAGAGTTCTTTACCACATCCCCCTTCACTTCATCTCTGAGAGGGTGTTCACCCTGACATCGACAGCCAGGTAACACCCCCAGAATTCACCTTCCCTGGGGCTTCAAACTTTACAGCATTAGGCACATTCTTTCCCTCTGAGGCCACACAAAGCAGACCTCTGATATATTTGTGCTGTAGGCCACAAAATAGTTGATGCATGATCTGTGGTTAGTTTCTTAATCTCTGGGAACTCTGAGAGGTCCAGATTGTTAATGGAAGCAAAGGGGACCCTGATCATTGTCCAATGGTTGGCTGTAAGTGTTTACATCGGCTCAGTCAGGTGTTGGTACAGCTTTTCAGAGTATAGCCATGCTAGCCTCCTTTCTGTAAACCCAACTTGGCATCAGTAACAGTGTCAGGGTTTGGTGAATGCACATGAGATGGATACCAAGTTAGGCCTGTCAGTGGTTGCCCATTTCTTCAGTATCTGCTCCATTTTGGGGCTTACATTTCTTTTATACAGGAACAATTCTGGGTCAAAAAAATTGAAGGTAGGTGGGTGATTCCATCTGTCTACTGGGGGCCCTATCTATCTGCGGTTTAAATTAATTCTCCATTTATATGTCTTTGTCTACATGTATGCCTTTGCACAATGTATGCTTCCTGCCTGGCAGGCCAACAGATCCCCTGATTCCGGACTACAGACAGTTGTGAGCTGCCATATAGGTGCTGACTCATTTGCAATAGAGAGCCAGGGTATATTGCCATCAAACAGTCTCTCTAACTCCTTAAATTATTTTTTTATTTATGAAAAAATTAAGGGCATCTGTTGTTTAATTCATATCATCGATGGAGAATGTGACAGAAATGACATGGTTTGTCCTTCTGGGACTCAACGATGACCCAAAACTCCAGCTTCCTCTCTTCATCACCTTCTTCCTCATCTACATCATCACTCTGATGGGGAACCTGGGAATGATCCTGCTGATTCTCCTCGACTCTCGGCTCCACACCCCCATGTACATTTTTCTAAGTAACCTGTCCTTAGTGGATTTCTGTTACTCTTCAACAGTCACTCCAAAGGTCATGGCTGGATTTCTTACAGGAGACAAAATCATGTCTTACAATGCTTGTGCCTCTCAGATATTCTTTTTTGCAACCTTTGCCAATGTGGAAAGCTACCTTTTGGTCTCAATGGCCTATGATCGCTATGCAGCAGTGTGTAAGCCTCTACGTTATGCCACCACTATGACAACAGGTGTGTGTGTGGGTCTAGTTATTGTCTGTTATATCTGTGGCTTCCTGAATGCTTCCATCTATACTGTGAATGCATTAAGTCTCTCCTTTTACAAATTAAATGTGGTCCATCATTTTTTCTGTGACATTCCAGCAATTATGATAGTAGCTTATTCTGATCGGCATGTTAATGACCTGGTTCTTATTTCAGTAGCCAGCTTCAATATCTTTTTTGCTCTTATACTCATCTTAATATCCTATATGTTAATTTTTACTAATATACTAAAGCTGCGTTCAGCTGCCGGATATCGGAAAGCTCTCTCCACTTGTACCTCACACTTCATAGCTGTCTCAATTTTCTATGGGACACTAACATTCATGTACTTGCAGCCAAGCTCCAGTCATTCTATGGACACTGACAAAATTGCATCTGTGTTCTACGCAATGGTCATCCCCATGTTGAACCCTCTGGTCTACAGTGTAAGGAACAAAGAAGTGAAGAATGCATTTACAAAGATTGTATTGAGGTCAAAATAATGTTTAAAGCTTTCATTTTCTCGTTTGAAGATGCAAAACACATGGATTCATTCCTTTCACCTTAACTTTATACTGAATTGCATTTTCCTACCCTACACTGAATACAAGAAATTAAAGTGATGTCTTCACCTTTACAATAGTGTGTTGACTATCAAAAAGGTAAGAAATTGTACGGAAGAATAAGGCATGCATAAAATTGATTATAATAATTTTATGTCAGCTTGTGAAAAAAGACCCAACTGACTATATTATCAGATTAAATAATTTTGCATATAATATTTTTCTGTAATATCAATACAAATTTATGTAATCAGGTACATGAAAAGCCCATTTAAAAAAGATACTAATAATTTTCTTGTGAAGACTTATATGAATATATGTCAGAACGTTTGCAGTAAATTACAGCATGGATTTGTTATGTATCTAAGTTTATTCAGTTAATTGTGCTCATTTTACAGATGTAGATAGCAAACATTTTGTGTTTATTTAATAACCAGAATATGAGGTTATATTTAAAACTGATTCTTGAAACAAGTGGACTTAATTAAGCAATGTCAATACTTAGCACCCTCTTATTTATTAAGGCTCACCTTGATAGAGCCAAAAATCCTGGAAAAAAAGAGCTACCTCCTTCTTGAAATAAGTTTATTGAGTGAGATTTATCACCAACTTCCTTCTCCCTTACACTCTCCTTTTCTCAGTGTCTCAGACATACACTAATTATACTTTCCCTTCAACATTATCAGGTATTTGAGCTCATGTGGAATCATTCAGCTACCCTTCTTGGCTCTTAATTTAAAAAATGATTCAATACAAGACTTTTATCTTCTCTAATCTCAAGAATTTCTTTTAAAAATAAATCTGAAACACTTCAGAGATGATTCAGTGGGTTAATGGCTTGCTATACGAACATAAGTTCATGAGTTAGAGCCCTAGAACATTTCTGAAATCTAGGTACAGTGTCCTGTGTCTATTATCCTGGCACTCTTACAGTTTCTCCCACAAGTGACTGTCACCTTAACCCAGAAACTAGTCTATCAAAGAGATTACGATTGGTACCTGTTGCATATTTATGGCATAAATATAGATTAATATAAGTACTCTGAATACTTACAGAGAGCACCCCAAACCACAATGTTATGCAAAAATTCAAAAGAAATGAAATCAGTTTGAAAAGAAGAGCAACAAACCATGGCACCACACAGTCCCTGCAGTGATATCAGCAATATACAGGGACTTCAATGAAAACCTAAGTGTTCTCCCTGATCGCATAACAGAGAGTGTAGAGTATTCAAATACCACATGTAACATACACTAATGATCCATACAAAATCTATTATAGCAACAATAGTATACTAGAGATAATTGAGGTTTAATTAGGGATAGGGAAAAATAGAACAGAGAAGTATTAGCTAACCAGGAGAGAAGCCCAGAGGACCAGAAGAAAGAAAGAATATATATATATATATATATGCAGCCTTGTGGGATCAGCGGCAGGGGGACCCTCTAGAAAGTACCAGTGTCTTATTAGGTGATAAACTCTCAGGACTTGACACAATGTGGGTGACCTTATCCAAAATGCCCAGCAATGGAGATAGGGAAATCGAAGAGTCTACCTCCAGGTGGTAGACAAGGACTCAAGTGGAGGAACAGGGTTACCAACACACAGTCAAGATTTCTGACCCATCGTTCTTGTAAAAAAGAACTGCAGTGAAAAATGTGTCCAGTGACCCCTCCTCCAACTTGGAATCCATTTTGTCAGGGGTAGGGGAGAACACACCAAATCCTGAGACTGTTACTGCTGCTATGATGTGCTTACAGATAGTAACCTAAACATGGCTATCTACCATGATCAGAGAGTATGCTGAGAGGCCCTAACAGCAGCTGACTAAGACAGATGCAGATATTGACACCCAATCATTGGACTGAAAATCTGGACCTCTATAATTGAAATAGAGAAGGAACTGAAGAAACTGAATGGGGACGCAACCCTGGAGGAAGACCAGCAGTCTCAAAAAATCTGGACCACTGGGAGCTTCCAGAGACTGAGCCACCAACAAAAAAGCAAATGCAGACTGGTCCAGGGTCCCACAACATACACCGCAGAGAGCAGTCTGGTCTGTCCTTAGTCAGAGAAGGTGTGTCTAATCCTTGTGGACCCAGGAAAGGGGGATGCTTGGTGGTGAAGTGCAGAAGAGCATCCTGTAGAAGGCCAGTGGAGGAGGAATTGGATGAGTAACTGTAGAAGTGGGGGGACAGGGTGGGGTGATGATTGGAATGTAAAAAATAAAATACTTTTTAAAAAGTCACTTGAAAATGTATACAATTTTTGCATTTTTTGAGGTTTGTCTTTTAGATAGTATAATATAATTGAAACATTTACCCCTCAGTTTTCCTCCATCTAAACTCTCGAATATACCTTTCCACACTGTATCTAATTTATAGCCTGCTTTATCACTAATTGTTATTCTAGTATACATGTACATCTATATGCATATATCTTCCTAAATATAACCAGAGCTTCTAATTGTTATGTTTTCTTCTTGGAAAATCTACTTCTCTTCCAGCTTTTCTCAGTTGCCTATAGGACTTTATGTAGCCTTGAGGCCTTTATGGGTTTTTCCTTCTTCACTTTGGCATATCCATTGGCCAGTCATGTTGATAGGACTTTATGGGTATAGTTTCTGATTTTACTAAGAGACAGAGTCTCATAGCAAACTCCCTGATCCTCTGGCTCTTACAGTGATTTCATATTTCTCTTCAGCAATGTATTCTGAGGCCAATGGGCAAGAAAATTTTGTGTATTTATCTATTGGAACTGTGTGGGGCCGCGGGCTATGAAAGGTATCCTGGTTCCCAGTTGAGATAAGGTTGAAACACCAGTAACACAAAGGGACAGTAGGTGTTTCCCTAAACTCCCAGGAGGCACTCTCACATAGGTACAGGCCCTCCACACCTTCCTGTAGAGAGGCTTGTGGCTATCAATCATGTAGAAGCAGAATAATGCTTTTCGGCATGTAGATAAGGTATCCTCAAGTTCTCGGATGAAGCCAATAGGAAATACCTACTATCAGATCCTGATCTACACTTTCCACATGTAGATGAGGTATTCCCAAGCTCTCCAGCCAAACCAATGGAAAGTATCTTCTGTCAGATCCTGGTACTGAAAAAATATATAACTATTTACTGCTTATTAATTTATGGCTATTGGAAGTGAACCTAAAACTTTGAATTTACTAAACATAATTCCTAACAGTATAAAAATTGTTCTTACACCCAAACCTATTTGTTCATAAGCCAGTGAGAACACATAATGCAAAAGTAAGATGCATAAGATCGTAGATATCCTGTGTTACTAAATAGTAAAATACTAAAAGCTGTTGAGTTATTTACTGATTTTTGGAATGTTGTCTTATGAGTTGTTGGTGAGTCTGTGGAGGCAATTAATACAACACAGTTTTTGGTCATTCTTCTTTTACCTAGTATAAATAGTTGATAATTTTTATAGTTGAAGATAGTCTTAAAATTTATTGCAAAGTATAAAGAACCTATCATTTATCTGAACTTTCGCAGTTCCAGAGGTGTTAGAAATGCTGCTGTGAGAAAAAAAAGTTTTCAATGATGTTACCCAGCTGTGATCCTTCTATGAAATGTGTAACTTATTCTGAACTATAATACTAACTTCACAGGCAATATTGACTCATTATGAGAGCAACTAGCAGTCCTCTCGATTTGAGGCCTAGTCTACAAGATGGAAGTTAAAGTCAGTACTACCAGTTAAAAAAAGGAATTATGATTGAAGAAATCTGATATCCTGAGATATGGCCAGGTAGGTACACCTATAACTAATGATTTTAGCTAAATTGACATGGTGCCAAACTACTTTCTGAATATTTATGTTACATAAATTGATAAACTCTATACTTCAGCTTTAACCGTAGAAAAATTTTACTCTTAG
Source organism: Rattus norvegicus (assembly GCF_021556685.1). NCBI lineage: Eukaryota > Metazoa > Chordata > Mammalia > Rodentia > Muridae > Rattus > Rattus norvegicus. The sequence goes on from NC_141534.1 coordinate 223,017,266, forward strand.
CCTTATTCAGAGACTTTCCTTTTTGGTGTCAATGGTGATGAATACAGACACTTAAGGCTCCTAAAATGCTGAGAGAATGGCACAGCCATTGAAATTATGATTTTTCAGAAACTTCTGCTTCTTTGGACTTGTTTGTACTAAACTAGGCCTCTCAAATGCCAAGAGAAGGAGCTTACCGAGCTCTACACATCCTTGAACTATTAGCCATTGGCAGATTATGGTTGAGACACAATCATATCCTTCAGTTGTGTACATGCTAGTGAGTTCATCAGATAATAAGGAATAGTTGAAAACCTCAGGCCATATATGTAGTCCTGGTTTTAAATCCCCAACATCATTGGTGGAGGTCAGGTAAAATGCAGAAAAGCTAGGATGTGGTTAGAGTAACAAAAGGTACAACATGCTACAGTGAGATTGTCAAGGAGTGAACTTAATAAAAGTTATGAAAAGTAAAAAAAAATCTCATGATTCCTCACTAATTTAGAAAATTTCACTTATCAGTAAAACACTTTAGTTTTTAAACATGTAGCAACACCTTTGATTCCTGAAGGCAGGTTAATTGCCTCTTATCTAAGAAACCTGAATGAAAATTTGCCAAGTCTGTATAATTATCTCAAAGTCCACTGGCTCTGGCCTTTAAATCCCAATATGACTCTGATCACAGAGTTTATTGAAAGGCTATCCCAAAGGACAAGACTCCGTGCTCATCATTAACCAGGTGACTGTTAATCATTTGGAGTACATAAATGCCTTCTGCTTACTTAACCAGTTGCTAACATTAAACTAAATGGAGAGAAACTTGAAGCAATCCCACTAAAATCAGGGACTAGACAAGGCTGCCCACTCTCTCCCTACTTATTCAATATAGTTCTTGAAGTTCTAGCCAGAGCAATCAGACAACAAAAGAAGGTCAAGGGGATACAGATCGGAAAAGAAGAAGTCAAAAAATATCACTATTTGCAGATGATATGATAGTATATTCAAGTGATCCCAAAAGTTCCACCAGAGAACTACTAAAGCTGATAAACAACTTCAGCAAAGTGGCTGGGTATAAAATTAACTCAAGTAAATCAGTAGCCTTCCTCTACACAAAAGAGAAACAAGCTGAGAAAGAAATTAGGGAAACGACAACCTTCATAATAGACACAAATAATATAAAGTACCTCGGTGTGACTTTAACCAAGCAAGTAAGAGATTTGTACAATAAGAACTTCAAGACTCTGAAGAAAGAAATTGAAGAAGACCTCAGAAGATGCCTGGTATAGCTATCTCCTGAGAGGCCTTGCCAGAGCTTGACCAATACAGATGTGGAAGTACACAGCCAAACATTTGAATGAGCATGGGAAACCCAATGAAGAACTTAGGGCAAGGACTGTTGGAGCTGAATGGGTTTGCAACCTCATAGGAAGAACAACAATATCACGTAACCAGACAACCCCCCCCCCAAAGCTCTCAGGGACTAAACCACCATCCAAAGATTACACAAGGGATACCTTTGGCTGCATCTGGATATGTAGCAGAGAATTTTCTTATCTGTTGTCACTGGGAGGGGAATCCCTTGGTCCATCCCTGTGGATGCTTGATGACCGAGGATAGGGGAACACTGGGCCATTGAGACAGGAATGGGTGGGTGGATAGCAGAGCACCCTCATAGAGGCTGGACTTCAATAACAAGAAAAACAAGAAAAAGCCCACATACACATAGATGCTGAACAACTCTCCACTCAGTGATAAGTTGTCCAGGTATGCAAAAAGAATGAAATTAAGGACATTTTATATGACAAAATGAAAGCAGTGTTAAGAGGAAAATTCAGCTCTGGTTGTTTCCAAAAAGAATCAGGAAAAAGCATAAACTAGGAGCTTAATAGCACATCTAAAAGCTTTAGAACGAAAAGAATCAAATATATGAAAGAGTAGAAGAGAGAACAAAATAATCAAACTTGAAGAAGAAATCAACCAAGTAGAAGCAAAGAGTACTATACAAAGAATCAACATAGCCCTGAGCTGATTATTTGAGAAAATCAATAAGATAAACTTTTAGCCATACTAATCAGAGGGTACCTAAACAGTATCCAAATTAACAGAATCAGAAATGAAAAGGGATATGTAACATCAGAAACTGAGGAAATTCAAAAAATTATCAGATCCTACTACAAAAGCCTATACTCAACAAAAGTGGGAAATCTGGATGAATTGGATAATTTTCTAGAGAGATACCAGGTCCCAAAAGTTAAATGGGGATGAAGAAACCATCTAAACAATCCCATAACCCGTAAAGGAATAGAAACAGCCATTAAAATTCTTCCAACCAAAAGAGCCCAGGACGTAATGGATTTAGCACAGATTTCCATCAGTTCTTCAAAGAAGACCTGACACCAATACTCTTCAAAATAATCCACAAAATAGAAACAGAAGGAACACCACCCAATTCTTTCTATGAAAGTACAGTTATGTTTATATCTAAACCACACAAAGACCCAAAAATGAAAGCGAACTTCAGACCAATTTCCCTCATGAGTATCAGTACAAAAATATTCAGTGAAATTCTCACAAAATTAATCTAAGAATACATCAGAATGATCATTCATTATGATCACGAAGGCTTCCTCCTAGGGTTGGAGTAATGGATCAATATATGGAAATCCATCAAGTAAACTTCTACATGAACAACTCAAAGAAAAAGTACATGATATTCTCATTAGATGCTAGAAAAAAAGAACTTGACAACATTCAACAAACCTAATTGTCGAGAGTCTTGGAAAGACCAGGAATTCAAGGAAATATATATACAGCAAAACAGTAGCCAACATCAAACTAAATGGATAGAAACTTTAAGCAATCCCACTAGCAGAGTATGGCCTTGTTGAGTATCAATTGGAGGAGAAGCCCTTGTTCCTGCCAAGACTGGATACCCCCAGTTTAGCGGAATGTCAGTGAATGGAGGCTGGAAGTGGTGGCTGGCTGGGTGGGTAAATACCCTCATGGAAGAAAAGGGTGACGGGTTTCGGTGTTTATGGATGGGAAACTGGAAAAGGGAATAACATTTGAAATGTAAATAAAAAATCCAATAAACCAAGCAATATAAAGTTAACCAGTAGCGAACATCAAACTAAATGGAGAGAAACATGAAGCAATCAATCCCATTAAAAGCAGGGACTGTACAAGGCTTCCCACTCTCTCCCTGTCTTTTCAACATAGTATTCAAAGTTCTAGCCAGAGAATTAGAAAACAAAAGGAGGTCAAAGGGATAGAAATTGGAAATAAAGTCAAAATATCACTATTTGGATATGATATGATAGTATACTTAAGTGGCCCAAAATTTCCAAGAGAGAACTCCAAAACCTGATAAACAACTTTAGCAAAATGGCTGGATAAAATATTAACTCAAACAAATTAGTAACTTTCCTCTCCTCAAAGAATAAACAGAGTGAGAAAGAAATTAGGGAAATGAGATCCTTCACAATAGTTAAATAATATAATAGACCTTGGTGTGACTCTAACCAAGCAAGAGAAAGATCTGTATGACAAGAACTTCAAGTCTCTGAAGAAAGCATTTGAAGAAGAGCTCAGAAGTTAGAAAGATCTCCCATGCTTAAGGATTGGAAGGATTAATATTTTAAAAATGGCCCTCTTGCCAAAAGCAATCTAAAGATTAAATGCAAACCTGATCAAAACTCCAATTCAATTCAGCATAGATTTATAAATACCAACTTTCCAATTCATTTGCTATAACCCAAAACCCAAGATATTGAAAAGTGTTCTCAACAATAAAAGAGCTTCTTCTATGATGTCAAGTTCTACTACAAAGCTATTGTAATAAAAACTGCATCTTATTGTTCCAGAGAAAGGCAGGTAGATCAGGATGATAGAATTTAGGACCCAGAAATGATCCCACACACTTATAATCACTCGATCATTGACAAAAAAATTAAAATGATCCAGAGAAAAAAACGACAGCATTTTCAACCAATGGTGGTGGTTCAACTGAAGGTAGGCATATAGAAGAATGCAATTTCTTTATACTTATTTCCTTGTACAAAGATCAAGTCCAGTTGGATCAAGGACCTCCACCTAAAACCACATACTCTGAATCTAATAGAAAAGAAATTGAGGAAGAGCCTCGAACACATGGGCACTGGGGAAAATGTCCTGAACAGAACACCAATGGTTCATGCTCTAAGATCAAGAATTGACAAATGGGAATTCATAAAACTGCAAAGCAAAGGACAGTGTCCTTAGGACAAAACAGCAAGTAACTGATTGGGAAAAGATCTTTACCAACTCTATCTCCTATAGAGGGCTAATATTCAATATATACAAAGAACTCAAGAAAGTAGACTCAAGTGAATCTAATATTCCTATTAAAGTGTGGGTACAGAGTTAAACAAAGAATTATTGATGAGGACTATAGATATGCTGAGGAGCACCTAAAGAAATGGACAACATCCTTAGTCATTAGGGAAATGCAAATCAAAACAACCCTGAGATTCCACCTCACACAAGGCAGAATGGCTAAGATCAAAAATTCGGGTGAGAGTAGATGCTGGTGAGGATGTGGAGAAAGAGGAAAGCTCCTCAATTTATGCTGGCATTGCGAGCTGGTACAAGTACTCTGGAAATCAATCTGTTGGTTCCTGAGATATTTGGATTTAGTACACTGAGGGCCCAGCTAAACCACTTCTGGGAATATATCCCAAAGATTCTCCAGCATGTAACTAACGTATTTTCTCTATTAAGTTCTTTACAGACTTTTTTGTAATAGCCAGAAGTTGGAAATAACCCAAATGTCCCTCAACATAGGAATGATGCAGAATATTACTCTCTAATTACACAGTGGAGTACTAATCTCTAATTAAAAATTACTTCATGAAATTCACAGGCAAATGGATGGAACTAGAAAATATCCCAAGGTAGTTAATCCATTTACAAAACAATATACATGGTATTTGTTCACTGACACATGAATATTAGGGCAAAAGTTTGAAATACACAAGATACAACTCATAGACCCTATGAAGCTCAAGAAGAAATAAGACCAAAGTGTGGTCTTATTGCTTTAGTTCTATTTTGAAGGGGAATAAAGTAATCTCAGGGCTTAAATGAGGGATATGTACAGAGGTTCAGGAAACTGAAGAGAGGTGTGTAGCAATAGGGGAACTGGTTTAGCCAAAAGAATGTCCATATGCCACGAAAGCAAGAGGCTTCCAGGATTCAACGGTGATGATATTACCTTAAATACCTAAGCTGTGTGTGTGTGGGGGGGTCTGTTGTGACCATATCCAGAGGTTAGATAATGCTCCTGATAAAGGGATGGGGCCACCCACTTTTCTTCAATAATTTTAACCCAGAATTGCTCCCATCTAAAAGGAATAGAGAGACAAATAGTAGAGCAGAGATTGAAGGAAATGCGATCCAGAATTGCCCCACCTGGGGTTCCATCCTGTAGGCAGACACCAAATCCTGACACTATTGCTGAGGCCAAGAGGTGTTTGCTGACAAAAGCCTGATATAACTGTTTCCTGAGAGGCTCTTTCAGAGACTGACCAATACAGATGCCGATGCTAGAAGCAAACCATTTGACTGAACAGGACCCTAATCGAGGAGTTAGGGGAAGTACTGAAGGAGCTGAAGGGCAACAATATCAACCAATGACCCAGCCGCCGTCCAGAGCTCCCAGGGACAAAACCACCAACCAAAGGGTATGCATGGAGGGGCATATGGCTCCAGCCTCATATGTAACAGAGGGTGCCTTATTAGGCATCCATGGTAGGAGTGGGTACTGGTCCTGTGAATGCTTGTGCCGCAGTATAGGAAGATGCTAGGGAGGTGAGGAAGGAGTAGTTGGGTGGATGGGAGAGCACCCCCATGGAATCAGGGGCAGAGGATGGGATAGAGCAGTTTTCAGATGGGAATCCTGCAAAGGAGATAAAATTTAAATGGAAATAAATGAAATATTGAATAAAAAATGAGAGAAAAAAGAAAAATATAAATGGGATATCCGTTGTTATCATAATTCTTCAGGAAAAGTTCTTAATACACCTCTATTTTTACATTCTAATCTAAATAATTACCTTTTGGAAATGGATATACATGCTGTACTAAGACAAATAACAAATACTGAACTTCTTATTATAAAGTAGAAATGCTATTTGTACCTGTATATAATTTAACAAATTAGATATTTTAAACACTGTATTATTTTCGATCTACATGCATACTTTTCAGCTAAAGAAATTGATAATATGAAACTGAATTTATTTTACATACAAATAATGTTTAACATTGCATCATTACATAGAATAATTATAAAAATAAGTAAATATCATTTTAGTGCATTTTATGTCAGCTGATGAATAATTCTTAAGAAAATTTGCCTTCTGAATAACCTTTACACATGTGCTTTTGACCTTCATGTCCCTCAGACTAGATAGAGACCACAGAATGCATTAAGAGGATAACTACATTGTAGACAAAAGATACAATATTATCTGCTTCCATATTGTGAACGGAGATAGGTTACACATACATGATGATGACTCTCCCAATGAAGAGAATGGCAGCAGTGAGATGAGAAGTAGAGGTAGATTGTGCTCTCCAATGTCCGTCACCAGAACATGTTTTCAAAATGGTGATAAATTACAAAGGGAGATCTAAATAAGGAATAGTGCAAATATAACATTGAAGCCTGAAATAAGAAAAAGAAAAATCTCACTGGACCTAGGATTGAGCCAAACATACCCCCTGTACCTGCTCCTAAAAAATGATTCCTAATAATACTCATAGAGAGGAGCTTGGTATAATCACAATCATAGGGGCTCTACTGAGCAATTGATTGAAATAGATGCAGAGACCCACAGCCACAAATTCTGTGGAACTCAGTGAATCTAAGAAAAGAATAAGAAAGGGTTGTCAGTACCAGTATTGGCAAGGGTACACAAGAAATCTCACAGAAATCAGAAAATTGGACCCTTAGTGAACTCACTGAGACAGAAACCACAATAAGGAAGCCTGCATGGGTCTAATCTAGGTCCTCTACATATATGTTATAGTTGTGTAGCTTGAAGTCTTTATGGGATTCCTTATAGAGTGAACAAATGTTGGTTTTAATACTTTTACATAGGATTCTGGGACCATTGTTCTACTGGGTTGTCATATACAGCCTTAATAGAAAGAGAGGTGCCTAGTCTTATTGAAACTTGATATGCAACTTTTGGTTGATATCCCTGGGAAGCCTGCCTTTTTCTTTTTTCTTTTTTCTTTTTTTTTCCAGAGCTGGGGACCAAACCCAGGGCCTTGCATTTGCTAGGCAAGTGCTCTACCACTGAGCTAAATCCCCAACCCCATGCCTTTTTCTTAAAGAAAAATAAGAGGATGGATAGGGAGAGTGGACCTGAGGGGAACAGACTTACAGGAGAGAAGGGAGAGTAAATAGTGTTAGTTGTGCAATATATGTGAAAATAAATTAATAAAAAGATACATTTAAAATATAGAAAGATAATTTCTTCTGTGCTTTTTGTGAAAATTCTAAGTTGGCTGAGTTATTGTGACATGGAGGCAAAATCAGTATCAGAAATCTAGGAAGAAAGGATTCAGGTCATATACATATCATGATTATTTTTTGCATTTTAAAATTATTTACCTCTGAGATAAATTTCTTTATCTCTGAGAAAAATAGTACAACTAACTTTACTATTATTTCAGAGAATTGGATATGTTGTGCCTGCTTAAATTTCAGACTGATCACACACATAGATACAAAAATCTGGGAATGATCATTGTTTGTCCTAAATGTATTGGAATTTATCTGGAAAAGTGGAAAACAATGTCAATCTGATCAGAGAATTGTCTCTGATCACATGAGACTATAAAAATATGTCATTGGCTACTTTGTGGAGCTAGGTGAAATTTGTGGAAATGTGGAACTCTCTCAGGGAACAGTCTCCTTCTAAAGGCAGTGAATTATTCTCACTCTGATTACTCAGAACAAAAGCAATTAAAATTCTATGACTTATATACTTGTAAATTAAGATAAATATATTTATGCTTATTAAACTAATAATTTTTAATTTGAAAATTTAAAATCCCAAAACTCTACAAACTATTCCAAAAAATAGAAACAGAAAGAACACTACACAATTTGTTCTATGAAGCCACAATTACACTTATGCCTAAACCACACAAAGACCCAACAAAGAAAGAAAGCCTCAGACAAATTTCCCCTTCAGATTATTGAAGCAAAAATACTCAATAAAATTCTCACAAACAGAATCCCAGAATGCATTAAAGCAATCATCCATCAGGATCAAGTAGGCTTCATCCAAGGGAAGCAGTGATGGTTCAATATGTGGAAATCTACCAACATAATCCACTATATAAACAAGCTAAAAGAAAAAAAATATCATTTCATTTGATGCTGAGAAAGTACTTGACAAAATTCAACAAACCTTCATGTCAAAAGACTTGGAAAGATCAGGAGTTCAGGGTTCATACATAAACATAGTAAAAGCAATATACAGCAAACCAGCAGGCAACATCAAACTATATAGAGAGAAACTTGAAGCTATCTCACTAATGTCAGGAACTAGTCAAGGTGACCCACTCTCTCAAAATCCAAGCTTGTGCAATTGAACAATAAACGAGAGTCTTAGGATACAAATTGGAAAGTAAGAAGTCAAAATATGACTATATGAAGATGATATGATAGGATAATTAAGTGATCCCAGATATTCCACAAGAGAACTTTTAAACCAGATAAGAAACTTCAGGAAAAGTGGCTGAATATATCATTAACTCAAACAAATCAGTAGGCTTCCACTACTCAAAGGTTAGTCAGGTTGAGAAAGAAATTAGAGAATCAACACCCTTCGCGATAGCCATAAGTAATATAAAATACTTTGGTGTGACTCTGACCAAGCAAGTTAAAATCTGTATGACAAGAATTTCAAGTTCTGAAGAAAGCAATTGAAGAAGGTCTTAGAAGATATAAAGATCTCCCATGCTCAAAGATTGGATGGACTAATACTGTAAAATGGCCATCTTGCCAAAAGTAATCTACAGATTTAGTGAAATCTCCATCAAAATCCCAATTCAATTCTTCATAGAGTTATAAAGCACAATTTGAAAATTCATTGGGAATAACAAAAACAGAGGATAGCAAAAACTATTCTCAACAATAAAAGAACTTCTGGGGGAATCACTATCCCTAATCTGCTTTATTATATAGTAGCAGTGATAAAAAACCTGTATGGTATTGGTACAGAAACAGGAAGGTAGATCAATGGAATAGAATTGAAGACCGAGAAATGAACGTACACACCTGTGGCCAGTTGATTGTTGACTAAGGATCTAAACAATCTAGTGGAAAAAAGACTGCATTTTTCAACAAATTGTGCTGGTACAACTGATGGTCAGCATGCATAAGTATGCAAATTGATCCATTCTTCTCAACTTATACAAAGTTCAAGTCCAGTTGGATCAAGGACCTCCACCTAAAACCACATACACTGAAACTAATCGAGAACATACTGGGGAAGAGCCATGAACACATGAATACTGGGAAAATTTGCTGAACAGAACACCAATGGCTTATGCTCTAAGATCAAGAATCAACAAATGGAACTTCATAAAATTTCAAAGCTTTATTTCTTCCTTGACCAGGTTATCATTGAGTAGAGCATTGTTCAATTTCCACGTATATGTGGGCATTCTTCCCTTATTGTTATTGAAGACCAGTTTTAGGCCGTGGTGGTCCGATAGCACGCATGGTATTATTTCTATCTTTCTGTACCTGTTGAGGCCCATTTTTTGACCAATTATATGGTCAATTTTGGAGAAAGTACCATGAGGAGCTGAGAAGAAGGTATATCCTTTTGCTTTAGGATAGAATGTTCTATAGATATCCGTTAAGTCCATTTGGCTCATGACTTCTCTTAGTCTGTCTACATCACTGTTTAATTTCTGTTTCCATGATCTGTCCATTGATGAGAGTGGGGTGTTGAAATCTCCCACTATTATTGTGTGAGGTGCAATGTGTGTTTTGAGCTTTAGTAAGGTTTCTTTTACGTATGTAGGTGCCCTTGTATTTGGGGCATAGATATTTAGGATTGAGAGTTCATCTTGGTTGATTTTTCCTTTGATGAATATGAAGTGTCCTTCCTTATCTTTTTTGATGACTTTTAGTTGGAAATTGATTTTATTTGATATTAGAATGGCTACTCCAGCTTGCTTCTTCTGACCATTTGCTTGGAAAGTTGTTTTCCAGCCTTTCATTCTGAGGTAGTGTCTGTCTTTGTCTCTGAGGTGTGTTTCCTGTAGGCAGCAGAATGCAGGGTCCTCGTTGCGTATCCAGGTTGTTAATCTATGTCTTTTTATTGGGGAGTTGAGGCCATTGATATTGAGAGATATTAAGGAATAGTGATTATTGCTTCCCGTTATATTCATATTTGATGTGAGGTTATGTTTGTGTGCTTTCATTCTCTTTGTTTTGTTGCCAAGACGATTAGTTTCTTGCTTCTTCTAGGGTATAGCTTGCCTCCTTATGTTGGGCTTTAGCATTTATTATCCTTTGTAGTGCTGGATTTGTAGAAAGATATTGTGTAAATTTGGTTTTGTCATGGAATATCTTGGTTTCTCCATCAATGTTAATTGAGAGTTTTGCTGGATACAGTAATCTGGGCTGGCATTTGTGTTCTCTTAGGGTCTGTATAACATCAGTCCAGGATCTTCTGGCCTTCATAGTTTCTGGCGAGAAGTCTGGTGTGATTCTGATAGGTCTCCCTTTATATGTTACTTGACCTTTTTCCCTTACTGCTTTTAATATTCTTTCTTTATTTTGTGCGTTTGGTGTTTTGACAATTATGTGACGGGAGGTGTTTCTTTTCTGGTCCAATCTATTTGGAGTTCTGTAGGCTTCCTGTATGTCTATGGGTATCTCTTTTTTTAGGTTAGGGAAGTTTTCTTCTATGATTTTGTTGAAGATATTTACTGGTCCTTTGAGCTGGGAGTCTTCACTCTCTTCTATACCTATTATCCTTAGGTTTGATCTTCTCATTGAGTCCTGGATTTCCTGTATGTTTTGGACCAGTAGCTTTTTCCGCTTTACATTATCTTTGACAGTTGAGTCAATGATTTCTATGGAATCTTCTGCTCCTGAGATTCTCTCTTCCATCTCTTGTATTCTGTTGGTGAAGCTTGTATCTCCAGCTCCTTGTCTCTTCTTTTGGTTTTCTATATCCAGGGTTGTTTCCATGTGTTCTTTCTTGATTGCTTCTATTTCCATTTTTAATTCCTTCAACTGTTTGATTGTGTTTTCCTGGAATTCTTTCAGGGATTTTTGCGATTCCTCTCTGTAGGCTTTTACTTGTTTATTAATGTTTTCCTGTGCTTCCCTAAGTGTGTTCAGGTCTTTCCTGAAGTCCTCCAGCATCATGATTAAATATGATTTTGAAAATAGATCTTGCTTTTCTGGTGTGTTTGGATATTCCATGTTTGTTTTGGTGGGAGAATTGGGCTCCGATGATGGCATGTAGTCTTGGTTTCTGTTGCTTGGGTTCCTGCGCTTGCCTCTCGCCATCAGATTATCTCTAGTGTTACTTTGTTCTGCTATTTCTGACAGTGGCTAGACTGTCCTATAAGCCTGTGTGTCAGGAGTGCTGTAGACCTGTTTTCCTCTCTTTCAGTCAGTTATGGGGACAGCGTGTTCTGCTTTCGGGCGTGTAGTTTTTCCTCTCTACAGGTCTTCAGCTGTTCCTGTGGGCCTGTGTCTTGAGTTCACCAGGCAGCTTTCTTGCAGCAGAAAATTTGGTCTTACCTGTGGTCCCGAGGCTCAGGTTTGCTCGTGGGGTGCTGTCCAGGGGCTCTCTGCAGCAGCAGCAACCAGGAAGACCTGTGCCGCCCCTTCCGGGAGCTTCAGTGCACCAGGGTTCCAGATGGTCTTTGGCTTTTTCCTCTGGCGTCCGAGATGTGTGTGCAGAGAGCAGTCTCTTCTGGTTTCCCAGGCTTGTCTGCCTCTCTGAAGGTTTAGCTCTCCCTCCCACGGGATTTGGGTGCAGAGAACTGTTTATCCGGTCTGTTTCCTTCAGGGTCCGGCGGTGTCTCTGGCAGGGGTCCTGCCGCTCCTGGGCCCTCCCCCACGGGAGCCCAGAGGCCTTATACAGTTTCCTCTTGGGCCAGGGATGTGGGCAGGGGTGAGCAGTGTTGGTGGTCTCTTCCGCTCTGCAGCCTCAGGAGTGCCCACCTGACCAGGCGGTTGGGTCTCTCTCTCACCGGGTCTGGGAGCAGAGAGCTGCTGCGGGCCGGGATCCGCGGGTGTGGGTGAACCCCATTTTTTAATAGGGTTATTTGTTTCCCTGCGGTCTAACTTCTTGAGTTCTTTGTATATTTTGGATATAAGGCCTCTATCTGTTGTAGGATTGGTAAAGATCTTTTCCCAATCTCTTGGTTGCCGTTTTGTCCTAACCACAGTGTCCTTTGCCTTACAGAAGCTTTGCAGTTTTATGAGATCCCATTTGTCGATTCTTGATCTTAGAGCACAAGCCATTGGTGTTTTGTTCAGGAAATTTTTTATTTTTCCTTTTTAATTTACTATGATCCAGATGGCAAAATAATTAGACCAATTTTCCTCCAAAAATCTGTTCCTTCATGTCCTCATAAAGACTCTCTACCAAAATTCTCAACCTTTTGATGACTTCATTAAAGTCAGAATGAATGGCCAGCCAAATAATCACAAGCCTCCAGATATATTTACTATTCACCCTGATTCCCTTGAGGCATTTGAGGAGCTTGCATCATCTGCCTTGATACTGACAAAAGAACATGCATTCCAGATTCTTTTGTACAGCAGAACTTGTGAAGGAGGAAAAGGAGAGCTTTCCTCACAATGCTTTCCTAGATGTGGATGGCAGACCAACAGGCTGTGGATGCCATTTTCACACTCCAATTCTTTTGTGCACTTGTCTTTTTCTAGAACAATGGTAAGTACTAGAATATATAGTAATAGGAAGAATTATAAATCGAGACATTTTCTTTTTGTTTTCCAAGAAAGAACCAAATAGAAAATAATGGCAATAAATTTTGAATAGTCATTCTACAAATACACTGAGTAATCTTCTCCATTTTGTTTATTGTTCTTTCCCATCATCACACTATTTTACATCATTCATATTTTGATGCTCAGTATCAGCACATTACCTTTACAAATTTTTAAGATGGTGACTGTACTCAAAGGAACCTACAGGAAGAACCTGTAAGGTAGAACAGAAAGTCACAATCTACTTGGTTCTCTTTACTCATTTCATCCCTCCTTGAATAGGAATGATATTTAGATTTTAGAATATGTGTCATCATTACAGAGTCATCAGTGTTCATGGATGCAGTGTTCTTGAGGCTTTTCACACTGTAACCAGTAGTAATAATCTACCATATTAGCCACTGTGCAGGTGAGTGAATCAGATTTGCAATGCAATGTGTCTTGCTTAAAGGGACCAATCACTAAGGAAGAATAAGAATAATTTTCTAGTTTCCTCTCTGGTCTCCCAAACCCAAATCATAAGGATAAGTTTATGGGAGGTGAAGGACTATTTTAGTCTAGGTGAATGATTGACATGGAGAGAAAGCAGGTATAGATTTTCTCATAAATTTGGAAAAGTTGCTCCCTTACAAAAAATCTGCTAAAATATATAAAGATATCATCCAGTTTCCTCTCAGTAGTAATATTTAAAATGGACAGCTAATATCTCTCCTGATTTAGAGAGAAACTGTGCCATGATCAGAGTTCCAGATCACTGAATTATCTTTAAGACACTGGAGATTATATGTAGATAAAATACATTTTACAGTCTCATGCTAGTATACAAAAGGCACACATTCCTCAAACATTTTGTTGGTGATTAAACTTTCAATGTTTATATTATAAAGCATGCATGAACATATTACAAATAATAATAATGAATATCATATGTTTTAATGTCATGTACAATACCCTACTTAATGAAATAGAATTAAGCCCCACAGTTATCTTTGCCTCCTCTGCTATCACATAAGCTCAGTGTCCATCTGTATCATTTCCATATAAGCAAACTGTCCGCAGCATTTCTCCAGCATGCATTTTGTCATCTTCTATACAGTGTCCTTCACTAGAAAAAATAAAACTGAAAAATAAAAGTCCTTGGTCATATTTTAAATTTCCCTTTATATTCAAATGACGTATTTCTTTCTTTGTCCTAGAACTTTGTCATATTTGTTCCCAAATGATTTTGATGGAGAATACATCAGAGGTTACTGATTTTATTCTTGCGGGGTTAACAGATGCACCAGCACTTCAGATCCCTTTGTTTATTATTTTTACTCTCATTTATTTCATTGCACTATTTGGGAATCTTGAGATGATCATGATGATTCTGCTGGACTCCCGACTTCACACTCCCATGTACTTTTTCCTCTGTAATCTCTCCCTGGTGGACTGTGTTTATGCTTCAGCAATCACTCCCAAGGTGATGGAAGGGTTTCTTACAGGAAATAAGATCATATCCTTCAATGCATGTGCTGCCCAAATGTTCTTCTTTGTAGCCTTTGGGGCTAGTGAAAGTTTGATCCTTGCCTCAATGGCTTATGACCGACATGCAGCAGTGTGTAAACCCCTACACTACACTACCATCATGACAAGTACCACTTGTATCCTAAGTGTCACCTGCTGCTACATGTGTGGAATCTTGCAATCCTCTATCCATGTTGCTCTTGCATTTCGTCTTTCCTTCTGTCATTCCAATATGATTAATCACTTTTTCTGTGACATTCTCCCACTGCTGACTATTTCTTGTTCTGAAACTCACACAAATGAGATTATACTCCTTATCTTGGCTACATTAGATCTTGTTTTCACTCTCTTGGTTATTTTAAATACTTACCTGCTTATTTTCATTGCTATCCTGAGGATGCGTTCAGCTGAAGCACAGAGAAAGGCCTTCTCTACATGTGCATCCCATCTCATCACTGTGTCCATCTTCTTTGGTTCCCTTATATTCATGTACTTACAGCCCAGATCTAGTCACTCCATGGACACAGACAAAATTGCTTCAGTGTTTTATACCATGGTCATCCCTATGCTGAACCCTGTGGTCTACAGCCTGAGGAACAACGAGGTCAAAAATGCATTTAAGAAGATTGTTGGAAAATTACTATCTTCACTTTGTTCATTTGATTAATTTTCAAGTATTTTTCAGGGATGTAAAATTTCAGACATCTGTATTTGAAGAATTGATTATTTATAATTATTCATTTTTAATGATTTCATTCAACTGTTATTTTATTACAACATATTTTCTCTTTCTTCTTTGGTAATTTGATTAATGTACAGTGAAATAAAGTATATCTTACCAGAAATAAAATTTAATTTAACATTCAATTCAAGAGTACAACTTTATTGTCATCTACCAAGCTTGTTGTTGGTAGGAATCATTAAATCAAAATTTATGAAGAGATCAAATTAAGAAACAAATTAATTACTTAATTTGCAAATAATCATAAAAAAGAATGACAATGGATGAGGGAAAGGAAGTGTAACAGACTGAGTGAATGATTAGAGAAGAAAGTGTATTCATTCTGAGTGATCACAGGACTCTGGGGCTGGTTATGTTATGTGCTTAAAAAGGGATAACTATGAGGTTAGTGAACACTATCTCGACATCCTGTAAAGTACTGAATTTAAGCTTTTTATTTTTCATGAATTAAAACCAGAATTTTTCTCTCAGCATATCCTGTAAGTTGAACTCTGACAAAATTAGGGGAAAAGAATGAGATTGAATCAACCCTATAAGACCACTTCACACCCAACTCTTTGCTGGTCATGAAAGAATCTCTACTGGTGACAATGTAGCAGAGGAATACAGCACATCCAACATACCCCACTGCCTGATGGACAGAATGTAGCTAGAGGTGCTGTGAACTGATATCTTTCTATGAAATTTAAGTAGAGTACTAATAGCTATAAAGAGAATATTTTTGAAATACCCTCCCATATGAACTTGTCAGTCATGAATTAGATTATTAGTACAAAAATGGATTCTCTGAGAAATTCACACAGGAAAGACAAATGTCCAGATAATATCAATAGTTGTCTTATAGTCATAATACATGCCATTTTTTCACTAAATCATCACTATAAAGTCAATTCCAACTCTATTAACACAATAGTCAAAAACAATAGTAAAATAAAGAGAGGGAGCAATAGAAGTATTTAGTTTGTGGCATTTGCCTAGCATAGGATGGTTTCTCTGAAGCATTAAGCACAGTTTGTTCTACCTCATGGGAATAAATGTAAAAATGTATTTTACCATTATAAAAAGAATAGAGAATTAATCTGTGCCTTGAATTTGCCAGTCAAGAGCAACGGTACTTTTTGATCTGTGTCCTTATGTTGCCCAGCTTCTTAGAAGGGACTTACAGTTATGCCCATGCTTTGACATCTAAAGATATCTTTCAGGGTTCCTATGATACATATATGTCTATTTTTTCATCTTTCCTTTGAGTATCCTTTTTTTAAAAATTATTTTATTTACACTCCAATGATTTCCCTACCTTGGTCCTCCCTCCCACAGTTACTCATGCCATTCTTCATTGCCCTTGCCTCTGAGCAGTTGCCCCCTCAAGCCTCCTTCCCCTTTTCTGGGGCCTATCAAAGATTAAGTGTGTGATCAGACTAAGCAGACCTCATTTATATATGTGTCAGCAGCATCAGATGAGCATGGTTTTAGAGCTATGAACTCGAAAATGAAAAAATACATAGTTGTCACATCATCAAAAAATAGTTTCTCTCTTCTCCAGCAAATACCAATTTCCAATATCTACTGAATAAGAAGTTAGAGGGAGAATCATATAACAAACTTTTGTGGGGTGCTCTGTTTACTTAGTTGTGTTTGATTCCTACAAAGTCATCTAAAAGCTTCTGAGTTGATGATTATATTACCCACGTCATGTCTAGAAGTTATCACTTCATAGCTTTCCTTACCATCCTCTGGCTCTTATATTTTTACATGTTCTCTTCAGCAATGTTCCCTGAGTCTAGGTAATGGTGGTAGGATTAATATAGATGTTTCATTTCAGCATGAACAATTGGTCTCTTATATTCAGCAATTGGATCAGATATGCATATCTGTATTGAATACACCTGTCCATTGAAAAGAGAAGTTTCTCAGATGGAAGTTTTTCTATTGTATCTTTTTTTTCTCCTTTCCATTTCAATTTTTGAATTCCAGTAACTAAATATGAGCTACTGAGAATTTCAATAATGAAAACTTACAATTTATTTGCTATTTATTTAAAATGCAATTCAAGAAGAACAATCACTACAAACATCACATTAGTCACTATTAGTTCATTCCATGGAGTCATTTCTTTTATACCCTTCTACTAGCTATGAGATTCCTAATAAGACTAAGCCATAGGTGTTTCCATAACAATCCATTCCTTAGTGATAGTCTGAATGTTCATTCTTCTAATTCCTTAATTCCTTTTCACTCCATTATCAGTTCTGTTACCACCTTCCAACAAACTATATGAACTCAAGTCAATGGCTTGAAGTTAGCATCTGTGGATATTACTTAATTCATATGACAAGATCTTATGCTGATAAATAAAATCCATATATTCCTCACGGTGATTGTTCCTGACTAAAATTCCAATATATTCTGTAAAATATATGTTCTATAGAAACATATATGTAATTATTACAAATAGTAACTGAATATTATAGAATTTAACGTGGTACAAAATGCTTATTTAATACTAATGGAATTGTGGCCCATGATTATATTAATTGATTAGCTTATTCATGGTATCAAATAAGTTGAATGTTCATCTGTGTCACTTCCATATGAGCAAGTAGAATTCAGTTCCTCAGCATGCATTTCATAATCTTATATATAGTGTTTTTCACTGGATAATGCACTACCTAGGACCCAGCTGTATCACTCTGGGGATATACCTAAATAATTCTCCAACATACAACAAAGACACATGTTCCACTATGTTCATAACAACCTTATTTGTAATAGCCAGAAGCTTGAAAGAATCAAGATGCCCTTCAACAGAGGAATGGATGCTGAAAATGCGGTGTCATCTACACAATGGAGTACTACTCAGCTATCAAAAACAATGACTTCATGAAATTCATTGGTAAATGGATAGAACTAGAAAATATCATCCTGAGTGAGGTAACTCAATCACAAAAAGCACACATGGTATGCACTCACTGATAAGTGGGTATTAGCCCAAAAATCTCGAACTAACCAAGATAAAATCCACAGACCACATGAAGCTCAAGGAGGTGACCAAAGTGCAGTAACTTCAGTCCTTAAAATGGGGTACAAAAATATTCATAGTTGCGGATATGGAGACAAACTTTGGAGCAGCGACAGAAGGACTGGCCACTCAGAGCCTGCCCCACTTGGGGATCCAGTCCACATATACAGCCACCAAAACTAGACTATATTGATGAAGTCAAGAAGTGTATGCTGACAGGAACCTGATATAGCCGTCTCCTGAGAGACTCAACCAGAGCATGAAAAACACAGAGGTGAAATCTAGTAGCAAACCATTGAGCTGAGAATGGTGTCCCTGTTGGAGGAATTTGAGAAAGGATTGGAGGAGTTCAAGGGGCTTGCAACCCCATGAGATACCAACCAACCAGAGCTCCCAGGAGCTAAACTGTTTGATTGCATTGAGAGACGCATGGCTGTAGCTGCATATGTAGCAAAGGATGGCCTTGTTGGGCACCAAAGGGAAGAGAAGCCTTTGGTCCTGTCAAGGTAGTGGAATTTAAGGTGGGATGTGGGAAGGGAGGTGGTTGGGGAGGGGGGACACTACTATAGAAGAAGGGGAAGGGGATGGGATAGGGGCTTTTGCATATGAAACCAGGAAAGGAATAACATTTGAAATTTAAATAAAAAATATCCCATAAAAATGAATTGAGTAAAAGTCCATGCTTAAAGTTTAGTTGATATTTAAATAGCATAATTCATTATTTGCCTTAGGAATATGTTGTAATAATTCCCTAATAACTTTGAAGTAGAATATTGCAGAGATTACTTAATTTAATCTTTTGGGATTTACAGATCCTCCAGAGCTTCAGATCCATTTGTTTTATATCTTCATTCTCATTTACTTGATCATACTGTTTGGGAATCCTGGGATGATAATAATGATTCTTCTGGAGTTCCGACTCAACACTCCCATGTACTTTTTTCTCTATAACCTCTCCTTGATGGACTGTGTTTATGCCTCAGTGATTAGCCCTAGAAGATGGAAAGGTTTCTCACAGGAAAAAGGCCATATCCTTCAATGGGTGTGCTGCCCAGATGTTCTGATTTTTAGCCTTTATTGCTTTTCAAAGTTTGATCCTTGCCTCATTGGTCTATAGCATCTTTCAGCAGTGGGCAAACCCCTGAACTACACTACCAGCATGACAAGTACCACTTGTATTCTAATTGTCACCTGGTGCTACATGTGGAATCTTGCAATCCTCTATCCATGTTGCTCTTGCATTTCACCTATTCTCCTCTCACTCTAATGTCATTAACCACATTTTCTGTGACATTCCCCGATGTGGAAGATTTCTTGTTCTGACACCCACACAAATAAAATTTCACTCCTTATTTAGGCTACAATGGATGTTGTTTTTACTCTCTTAGTTATGTTAAACACATACCTGCTTATTTTCATTGCTATCCTGAGGATGCATTTAGCTGAAGCATAGAGGAAGGACTCCTTTACCTGTGCATCCTATCTCATTACTGTGTCCATCTTCTTTGTTTCCCTTATATTCACGTATTTACAGCCCAGCTCTAGTCACTCCATGGACACAGATTAAATTGCATCTGTGTTTTAAACAATGGTCATTCCTTTGCTGAAACATGCAGTATACAGCTTAAAGAACAAGGAGGTAAAATGCATTTAATTAAGTTATTGGAAAATTAATGTCTTCACTTGATTTAATCAATTAATTCCAAATTATTTTTAATTATTTAAAATACTGGATTTCGATTTTTCTTGAATAGTTTATTTGTAATCATTTCTTGTCTATGATTTCTTTTAACTGTTCCTTTATGAAGGAGGAATGCTTCCCTCATGCATTGAAAATATGATAATTTTATTGTTAATTTTGATTTTATCTTACTAGATTATGATGTCAATTCAATATTTAAATCAAGATTATAATGTTATAGAATTCATAAGCAGTCTTTTTCACAATTTTTTGTGAAGTAAGTTTTCAAGCCAACTTTGTGTGCATGATAATTGTTATACTTTCAATTATTTTATTGTCATAATTATTAGTTACTGTCTTTTTGTAAATAAAATTATATAAATTTCTCTTCAAATTCTTTCCTCTGAATCATAGAAAATACTTCTGCCTGCCCTCTTTTTTATAGAATCATTTTTCATTTATTTTTAAAGTTTAATATATCTGATATAAATCAACTGTTTTTAAATATTACTAATAAAATAATTATGTTGAGATTTTGTTATGCAGAGTTCCAACATCTATCCCAAATAATATTATGTTATGTAGTTTGGGTGATATACAAGTCTTGAATTGTGAGCTTCACTGTTGGCGGGGTTGGAAGCTGGTAGAACCAATCTGGAAGTCAGTCTGGAGGTTCCTCAGAGAATTGGACATAATACTACCTGAGGACCCAGGTTTACCACTCCTGGGCATATACCCAAAAGATGCTCCAACATATAACAAGAACACATGCTCCACTATGTTGATAGCCGCCTTATTTATAATAGCTAGAAGCTGGAAAGAACGGAGAGCTTGAACATTCCTTGAACAGAGGAATGGGTATGCAAAATGTGTTACATTTACCCAATGTACTGCTATTCAGCTATTAAAAGCAACAACTTCTTTATGAAATTCATAGAGAAGTGGACAGAATTAGAAAATATCCTGAGTGAGGTAACCAAATCACAAAATAAAAAACCCAGAACAACAACACCAACAACAAAAGAAACCACATCTTATGCACTCATTGATAATTGGATATTTGCCCAAAAACCTACAGTCCACAAACCACATGAAGCTCAAGAAGAATGATGACCCAGTTTGGGTGCTTCAGTCCTTTCAGTGGGGAACAAATATATTAATAGGAGAAAATATGGACACAAATTTTGGAGCAGAGACTGAAGAAAAAGCCATCCAGAGACTGCCCCACATGGGGATCCAGCTGTTTCCTGAAAGTCTCTGCCATGACATGACAAATACAGAAGAGGATGCTTCCAGCCAACCACTGAACTGAGAATAGGGTGCCCATTGGAGGAGTTAGAGAAAGGATTGATGAGCCAAAATATTTTGAAATCCCAAAAGATCAATACTAACCATCTGGAGCTCCCAGGGACTAAATCACCATCCAGAGAGTACACAAAGACAGACCCAAGACTCCAGCTGCATATGTAGCACTGGATGGCCTTTTGGGCACCAATGGAAGAGAAGCCCTTGGTCTTGACAAGGCTCGACCGCCTTGTGTACAGCTATGTTGGGGCAGGGTGACAGGAAGGGGTGGAGGGATGGTTGGAGGAATACCCTCATAGAAGAATGGGGAGAGAGAAGGGATAGCAAAGTTATGAATGGGAAACCAGGAAAGGGAATAACATTTGAAAGGTAAAGAAAACATATTCAATACATTAAAAAATATGCTGAGCCTAATAGAAAAAGCAAAAAAAAGAAAACTAATAAAAAATTGTGAGTTTAAGTCAAACCAAAACACTAAGTATCCTGATGCTTACTGTTAATGGGAGAATCTCTACTGATGAAAATATAGGAGACAAAAACAACTCATTCTCCCATCTCCACTGCCTGGTGGTCAGAACGTAATTAGAGGTGATGTGAAATGGCATCCGTCTTAAAAAAAAGAAACAAGTATGGTGCTATAAACTGATAAAAAGTTATTTTTTATTTTTCAAAAATATCTCACCTATAATGTTGTCATTCTTGGAAAAAAACAGATTAGTATCAAATGCCTTCTCTGTGGTAGAAAGGTGAATATGTTGAAAACATCAATTCATTCCTCATAGTAATAAGAACATTATTTCATTAACTCTTCATTATTAACTGTGTTTCAACTATATTAATGTAATACATAAGACCAAACAAAATTTAGCCAAAAAGAAGGGAGCAATTGAAATATTTTCTTTGTGAAGTTGCCCTCACATGTAATATGGAAGTTCATGTGTAGCATAAAGCAGAATATTTGCTATCCTGTGTGAAAATAATATATAAAAGTTGTTTCACCTCTAGTAAAATTAATACAGAATTAGTCCATGCCTGTTGGTGCAAGTCTAGCAAAGCGTTTTGTATATATCTTCTTGTTGGACAGTCATTTAGAAGAATTCACACAGAGGTCCATTCTTAATCAACTAAAGAGATTTTATTGTGGGCCAAGCATATTTCTCTGTATAATTTTTTAACCAAAACACTTAGGTTTCTTTGACAACAAGCCTTCATATACAGCATCATCTTCCTTCTATCTACTCAGAATATTGAAGATTTGTAAAGTTGAAAGCTGATGTTTCTTTCTTCAAGAAGTTTTAAACAGAAACACAAAGTGTTCTAGGAAGTCGTTTTTTTCCTAAGCTAAGCATAGAAAAAGTCATTCTCATGTATTTTTTAAAGGTCCAATATTTCAGTGAATATAAATTCACATTTATCTGTAGTTCTGAGAGTCCAAAAATTCAATGTATGAAAGCTGATTCCATTTTACACTAATTTTTGGAATAGATCAAAGAGTTGAGCTCTGACATCCATAGGAAAAGGAGTATTATGAAGAACAAATATTGGCTTTTATGATTCCAGGCCACAAATAATGACTAAATTAAATAACTGAATGCATTTATATTGTGTCTTCATAACCTAGCACTGGTCCTATAGTAATAAAAGGAAATTGAGCCATTCATCAGGCAAAATAGCAGGTCAGAAACATTGCTAGAAAATTTCTATCTCACTGTAGTCATTGTTAGAATAAGTAGCTCTATTCATAAAAACCACAAAATTAGTTATTAGATATGATTTATATAAAAAGTATTAGACATTACTCATTAACTTGTGGTGAACTCTTCTATACTAGAAGGAAATTTATTTTTTTAAAAAAGATTAAATAAAACAAAAAATTAATCAAGAAATGCAATAAACCATCAAGAGAAAATAAATATATCATGGAAAGAGATAATAAGGAAATATACAAACTTTAAAACTTTATTATAAAATCTATATACAATAAGCTTAAAAAGTTAAATTGAGAGATAGTGGCATGATGTTTGTATTTTTTTAAAAACAAAATATTGCTTATCTAAGAATGACAGAAAGCATGAAAGACATGAGTATCATGCCAAATTTTATTACAGATACTTTTATTTTTCCCACTTAGTAAACAATTTACAATAAATTGTCATTGTTGTATCTTCTGTTCAATTTTTTCAGGGCATTTATCATACAATATGTCTTTCTATATTTATTTAGACCTTTGTATTATTACAACTCATAAAATAATAGATAATTTTCTTTTTGCTTAAAATGTGTGTTTATTTACTATAACCATATTTAAACAGAAAAATCCTTTTAACAACTATCTTAGCAATATAGCTAGGAAATCTAAAAGTTTAATTATTCCTCAAAGTCTTAAATGAAATTAAAATATTTATAGAATACTTTCCAAACAAAGCAATCACTTAGTTTGTCCCCTACTTCAATGTATGATATTTTTATTTGAATCTGAACATATCCTCATTAACATTTTTGAGAAAATAATCTGAATGTCCATTTTAATAGAAAATTATTTGTAATATCATCTGCCAAGGTAATCTCAAATAAACAGTGTACTTTAAATATCTTTCATGTTTTTAATCCCAGAACTAAACTGTTTTTGTAAAAAATATAAAACTGAGGAAAATCATATTTAAACATAGGAACCTGTGAAGGTCCAGAGACCTGAAAAAATGGAGCCATGTTTTCAGTGCCAGGCATCCCTACCCTCTTGTTTAGAAAGCCTTAATTCCAATTTGCAAGCTGTTCGTTACTAACAAGGGATGCATGTCAGTGATGCACTCTGAGGTTATTGTACCATGCTGGTCATTGTTGTGTTTCATAGTCATAGCTAGGTTGTCCTGTTGTTTGTATCACTCCTTTGGATGCAAACTCTTTTGAACTGAAACTATGATAGTCCTCCTGGAAGTGCCTTTCAGGCTAAATCCAGTTTGGGAGACTTTGAGCCTTGTGTCTGAAGTACATGATACCTTCATTAATCATGCTAATCTTTCACATCTGTGGTCAAAGCAAAGTACATGACCAACAGCTACAATTTTGGGAAAGCCTCTTGGACAGTCCTGATCAAAAACTCAAAAGAGGGCCTCTTCTGCATTTGTTGAGGCTTTGTAAGATAAAAATGAATGTGGTGGGAACATTCTTGGTCTAGACTGAAGAAATGATAATTAAGCTAGATGTGTATGTTTGTACATATAACTTACATGTTCTACAAGGCTATTTAATTACACAGTTAATAGTGAGATTGATTATGACATTCTTTGGTACCATTAGTGTTGTTTTAACTGCTCTCTCCTTCAGTTATATTTTTGCTTCTCCCAACACAGACTTTTCTTAAAAATCCTTGCTTCAAAATAAATTTGAAAAGAAAGGATTTATTTTTAATCACAAAGAAAGCATTTCATTGCCATAATATGTTTGCACTAGTAATAGATATCAGAGCTTGATAAATGCTAGGGAAATTCTGTTCTTTGAACCACATCTCAGACTCATTTCTTAGTCAGTTTTCACATATACACTGTGTCCTGGCCCATAAAAACGTATTTATACAAAACTCTTAGCTAAGATGTGTATTTTGAGATTTTAGTGAAAAAATTATTTTTGTTGCCAAACTTGACTGTCAGTCAAATGACAGGGTCTCTTTCTTCTGACAGTCCTATCCACCTATGGCCCCCTAAGTTTTTTTCATCCAAATTCAGATACAGTATCCTTCTCTGTTTCCAAAAAGTTTAAGCAAAAAGCCAATTAGAAATAAAAGGGCAATAGATGTATTCATTCATATACACTGCCTTTCTTTATATGTATGCAAAGTTTCTACCACTGCCTTAAAATGGGTAAAAGCATAAACACAGTTCTGTTTCATAGTAAAGCTCCACAAATCATGGTAGAATATTACTCCAGATAGAAAGCGATAATTGTTTAAGCCAGTGCTATAGAAATAAAAGTCTCCATTAACTAATATTTGTCACTCTATTTCCTAGCACAAAAGTAAGTGCTATTTTATAAGTGTATAGATAATTTGAAGAAACTACAGATTTTAACCATTGTAATATCAGTAATGTAATTAATATTGTAATAATAATGAATATTATGACCTACTAGAGTTGTATAAAATACCCTATGCCAGAAAATGGAACTCAACATTACACCAACACTAGGAACCACTTGTAGGAGCTACTGCAATTTAATTTGATCTGCAGCATCCAAAATAAATGGACTGTCCCTACTCTTCACCTAGAACATCTTCCTACATACAACTCTGTATTAGACAGAAAGTTGAAATCTGTGTACAAGATATGGCTCAAACTTCAAGTCACCTGGTAAGGCTTGACTAGTTTGTCTTTTATTTGTCTTATTAGAGTTACATTTCACAGCAATTCTGAAATGACATTGATAGAGCCCTTTTTGAAGCAGTTGGGTTAAACCTTTTGGGGTTATCAAATAGCCCTGAGCTTCAGGTCCCTTAATCATTTTAATATACTATATATGATCATGCTAGAGAACCATGGGATGATTGTGGCAGTTCTACTAGATTCCCAACTTCATAAACCCATATATTTTTTCTCAATAACCTCAGTAGTCACTCCCAAGGTAATGGACAGGCTTTTAACAAGAAATGACATTATATCCTACAAAGCATATGGTTCCTACCTGTTCTTCTTTATAACATTTATTATTGTTATGATCAGGTATTTGGGGAGGAGGGACTGAAGATCTGAGGGCCAGCAGAAAGAATTGAAACAGGTAAGCTTGGGAAGTAGGTGGTGGAGGGACATTCTAGAATTTATCCGAGATCTAGGAGGTGAGAGACTCTCTGGATTCAAAGGGAGGGACCTTAGATGAAATGCCCTACAGTGAGAGAGGGAACTTGTAGAGCCCACCTCCAGCAGAAAGACAGGGCATTATGTGAGGGACAGGGTTGACACTCTTCAGTCAAAAACTATGACCCACAATTGTTCTGAAAAAACTGAAGGGACCAAAGCAGGGAAGAGCCTGAGAAAAAGGAAGTCCAGCAAAAGGACCAAATTGGGACCCAGCTCAAGGGGAGACACGAGGACTTGATATTATTACTGAGGTTATAGTGTGCTCACAAAATGGGCCTATCATCACTGCCCTCTGAAGAACCAACAAGCAATTGAAAGAGTCAGCTGAAGATATTTACATCCAATCAATGGACAGAAGCTGCTGACCCCTGTTGTTGAATTAGGGATGAGCTGGAAGAAGCATAGGATGAGGGCAGCCCTAAAGGAGAGCCAGCAATCTCCATTAACCTGGAACCTCGAGATCTCTCCGACACTAGACCAGTAACCAAGTAACATATACCAGCTTATATGAGGCTCCCAACACATTTACAGCAGAAGACTGCCGGGTCTGGACTCAGTCAGGGAAGATGCACCTCAAGAGATTGGAGGCCCCAGAGAGTGGGGAGGTCTGATCAGATGGGCGTGGTGTGTTGCAGATATCCTCATGGAGACGGGGAGAGATTTAGGATGTGGAACATTCAGAAGGTGGACCACGGGGGGGATAAAATCTAGACTGTAAATAAAGATAAGTCCATGTATAGTCTTTTGGTAGTGGTTTTGTCCCTGGAAGCTCTGATTGGTTGGCATTATTGCTTTTATAGGTTTGAAATCTCCTTCAATTATTTCAATATTTTTCCCCAAAAGGGGATCCTGTGGGGCAGGTTCTGAATGGCCATCCCTTCAGTCGCTGCTGTAAACTTTGTTTCCATATACCCCCCTTCTATGGATAATTTTTTCCCTTTTAAGAAGGAGTGGGAGCACCCTCATTGTGGTTATCCTCCTTCTTGAACTTCATGTTGTCTATGCATTGCATCTTGGGTAATTCGAGATTTTTGGCTAACATCTACTTACCAATGAGTGCATACCAAGTGTGGTTTTCTTTGTGATTGTGTTACCTTACTCAGGATGATATGTTCTAGTTCATTCCATTTGCCTATGAATTTCATGAAGTCATTGTTTTGAAAGCTGAGTAGTAATCCATTGTGTAGATGTACCACATTTTTTGAGTCCATTCCTCTGTTGAAGGACATCTGGGTTCTTTCTAGCTTTTGGCTCTTATAAATAAGGCTGCTTTGAACATAGTGAAGCATGTGCCTTTGTTGTATGTTGTATGTCTTTGTTGTTTGTATATATGTATGTATATTTTGGGTATGTGCCCAAGATTTTTATAGCTGGGCCCACAGGTAGTGGATTGTCTAGTTTTCTGAGGAATCTCCAGACTGATTTCCAGAGTGGTTGTACCAGTTTACAATCCCACCAACAATGGAGGAGAGTTTCTCTTTCTCTACATGCTTGCCAGCATCTGCTGTCACCTGAGTTTTTTATCTTAACTATTATGACTGGTGTGAGGTGGAATCTCAGGGTTGTTTTGATTTGCATTTCCCTGATGACTAAGGATGTTGAACATTTCTTTAGGTGATTTTTGACCATTCAGTAATCCTCAGCTGAGAAGGTTTTGTTTAGATCTTTACCCCATTTTAACAGGGTTATTTGGCTCTCTGGAGTCTAACTCCTTGAGTTCTTTGTATATTTTGGATATTAGCCCTCAATCAGATGTAGAATTGGTAAAGATCATTTCCCAATCTGTTGGTTCCTGTTTTGTCCTAATGACAATGTCTTTTGCCTTACAGATACTTTGCAGTTTTATGAGGTCCTGTTTGTTGATTCTTGATCTTAGAGCATGAGCCATGGGTGTTTTGTTCAGAGAATTTTCCCCAGTGCTCATGTGTTCAAGACTCTTCCCCACTTTTTCTTCTAGTAATTTGAATGTATATGGTTTGATGTGGGGTTATACTTTTTATATTGACTTTATTGGATGTTGTTTTCACTATGTTCATTACCTCGAACTATTTAAAGCTTAGGTTTATTACTAACCTGAGTATGCACTTAGCTGAGGAGCAGAGAAGGCTTACTTCTCGTATGCATCCTGCCTTACTATTGTGTCTATCTCTTTTGGAACTATCATCATCATGCACTTAAGCCAAACTCAAGTTATCTCATGAACACAGACAAAACTACTTCATAGTAACCTTGAATTAGCTTGTCTAGAGCCTAAAGAACAAGATATCAAGAGTGTATTCAATAAGGCTATGGGAAAATTAAAGTCAAAATTTAGCTAAGAAAATTAATTAATAAATTGGCTCTAAACAATAAAAATTTCATTAAATAATTATTGTCTCATAATAAGATTTCCTAAATTACTTCTTGCTATATTTTTTATTCCTTTCCACATGATAATTGCATTCTTTTGATAAAAGCAACAAAGTAGATTTTTTTGTGTTTTATAGAAATAAAAAGAAATTCAATTCTGTAATTGTAACAATTGGTATGAAGTTTTGTTTTCAAAACATGTGCTAATCCCACATGTCAATTACCTTTTCAATTACAAATATTTAAAATAACTGATTTTATTTTTTTCAAATTATGCTTTATTTATTTGCTATGCACATATGATTGTAAGTGCATGCTTACATTTAGAAGCAGCATTTGCCCAACCAGTTTGGAATATAATCTCTTAGAACTATAAACTCAAAAAAAAAGCTTTTCTCTATAAGTTCTTTTTAGTCATGATATTTTATCACACCAACAGAAAAGTGACTAATACCACTCATTTTGTAGAGAAAGTGTGAATGAGGTAGAAGGCTCTGACCTCATTATCTGAAATGCTTTTGCTGTGGAAAAAAAGACAAAGAACTTTATGAGCCCCTAACAAGGACCACTGACTCTCAGATAAAAAGGTATCTTGTCTAAGATATTAAGTAAATTGTACTTACTTATATCAAAAAAGATACAATCACAGAGACACTTCAATCAAGACTGCTAAAGGCAGTAACTATAATGAGCATACATAGAATTAATATGATATATAACCTAAAATTCTCTATACCACACTCTTCTGAATAATATTCACATCAAATCCACCTTGCAACTGTCTTTACTAAAATGATATTTTGAACATTTGCACTTGCAGTAAGACACATTTTAATATGGCATTGAGAAAAAGAAAGAGAGGGGCGTGAGGAAGACCTTTGAATCACACACACACACACACACACACACACACACACACACACTTTAATATAACTCTACTTTGAAAAGCTTTTTATTGTCTCATCAGACTTCTCTTATTTTTAATAGATTTTTATAGAATTTTTTATTTATTTACATTTCAAATTCCCCTGTTCTAGTTTCTGCTCTCCTCCTTCCCCTGCTTCTATGTGAAGGCACAACCACCCACCTACCAACTCTTTTTTTTTTATTAACTTGAGTATTTCTTATATACATTTCGAGTGTTATTCCCTTTCCCGGTTTCCGGGCAAACATCCCCCTCCCCCCTCCCCTTCCTTATGGGTGTTCCCCTCCCAAACCTCCGCCCATTCCCGCCCTCCCCCCAACAGTCTAGTTCACTGGGGGTTCAGTCTTAGCAGGACCCAGGGCTTCCCCTTCCACTGGTGCTCTTACTAGGCTATTCATTGCTACCTATGAGGTCAGAGTCCAGGATCAGTCCATGTATAGTCTTTAGGTAGTGGCTTAGTCCCTGGAAGCTCTGGTTGCTTGGCATTGTTGTACATATGGGGTCTCGAGCCCCTTCAAGCTCTTCCAGTTCTTTCTCTGATTCCTTCAATGGGGGTCCTATTCTCAGTTCAGTGCTTTGCTGCTGGCATTCGCCTCTGTATTTGCTGTATTCTGGCTGTGTCCTTGGTTCGGATGTCTGGAGGTAGGTTACCCACGTAGATGCGGCAGTCGTTGTTCCCTGCCGGGCCACAAATTACACCACCTCCTGACATGGCGGCGACGAAAAGCGCGGACTCGAAAAGAGGCCTTCCCACCTACCAACTCTTAACTGCATGATGTGGAGTTCAATTTCATTGGAGCTAGTCAGAGCAATTAGAAAACAAAAGAAGGTGAAAGGGATAAAATTAGAAAGGAAAAAGTCAAAATATCACTCTTTGAAATGATATGTTACTATCATTAAATAACCCTAGAAATTATCCAAGAGGACTCCTAAACATGATCATCAACCTCAGCAAAGTGTGTGGATATAAAATTAATTCAAATAAATCCATAGCCGTCCTCTACTCAAAGATCAAACAGGCTGAGAAAAAAATTAAGAAAATAACATGCTTCACAATAGTCACAAATAATATAAAATACCTTGGTTTGACTCTAAAGAAGGAAGCAAAAGATCTATATGACAAAAAATTTCAAGTCTCTGGGGAGAGAAATCTCAGAAGATTTAAAAGTCTCCCATGCTCCTGGGTTGACATGAATAATGTAGTAAAAAGTGTCTTCTTGCTGAAAGGAATCTACAGATTGATTACCATACTGATCATAATTCCAAATCAATTCTTCATAGAGTTAGAAATACCAATTTTCAAATTCATTTGGAAGAACCAAAAACCCAGGATTTTGAAAACAATTCTCAAAAATAAAAGAAATTCTGGGGAAATTACCTTGCCTAAGGTCAAGATTTATTAGAGAACAATCATGATAAAAACTGCAAGGTATTAGTACAGAAGAAAGCAAGTTGATGAATGGAACAAAACCACATGTGGTCCATATATATGCAGCTATGCAAACTAGATAAGCTTGGTGAAGATAAGAAGTAAATGCTGAGAGGAGTTGAATATAGATGCCTCCTGAGAAGCAGAGCCAGAGCATGTCAAATACAGAGGTGAATGCTAGCAGCAAACCACAGAACTAAGAACAGGATCCCCATTGGAGGTATTAGAGAAAGGATTGAAAGAGCTGAAGGGGCTTGCAACCCCATAAGAAGAATAATGCCACCCAACAAGAGCTACCAAGGACTAAACCACTACCCAAAGGCTATACATGTGCTGACCCATGTCTTCAGCTGCATATGTAGCAGAGAATGGCCTTGTTGGGCACCAAAGGAAGGAGAAGCCCTTGGTCCTGTCAAGAATCCATGGCAAGAGAAAGCACACAATTCTTGTGTGGGAGACAGTGTGCCTGTCACCACCTTTTGTAATCATAGAGGCCTATGAGATGGGGTCGTGGTTCTCACCTGAGAGTGATGAGAGAGACTGAAAGAGAAGAAAATATCATCCTGAGTGAGGTAAACTGGTCACAAAAGAACACACATGGTGTGTACACACGGATAATGGATATTATCCCAAAAGTTTGTAATACCTAAGAAAAAATTCACAGATCATGTGAAGATCAAGAAGGAATGCAAAAACGAGGATGCTGGATTCCTTCTTAGATGGAAGAACAAAATACTCATAGAAGGAAATACAGGGACAAATAGTGGAACAGGGACTGAAAGAAAGGTCATCCAGAGCCTGCCCCAACTGGGGATCCACCCCATATGCAGCCACCAAACCTAGTTACTATTGCTGATATTAAGAGTGCTTGCTGACAGGAGCTAGATTTGGTTGTCTCCTGAGAGAATCTGCCAGAGTCCTACTGATACAGATGAGGATACTTGCAGCTAACCATTGGGCTGAACAAGGGACCCCAGAGGAAAAGTTAAAGAAAAGATGGAAGAAGCTGAAGGGGTTTAAAATCCTACAGGAAAAACAACAATATCAACTAAACAGATCTCACCAGAGCTTCCAGAAACTAAACCACCAACCAATGGGTACACATGGAGGGATCCATGACTCCAGTCACATATGTGACAGCAACATTGTCCTGCATCAAGAAGAGTTGTTTCCCCAGTGCAGGTGAACACCAGGCCAGTGAGGTTGAAGTGAGTGGGTGGGAATGAAAGCATCCTCAGAGGAGGAGGATGGAGGGTGGAGAATGGGAGAGGGCATAAAGAGGATAATATTTGAAATGTAAATACATAAAATCTCCAAGAAAAATAAAATACTGAAAATTATGTAAAAATTAAAAAGCATAATAAAAGCTATAGTACTGTAAAAAAAAATGCACACACCTATGATCACTTGATCTTTGACAAAGGAACTAAAACCATCCAGTGGGAAAATAACAGCATTTTCAACAAATAGTGCTGGAGTAAGTTGCAGTCCACATGTAGAAGAATTCAAATCAATCCATTCTTATCTCCTTGTACAAAGATCAAGTCCAAGTGGATCACGAACCTCTACATAAAACTAGATGCACAGAAACTAATAGACGAGAAAGTGGTAAATAGCCTCGAAAACAAAGTCATGGAAAATTTTCTGAACTGAAAACCAATTGCTTATGCTCTAAGATCAAAAAGTGACAAATGGGACCTCATAAAATTGCAAAGGTTTTGTAAGGCAGCACACTGCCAGGATAAAACAGCAAACAACAGATTGGTAACAGATGCTTACCAATCTTACATCTGATAGCAAATATCCAATATATAAAAAGAACTCAAGAAGTGAGACTCTAGAGAACCAAATAATCCTATTAAAAATGGAGTACCAAGTTAAACAAAGTAAGCTCAAGTGAGGAATATCAAGTGATGGAGAAGCACCTAAGGAAATGTTCAAGATCCTTGAGTTGATCCTTCCATGTTTATGTGGGATTTCTGTCATTTTGGTTGTTATTTAAGACCAGACTTAGTCTGTGCTGATATGATAGAATGCGTGGGATTATTTCTATCTTCTTGTATCTGTTGAGCCCTGTTTTGTGACTGGTTATATGATCAATTTTGGAGAAGGTACCATGAACTGCTGAAAATGTATATGCTTTTGATTTAGGATGATTTGTTTTACAAATATCGGTTACATCCACTTTGTTTTTATTTCAATGATCTGTCCATTGGTGAGAGAGTGGTGGTGAAATCTTCCACTATTATTGCATGAGATACAATGTGTACTTTGAGCTTTAAAAATGTTACTTTTATGATTGTAGGTTCCTTTGCATTTGGAGCATTGGTATTCAGGATTAAGAACTCATCTTGGTGGATTTTTCCTTTGATGAATATGAAGTGTCGTTCCTTATATTTTTTTTATAACTTTGGCTGAAAGTCAATTTTATTCTATATTAGAATGGTTACTCTATCTAGTTTCTTGGGACCATTTGCTTATAAAATTGCTATCCAGCCATTTACTGTGAGGTAGTTTCTGTCTTTTAAATTGAGGTGTGTTTCCTGTGTGTAGCAAAATGATGGGCTCTCTGTACATATCCAGTGTGTTAGTCTATGTCTTTTTCTTGGGAAATTGAAATCTTTTATGGTAAGAGATATTAATTAATAGTGATTTTTGTTTCCTGTTATTTTCATTGTTAGAGGTAGAATTATGTTTGTGTGTTTTGGGGGTTTCTTGCAAGAAGATTATGCTTTTGCTTTTCCTAGGGTGTAGTTACCCTCCTTGTGTTGGAATTTTCCATCCCATCAACTCTCCTTTGTAGGGATGGATTTGTGGAAAGATATTGTAAGAATTTGGTTTTGTCATGAGATATCTTGTTTTCTCTATCTATGTTAATTGAGTTTTACTGGATATAGTAGCCTAGGCTGGCATTTGTGTTTGCTTAGGCTCTGTATGACATGTGCCTAGAATCTTCTTGCTTTCACAGTCTCTGGTGAGAAGTCTGGTGTAATTCTCATAGGTCTGCCTTTACATGTTACTTGACCTTGTTCCCTTACTGCTTTTAATATTCCTTCTTTGTTTTGTGCATTTGGTGTTTTGACTATTATATGACTAGAGGAATTTTTTTTAGTCCAATCTATTTTGAGTTCTGTAGGATTCTTCTATGACTACAGGTATCTGTTTCTTTAGGTTAGAGAAGGTTTCTTCTATAATTTTGTTGAAGATACTTAGTGGCCCTTTAAGATGAGAGTTTTCAGTCTCTTCCATACCTATTATCCTTAGCTTTGACTTTCTTATTGTTTCCTGGAATTCCTGGATGTTTCAGGTTAGGAGCTTTTTGTGTTTTAAATTTTCTTTGATGGTTGTGTCAATATTTTCTATGGTATCTTTTGCCTCTGATATTCTTTCTTCAGCTATTCTATTCTGTTGGTCATGCTTGCATATGTGAGTCCTGATCTCTTTCTAGGATTTCTATCAACAAGGTTTTCTCCCTTTGTGAATTATTTATTTTATTCTATTTCCATTTTTAGATCCTGGATGGTTTTGTTCAATTCATTCACCTCTTTCTTTGTGTTTTCCTGTAATTCTTTAAGGTATCTTTGTGTTTCCTCTTCAAGGGCTTCCACGTGTTTTCCTGTACTGTCTTGTATATCTTTAAGGGAGTTATGGCCTTCTTAAAGTGCTCTATCATCAGCATGATATGTGAATTTAAATCCAAATCTTGCTTTTCTACTGTGTTTTTATATCCAGTGTTTGATTTGGTGGGAAACCTGGTTTCTGATGCTGCTAAGTCATCTTGTTTTCTGTTACTTAGGTTCCTGCACTTGCCTCTTGCCATCTGGTTATCTCTAGTGTCAGCTGGTCTTGTAGTCTCTGACAGTGCCTTGACCCTCCTGTAAGCTGTGTGTCAGCACTTCTGGAGACTGACTTTCTACCAGTAGGATCTGGGTACAAAGAACTGTGTTACAGGGTCAACTTCAGGCTCAGAGGGAAACCTCTATTATTCTTGCCCAGACTTCTCTTCTGTTCCTATGTCCACAAGGCTGCACTCAGGGTCTTCTTCATCCAGGAATGTGAGCAATAGTGGTGGTTTCCCCAGAGCTCTCAGGATTGTCCACACTTCTGAAGGTCCTGCTTTGTTCTTCACAGGATCTATGTACAGAGAATTGTGGGACCAGGTCAGCTATGGGGGCCGGCAGAAACTGGAAGCCATGCTTCATTTTTTGATTTTATTTTTAGTGGGTATTGTATTTATTTATATTTCAAATGTCATCCCCTTTCAGCCCTCTGCCTTACCCCATCCATTCTCCCTCTACTTCTATGAAGATGCTGCCACTCCCACCCACCCACTCCCACATCAATCACCTATCATTCCCCAACACGGGGGAAACATGTCCTCACAGAACCAAGGGCTTCTCCTCTTACTGATGCCAGATAATGCTATCCTCAGCTATATACGTGGTTGGCTTCATGGGTGCCTCCACATGTACTCATTGGTTGGGTGGTTTATTCCCTGGGAGCTCTGGGGGAATTAGGTTGGTTGATATTGTTGTTCTTCCTATGGGGTTGCCAACTGCTTCAACTTATTCAGTCTTTTCTCTACCTCCTCCATTTTGGTTCCTGTCCTCTGCTTCTTAACTCAGGGTTCTTAGACTACTATCCCTTCTCTCTTTAAGAAAACTAACTTTGCATCATTTTTCTCTTCATGAAACTAATTCCCTATTAAATTTATAAATCCATGTTTTGCTTATGTACAGATCTCTGAAAATAAACTCCCCACGCAGACTCCAATGTGTTAAGGAGCTGTGTCTTTAATGTTACTGAAAGTTTCACAGTGCAACACGAGATCAGATAAACAATCAGTTCTCTTGATTTTTCAAAGAAATAAAGGATCTATACATTATTATGACATGATCTATTGTATTATTTAAAAACTGCAAAGTCATATTTATGATGTTCTCAAAGCCAAAATTATAGATATATAAGGTAATAAATATGCAAATTATACATTAAATGTTCATTTCATTATATGTATCTATATTATATTCACAAATTATGTGCTTTACCTCTATTCATAATGTATAGCTCTTTTAAATATTAAAATTGATAAGAAAAAATTAAAGCAGATTATATTTTTGGTGGTAAAAAGAAAAGTGGATATTTTCTTGAACAAAAAGGATGAAAGAAAATTTTATGCTAAGATCATACAAAGGCTCTTGTGTGACAGCTATATACTGACAGAGAGGAAGAATATTATCAAATATATTTAAAATTGAAAAATTTATACAACTAAGCCACTACCCAAAGACTATACATGGACTGACCCTGGGCTCCAATCTCATAGGTAGCAATGAATAGCCTAATAAGAGCACCAGTGGAAGGGGAAGCTCTTGGTCCTGCCAAGACTGAACCCCAAGTGAACGTGACTGTTGGGGGAGGGTGGTAATGGGGAGAGGATGGGGAGGGGAAGTCCATTTAGAAGAGGAGAGGGAGGGGTTAGGGGGATGTTGGCCCGGAAACCAGGAAGGGGAATAACAGCTGAAATGTAAATAAGAATACTCAAGTTAATAAAGATAAAAAAAATCTATATATTCTCAGGAAATGAAAAGAACGATGAACAAAATACTTTACTCCACAGGGAAAAAAAAGAAAAAAAATATACAAAAACATATAATAATAAAAACTACAAAAATTATGCTACCATATATTAAGAGATTTTGATTAATTTTAATATTCATATTCTTCCGAACTTGTGTCTAGCCCAGTAATTTGATACAGGCTTTAATACCTGAGATTCTCTCCCCCAATATACTCATAAATCTTCACAGATAATGTATTACTGGCTTCTGAAGTGCTAGTTTGGATGAGAAGTGTAGAATCATGAAACTCTAGAGATCATGGCATTGCTCCCAATGAGATATTTACAAATCATGTCATCTTAAAATTTAGGATGCAAAACACAAGACTTGATTCCATTTCACAGCAGAGTTCCACAGATATGAAAGAAAATTAACTCCATAAGGAAATTCTTCCCTAAATGTGGGTGCTGTTGATGTGTAAGCTTTACAGGTCCATAACC
The DNA here is from genome assembly GCF_021556685.1 of Rattus norvegicus. NCBI lineage: Eukaryota > Metazoa > Chordata > Mammalia > Rodentia > Muridae > Rattus > Rattus norvegicus. The sequence goes on from NC_141534.1 coordinate 223,054,157, forward strand.
ATGTTTGCAGCCTTTCCTCCACCCTGTCACTTTAAAGGACAACAGTTAAGTACTTCAGAACAAGCAACTTGCATAGTACTCTCATATACTCTTTTTGAGGCTCAGAGAATATAGTAGAGGAAATGGGCAGGATGAATCTAACAGCTTGAGACTAGTGATTAGAAATGGATTAGGTGGAACAAAGTTACATGGACAGAAGGAATTGAGTTGGTGCTCTTGACTTGCCTTCTTGTCTATGCTTGAAGTATAGGGTTTGATATGGTTTGGAGGAATTTGGATATGGTATAGGAGGATCCTTCATGTTGAGGGATGATAGCCACACAAGGCTAGGACCCTATGTGGGTGGTACTCAAACTAGGTTTGGGGATTTGTGGAGAAGATGTGAACAGGTATGTTAAGGAAAGTCAATGGAGAAGAATGTAGAAAGTCTCAAGGATATTGGGGGTTCTTATGGAAGAATAGGAGGAAGAATTGCTGCTCATAAGAGTACAGTTACTCCATGGGAAGATGGACAGAATCAAATAACCTGAACCTGCAGGGTTCTCAGAGTCTGAACCAATAACCAAAGAACTTAGTGGGCTATTCCAAGGCCTCCATGCACATATTTAGAGTATGTACTGCTTGGATTTCATGTGGGTATTGAACAACTGGAACAGGTGTTATCCAAACATCTGCTCTCTATATATGGGATATATTCTTCTAGCTCGGCTTCATTGTCCGGCCTTGGTGGGAGAGGAAGCACTGACCTTCACATAGATTTGAAATATCAGGGTTTGGGAATACCCACTTGCTCAGTAGAGTAGTGGAGAGGGAATGGGGGAAGGATTGTGGGAGGAGGAAAACAATTAATGGACTTTAAAGTTGGTTTCTTGTTTGTTTGCCATTTCTCTGTTCAACCTGGGTGTCGAAACCTTTGTTTTATAACTGGTTTTTTTTCATCTGAGTGTATATTATCCAATATCTTCATATATGCTGTTAGACAAAATGCAAACACTATATTCTGCAATCTACATCAAGATTAAAAACCAATATAAGTTCATTAGTCTCTAGAGTCACACACTTACCTGTACTATTCCCCATGAGATTCAGCTTCTAGATATAGCTTCTAGTTATTATTATATTGGAAATATTATAAGACAAGATTCTACTTGACAACAGAGCTCTACCAGTAAAGAAGAATAGCAAGATACTTTCCTAGTTATGTCTGTTAGGTCAATGCACTGGATACGAAATATCACACAGCCTTCCTTTTTACTCCTATTTTTCTGTTTCTAGCACCACAGTAAGTATTAAATAAGTAATAAAAACATGTAAATATAGATAGGCATAACTATGAATCCCAAGCTATTTCATTCTGATTTATAGATAACAAAGAAATAAGTGAAATTAATATCTAAGATGTTAAAACAACAGGTCCAGAGATCCATGATAATTTGTAATCTTCTCACACTTGTCCCATTGTTCTTATTACAAAGATGCTGCATTAGAACAGTCAGAATTCCACTCTAAAGACTTTTAGATCCCTCTGGTTTCATTCCAGAGGGAAACCATGTTCTAATTTTCTAATTAAAATGTACTACAGGATCAGACAATCTCAGCTCACTTTTAATTTAATAAGGCTGTAGAACTTTCAACATCCATTTACATATATCAGTTACAAGTTTCTGTTTCCTGAGAATATCAACTTTTAGACATAAATATTATGAGCTGCCATTGAGAAGATAACAGTTAAATATAATCAAGGTATGGAGGGTAATGGCTCTGACTTACATGATTTAAAATATTATGCTTTATACTTTCAAAAATTTACACATCCGTTTTAATATTAGTACAGGTATATCCCATAAGAGAAAGGATTATTTGAATACTGGTCATTTAAAAAATAAATTATATTATCTATGCCTTGAATATAAGAGGTTATTAATGAAGAGAAATAAGTATGTCTAAGATTTTCAAGTTGAAAGTTGCTCCCTAGTTAAGGAAACTCATATGAAATCATAGCTGCATTTTTAAGTGCCGTGCAATCTATCATGGTAATGGTACAAGATATACATTGTAATATACTGTATTTGAGGTTACACATTATGTAGAGAGACAAAAGGTAGATATTCATTAGTTTCTACCCTATTCTCCCTCAAACACAAATATAACAAACTTGTGTGGTGGTGAAAATAGCAGCATATGTAAAATAAAATAAAACCCATAAGATATAATGAAAGCATTTAAAAATATTTCTACTTTTTGAAAACCTAGGACCTCATATTTTCAAGCAAAGTATTACTGTGGTATATCTAAACTTCACAATGAACATGCCCTATACATCAGGGAGTTATCATCTAGTCCAATGTTAAGAAAAAATAATTTAAGAAAGACCTTAGGAACTTAGTTATAAAACTGAGTACTCATGAAGCAGCACTTAAAATTACAGCATAGCCCCAACTAGTGTGTTACAGTAATTGGAAGTATTAGAGATGGGAAGTGCATAAGACAGGTTTTGTTACTAGCAAAAAGGAAAGAATAATTGGATGTTCCTATATTGGCTCTAGTTTTAAGTAAGATTCTGATGCACTACTCAGAAAATATGCTTATAAGATTTTGCAAAAAACAAATCAGTCCTATGTATGTTACTGAAAACATATTTTCATTTATGAGAAAACTGAAATGTGACATAGGTTTATAATAGGGAACACTATTGGCAGCAATGAAGTGACAGTTTCCATTTGAGCACTACCAGGTAAGTAACTTCATTTCAGTCATTCCTACCAAGAATTCAGATTAAACCATTTAACACTGGAAATGAAGCTGACATATTAATAAGAGCATGTGAACATACTTAAAATTGCTTGGTGATATTCAGATATATTTTTTCACCTTAGGAGCATATTGTAATTCCTATATGATGCAGAATAATTCAGAACTGACTGAATTTATTCTTGTTGGGTTAACAGATGTTCAATTTCTGCAAGTTCCTTTATTTATTATCTTCACTCTCATTTATTTGACCACATTGGTTTGGAATCTTGGGATGATTTTGTTGATTATCTTGGACTCCCGACTCCACACTCCCATGTACTTTTTCCTCAGTAACCTCTCCTTTGCAGACTGTGTTTATGCCTCAGCTGTCACTCCCAAGGTAATAGAAGGGTTTCTCACAGAAGATAAGATCATATCCTACAATGCATGTGCTGCTCAAATGTTCTTCTTTGGAGTCTTTGCTATTATTGAGAGTTTTCTCCTGGCCTCAATGGCATATGACCGTCATGCAGCAGTGTGCAAACCCTTGCATTATTCCACCACCATGACAACTATGATATATTCCCTGCTTCTTGCTGGATCATATGTCAGTGGAGTCTTACAATCTTCCATCATGTTGCTTTCACTTTCCATCTTTCCTTCTGTCATTCCAATGTGGTAAATCACTTTTTCTGTGATATTCCCCCACTATTATCTCTTTCTTGCTCCAGTATTTACACAAATGAAATTGTAATGTTCATGTTGGCAGCATTCGATGTTGGTTTTACTCTGTTGGTTATCTTGACTTCTTACTTACTCATTTTTGTTGCAATTCTGAGAATGAACTCTGCTGAGAGCCGGAAGAAGGCCATTTCCACCTGTTCTTCCCACCTTACCACAGTTTCCATTTTCTATGGCACAATTATCTTCATGTACTTACAGCCCAGCTCCAGTCACTCCATGGACACTGACAAAATGGCATCTGTGTTCTACACTATGGTCATCCCCATGCTGAATCCTATTGTATACAGTCTGAGAAATAAAGAAGTCAAGAATGCATTCAAGAAGGTTGCTAGAAAAGCTTTGTCTTCATTGGGATTAGTCAATTAGTTGTTAAGTATCTTGAAGTTCAGGGTATATTGTTTATAAGTATTTTCTGTTCATCCCTTTTGGATTCTAACAATATACAATTCGTTTTTGATATTATTATAAAATTAGTTTCTTTAATTTAAAAATTTAGATTATAATCCTAGATGTTAGAATAGTCAACACTGTACCACTTTTCATGGGATAACTGCTGCTGTGCAATTATTTCCTCTGAATTGAAACACTGAGTACTTGAGAGATTAGGGAGATTATAAGACTCAGGAAGTAAATAATATTACAAAGCTCAGATGTGTCACAAAATTTAAGTTTCAGGATGTCAATGAAACTTACCAGGTTTCTGAGCTTATAAATTAATGAATCATTAAGGCTCATCTATAGAACCATAACAATACAGTAATGCTAGAGATAGAAGAATTTCAAACCAAACTTCCTGAAAGTTGCTTAATGAGATATAGCAATTCATATTTTTCCTGAATGGTCACCCATTATGGTTGGACTTTCTAACAATGTATCTCTATTAGATACATTCATTTTCCTGCAGGAAACTCCTTACTGGTATTCATGTTAAGTATAAATATGACTAAACTTATTGTTTCAGCAAGATAGACTTTCACAGAATTATCTAATCTGTATGCCATTGGCAAATTCTCTAGATTGACTGGACATATCTTTACATCTCAGTCACAAAACAGTTACTTTTATAGCAAACCATGACTAGGTAGATAAATAGATCAATAGATACCAGATTTATAGACTCGTTTTTACAAGTTGTATTGGTTCCTTGAATGTTCTGTACAATGTTTTTGCCATATTCACCCTTGTCAATTAACCTTCCCTTCATTTATACCCATCTATTTTATGCAATTTTTTTATCTGACTAAGATCAAATTTATGATCCCTAAATAAGCTTTGATGTGTAGCCTCCTATAGTAGTATGGGCAACCTAATAGTAGCTACAGTGTTAGAAAAGAACAACAAGAACAACAACAGCAACAACATTAAACTACTAAACAATAAAGAAACAAAAAAGCTTCACTTTCTTCCATCAGCTATAAAATGGTAATATCTTTATTAATAGTGGCAAGAGTATATGCGCAACACTATCTGAGGTTTCTAGTTCTGTTATTGAGTTTTTAAGTCAAACCTTTATCTTCATTTCACTTACCTTCAAAAGGTCCATCTCTATATAGAAACAGTTTTCAAATTCCATGTTCACTTTTTTTCATTTTACACAACCATATATTTGTGTTTTCTTGTGCATCACTCAGGTACTCACTGCTATACAACTGAAGTTTTCTGAGCTACTTGATATTGTTTCATGCAAACATCTTTAATCTTTTGATAAAGTTAATGATGATTATTTCAAGTTCTGTGTTCACCTGGGTTAACCCAGATCATTTTCTAGGCATCTAGGCAATTTTTAGGATGTTGTATTTCAGGGGAAATGTACAATTTTGGCCTTTCATATTATATAAGTGTGTGTGTGTGTGTGTGTGTGTGTGTGTGTGAGAGAGAGAGAGAGAGAGAGAGAGAGAGAGAGAGAGAGAGAGGGAGAGGCGGGACTGTTAGGAGATCTAAACCTATTGACTTGCCTTTTTGGCTCTGTCTGATCTGCGGCTGTGTTGCTGTGTTGTTTGGAGGCTGGGATGGCATGAGTAGGTGAGGTTACAGAGACTTACAAGTCATATAGGCATACAGATAAGAAACTAAGGCTAGGCATGTATTTGGATATTCTTTCTGTTATCAAGAAGACTCCTCAGACTACACCTCAAATATAGGAGCAGCCCAAGGATTGTAGGATGAATATGGTTAAGCAAGTGAAGTGGAAAAAGAAAGGAGAAAAAATAGAAGGACACATGTGGCTATAGCTTCACTGTAAACAAGTTTATTATGTAGGTTTCAAAAGAGTGCCAACAGATTGAACAAAGGAGACATGCCATGGCAATCAGCTGCTGTACTAGGGACAGTGGAGTAGAAGAGAAAGGGAGAGAGAAAGCAAAGTAGTATACCTGATTCTGTTCCATGTCTTGAGTTTTTTTGAAATGGCTAATAATTTTTTTCAAATATCAGTACATTTTATTTTTAACTTATTTCTTTGAAAAATTCATGCATAAGTACTGTCTTTATATCACACACCCTAACATATTCAGTTTCTTCCATGCAACAATTCCACAACTTCTACTCATATATGTATATTATGTACATAATACACACACATATGTGTATATGAACTATTGTGTCCAGTTGTATCCCCTCTATTTATGTATGTATAAGCCTGACATTTTGAGATTAGATAATCTATTTGGTGGCTTTTCTCATAAGAAAGTTTATTCTTCTCTCATCTGCAATTTCCATTTGTAAATTTTATTTAATGTAATAATAGAAACTGAAATATTTTAGCTCACTAGTAATCAATAATTCAGCTTTACCTTACTGTAATAAGATTTATAATAGAGCAATAAACGCTCCAGATTCTTTATATTTCATATAGCATGTCTGCAAAGAGTTTGTCACAATCTTCTAGTTGTATCATAATTCTTGATATGATTGAGTCCCTTGAGATAATACAACTTTCCTGTGTTTTTCTTTCTCAGTTTGGCTATGTTTAAGTTTTTTACCTATAAAATGTATAATTTTATTTATTTACTTGTTTTTTTAAATTAATTAATTTATTTACATTTCGAATGTTATTTCCCTTCCCTATATCCCCTTAACAAAATCTTCGCCCCATTCCTCTCCACACTGCTTCTGTGAAGGTGAGCCTGAACCCTCTCACCCATCACTCCTACCTCACTGCCCTAGCATTCCCAGATACTGGGCCATCGAGTCTTCACAGGACCAAGGACCTCCCCTCCCATTGGTGTCAGATAATGCAATCCTCTGCTACATATACAGCTGGAGCCCTGGGTCCCTCTATGTATAATTCTTTGTCGGTGGTTTAGTTCATGACTGCTCTGTGGTTTATATTGCTCTTCTTCCCATGGAGTTGCAAAATATCATCATGAGTGAGGCAATCAAGTCATAAAAGAAGACACATGATATGCACTCACTGATAAGTGGCTTTTAGACAAATATCTTAGAATTCATGTGATAAAACCCACCAACCATATGGAACTAAAGAAGAAAAAAATACCAAAATGTGGATGCTTCAGTCCTACATAGAAGGGGAAAAATAATCATGGGGTGTAGAGCTAGGGAGGAATCTCAGAGGGAGAGAAGAAGGGGAGGGAAATTGTGGGCAGGATCAGATATGGAAGGAGAAATGTGAAATATACAGAGGGCTAGGGAATTGAAGCGATGTGTGTAGCAGTGGGGGATGGGGAAATGGAAGTAGCCACTAGGAAGTCTCAGATGCTAGGAAAGCAAGAGGGTCCCAAGACACAAAGGGGATGACATTAGTTAAAATACCCAAGAAAGAGGAGAGAACCTATAGAGAACATATCCAGAGATTAGTCATGGCCACTGGTTTAGTGATGGTTCCAACCCATCTCAAAAATTTTAACCCAGAATTGCTCTTGTCTAAAATAAGTGAATGGATAAAGAGTAGAGCAGAGACTGAAGGAAAGGGCATGCAATGATTGTCCCACCTAGGGATCCATCTCATCTGCAGACACCAAAACCAGACACTATTGCTGATGTCAAGGAGTGATTGTTGACAGAAGCCTGGAATAGCTGTCTACTGAGAGGATTTGTGGGAGCCTTATCAGTACAGATGCTGATGCTTGTAGCCAACAATAAGACTGAGCATGGAGACACTTGTGGTGGAACAAAGGGAAAGACTGAAGGATCTGAATGGGTTTGCAACTTCATAGGAAGAACAACATCAGCCATGTTTTTAATTTAAATTCTTCATATGACTCACTTCCTGATTTAAGTTTATTCAAAACATTATTATTTTAACACTATTTTCCTATTTTTATGTGATTATAATTTGTTAATAAAACTCAGTTGAGTTTGTGTTCATTATTTTAACTTGATGACTTTCTAAATTTATGAGATATAATGAGTTTTGTGAATGGAATTTCTATTATTTACTTTTTATAACAAGGTGCTAAATAATACATAGAAACCTCAATTTTCTCCTCAAATTTGGGTAATATACCATGTGCATATATCTAAAAATATTTGCATCTTAAAATTGGTGTAACCAATATTTGCAGTTAAGTTTTTTTCTTTTATTGGATATTTTCTTTATTTACAGTTCAAATGTTATTTCCTGTACTAGTCTCCCCTCAGGCAAACCCCAAATCCAACCCCCTCTTCCTGCTTCCATGAGGATCCTCTCCCACTCACCCACCTACTCCATCCATCCACCACAACTTGGTGTTTCTCTACACTGTGGCATCGCGCCTTCACAGGTCCAAGGGCCTCTCCTCCTATTGATGATCCAGAAAGTCATCCTATGGTATATATGAGGCTGGAGCCTTGTGTCACTTCATGTATATTCGTTTCTTGGTGGTTTAGTCCCTAGGAGCTCTTGGGTATCTGGTTGGTTAATTTTGTTGTTCTTCCTATGTGGTCAAAAACCTGTTCAGCTACCTCAGTCCTTGCTCTAACGCCTCCATTGGGAGCCCCATGATCAGTCCAATGATTGGCTGCTAGCAACTGCCTCTGTATTTGTCGGGCTCTAGCAGAACCACTCAGTTGACAGTTATATCAGACTTCTGTCAGAATGCACTTCTTGGCATCTACAATAATGTCTAGGTGTGGTGACTTTATGTGGGATGGATCCCCAGGTGGGAAAGTCTATGGATCAATTTTCACTCCTCAACATGTGTATCACCAGTTGAATCAGCACCATTTTTCGAAGAAGCCGTCTTTTATCCACTGAATGGTTTTAGCTCCTTTGTCAAAGATCTAGTGACCACAGATGTGGAGGTTCATTTCTGGGTCTTCAATTCTTTTACATTGATCTACCTGCCTCTCTGTACCAATACCATACAGTTTGCTCTGTAGCTTGAGGTTAGGGATGATGATTTCCTAAACAGTTCTTTTACCTTCAAGAATAGTTTTCCTATTCTATTTTTTTTTATTCCAAATGAATTTGTATATTGCTCTTTCTAATTATATGAAGAATTGAGTTGGAATTTTGATGGGAATTGCATTGAATCTTGAGATTGCTTTGGCAAGACAGCCATTTTTATTGTATTAATACTTCCAATCCTTGAGCATGACAGATCTTTCCGTTTTCTGAGACCTTCTCTGATATATTTCCACAGAGACTTGAAGATCTTGTCATACAGATTTTTCAATTGCTTGGTTAGAGTAAGTCCAAGGTATTTTATATTATTTGTGACTATTGTGAAAGGTATCATTTCCCTAATTTCTTTCTCAGCCTGTTTATCCTTTGAGTAGTGGAAGGCTACCTATTTGTTTCAGTTAATTTTATGTCCAACATAAAATTAGAATTTTGTAGAAGTTTTTTTTATCAGGTTTAGGAGTTTTCTGGAGGAATTTTAGGGGTTACTTAAATATACTACAATATCATCTACAAACAGTGATATTTTGACTTCTTCCATTTTGATTTCTTTCCTCTGTACCTATTTTTGTTGTCTAATTGCTCTAGATAGGACTTAGAGTACAGTACTGAATATGTGGTGAGAGAGTGAGCAGTTTTGACTAGTTTCTGATTTCAGTGGGATTGCTTCAAGTTTCTTTCCATTTAGTTTGAAATTGGCTACTGGTTTGCTATATATTGTTTTTACTATGTTTAGGTATGGTACTTGAATATCTGATTTTTGCAAGACGTTTACCATGAAGTGGTATGTATTTTGTCAAATGCATCTCAGGATGCACTGAGATGATCATGTGATTTTTTTGTCTTTGAGTGTATTCATATAGTTGATTAGGTTGATGGGTTTCTGCACACTGAACCATCCCTGCATGACCGAAATGAAGTATACTTAATCATGATTGATGATCATTTTGAAGTGTTCTTGAATTTGATTTGCAAGAATTTATTGAGTATTTTGGACTTGATATTTACATGGGTAATTGTTCTGAAGTTATTTGTTGCATTTTTGTGTGATTTAGGTATAAGCATAATTGTGGCTTCATAGAATGAATTGGGCAGCTTTTTTTTTCTCTTTCGATTTTGTGGAATAGTTTGAAGAGTATTTGTAATAGGTCTACATTGAAGGTATGGTAGCATTCTGCAGCAGTCCAATCTGGTCCTGGGCTTTTTTTTCTTCTTTCTTTTCCTTTTCCTTTCTTTTTTTTCTTGGGGGACTTTTAATGATTGCTTTTATTTATTTCTTTGGGGTTATGGGACTGTGTAGATGATTTATCTGATACAGATTTTATTTGGTGATAGGAATGTGTGTAGAAAATTGTCCATTTCCTCCAGATTTTCCAGTTTTGTTGAATGTAGCCTACTGTAGTAGGAACTGATAATATTTTGAATTTCCTCAGTTTCTGTTGTTCTGTCTCCTGTTTCATTTCTGAGCATTTTATTTTGGAAACCGTTACTGTGCCCTCTATTTAGTCTGGCTAAGACTTTTCATTCTTGTTGATTTCTCAAAGAACCAGTTCCTCGTTTTTTTTTGATTCTTTGTATACATTTTGTTTCTACTTGATTGATTTTAGCCCTGGACTTGATTATTTTCTGATGTTTGCTCTTCGAGGTTGTATTTGCTTCTTTTTCTTTTAGAGTTTTCAGGTGTCGTATCAAGCTGCTAGTGTTTGCTTTCCTACATTTTGTTTGTTTCATTTTGTTTTGTTTTGTTTTTGGAGGCACTCAGAGCTATGGATTTTCCTCTTAGCTCTGCTTTCATCATATCTCATAGGTTTGTATATGCTGTGCCTTCATTTTCACTAAATTCTAAAAAGTCTTTAATTTCTGTCTTATTTCTTTCTTAACCAAGTTACCTTGGAGGAGATCATTGTTCAGTTTCCATTTATATGTGTGCTTTCTGTTTTTGTTGCTCTTAAAGAACAGCCTTAGTCCATGGTGACCTGATAGAATGCATAGAATATTTCAGTGTTCTTGTATCTGTTGAGGGCTGTTTTGTGAACAATTAATGGTCAGTTTTGGAGAAGGCACCATGAGGTACTAAGAAGGAGATATATTGTTTTGTTTTAGGATGAAATGTTTATAGATATCTGATAGATCCATTTGGTTCACAATTTCCTTTATTTTCACTGTGTCCCTATTTTGTGTCTATTTAGTGTCTACTATTATAGTGTGAAGTACAATGTGTGCTTTGAGCATGAGTAAGGTTTCTTTTATGTATGTAGGTGTCTTTGTTTTTGGAGCATAGATATTTAGGATTGAGAGTTCATCTAGGTGGAATTTTCCTTTGATGAATATGAAGTGTCCTTCCTTATCTTTTTTGATGACTTTTGGTTGAAAATCGATTTTATTGGATATTAGAATGGCTATTCCAGCTTGCTTCTTCAGATCATTTGCTTGGAAAGTTGTTTTCCAGCCTCTCACTCTGAGGTAGTGTCTGTCTTTGTCTCTGTGGTGTGTTTCCTTTAGGCAGCAGAATGCAGTGTCCTTTCATATCCAGTTTGTTAATCTGTGTCTTCTTATTGGGGAATTGAGTCCATTGATTTTGAGAGATATTAAGGAATAGTGATTGTTGCCTCCTTTTATATTCATATTTCGATGTGAGATTATGTTTGTGTGCCTTTCTTGTCTTTGTTTTGTTACAGGACAATTAGTTTCTTGTTTTTTCTAGGGTGTAGATTGCCTCCTTATGTTGGGCTTTACCATTTATTATCCTTTGTAGGGCTGGATTTGTAGAAAGTATTGTGTAAGTTTGGTTTTGTCATGAAATATCTTGGTTTCACCATCTATGTTAATTGAGAGTTTTGCTGGATACTGTAACCTGGCCTGGCATTTGTGTTCTCTTAGGGTCTTTATGATATCTGATTACCATTCCTGCTACCAATCTTTAGCAAGCTCCACTGCTTCTTGCTTGTGAAAATATCAGGATGCCAATTTTAACACACATAACAAATTTTAGCATTGGATCCAACTAACAATGAAGAATTTGTGTATAAATCTCTCCCATTTGTCTCATTCTCTGTCTCTGTCTTTCTGTGTGTCTGTGTGTCTGTGTGTCTGTGTGTCAGTGTGTTGAGTAGTACTATTCTTTAATGTAAATCAAAAATATAATTCTTAAACCTTAGAAACTTTGCAAAGGATCCAGATTTAAAAGCTTCATCTAGTCCCTAACACTAAGCATGGGATTAAACTAGCTTTAAAGTGTACTTTGGAGTTTATTAATTCATAACTCAATTGATCTCTTTCAACTTCATACGGTTTCATTCCACATTTTTCATTTTTATCTATTTTAATTTCCCTGCAAAGAAAAGATATGTCTAACATAAAGACATAACAAATAAGTTTGCTTATATATTTTTTTGCATTTAGTAAGAACCAGGACCATGATTTATAAAAGAAACTACTGAAGTCTCCATGATTAATATAGTATTCATAGATTACTCTCACATCAGTGTTTATAAAAAACAATTTTGAATGTCACATTTGGTTTACATGTAATTCATATTGGATACAGGGAATCTATGTCTTTGTATGAGTTTCTTTTTTCAATTCAGTGCATACATCAAGTAGAAGCAAATCATTTTTAGGGAATTCAAAGAACATTCAATGTTGAAAAATATTGAAGTCATAAAATCCACTATACAATATTGCCAAAATTCACCTATAGAAGTTCTTTAATGCAAAGAAACTTGGCAGAAAGAACACATGAGTGGGGCAAATTTCTAATGAACATGAAGTCTGTGGAATTCTTTGTGCTGAGAAGAATAACTTAATTCCTCTTCATAGGTAAAGTAAATGTGCTGTAATCCTTTCTTATGCAACTTACATGCCATTTTTGTAAAAAACAGAGTGTACTTAGCTATATTATAAAGAAGCAATAATAAAAATCAATTTGTAGTGATGTCGAGCATCATACATTATGCAAATGTTGAAAACATTTTTTAAAACATTTTAATGAATCTCACTCTTCGGAACAATTAATATACACTGATAATAGACAAGGGCATCCTGTGTGTCTTCTATGTGGAATTCTCTTTGATTCACAGCAAATCTTCAGGTGAGTAGAGAATTTTTGTACTTACAGTGGAAATCACTCACACGGTTAATGATATTCACTGAGCCATGCCCTGAAGTATGTTGTTCAAAACCATGTTAACAGAGTCAAATAGGGATTTAGAGGCCAGTGTAAGGATATCTGGAGAATTATACAGACTGGGAAAGCTCTGGAGTTTTTCATCATGAGAATACTTGAAGACTTGCCATCCAGTTTTCGTAGGGAAGAAGCAATTCATTTACCTGCAGGGACCTAAAGCATTATTACATTTTATAAAATTAAAGTGTTTTACTGATACCTGAAATCATGCAAATTGGTGATAAATAATGTTTTTTCAGTTTTTTATAATTTTATTAAATTTAATCCTTGAAAATTGGCACATTATGCCTTTATTAATCTAACTCCTCCATTCTAGCTTGTTTCCCTTCCTTCTCACTTTCACTCTTGACTTTGGGGACTCATGGTATTTAAAGAGGACTATGCATATGGCTTGAGTTTGCAACTACCTCTTAATACAGTGATACTATCACATACAGAATTGAAAAATCTGATTGTTTCTCACTTACATTACAGTAGTGGAAACAGCTCAGGGATATTTAGAGCTCCATGATCCCTATCTCTACCTATAAGTGACTTTGACCTAGTTCAGTATAAGGAAGTCGAGGAATCATAAGCTATTGTAAGGTCATAATTGTGATGGTTGTTTCATACTCTGAAGGCATCATTTTGTAGCCCTTCTTAATATTTTCTGGCACTCATTCATTTTATATTTAATCCTCTGTGATCGTCTATCAACTATTGAGTGGGTAGCCAAAATTGCCTTTGGAGCAGAAACATTAGTATCACTTAATCTCAGCACCTTGAACAGTCACGAGATGGGTGTCTGTAGGCATCACTATTCACAGGGAGGTAGAAACTGCTCTGAATATGGCTGAAAGTAGTATTTTTCTATGGTCAAGGCTGAAGTGTCCTGTGTTTTTAATGTTTGTTTTAGTTACTGCCTTTTGTTTTATTTATTTATTTTTGATGATGTAAACATAAATAATTAGAAGTACCATGTCCATTTAGATGAATAGCAGTAGTAGGTGTGTCCACTTATGTTTTATTCCTTTTACTAAAAACAGACTTAAATTCCCTCTTAAATACTAGACCACCAATCAAGAGGATTATTACCTACCCACATAACAGTCAATCTTCTTGTGCACTGATGATTCTGTATTACTTTAGAGGTTAGTATTTTAGTTCACATGGTTCATAGATGGAGAAGACAATCGAAAACTTTTTTTCTCTTACTGCACTTGTGCCACCTTCTGGAACTATAAAAGCTCCCATCCTAACCAATTTCTTTATATTGTGCAACAATTTAAAAATATTTATTTATTTATTTATATATTTATGTCTTCTTTCTTTCTTAATTTTTTATTTATTTACATTCCAAATGTTTTGAAATGTACATGAACCCTTCCTGGTCTCCCCTCTATGAGTTATTCATACATTCCTCCTCCTTCTGAGAGGGAGGTCCTCCATGTAGCCACCCAATTCCACCTTATTCTTCTGGCATGCCCCTTGCATGGGACATCAAATTTCTATAAGATTGAATGTATCCTTTCCCACTGAGGCCAGATAATTCCATCCTCTGCTACATGTGTTGCATGGGCCAAGAATTAGCCCATGATGCTCTTTGGTTGATAGCTTAGTCTCTGAGAGTTTTAAGGGCTCAAGGCTCATTGATAATCTTGTCTTAGTATGGGGTTTCAATTCACATTCTGCTCCTTCAACTCTTCCACTAACTCTTTCATATGGACCCCTTACCACAGTCTCATGGTTGGCTTTAATTGTCTGCATCTGTCTCAGTCAGCTCCTGATAGAGCCTCTCAGGGGACTGCCGTAATAGGCTCCTGTCTGCAGTCTCATCACAGGATCAGTAATAGTATAGGTGTTTTGTGCCTGCATATGGAATGGATACTAAGTTGTGCTGGTCTCTAAGTGGCCTTTTCTTCAGTCTTTGCTCCATTTTTGTATCTGCAAATCCTTAAACAGGAACAATTCTGGGTCAAAAATTTTGAAGGCCTCAAATTGTAGTTATGTCTATCTATTGGAGGTGGTCACTCTCCATAGCATTTATCTCCTTGCTGTTGGGCATTTCCATTGGGTCCTAGGTTCATCTCACTTCTCTGGTGTATGCGACCTTCTAAATGTTCCTCTTGCCCCCACTCCCACTGCTGCATATTTCTATTCATTCTCATGGTACTCTGGGCTTCCATCCTTTCTACCCCTATACCTGACTCTCCCCTCTTCTCCTCCCCTTCTCTCTGCAACACAGATTCTTTCTCTCTCTGCTTCCCATGATTATTTTGTTTCTAATTCTCAGTGGGACTGAAGTATCCACATTTCAACTTTACTGATTTTTAAGCTTCATATGGTTTGTGAGGTCTATCATGCATATTGTGAACTTTTCGGCTAATATTCAGTTATCAGTCAGTAGAGACAATGCATTTTCTTCCTCACTTGGAAACTGTGTGAAGATTTACTTATTAATATGGTGTTAAATGATTTTAGAAATGCTAGAACTTCTTTCACTTACATCCCAGTGAATCTTGTCTTTCTACAATATTCATTTGTGTTATAACAGCTTTCAAAACAATGACCATAAACAACGATATGTTCTATCTGATCAAACTACAAGGGTTAATGGTTTTTATTCCTTTGTATTGCTTAATTATTTGTTTTATGAAAACCTGAAAATTCAGGAGTGTGTGTGATAGTTAATCATTCCACATATTCCTTTGTTCTTTCTATCTTATATCTACTTTGTGCTTCCACTTAGCCATTTCAACATCCACCTACTTGTTTCTGTCATGTACCCTTTTTGTATTATTGATGATAAGAACATAAATTGAGCAGGCATTAACATGAGAGACTTCACGTCATAATTTTGTGAGTGACATATAGGACTTTTCAATCATAACTCTGAAACTAGAATGCAATTAAAACTTGTATTTATTTAACTGCATTAGAATACAATTAAGTAATTAAAAGAGATTACATGAATTCAGAGAAGTAGAGTTTGTTTTTGAGGAATGAAAGCAACTCAGTGGAAATCAACTAATGAGGTTTTCGGTTGTATAACTTATTATCAAAAACATATACTATATCTAATTCCACCAATGAAACTTACTAATTATTCTCTTTTAAGAGACAATCCAGTTCACAAAAACTCATTACAGAGCATCAATGCCCAGGATACTGCAGATATTTGCTTCTGATTTCCTTAGATATAATACATACTATTGAATAGAATAAAATCACACCACCCTCACAGACATTCATACATAAAACTGAATTAACTGTAATAGGGTTGGTGCTTGGTGTTTGCATATGGGATGGATACCAAGTTCTGCTGGTCTCTTGGTGGCCTTTTCTTCAGTCTATGCCCCATTTTTGTTTCTGCATTTCTTTAGACAAGAGCAGTTCTGGGTCAAAAATTTTGAAAGTCTCAAATTGTGGGCATGATTTTCCATTGGACATGGTCACTCTCTTTAGATTCTATCACTTTGAGGCTGAACATTTTCATTGAGTCCTGAAACCATCTCAGATCCTTGATGTATTTGACTTATAGGATTTTCCTCCTGCTCCCACTCCCCACTATTGCATATTTCTATTCATTCTCATGATACTCTGGGCTTGGCTTCTGATTTACCCTATACCTGATCATGTGCCCTTTTTTCTTCACTCTCCACTCACACCCATTTTCTTCCATCACTCTGCCTTCAATGATTATTTTGTTTCTCATTCTAAATGGGACTGAAGTATGCACACTTGGGCCTTCTTACTTTTTAAGCTTCATATTGTCTGTGAGTTGTATCATGCGTATTGTGAACTTCTTGGCTAACATCTACTTATCAGTGAGTACATACCATGTATGTACTTTCTGACTTGGAAGCTGTGTGAAGATTTACTTATAAATGTTTTAAATGATTTCAGAAACACAAGACCTTCTTTCACTTACATCCAAGAAAATATCTTTCTACAATATTCACTTGTCTTATAACAGCTTTTCAAAACAATGACAATAAATAATGAATGGTATGCTCTATGTGATCAGACTACAGAGGTTAAATTGTTCTTATTCCTTTATATTGTTCAATTATTTGTTTTATGAAAACCTGAACAATTCAATAGCATATGAGATTTCCATTTAGTCATTCCATATATTCTTTTGTGCTTTCTATCTTACATCTGCTTAGTGCCTCCACTTAGCCACTTCAACATCCATTCATTTCTGTCATATAAAATCTCTGTATTTCTGGTGATAAGGACATAAAATAAGCAGGGACTCACACAAGAGACTTCATATCATAAATTTCTGAGTGACATATATGACCAGTCCCACAACTTTCTGTACAGAATCCCATGGGGTAGAGAGCTGGTTTCTCAGAAGCACAGACAATCCTGAGAGCTCAGAGGAGACAATTCTGCTCACATACCTGGCCCAAGAGAAACATGCTTAGTGCACTCTGTGCCCTCTGGGAACAGGAATATAGGAGCAATCGGGGTCAGGAATCTTCTGGTTCCTACCTGCACCAAGGGTTGAAAGTCAGGCACCAGGAAAGCTGTCACACCTGAGAGCAGCAACTCTTCTGCTCCAAGTGACCAGCCTGGAGGCCTATGGTCACACAAACCTAAGAGCAGTCAAGAACAGGACACTTCTGGTTTCTGCCTATGCCTGGAGCTGACCCTGCTGTGTACTCAGATCCAGCTGAAAGAAAAGAGGTCTACAGGAGTGTTAACATATAGGCTTGCAGGAGGGCCAAGCCACTATTAGAGACATCAAGAGAAACTAACACCAGAGACAACCAGATGGTGAGAGGCAAGCACAGGAAACTAAGGAATAAAAAGCAGGACTACATGGCATCGTCATCACCCATTTCTCCCAACAAAGCAAATACTGCCTATACAAGTGCACTGGAAAAGCAAGATATGGATTCAAAATCATATCTCATAATGATGATAGAGGACATTAAGAAAGACAAAAATAACCCCCTTAAAGAAATATAGGATAAAACACGTAAACAGTTAGAAGACCTTAAAGATGAAAAAGAAAAGTCCCTTAAAGAGCTACTGGAAAATACAACCAAACAGGTAAAGAAATTGATCAAAACCATCCAGGATTTAAAATGAAAATAGAAGCAATAATGAAATTATGAAGTGAGATAACATTGGAGATGGAAATCCTAGGAAAGAGATCAGGAACCATAGTAGAAGGCATCACCAACAGAATACAAGACAGAAGAAATAACTCAGTAAAGAAGATGCCAAAGAAAATATTAACACAAACATCAAAGATATTATAAAATGCAAAATGCTCCTAACCCAAAATATCCAGGAAATCCAGGTCACAATAGGAAGATAAATCCTAAGGATAATATGTGTAAAAGAGTACAGACTCCCAAATTAAAGGGCCAGTAAATATTTTCATCAACATTATCAAAGAAAACTTCCCTATCCTAAAGAAAGAGATGCCTATAAACATACAAGAAGTCAACAGAACTCCAAGTAAATTGGACTAGAAGAAATTTCTCCAATCACATAATAGTCAAAACACCAAATGTACAAGAAAGAATATTAAAATCTGTAATGGGAAATGGTCAAGTAGCTTAATTGAGAGTTTTGTTGGATAGAGTAGCCTGGACTTGCATTTGTGCTCTCTTATAGTCTGTATGACATCTACCCAGGATCTTCTAGCTTTCATAGTCTCTGGTGAGAAGTCTGGTATAATTCTTATAGGTCTGCCTTCATATGCTACTTGGTACACATGGAGTACACATGGACAGACCCATGGCTGCAGCTGCATATGTAGGAGAGGATGACCTGGCTGAGCACTAATGGAAGGACAAGCCCTTGATCATGCCAAGGATGGACCCCCAGGTAGGGGATGGTTAGGGCAGGTAGGTGGGAACTGGGTGTGTTTGGGGCGAAGGAACACCCTTATAGAAGTAGAGGAATGGGCAGTAGATATCAGGGTTATGGATGATAAACTGGGAAATAGAATAATATTTAAAATATAAATATAAAATACCCAATAAAATAATAAATTAAAAAAAAACCCAACAACCTGATCCACATATAATTCTACCAAGGAAACTTATTAACTGTTCTCTTTAAGGAGACAATCCAGAGCTCAACTCTAGAGTATCAATGCCCAAGATATTGAAAACTTTTGATTCTGATTTCCCTAGATATAGTATATACTATGAAGTAGAATAAAATCACATCAAACCACAAGCATACATACATAAAACTTAATTAAGTCTATACTTAGGATTAGTCTACACTATAGAAATATAGTAAATAGAAAAATATTATAGGCAAACATCTTGGTCTGTAAAAGACATTCCCATGAGATACAAAAAATTTCACAAATTTCTGTATAGACCTTGCATTCTAATATGTAGAAATACGAGCTGATATAATGTTATAAGCATAATAATTATAATCTAAACAATCAATATGTATTATTAGAAAATGCAAAGCTAACAAGTCATTTAATTGAAAGCTTTCTCTTTGTAAAAATATGTGAATAGGAAATAGGAAAAGGTTGTTAGATGGAGAGAATATGAGAGAAGAAACTTAAAATTTGAAAGAGAAATGAGATATTCCTGAAAACATTTGAAGTGAGAAAGGAAAGGAGAATTATGTAATTGTAATATCAAGAATTCATTTTATAATTTAATATAAGAAATTTATGTTTAAAATGTCAGACTATACATAGGTTTTTGTATCCATATCTCATACCATTCCTAGCACATCATTTACCCTGATTTATTGAGGGATTATTCATCTGAAATTTTAGATGGATTTTAAAGCCAAAGGATAAACAATAAACTTTCGATTTTAATAGATATAATCATAGGAAATAAAATATAATCCAATTACCATACTTGTGTGTGCATGAATGTAAGAAATGAGAATGTTGCACAATTATTTTCTTAGTTTATAGTCCACAAATGGTAACCACAAAGAATGGCCTCCAAAAAGGAGTGATAAGTTTCCTCTCAGAAACTGTAGGCCCTTCTTTGAATCACAATATGTAGCTTTGAACTCTAGTTCAGATAATGTCTAGAGAAAATATTTAACAGAACTTCTGAAAAATGAATTTTAAAAAAGCAATTTAATAGTAACATTATTAAATACCAATATCTGTAACAGACTTTTAGGGCAAGCTTTAGAACTGCCTGTCACTTTCTGGTAATCACATTCTGTATATACAATAAGAATTTATTTAGAAGTGCTTAGCTTCAGTGCATAAGAGGCACATTGAAAATCTAAACATTCATTCAAAGAAATCATGTAATTATATGACTTCTTTATGCCCATGCAGGTAACTCTTACTACAAAAGTAATAAGTGACTGTTGCTTGTCCTATGTTAGAAAAAAAAATCCTCAATCCTTTATTGACTAATCAAGGCAAAAGTGAAAAGATGTAATTAATACACCAGACAAGAATCCAAAATGTGTCAGCATAAAAAAAACTTATGTGGAGATTTTTTTTATTATCTGTCAATTATCATGAAATATATAGATACATTATGACTGACTTTGAAACATTATCTACATTTTACTGATAGTAAGATTATCCTTAAAGAGTTATGAATTAAAGGAGTACATAAATATATATCATAGGAATATTGTCAAGATGACAAAAAAAATCCTTATAAGCTCCCAATTCAATATTTTTCTTTCTTCTATATCTCTATACCTTATAGTTACAGAAATACGAGAATCTATTGTGGGATTTAATTGCATGTGGAAGAAAACTTAAGTATTATTCATCCTACAACATTAAAAATAAATCACTGGAGGCTACTTTGCCACTGAAAAACTTTAGTGAACGCACTCTTGACTTCTTTGTTCCGCAGACTGTAGACCAGAGGGTTCAGCATAGGGATGATCATGGTGTAGAACACAGATGCGATTGAGTCAGTGTCCATGGCATGACTGGAGCTAGGCAGCAAGTATATGAATATGACTGTCCCATAGAAAATTGACACTGCAGTGAAGTGTGAGGCACAAGTGGATACAGCCTTTCCATATCCAGCACTTGAGTGCATTTTAAAGATTGTGATAAAAATTAATATGTAGGATATAGAAATAACCAAGAGATCAAAAAGTATACTGAAGCTGCCTAAATAAACAAGAACCAGCTCACTCACATGCCTGTCAGAGCAAGAGAGAACCATAACTGCTGGAATCTCACAGAAGAAATGATGAACCATATTAGACCTACAGAAGGAAAGGCAGAAAGTGTTCCAAGTGTTTATGGAGGCATTCAGGAACCCACATGCATAGGAACCTATAGAAAGACAGGCACACACACTTGTTGTCATGGTGGTAGCATAGTGCAAGGGCTTACACACTGCTGCATAGCGATCATAGGCCATTGAGGCCAACAGGTAATTTTCCACAGTAGCAAAGGCTACAAAAAAGAACATCTGGGCAGCACAGTCATTATAGGAAATGACATTGTTTCCTATTAGGAGTCCAGTCATGACTGTGGGGGTGACAGCTGAGGAGTAACAAAAATCAACTAAAGATAGATTACCTAGGAAAAAGTACATGGGAGTGTGGAGACAAGAGTCTAGGAAAATCATCAGGATCATGCCCACATTTCCTACCAGGGTGATGGTATAGATGAGGAGAAATAACATGAAGAGGGGAAGCTGTAATCCTGGATCAATGGTGAGTCCCAGCAGGAGAAACTCTGTCAGTTTTGTATTATTCTCCATTTGTGTCACCATTAAATGATTAGTACGTTCACAACTATGGGAAAAGAGAAATATGGTGATAAAAAACTTGAACTACAATAGAAATGTTTACATGTGGACATATGACTTGATACAGCATTAACGGGTACTTTGAAATTGTGCAGAAAATAGAGTTTTCCCCAAATCAAACTTGATGTATCCATTATATAGAAGGTTACATGTGCCAAAATTTAATGATTATTAGTGGTTTTCCTACATAACTTTAAGTTTTTGCAGTTCATGAACAAAAATTTAGATTTCTTATGTGATAAAAGTGATGTGTCAGTGTTTTACAATTTACCTCTGAGCTCAGTAAAAAAAATCACATTCTCTGTTCTTTTGTTCCCAAGGACTGTTCTAGTGTAGCGCTTTAGATGTCCATTCCATGTATCTTCTTAATTAAAACAGAATTTGGTAATTATTTTCACTTTAGTTATGGAGGACAAAGATTCAGTAATTTATTCATATTTGAAATATAAAATGCCAATCTTTGCTTTGGGCCCTTCTTTGTATTCAACTCATTCTGATTCCCAATTATGAGATTCCAAATAGAAATCTTGATAATCTGAAGATAAGATTAAAAGAAAAACTTCTGTATCTTGGCAGGAATTCAGCATTGATAGAATTCTAGATTTCTGTTTCTATTCCTAAGCATACATTTCTTGCTTAATCTTTGTCCTGGAAAACAAGGGTCTAGAAAAGGATATCTCTAATATAAGTATTCAAGAGAAGGAGAGAGTGAATGAGGGCACACTTGTGGGAGGGAGTGACTGGGAAGAGGAGCAGTTAGGGGTATAAGTAAAGTGAATATTAGGCAAAGAGGTTGGAATACCCATGCTACAACTCACGGGCCTTATGAAGCTGAAGAGGAAGTAATACCAAAGAGTGGATGCTTCAGTCCTATTTAGAAGGAGGAACAAAATAACCAAGCAAAGTAGGGGGTGGGAATGAATTCGGAGGAAGAGAGGACAGGTAACAGAAAGGGGGGCAGAATCAGGTATGGAAGGAGATGTATATAGGGGTCAGTAAATTAAAAAGAGGTGTATAGCGATGGGGTTAGGTAACTGGGTGCAGCCACCTGAAAGTCCCAAATGCCAGGAAAACAAGAGCCTCCTAGGAACCCACAGGGATATTAGCTGAAATGGCCAACAAAGGGGAAGGAGAGACCATATCCAGAAGGTAGGCAAGCCTGCTACCCACGGCCTCCTGTTTGAGGGATGGGGCCACCCACCCATCTACAAAATTTTAACCCAGAAATGTTCCTGTTTAAAGTAAATACAGGGACAAAGAGTCGAGCAGAGACTGAAAGAAAGGCCATCTCGAGACTGCCCCACCTGGGGATCCATCCCACAAGCAGACTCCAAATCTAGACTCTATTGCTGATGCCAAGAAGTACTGTCTGACAGGAGCCTGAAACACCTGTCTCCTGAGAGGCTATGCCTGATATTAACTAATAGAGATGCTGATGTAACATTCAACCATAGGACTGAGCACATGGACCTGGATGGAAGAGTTAAGGGAAGGACTAAAGGAGCTAAAGGGGCCTTACCTGGCACCAATTAGAGGGGAGGCCCTTGGTTCTGTTAAAGCTTGATCCCCCAGTCTAGAGGAATGCTAGGGGTATGAGCCTGTAGTGCGAGGTGGTTAGGGTAGCACCCTCATAGAATCAGGGTAAGGGGGTATGGGGTTTAGGGTCTGCAGAGGGGATAACAGAAAAGGAGATAACATTTAGAATTTTAAATAAATAAAACATCCAGTAAAAAAATAGGAATCACGGGGTTTTGGGTGAAGTAGTCAGGAAATTACCCATCAGTATATAGTGGAGGCATTATTCCATACTTTTTCAAAATTAAAGTATTCTTCATTTCTTAAAATTTGTCAGACCTGAATGGTTTTGTGTTTTCCATACCTTATTATATTCCTATTTAAAGAAAAAAAATAAAAAGCTAATTATGTAGATACTTCCTGAGTTCAGTTTTATAATGCAATGTTCGAATAACTAAAAAAATAAAAAGGAGCACTGCCTTCTTAAAATCCATTCTTTGTCTTATTAATAATGTGATATAGGCTACTGCCAAATTAGTGGCCACCTGTCCTCACTATAGATCTTTTAAAGTTTCATAATTTTTAAATTTTATTTGAATCAGGCCTTGTACAGCAATAATACCATATCAGAAATACTTTCTTTTCTGAAAAACTTTGCAAGACCTCCCTTCTGTAGTTAAGCGCTTATGATTATCCTTTCTCCTGTCAATCTTTAGCAAGTTCAAGTGCTCTCTGCTTTTGAATATATCAGGTTACCAGTTTTAATACACATGGCCAGTTTCAGAATTTTACTCAATTATTAAGGAGTTTTGTATAAGTGTCTCTCTGTCTCACTTTGTGGGTATGTTTGTGTGTGTGTGTGTGAGTGTGTGTGTGTGTGTGTGTGTGTGTGTGTGTGTGTTTGTGTGTGTGTCTTTCTGTCTGTCTGTATGATAGGAAAGGATACAGATTTAAACATTTAAGCCACTTCCTGAAGTGAAGCATGATACTAAGATGCTTTGAAATTAACTTTGGACTTAATTTATAATTCAGTATGACCGCTTTCCATTTTCTCTTTTCAAATTCAGAAATTTGCACTTTTATCTGTTTCAACACCCCTGTGAAGAAAGACATATTTAGCACAAGACAAAAAACAGTCTGCTTCTATTTGTCTGTATTTAGTGGGACCTAGGACCATGATTTATAAGGTAAACTAATCAATTCTCCATGGTAAATATTGTAGCATTCATGGACCACTCTCATCTTGGTGTTCATAAAAATACTTTTGAATATCTCATTTGTTTTACATATACTTGATACCAGATAGAGGACATCTATGCTTTGTATGACTTTCTTTTCTCAATTCAGTGGATATATACTATGTAGAAGCAAAGCATTTTGAGGGAATTCAAAGAACATGCAATGTTGAAAAATATTGAAGTCATAAAATCCACTATAGTATATTGCCACAATTGTATTATAGGGGCTGTATAAAAAAAACTTCGCAGAAAGAACACACAAATGGATCAAATTACCAATGAACATGAAGTCTATGGAATTCTTTTTTTCTGGGAAAATCACTTACCTTCTCTTCATAGGTAACATAAATGTGCCATAATCCTTTCTTATACAACTCATCCAACATTTCTGTAAAAAATGAAGTGCAGTTAGCTAGCTTATAAAGAAGCAATAATTGAAAGTCAATCAATTAGCATAACTTTGAACATCATACATTATGTATATGTAGAAAACATTTTAATGAAATACACTCTTCTGTACAATTAATATACACTGATAGTAGACAAGTGCATCTTATATGTCTTCTATGTGGAAAGCTCTTTGATGCTGGCTAATTGTTCACAGCAAATCCTCAGGTAATAGAGGATTTTTATACTTACAATAATTATCACTCACATGGTTAATGGTGTTCACTGAGCCATGCCCTGAAGGATGTTGTTCAACAAAACTGTGAACACAAATCAAATTGGGATTTAGAGGCCAGTGTAATTATACAGACTGGGCAAGCTCTGGAGGTTCCCCCAGGAGAACACTTGATGAGTTGCCATCCAATTTTACTACGGAACAAGGAATTCTCTTGCCTGCAGGGACCTAAAGCATTATTACATTTTATAAAATTAAAGTGTTTTACTGATATCTGAAATTATGCAAATTAGTGATAATAATGCTTTTCCTGTTTTGTTTTGTTTTTTTATAATTTTACTCAGTTTGATCCTTGAAAATTGGCACATTATGTTTTCATTCTACCTTCTCTCCCTTCCTCCTGACTTTTACTCCTGACTTGGGGAACTCATGATGTTTAACCAGGACTATGTGTGTGGCTTAAGTTTTGCAACTACCTCTTAATGCTGTGATATTAACTGTCACATGCAGAATTGAAGAATCTGGTTGTTTCTCACCCACATTTGAGTATTGGTCAGCAATTCAAGGGTGTTTAGAGGCCCATGAGCCCTACTTCTATCTATAAGTGACTTTAACTGGCCTAATTCAGTACAATCAAGTCCAGGAAGCATAAGCTGTTTTGAGGTCATAATTGTGATGGCTGTGTCATACTCTGATGACACCATTTTGAAGCACTCCATACTTTCTGGCACTCATGCACTTTATGTTTCCTCATCTGTGATCTTTCAGCTATTGAGTAGGTAGCATAAATTGCCTCTGGAGTTAAAAAAAATCAATGTCACTTTGTCTCAGCACCTTGAGCTGCCCAAAATATATGTGTCTTTACTCATCACTATTTACAGGAAGTAAGAAACTGTTTTGAATAATACTGAAAGTAACATTTTCCTATGATCAAGTCTCAGTTGCCCTGTTTTTATTTTTGTTTTTGCTTTTTGTTTATTTTTTCGTGATGTAAACATAAATAAATAGAAAGTAGTTCCATACCATGTCCATTTAGGTAAACAGCAGTATTAGGTGTGCCAGATATGTTTTTTTTCCTTTTGACTAGTGATAACAGACTTAAATTTTCTCTTATAGACTAGATCTCCAATCAAGAGGATTGTTAGCTGCCCACATAACTGCCAATATCCTATTTCACTTAATGAATCTGTGTTACCTGATAGGTTAGTGAGGAAGTTTATAGGAAGTAAGAAACTGCTCTGAGTATAGCTGGGAATAACATGTTTTCTTTCTTTCTTCCTTTCTTTCTTCTCTCTCTCTACCTTCCTTCCTTCCTTCCTTTCTTTCTTTCTTTCTTTCTTTCTTTCTTTCTTTCTTTCTTTCTTTCTTTCTTTCTTTCTACCTTTATTTCCTTTCTTCTTTTTTAGAGAGTAGCATTTTTCTATGGTTAAAGCTGAAGTATAGTGTTTTTCTATTGATATAAACCTAAATATCTAGAAAATAGTTTTGAACCATAATAATTCAGCTATACAAAAGTGGTAGGTGTGCCTCTACCCCTGTCCCAGGACATAAAATTCCTCAGTCATTCTTTGTCATTTGTTAGTTTTTTTTTTTGTTGTTGTTGTTTGTTTTTTTTTTTTTTTACTAGTAGTACTAGCTTTAAATTCCCTCTATTAGACTAGGCTTCATTTAGGTCAGGAGAATTCTTAGTTGCCCTTATAAATTTGAATGTACTCTTGACCTAATGGATTTTTATTACTAGATAGGTTATCATTTTAGTTCACAGTGTTCACAGCTGGGTAAAACAATTGAAAACTATTTTTTCTCTCACAACAAACTGTATAGCACCTTCTGTCACATTCTGGATCAATGAAAGCTCAGTTCCAGGGTAATTTTTTTATGTATTGCAACAAAATTTCAATGGAACTTTTTGCTATAAATCTTGTCTACTCTCTATACTATAATCCAGAGGAATGATGAGAATTTATATAGCTTTAAATGGTCCTCACAGATGCCCTGATTATCAGTTCATAAGGCAATGTCTCATAATCAGTACTGGGGTTTATGCACCTTAACCACTTTTTGGATACACACTATTTAGCAACATAGGATATCTATAATCTGAAGTTTCTTCCTATCATTTATATTCCAGAAAGTTTAATTCCCAAGGGTGCAGACAATCTTGAGATCTCATGGGAGACTGCCGCTTCTGCCCACTCCTGCTCACATTCCTGGCCCAAGGGGAACATGCTTAGTGACCTTTGGATGGTGGAATAAAGGAGCAGTCAGCTGCAGGAACCTGCTGGTTTCTGCCTGTGCCCAGAACTGAACTGAACTGGTCCCAGAGCATCCTGCACCCAAATCCTGTGGGTAGGAGAGCTGTACACTCAGAAGTGTGGAAAATTCTGAAAACTGAGGAGACAACTACTTTCTGCCCGATTCCTGACCTAAGAGGAAACCATCTAGTGTTCTTTGGGTCCTCTGGGCATAGGGACCTACCAGTAGTCAGGGATTAAACCCTTCGGGTTTCTGCCTGAGCCAAGAACTAAAAGCCTGTCTCCAGGAGCTCATGAACAACTGAGAGCAGAGGTAAGACCAACTCCTCTGGTCCAAGTGACCTGCCTGGTGGCCTCAAAACACACAAAGGGACAGGATACTTCCAGTTTCTGGCTATACCCAGAACTGTACTGAACTGATCCCACAGCTCCCTGAACCCAAATCCTGTGGGGGAGAGACCTGATCTCCCAAGAGTGCAGACAATCCTGAGTCCTCAGGGGAGATTGCCACTTCTGCCCACTTCTGCTCACATTCCTGGTCCAACAGGAACCTGTATAGAGGCCTCTGGATACAGGAATATAGAAGCAGTCTGTAGCAAGAACCTGCTGGTTTCTGCCTGTGTAGAGAACTAAACTGAACTGGTCAGACAGCACCCTGAACCCAAATCCTGTGGGGGAGAGACCTGATCTCCCAAGAGTGCAGACAATCCTGAGTCCTCAGGGGAGATTGCCACTTCTGCCCACTTCTGCTCACATTCCTGGTCCAACAGGAACCTGTATAGAGGCCTCTGGATACAGGAATATAGAAGCAGTCTGTAGCAAGGACCTGTTGGTTTCTGCCTGCGTAGAGAACTTAACTGAACTGGTCAGACAGCACCCTGCACCCAAATACCATGGAGGAGAGAGCTGGACCCTCAAAACTGTGGATAGTCCTGAGAAATCAGAGGAGAAAACTACTTTCTCATACATTCCTGATCCAAGAGAAAATTTGCTAGGGCCCTCTGTGCCCTCTGGGCATGGGAACCTAGGATCAGCTTGAGTGGGACACTTCCAATTTCTTCCTGCACTTAGAGCTGAAAGCCAGTTGCCAAGAGCACCTACACAAGAGCAGAGGTAACATCAACTCTTCTGCACAAGGCAAAATGCCTGGAGGCTTGAGGTCACACAAACCCTGAAGAAGTGATGGTCCTTCCTGGCCCTGTCACTGTTTGACCCCTGCTGATCCTTGCTGATGCATGTGGACCCCTTTACTAGGAAGATCCTCACCTTTCTGTTTGGCCTGGGCAGTACACCTGGACAGTAACACTGTTAAGTCAGTTCCTGCTCTTTGTTCCTGTTTTTCTCTGGAGGGCATAAATCTCTTTTTTTTTTTTTCATTTTGCTTCCTGGAATTCTCCAACAGGTGAACTTGGGGTATATATTCTATGAACCTCAGTAAAGCTTTGGCATTCTCATATATGAATGACCTGAGTATGTGGTTTTTGGTTACACCTCTCAGGCCTACTCCCAGTTCTTGGTACTGTGGTGGCACATGCGCTGTCAGAGAAGTTCTCCATTCCCAGATCCAGATGAAAGAAAACAAAGGTACAGGAGTACTAACAAACAGATCTACAGGAGGGTCAAGTTACTGTAAAAGAGAGCAAGACAAGCTAACACCAGAGATAACCTGATTGCGAGAGGCACGTCCAGAAAGCTAAGCCGCAGAAACAAAGATTGCTTGACATCACAGAAACCAGTTCTCCAACCAAAGCAAATAACATCTATTAGTTTCTATTCGTTTCTATAAATCTCTGTTTAATTTCTGTTTCTATGATCCGTCCCTTAATGAGAGTGGGGTGGTGAAATGTCCTACTATTATTTTTTGAGGTGCAATGTGTGTCTTTTTATGTGTCAACTGTGTCCGTTGATGTTAAGAGATATTAAGGAATAGTAATCGTTATTTCCTGTTATTATTTTTTGATAAAGGGGGAATTATGTTTGGGTGTCTCTCCTCTTCTTTTGGTTTCATCCAAGAAGACTACTTTTTTGCTTGTTCTAGGTGTAGGTTCCCTCCTTTTGTTGGAGTTTTCCATCTATTATTCTCTGTAGGGCTGGATTTGTAGAAGATATTGTGTAAATTTGTTTTTGTCATGGAATTTCTTGTTTTGTCCATCTATGTTAATTGAGGGTTTTGCTGAATATAGTAGGCTGGGCTGGCCTTTGTGTTCTCTTAGAGTCTGTATGATATCTGCCCAGGAACTCCTGGCTTTCATAGTCTCTGGAGAGAAGTCTGACATAATTCTGATAGGTCTGCCTTTGTATGTTAATTGACCATTTTCCCTTACTGCTTTTACTATTCTTTCTTTGTTTCGTGCATGTGGTGTTTTTACTATTTTGTAATGAGAGGAATTTTTATTGTCCAATCTATTTGAAGGTCTATAGGTTTTTTGTATGTTTATGGGCATCTCTTTCTTTAGGATAGGGAAGTTTTCGTCAATAAGTTTGTTGAAGATATTTATTGGCCTTTTAAGTTGGGAGTCTTTACTCTCTTCTATACCTATTATCCTTAGGTTTGATCTCATTGTGTCCTGGATTTCTTGAATGTTTTGGGCTAGGACCTTTTTAACTTCATGAGTTTTACTTTATCTTTGATGGTTGTGTTGATGTTTTCTATGGTATCTTCTGCCACTGATAATCTTTCTTCTATCTCTTGTTTTCTGTTCGTGATGCTTGTACCTATGACTCCTGATCTCTCCCCTAAATTTTCTATCTCAAGTTTTGTCTCCCTTTGTGCTTTCTTTTTTTTTTTTATTAACTTGAGTATTTCTTATATACATTTCGAGTGTTATTCCCTTTCCCGGTTTCCGGGCAAACATCCCCCTCCCCCCTCCCCTTCCTTATGGGTGTTCCCCTCCCAACCCTAGCCCCATTGCCGCCCTCCCCCCATAGACTAGTTCACTGGGGGTTCAGTCTTAGCAGGACCCAGGGCTTCCCCTTCCACTGGTGCTCTTACTAGGATATTCATTGCTACCTATGGGGTCAGAGTCCAGGGTCAGTCCATGTATAGTCTTTAGGTAGTGGCTTAGTCCCTGGAAGCTCTGGTTGCTTGGCATTGTTGTACTTTTGGGGTCTCGAGCCCCTTCAAGCTCTTCCAGTTCTTTCTCTGATTCCTTCAATAGGGGACCTATTCTCAGTTCAGTGGTTTGCTGCTGGCATTCGCCTCTGTATTTGCTGTATTCTGGCTGTGTCTCTCAGGAGCGATCTACATCCGGCTCCTGTCGGTCTGCACTTCTTTGCTTCATCCATCTTGTCTAATTGGGTGGCTGTATATGTATGGGCCACATGTGGGGCAGGCTCTGAATGGGTGTTCCTTCAGTCTCTGTTTTAATCTTTGCCTCTCCCTTCCCTGCCAAGGGTATTCTTTTTCCTCATTTAAAGAAGGAGTGAAGCATTCACATTTTGATAATCCGTCTTGAGTTTCGTTTGTTCTAGGGATCTAGGGTAATTCAAGCATTTGGGCTAATAGCCACTTATCAATGAGTGCATACCATGTATGTATTTCTGTGATTGGGTTAGCTCACTCAGGATGATATTTTCCAGTTCCAACCATTTGCCTACGAATTTCATAAACTCGTTGTTTTTGATAGCTGAGTAATATTCCATTGTGTAGATGTACCACATTTGCTGTATCTATTCCTCTGTTGAAGGGCATCTGGGTTCTTTCCATTTTCTGGCTATTATAAATAAGGCTGCGATGAACATAGTGGAGCATGTGTCTCTTTTATATGTTGCGGCATCTTTTGGGTATATGCCCAAGAGAGGTATAGTTGGATCCTCAGGCAGTTCAATGTCCAATTTTCTGAGGAACCTCCAGACTGATTTCCAGAATGGTTTTACCAGTCTGCAATCCCACCAACAATGGAGGAGTGTTCCTCTTTCTCCACATCCTCGCCAGCATCTGCTGTCACCTGAGTTTTTGATCTCAGCCAATCGCACTGGTGTGAGGTGAAATCTCAGGGTTGTTTTGATTTGCATTTCCCTTATGACTAAAGATGTTGAACATTTCTTTAGGTGTTTCTCAGCCATTCGGCATTCCTCAGCTGTGAATTCTTTGTTTAGCTCTGAACCCCATTTTTTAATAGGGTTATTTGTTTCCCTGCGGTCTAACTTCTTGAGTTCTTTGTATATTTTGGATATAAGGCCTCTATCTGTTGTAGGATTGGTAAAGATCTTTTCCCAATCTGTTGGTTGCCGTTTTGTCCTAACCACAGTGTCCTTTGCCTTACAGAAGCTTTGCAGTTTTATGAGATCCCATTTGTCGATTCTTGATCTTAGAGCATAAGCCATTGGTGTTTTGTTCAGGAAATTTTTTCCAGTGCCCATGTGTTCCAGATGCTTCCCTAGTTTTTCTTCTATTAGTTTGAGTGTGTCTGGTTTGATGTGGAGGTCCTTGATCCACTTGGACTTAAGCTTTGTACAGGGTGATAAGCATGGATCGATCTGCATTCTTCTACATGTTGCCCTCCAGTTGAACCAGCACCATTTGCTGAAAATGCTATCTTTTTTCCATTGGATGGTTTTGGCTCCTTTGTCAAAAATCAAGTGACCATAGGTGTGTGGGTTCATTTCTGGGTCTTCAATTCTATTCCATTGGTCTATCTGTCTGTCTCTGTACCAATACCATGTAGTTTTTATCACTATTGCTCTGTAATACTGCTTGAGTTCAGGGATAGTGATTCCCCCTGAAGTCCTTTTATTGTTGAGGATAGCTTTAGCTATCCTGGGTTTTTTGTTATTCCAGATGAATTTGCAAATTGTTCTGTCTAACTCTTTGAAGAATTGGATTGGTATTTTGATGGGGATTGCATTGAATCTGTAGATTGCTTTTGGTAAAATGGCCATTTTTACTATATTAATCCTGCCAATCCATGAGCATGGGAGATCTTTCCATCTTCTGAGGTCTTCTTCAATTTCTTTCCTCAGTGTCTTGAAGTTCTTATTGTACAGATCTTTTACTTGCTTGGTTAAAGTCACACCGAGGTACTTTATATTATTTGGGTCTATTATGAAGGGTGTCATTTCCCTAATTTCTTTCTCGGCTTGTTTCTCTTTTGTATAGAGGAAGGCAACTGATTTATTTGAGTTAATTTTATACCCAGCCACTTTGCTGAAGTTGTTTATCAGCTTTAGTAGTTCTCTGGTGGAACTTTTGGGATCACTTAAATATACTATCATGTCATCTGCAAATAGTGATATTTTGACCTCTTCTTTTCCGATCTGTATCCCTTTGATCTCCTTTTGTTGTCTGATTGCTCTGGCTAGAACTTCAAGAACTATATTGAATAAGTAGGGAGAGAGTGGGCAGCCTTGTCTAGTCCCTGATTTTAGTGGGATTGCTTCAAGTTTCTCTCCATTTAGTTTAATGTTAGCAACTGGTTTGCTGTATATGGCTTTTACTATGTTTAGGTATGGGCCTTGAATTCCTATTCTTTCCAGGACTTTTATCATGAAGGGGTGTTGAATTTTGTCAAATGCTTTCTCAGCATCTAATGAAATGATCATGTGGTTCTGTTCTTTCAGTTTGTTTATATAATGGATCACGTTGATGGTTTTCCGTATATTAAACCATCCCTGCATGCCTGGGATGAAGCCTACTTGATCATGGTGGATGATTGTTTTGATGTGCTCTTGAATTCGGTTTGCCAGAATTTTATTGAGTATTTTTGCTTCGATATTCATAAGGGAAATTGGTCTGAAGTTCTCTTTCTTTGTTGTGTCTTTGTGTGGTTTAGGTATAAGAGTAATTGTGGCTTCGTAGAAGGAATTCGGTAGGGCTCCATCTGTTTCAATTTTGTGGAATAGTTTGGATAATATTGGTATGAGGTCTTCTATGAAGGTTTGATAGAATTCTGCACTAAACTCGTCTGGACCTGGGCTCTTTTTGGTTGGGAGACCTTTAATGACTGCTTCTATTTCCTTAGGAGTTATGGGGTTCCTTTATTGTTTCTATTTCTATTTTTAAATCCTAGTTGGTTTTGTTCAACTCCTTCCCCTGTTTAGTTGTGTTTTGCTGTAATTCTTTAAGGGATTTTTCTGTTTTCTCTTTAAGGACTTCTATTTGTTTATCTGTGTTGTCCTGTATTTCTTTAAGGAAGTTATTTATGTCCTTTTTAAAATCCTCCATCATCATCATAAAATGTGATTTTGAATCCAAATCTTGTTTTTCTGATGTATTTGGATATTCAATATGCTTTGTCAGGAGAACTGGGCTCTAATGTTGCAAAGTATTTTTAGGTTCCTTAAGTATGCTGAGGTTCCTGCCCTTGCCTCTCACCATCCGCTTGTCTCTGATGTTAGCTTGTCTTGCTCTCTCTGACAGTGGTTGACCTTCCTGTGGGACTGTCTGTCAGGACTCCTGTAGGCTTGTTTTCTTTCATCTTGATCTAGGAATATTGAGCTTCTCCTGAGTTTGTGTTTCCTAAAACCTGCAGGCATGTTGCCTTGAGCAGAAGAGTTGGTTTACCTCTGCTCTCAGGTGTGTAGGCATTCCCAGCTATTGGCTTTCAACTTCAGCACAGGCAGAAACCTGAAGGGTCATGCCCTTGTCTGTTCCTAGTTCCATTGGCCCAGATGGCCCTAATGGCCCAGAGGGTACAAGTCAGTTTCATCTTAGTTTATCAATGAGGGCAGAAAGTTGGTGAGTACTCTGATTTCTCAGGATTGTCTGCACTTCTGAGGATCCAGCTCTCTCCCCCATGGGATTTGGGTGCAGGGAACTCTTGGAACAGATGATTTCCCTCCCACGTCTCTCCCTCCTTCCCTCTTCTGATGCTTTCTTCTCTCTCCCAAGTGGTACAGAGACACCCTCACTTGAGCCCTTCCATTTTTTGAACTTTATGAGTTCTGTGGACTGTATCTTGTGTATTATGTACATTTTTTGCCAATATCAACTTATTAGTGAATACATACCATACATTTCATTTGTATCTGAGTTACCTGACTCAGGATGTTATTTTCTATTTCCATTCATTTGCCTGCAAAACCAGGTTGTCCTCATTTTTGGATTTTTTATTATAAGTTTTTGAGATTAAGAAAGCTAGAAGTGTTATATTGAATCATCTCTATGATGAGGAGCCAAGAAGGGAAAGGAAATGATTCATCATGAGTTCAAATACCTGATGATGAGGAGGTGAAAGTGTAATTACTGTACGTCTTGGAGACTGAAAAAATAAGAGGGTAAAGGAGAAGGAAGTAAGTGATAAATGTCACCCAATAAATCATTTAAAGAAGCATGTAGCTCTTTTTTCCACGAGTTTTAGTTCTAACCAGGCAAGCACTAAAGTTGGAGGATGATAATGCTTAACATTTTTTAAATATGCCTTGTTTCAAGTATTAGTTGTAAATACAGCCTCATAGTCTAGTAATGATATAAGCATTAAATGTTTGCTATGTTTATCTGGATATCCGTATGAAATGAACAAGATTAACTGAACATAAAGATAGACATAAAAAAATCCATCATATATTTCAATGTGAACTTTCTGATATCCATTTGTATGAGTCTTCAGAAGAAAAATGTGAGTGTCTTTGATTTAATGGGCTTTTTATTAATCTGATTACATAGATTTGTATGATGTGACTGAAAGATATTTGTAAGGAAAATATTGAATATAATAATATATTCTGTATGTTTTTTCACAAGCTTATTTAAAGTTATCAATGTCATTTGACAATGTGTGTGTGCTTTATTCTTTTGATCATGTTGTTCCCTTTTGATAACTGAAATACTACTGCAGAGGAGAAGATGTCACTTTAATTTCTTGAATTCATTGTAGGGTGGAAAATATAATTCGATATATATTTAAGATTAAATCAAAGAATCTAGTAGATTTGACTTCCCAAAATTTAAAATCAAAGCTGTAAATATTATCTTGACCTCAATACATTTTTTGTGAATGTACTTTTTTTACATCCTTGTTCTTCAGGCTGTAAACCAGCAGATTCAACATGGGAATGACCATGGTGTAGAACACAGATGCAATTTTGCCAGTGTCCATGGAGTGACTGGAGTTGGGCTGCAAGGACATGAGTATGATTATCCCATAGAAAATCAAGACAGCTATAAAGTGTGAAGCACAAGGAGTGAGAGTTTTGTGACATCCTGAAGTTGAGTGCATCTTTAATATATTGGTAAAAATGAACATGAAGAATTTTAACATAAGTATAAGAGCAGAAAAGATGTTGAAGCTGGCTACAGACTTAAGAACCAGATCATTAACATGTCTATCAGTACACGATATAATCATGTCTATCAGTACACGATATAATCATGGAATGTCACAGAAAAAATGGTGGATCACATTTAACCAACAGAGAGAGAAACTTAATGCATTCAATGTATAGATAGAAGTATTCAGGAAACAACAGAAGTAACAACCAATGACTAGGCAAGCATACACTTGTGTTGTCATGGTGGTGGCATAATGTAGGGGTTTACACACTGCTTCATAACAATCATATGTGATTGAGACTAAAAGGTAGTTTTCCACATTGGCAAAGTTTGCAAAAAAGAACATCTGAG
This sequence comes from Rattus norvegicus, assembly GCF_021556685.1. Classification (NCBI taxonomy): domain Eukaryota; kingdom Metazoa; phylum Chordata; class Mammalia; order Rodentia; family Muridae; genus Rattus; species Rattus norvegicus. The sequence continues at coordinate 223,090,086 of NC_141534.1, forward strand.
AGGCACAAGCATTGTGGGACATGATCTTGTCTACTGTAAGAATTCCAGCCATGATCTTTGGAGTGATTGTTGAAGAGTAACTGAAGTTCACCAAGAACAGATTACTTAGGAGAATGTACATAGGGATTTGGAGTCAAGAGTCCAAGAATATCAAAAGTATCATCCCCAGGTTTACAACCAACCTGATGATGTAGATGAGGAGGAAGGTGATGAAGAGGGGAAGCTGCAGACTTGGATCATCACTGAGTCCCATCAGGATGAATGATATCAATTCTGTCCTGTTCTCCATTAATGATATCAGTTAATCAACCGAAGGCTTTAAGTTTTTTAAAAAAGAGTAAAACGGGTATTCTAGAGATGGTTTAGTGGTTAGACATTCTGGTTTTCCAGAGGACCCATCACCTTCATGGCAGGTCACAACAGATTCTAGTCCAGTATCTGAGGAAATTTTTGACCCCTCTTCTGGCCTGTTCAGGCATGAATCACATATTGTGTGTGTGTGTGTGTGTGTGTGTGTGTGTGTGTGTGTGTGTGTGTGTGTTAGACACGTTTAGACACTTTGGTAACTGTGAATATTTTCTATTTTAATGTATGTATATACGTGCTCACTTTTCCTGGACTGTGTAAAGCTAATGCTACTGCACTTACCTGACATAAGCTGGTACAGATACAACTTGTTCTCTCTCAATTAGATAATGACTTTGATAAATTATTTCTTCCAAGGCAATTGTTAAGACTGTAACTATAAATTTTCTGCTTTTTTAAATAACATACTTTCTGTTTAGGACCCTGCAAAAATTTTTAGTCATTGCGAGCTAACAGTCCAAAGTAATTGAGCTTAATTATAATGAATGATTTTTTAGTTTTACCACATTGAGCTGAGTGGCATACTGTTTGGTAATTTCCTTTTGGTCACTCTCTAGTTTTTTCATTAAACATCAAGCAAGTAGGTAATCTTTAACCCAACTAATGAAATTTCTTCTTAACACTAGAAGATTATGCATGAAACAATTAGTGCTGAATTGTATTTTAACTTTACCGCACAAATTCTTATGCTTGAATGTAACATAGCAACATATATTGATAAGGATATATCCAGAAACATGTTGGCATGATTAGGTCACAGGAGACTTTTACTTGAATCAGTATTTTTCAACACTGAAATTACTAGCATTATTGAGATACAGACATCGTGAGAGACTGTTCAACCTCAGATCGGTTTAGAATGAAGACACATCACTAGCTAAACTACCGAGATCTCAGGTTCATGAAGTGTGTGTGTGTGTGTGTGTGTGTGTGTGTGTGTGTGTGTAAAATTTGCAATTACCTAAAAATTACCTAACTCCTCTTAACACAATATTGCCGTCTGAAAAATTAGGACAGTAATGAGGCTTACGTTGAGATATAATCGCAAAACTAAAATAATACTTCACAGGCAATAAAATGCTGACTTTTAAGCATGGCTTAGTGAGTACTTATTGCTATAAGATAATAGGATAGAGGGATGTAGTTCTAGGTAAGATTAAGGGAGTCTTGAAATTTCTCTCTGCAAATTGTTCTTTCTTCCACTGGTATTGCATGTGCCTTTTCATGATTTTTGGTTTGTTTTCTCTCTAAGAATATCGATTCTGGTAATGCAGTCTTACATAGACCAATCTTTTAAAATATTTCATTAATCTAATCCATAATTTTAGATAAAACATTCTTTTTTCATATTTAGTTTTATTTTTGTCAGCATATTCTCCCCCAGAAAGAATAGAGATTAAGGATAACAAGTTCCCAGGTTGTTGTAGTTTGTTTATCTCAAATATATATTTTTCTTATAGTCTAAGGATACTTAATTTCTTGTTTAGCCTGGTATATTTGGAAGGATATCCATTCTCAATAATTACTATTTGTTTTCACCCTTTCCTGGAGCTTTTGCTCATATTAATTATGTGTCTATAACTTGAAAACATTTAAGTGGACAGTCTTGACTTATATGATAATATTCATCATTTGCTACATCAGTTACAAATGATATGTGTAAGTGGGTGTTTGAGCACATGCACTTGCGTGAGCAGTTGTGTTTGTGTGTGTGTGTGTGTGTGAGCATGCATGCATGTGTGTGTGTGTGTATGTGTGTTTGTATATATTAAGTAGAATAAGAAATATTACTTCTTCCTTTATTTGTAGAAAAACTTAGGATCAAAGAATTTACATGATAATCTCAACTTTGTAAATCATTTAAGAAACACTCAAATTGTCTTTGTTACACACTCCACCCAATAATGAACCTGACCTCATGGCATAATGTTTGAAATGTGGGAGAATATTCATTTCTTTTTTTTTTTTTTTGAGCTGGGGACCGAACCCAGGGACTTGTGCTTGCTAGGCAAGCGCTCTACCACTGAGCTAAATCCCCAACCCCTATTCATTTATTTCTAATCCATCACCAATATACTGAAAGATAAATTCACCTTTTCGTTTTGCCTTTCTGAATTGTCTTATCTCCAGCTAAGTCGAATATGTAGTGAACCAAATAAAGTTACATAAACCAAATTACATCTTATTTTCCTTTTGAGAAGAATGCTTTATTATTTGAACTTGACATTTATACCTGGACTGAACATCCTAGTTTTAGAAGAACATTTAGTCTTTAAACTGTTTTAGCCCTCAGGACTATTTTTAAACAACTGTTTTCAAGTAACTCATAATAGGTAAAAACATCTCATTTATTTTACATGAATTATTATCTTCACAAATATGCTCATGAAATGTAAGTAGCCAGTTTTTAGTAGGGAAATATTTTACCCAGAGTGGTTACTCTAAAATCTTTAAAATCTCTTATTTGATATTTCACAAATTCTCTTCCAGCAGTTTGCTCTTAGGAAATGGTCAAAGTTTATCGGTTGTCTAGAGCAACTAGTGCAAGGAATGACAGAAATTCTACAAAGACCTTGTAATGAATTGACCATACATCCCTCCTCTTCCCTCAGAATTCACTTACCTTCTTATTAGGAATATATTTTACAGGAAAAAAAAACAAGATTACTTCTCTCCAATAGTTCACAGGTTGTGTTTGTATTAAAAAAACAACAAACAAACAAATAAAAATAGGAGTCTGTAAGGATTCCCATGTAAAGCTTGCCAGAAAAAAGTCAATCAATGTGACTTTTATCCTTTAGTGTTTTTGCACCTTTGTTGAAGATTCCTAGCTAATCTTTAGTTCAAAAACCTACATGTGTTAACAATGACTGTCATTCATAAAATAAGCAGCATGTAAAGGAGAATGGCATTGTATTTGGATAGTGTGTCCCGTTCTGTGTCTCACTGGGATGTCAGAGTCTAATACATGGAGGTCTGGAGAGCATTATAGACACTGAAGAGTGCTCTTGAGAGTCCCCCAGAGTATAGCTGAAGATCCCTATACTGTCTTCTTAGGAAAAAACAATTAACTTGCCTTAGGGAAAAACTTCTTTCTCTGTCTTGCAGGTTAAATATCTGGTCTTATGGGTATTTGAAAACACAAAAGTCATGCATATTAATGAAGTACTATGCAGTGATTCTGTATATTTTAAAATGTTCATATTAGTTTATGAATTTCTGTCTTCTCAATCAATATTTATCTATAATAAATAAGTTCAGAATCCTTCCATCTTGCCTTTTCTTTTTTCATTTTTACATGCCATTCCAAGACAGAATACATTATTTTTTGTAGTATACTTTCTTTTTCTTTTTTTTCATCTTTATTAACTTGGGTATTTCTTATTTACATTTTGATTGCTATTCCCTTTTCCGGTTTCCGGGCCAACATCCTCTAACCCTCCCTCTCCCCTTATATATGGGTGTTCCCCTCCACATCCTCCCCCCATTACTGCCCTCCCCCAACAATCACTTTCACAGGGGGTTCAGTCTTGGCAGGGCCAAGGGCTTCCCCTTCCACTGGTGCCCTTATTAGGCTATTCATTGCTACCTATGAGGTTGGAGCCCAGGGTCAGTCCATGTATAGTCTTTGGGTAGTGGCTTAGTCCCTGGAAGCTCTGGTTTTTTGGCATTGTTGTTCATATGGGTTTTCAAGCCCCTTCAAGCTCTTTTAGTCCTTTCTAAGATTCCTTCAACGGGTGTCCCATTCTCAGTTCAGTGGTTTAATAATGGCATTCACCTATGTATTTGCTGTATTCTGGTTACCAATAGCCTATCTCACCTTATTTCCCTAGTTAACTGTACCTTACAAAAATATCTAATGATTTGTGATCATCCATTTATGAGCTGTTCCTTACAGGATGTTCTACAGAATGCTTTGTGTCACTTTTTACAAATATTCCACTTATTTTATTTATAGTTTTTTATCCATTTACTTATTTATGAGAATAACTTATAGAAGTCAATTCTCTCCTTCTCTCATGTGGGTCCCAAGGTTTGAACATGAATCATAAGGGTTGGAAACAATCTCTTCTTACTCACTTAGTCATCTCAGATTTGTTGTCATTTTTTTCTCTATCTTTATTAAATTGGGAATTTCTTATTTACTTTTCAATTGTTATTACCTTTCTCAGTTTCCAGGCAAACATCCCCCTAACTCCCCCTTCTCCTTCTATATGTGTGCTTCCCTCCCCATCCCCCCTTCATTACTGCCCTCTCCCCGACAATCCTGTTCACTGGTGGTTCAGTCTTACAGGTCCAAGGGCTTCCCCTTCCACTGGTGCCCTTACTAGGCTATTCATTGCTACTTATTCAGTTGGAGCCCAGGATCAGTCCATGTATAGTCTTTGGGTAGTGGCTTAGTCCCTGAAAGTTCTGTTTTTTTTGGCATTGTTGTTCATATGGGGTCTCAAGTCCCTTCAAGCTCTTTCAGTCCTTTGTCTGATTCCTTCAACGGGGGTTGAAAGAATGAGAGCCAAAATTTTGGCTACTTTTCCTATAATGTAAATTTTTCTTTGGTTTCTGAAAACTATTTTTGTCATGTACATTTTTTCTAACTTTAGAGAAATCATGATTTTTGCTTGTTTGTTTATGTTTACTGTGTGGTTTTCTGCAAAACAAGTGAACAAAGAAAACAAAAGAAAATACAGTTTTTTTGAATAAGAGGGAAGAAAATAATCACAGTAAACAGGAGGAAGGAACCTGGGAGGGAGAGAGGAGGGGGTGGGAAAAAGGGAGAGCCAGGATCACATATGAGAAGGGACAGGAAAGAAATACAGAGGGTCAGGAAATTCAATAAAAATATGTAGCAGTGGGGGATAGGTGACAGGGTAGCCACTAGAAAGTTCCAGATGCCAGGGAAGCAAGAGGCTCCCAGGACCGAACAGGGATGTGTTTAGCCAAAATACCCAACAAAGGGGAGACAAAACCAGTAAAGAGCACCTCCACTAGATAGGTACAGCCCCCGGTTGAGGGAAGGGGTCCCCACACATCTCAAAAAATTTAATCTAGATTTGTTCCTGTCCAAGGGAAGACAGGGGCAAAAATGTTGTAGATACTGAAGGAAAGACCCCCAGAGACTGCCCCACCATGAGATCTATCCCAACTGCAGACACCAAACTCTCACACTATTGCTGATGTCAAGGTGTGTGCTGCTAACACGTGCCTGGTATAGATGTCCCCTGAGAGGCTATGCCAGCACCTGACTAATACAGATGCAGATACTCACAGCCAACTATCAGACTGACTCCTGTGACCCCAGTGGAAAAGCTAGAAGGACTGAGGTAATTGCTCATACGGACTAAACAACCAACCAAAGAGTATACATGGAGGGATCCATGGATCCATCTACATATGTAGCAGAGAATGGCCTTATCTGGCATCAATGGGAGGGAAGTCCTTTGGTCCTGTGAAGGCTTGATGCCTCACCATAGGGGAATGCTAGAGCACTAAGGCATGAGTGGGAGAGTAGTTGGTGAAGCACCCTCACAGACGCAAAGGAATGTGTAGACAAGATGGGGGTTTGTGGAAGAGAAAGTGGTAAGGGAAATATCATGTGAAATGTAAAAGAATAAAATGATTAATATAAATAAATAAACAACAAATTCTTGATGTTAAAAAATAAACAACCAAAAAAAGGAAAGAAAAGGAAAAGAAATGCAAAAAAACAAAAAAACCAAGAAAATGTCCATTGTTCTTATCTTTCCTTTGTTTGTTTATTTATTTATTTATTTATTTATTTATTTATTTATTTATTTTGATGATAGATTTGTAGCTGGCAAGTTCTAGGCCATATTGTTTACTTCTTCATATGAATAGCTTGGCTTCTCAATATCATTCATTGATAACAGTTCTTTGTGTATTCTCTTAGGATACGTGGAGTTATTGGAATGAGCTCACCTGAAAGTAGAATTTGCAGAGTGAGTAAATCAAGTGAATTAACAAAAACAAGGTTTGCATTAATGTGCTGCTCACAGCTAAGGCACAGGGTACAAACAGCCTGAGAACATCCAGAGACCCACCTGCTGCCATGCCACTCAGCAATGGCAGAAGTCATATGGCATGGGCAGAGGGTGACACTGAGAGACCTTCAAGTGATCTGACCTTCCCTCAGTGTGAGACTCTGCTACAATGTGCAAGTACGTGGTGAACAGACAGTAGAGGTAGAGAACCTAACCAATTTGAGCATTATGAAGAGGGGAAAACTGGAGACAGGAGGGTGGAGAGGATCAGACTCTTCTAAGTAACTTTCCCTCCCACCTTAGGCTACAGTTTAATCCCAGCTCCTGCTGCTGCTGAGAGACATTTATGGGCCTATAGCCATGCAGCATCATGGATCTATATCAATGTCCATGGCTTATATTATTACCATTAAAGTTCATGTGGATGCCCCTGTTCTAGGCTGTTATCTAGGACAACATACATGCCCAAGGGCTGTGAAGAATTGGCTCTGCCCCTCAATGGGTGCAACACTCTGGAGAGAGGCTCCATATCTTGACTGGGCAGCACATCAGAGCTGACCCCCAGAGGTACTGACTTGGGTAGCATGTCCCCCAGAGCAGGAGCATGGAAGAGCTGGCCCCCATGACTTGTCTGCATTGTGGTGTCAAAGATGAAGAGGTCATGCTCTTCCCAATCACTTTGAGCAACCTGCAACAGTCAGGATATCTGACTGAGGGGTCATGAGAAATGGAGTGCTGTCCATGTACCTTATGAGCTGCAGCACTCTGGAGACCAGGCTCTGCCCTTCACCTGAGAAATACAGTAGAGATAGGTCTGTTTGTATTAATATAAGCAATCTGGCCCCAAGGGTCTGAGAGTTGGAGGCTGACCCTACTCCATGCTGGGTGCATCACTGGATGGCCTAGCAATGGCATTGTTAAAGTGACAACCCTAGTGGTGCTGTTGCAGAAGAGTTAACAGCCTGAACAGTTTAGCTATGATCAAGATGCAGGGCTCTGAGTTTGTCCATCCCCCAAATCTACCCAGTCTATGAATTGCTGGACATGTGAAAGACCAGTCCTATAGTTAGAAAACTGAAAGATAACCATTAAACAGTGCTATAGAAGGATAACCAAGAGCAGTTTCAATGAGGATCCATTATTGATTGTGTAGCAGAAGCGAGAAGACTCAAACTACCCCAATGGCTTATTTCACTGAACATTTGCAAGTGAAGATGTGTGGACAAGAGAATATGCTGTGGCATATTATAGCTTTCACGAAAAGATCTTTCATATGCATTGTTTTATTTATTTTTATTTGTTTGCTTTAAAATTTTCTTTGTGGTGGGGTTGTTTATACATTTTGCATCTTCACTCTGGATGACCAGGTACTAAAATACACTGAGCAGAAAAGAGTAAAGGAGAGATTGGAATGGGTGGGTAATCAGGATCTCAGTTCAGCTGTAAATACAGGAGGATAAAAAGCTTTCACCAAGGATTTCATTGTTACTGTTCTTTTAGACAATATTCAATAAAACAGCTCTTTTAGAGACTATGCAGTGAAAGAGATAGCTTTCTTTATTTGGAGAGAACAAGGGATTTATGTACCATGGATAGTGGGAAGGAATTTTGAGGTGAGTATGCACTGGCTGGAACTTAAATACTGGGGTATGGGGGTCAGGTCTTATTTTTCCATAGTGAGGTATTTCAAGTGCTTGCCAGGCAGGTTTTTAGCAAGAGAAAGGGAGTTGAAACTGTAATTTCACCAAGAACTACATGGCATTCCTTGGTTAGAAAATATGGGGGTCAGGCTTCCCAGATAAGTTCTGGCAGAAATGAGAAAACCCCACTTCCTGGAAAAAAACAAATGCGAGTAATTGTTTACTAGTAAAGAATAAATGCCCCACATGTGACCCATACATATACAGCCACCAAACTAGATAAGATGGATGAAGCAAAGAAGTGCAGGCTGACAGGATCCGGATGTAGATCTCTCCTGAGAGACACATCCAGAATACAGCAAATACATAGGCGAATGTCATCATTAAGCCAGTGAACTGAGAACAGGACCCCTGTTGAAGGAATCTGACTGAAAGAGATTGAAGGGGCTTGAGACTCCATATGAACAACAATGCCAACCAACCAGATCTTCCAGGTACTAAACCACTACCCAAAGACTATATACATGGACTGACCCTAGGCTCCAACCTCATAGGTAGCAATGAATAGCCTAGTAAAAGCACCAGTGGAAGAGGAAGTCTTTGGTCCTGCCAAGACTGAACCCCCAGTGAACAGGATTGTTGGGCGGAGGGCGATAATGGGGGGAGGATGCGGAGGGGAATACCCATAGAGAAGAGGAGAGGAGAGGTTATGGGGATGTGGGCCTGGAAACCGGGAAAGGGAATAACAATCAAAATGTAAATAAAAAATACCCAAGTTAATAAAGATGAAAAAAAAAGGATAAATGCGACATCTTTTCTCAGAGTATCATTTTTCCATCCACAGAATAGAGACAGCCACAGTCACAAAACCTTCCTTGACGTTTTACTGTGGGAAATCAGTGAGTAAAGCACATATAACAGGTGTGCAGAGCACACCTGACAACTTCAGGCATGACAGTATTAGGCTCAGTCAAGTGTCATTACATTTGATAGATCAAGGTGCATAATAAAGTATAATGCTTCACTTGAATGTCAGTTTTGAAATATTGAAGCTTTCTTTTCCATTTTATCTTTTCACCCACATTCCAGTCAATAATCACTCCTATGTTCTCTAGGGTTTCATTTTTTCCCTAAAAAAAGAATGTCTCACTACTTGTTGACATAGTCTGCCATTAATATTTTCCTTGATATCTCTATTATAATTTGATGAAAGCTGTACCTTCTTAAAATCAATTCTCTGTCTTATCAGTTTTGTAATGTAGGCTAATAATAGATCAATGATAAACTAACTTTAGCACAGATCTGCTTATTCTCAAATTTGATAATTTTAAATTTTTTACTTCAATTTGCTCTTATATAATAGTGGTATTATTTAAAATATTCTTTCTTCTCTGATACCATTGTAAAACATCTACTCCAATTTAACTACTCCTATCGATCTTTTTATTGGATTTTTAAATTTACATTTCAAATATTACTCCCTTTCTTGGTTTCCTGTCAATAAGCCCCCCAGACCTTCCCCCTCCCTTCTTCTATAGAGTGTTCCCCTCCCCATCCACCCCCTACCTGCCCAGCCCTTGACATTCCCTTACACTGGGGGTCCAAACTTGGCAAGACGAAGGGCTTCTCCTTCTTTGACAAATTCAACTATAGCCTGACCTTGAATGCATCATGATTACCAATTATAAAACATATGGCCAGTGTTAGATTTGGTACAGATAATAATGCAGAAATTTTATATAGGTTTGTGTTGTGTTTGTACTTCTCCATATGTGTGTGCTTTTGCGTGTGTGTCTGTCTGTCTTTGTCTCTGTGTTTGATAGGACGATTGCTGTTTGACATGGATTTGAGAAGTTATACAGTACCTACAGAAAAGGATTCAGATTCAAATACTTAAGCCACTTCTCACTTAAGTGCATTTATAATGTGAAAAAAAGTTTTGAGAGAAACCAAAGAATATTCAATATTGTACAATATGGAAGTCATAATGTTCACTATTTAATATTGCCAAAATTATATTTGGGGCTTTATAATAAGATCTTCAAAAATTTGGAAGTTTTTGACCACGGAAGAATCACTTATCTCCTCATAATTGGTAAAATAAGTGTCATGCAATTTCTTCTTTTATACATCTCACATATCATTTCTCTAAACAGCAAAATGCAGATAGCAACCTTATAATGAAACTATAACTCAAAAGTCAATCAATGATCAATACACATTATATACACATAGAAAATGTCTTATTGAATGTCATTATTTTACACAATATACACTGATACTAGAAAAGTCTAACAAAGTAAGCTTTATAGTTGGAATTCTCATTGATGCTGGCGAAACTTTCACAGCAAATCTTCAGGTAAGTAGAAGAGATTTTTGTACTCAGAATGATTATCACTCACATGGTTAATGATGTATACCAAGTCATACCCTGTAGAATTACTTTCTGGTAGTTTTAAAATCCCAGATATCAAGTTGTACTACAGAGCTGAAGTAAATTAAAAATTAAAAGCAAAAAAACCATGGTTTTTGCATAAAAACAGATACTTTGATCAATGGAAGCAAAAAATTAAAAATGGACTTAAATTCACACACCTATAGACAACTCATTTTTAATAAAAAGGCAGAATATAAAATGGGAAAAAGTAAGCATTTTCAACAAATCGCTCTGATCTAATGAGACGCTTTCATCCAACAAGAATGCAACTAAATCCTTATCTATAACAGTGCACAAACCTCAACTCCAAGTCAATGAGAGTCCTAAACATAAAACTGAATGCATGAACCTGATAGAAGGGAAAGTGGAGTGGAGAATTACCTTGAAGACTTGATTGTCCCCATTGATCCACAGAAGAGTCCAACTTACATTATTTCTAAAGAATTCACTATATGTAATGCTTTTTTATGATTTGCTGATGTGGATGATAATCATGTTAATACCCAAAGGGTTTGTGACTTTAGGATTTCGTATAATTTTTGACTATAGTCAAGAAAAACATTCAAAGACAAATAAAATACACTAAAATTATTAAATTAAATCTCATACATATATAATATAATGTATAAAAATATAGTGTGAGAAAATATCACATATAACCTAAAATATATAATATACAATACATGATATATGGAGTATATATATATATATGATGTATGCTATATGGCATATAATGTATGGCATATAACATATAACACATGATATATGATATATAATATATGATATATAATATACAATATGTGACATATAATATACAGTATGTTATATATGAAATGTAGCACACAATATCTAATGTATAATATATAATACATTATATAATACATAATACATATAATACAATATGATATCTAAATATGTAACATATATATGATGATGGCATAGTATATATATATATATAACAATATAAACTATACACTACAATTTGTAAAATACAATATATAATGTATAGTCTAATGTGTGTATGTTTGTGAGTGTGTATATATTTATTTGGGTGAGCTTGGCATTTTTTTCTTTTGTGTCTAGTTTTTCTTTTCTTCTATCAGGTTTTGAGAGAGTTGTTTTTGCTCTTAGGAAGAAGTGAAGGAATGTGAAGAGTGTGTTGAAAATTTTGGGGCTGGAGAAGAATATGATCAATATATATTTAAATTTAAAAATTAAATAATAAAAATTATAAGTAAAAAATCATAAAAAAGGCTCATGTTCAGCACTAAAAAGATGATATGCAAATAGATAAGCTATGTCTTATTACCAAGAAAAATATAAAATAATTTTATTGTAACTGTATTTAAGACGTTAAGGCATTATATATTAATGTTCTTATTTAAATTTATAATCCTAAATATAATTGGTAATTAGGAGGAATTTGGCAGCATAACTGAAGGGATGTAGTCAAATAAATCAACTCCCAAGAGATACCTAGGCAGTCTGTGGCACAGGAAACAACAGATATTTTGAAAGAGCTACCTGAGGGTGGATGTTAATGTGAAGAATGAGCAATAATGGCAAATATGTATTTGTGAAGCAAAAATCTGAGTAATAAGGAAATGAAACAGGATAAAATTGTTGAATTAGTTCAATGACTAGATATTCTGCATAAAATCATAGCTTACAGAAATATAAATATTTGTAATAGTAATTTTTTTACCTAAAGTGAGACCATTAAAGGCTCTTATACTTGTATATTTCAATCCTTGACAACACTTTGGCTTAGAATATCTATTATGATCCTTGAGAAATTGAAATATTAGCTGACCTTATGAAATGTATGACCTTATGAAAATGCACTATGTTTCTGAATTTCCATTGAGAGACAAGAACTGGATCTTCAAAACTTTATAGAGTTTTCAAACTCACTGATATAATCACTAATATAGGAAAAGAACCATGTCTTTGATAACACCCATATGCCTCACAAAGCTCTAATAATGATGGATTTCGAATCTCTCCAGTGACACTAAAGGGTTTACTGTGGCTTACCAGGCTGTGGGGTCATTTCCAGAAATGCTGGGAAGCACCTAAATAAATGTTCAACATCCTTAGTCATCAGGGAAATGCAAATCAAAATAACCCTGAGATATCACCTTATACCAGTCAGAATGGTTAAGATCAAAAATCCAGCTGATAGTAGATGCTGGGAAGGATGTGGAGAAATAGGAAGAGTCCTCCATTGTTGCTTGGATTGCAAGTTTGTACAACCACTCTGGAAATCAGTCTGGAGGTTTCCCAGAAAATTGGACACAGTACTGTCTGAAGACCCAACTATACCACTCCTGAGCATATACCCAAAAATGCCCAAACATAACAAGGACACATGCTCCCCTATGTTCATAGCAGCCTTATTTATAATAGCCAGAAGTTGAAAAGAACCCAGATGTCCTTCAACAGAAGAATGGATACAGAAAATGTTTTACATATATGCATAATGGAGTACTGCTCACCTGTTTAAAAAAATGACTGCATGAAATTTTTAGGCAAATGATGGATCTAGAAAATATCATTCTTAGTGAGGAAATCCAGTCACAAAAGAACACACATGGTATGCACTCACTGATAAATGGATATTACCCCAAGTTCACAGACCATAGGAAGAAGGAAGACCAAAATATTAATGCTTCATTCCTTCTTGGAAGGGAGAAGAAAATACACACTAAAGGAAATACACAGACAAAGAATGAAGCATGGTCAGAAGGAAAGGTCATCCAGAGATTCCCCCACCTGTGGATCCATCCCACATGTAGCCACCAAACCCAGTCTCTACTGCTGATGCCAAGAAGTGCTTGTTTACAGGAGCCAGATATGTGTGTCCCCTGAGATGCTCTACTAGAACCCTACTGTTACAGATGAAGATGGTTGTAGCTAACCATTGGACTGAACCAGAGGACCCAAGTGGAAAAGTTAGAGAAAAGACTGATGGAGGTGAATAGGTTTGCAATACCATAGGAAAAACAACAGTATCAACCAACTAGATTCCACCAGAGCTCCCAGGAACTAAACTGCCAACCAATGAGTACATATGACTCCAGTCACCTATAAAGCAGAAGATGGCATTGTCTGGCATCAATAGGAGGAAAAGCCTATGGCCTTGTGAAGGTTCATTTCTCGAATGTAGGGAATAGCAGGGTGTTGAGGTGGGAGTGTGTATGTGGGCATGGGAGCCTCCTCATAGAAGCAGGTGGAGGGGGAAGGGGTATGGAAGAGGAGAAAAGGGGATACCATTTGAAATTTAAATACATAAAATATACAAGGAAAGCAAAATTAAAAACAAAACAAAACAAAAACATATTCTTTGAGTTTGAGGGCTTTGTTGACTGGACTATTTACACCAATGAATACTATTTCTCTTTCCCAAGCAGAAATCATTGTTTTCTCATGGCCTCAGAAGTACATGATGGTGATTGATTATATATATAGATTGATTATATATATGTATATATATATTCCTATCAATTTTTAATTAATTTATTATATCAACATCTCTTGAAAAGTTTACTATAATAATTGGAGCTTGAGATCATGACTCATAATTCGCACAATTGTGTCTTGCAAACTTTATATGTATTTTACTTTATGTGGAAACTTAAATAAAAAGTATTCCCCCAGAGTACTGGTATAAGATAAGATACACATTCTATATTTTGGCTGATAAGACATAGCAGCAGGAAATAAAATAAATGTGTTCTGCCTTTAGAAGGAACAAAGATGAGTTCTTGGATCCTCCCAAATTCTACTTTTCATGGGTGCTCAAAATAACTGCTCATTGGATGATAAGTGCTATAGTCATGGTACTCTTCCTCTTTCAGCTGAAACTTTCTACAAATAGCCTCACAGATATACTGAAGGTGTGTTTTCATAATGACTTTATATTCAGTCAGGTTACCAATAAAGTTTAACAAACACAATGTCATAAAAAGTGCAAATAAAATGATCAAATATAGTGATATTGGTAATGTTATTTTCAAAGAAAAAGAGACTAAAATATCCAAAATATTTTCATTTTGACACTACTCTTCTTAGACAATTTTTTTCGTAGGGGAAAACTAAATAGTAAATATTGAGGAGATTGACGTAGCTTCCGTTAGAGGTAGATCAATCCTCAGTTTTCTGAAAAATGACCACATTTATTTCCAAAGTGACTGTACTAACTTGCACTCCCATCTACAATGAATCAGTATTCCATTTGCTACACATTCTCACATACATGAGCAACCACTTCTGTTTTTTTGTCTTAGCCACTTTTTTCGGGTATAAAATGGAATCTCAAAATTGTTTATATTTGCCATCTGGGAAAGGTAAAAATGTTGAACATTTTCTAAAGTGTTTCTTGGGAACTTAAGAGTCCTCTAGAGAATTCTCTGTTTAGATCTATACCACACTTTTATTTTTTTTTTAATGGGATATATTCTTTACTTAATTTCAAATCTTACCCCTTCCCTGATTTCCCCTCTGGAATCTCCCTATCCCTTAGCCCCTCCCCCTGCTTCTATGAGCTTGTTTCCCCACCTACCCACCCACTTTCCCCCTATCTCCACACTCTGCCATTCTCCTACTGGGGCACTTATCATTCACAGGGCCAAGGGTTTCTCTTCTCATTGATGCGCAATAAGACCATCCTCTGCTACATATGTGGCTGAGGCCATAGGTCCCTCCATGAGTACTCTTTGGTCTGTAGTTTAGCCTCTGGGAACTCTGAAGGGGTCTCGCTGTTTGATATTGTTGTTCATCCTATGGGATTAAAAACACCCTCATGTCCTTCAGTCCTTTTGCTAACTCTGTACCCCAAATTTAATTGAGTTATTTGTCTTGTTGATGTCTAGTTTCTTCAGTTCTTTATATATTTTGGATATTCTCTCCAAGATATAAAGGTGGCAAAAATCTCTTTACATTCTAGAGGCTGCCACTGGTTTTCTTTACCTTAAAGAAACTTTTTAGTTTCATGAGTTTTCCTTTGTTAATTGTCAATCTTAGTGCTTGCACGACTGGTGTTCTGGTCAGGAAGTTGTCTCCTGTGCCAAATGCATTCAAGGATATTTTCCACCTTTTCCTCTATCAGGTTCATGTTATTCAGTTTTAGGTTGAGGTCCTTGAGATATTTGAATTTGAGTTTTATGCAGCGTGTTATATATGGATCTATGTTTATTTTTCTGCATGCTGACATGCAGTTACACCATCATTTGTTGAAAATGCTTTCTATTATATATATTTCTGGCTTATAAATAATCAGATGTCCATATGTATAAAGATATGTGTTTGGAAATTACCAGAATGAACATTCTATAGCTCATCTAAATATTATATTCTTAAAGTTTTCCTCATTTTACCTTACATGTATTTAAATGTATGTCTCTGTGAGAGAGGGCTGGGAGTAAGAATGAAAATCGGTGTGGATAGGCATCTGTCATGATTACCTGGAGGACTGTAATAGGAAGAAATATTATACAGGAAACAGGATATCAATCCACCTTCAAAACCTTCAAACCCAAATTTTTCTTGCCTACAAGATGTTCAGGAATACAGATGGGCAAAATGAAGGGAACACCCAACATATGACTGCCCTAACTTGAGACCCATCCATGTGAATGATACAACCCCTAATATTTGATGCTCTGCTATGCTTGCAGGTAGGAACCTAATATAACTGTCTCCTTAGAGGTTTCACTCATACTTGGTGGAGGCAGATGTAGAGACCCACAACCAAACATTAAGCAGTAGAATAGTGGGGGTTAAAATGAGAAAGTCAGAGAAATCAAAGACACCACAAGAAGACTTACAGAGTCAACTAATCTTGTACCATGCGGACTCATAGAGTCTGGGCCATGGAGCATCCAGGAGCTGTAGCTAGACCCCCTACACATTTATAGCAAATACGCAGCTTGGTCTTCCTGTGGGTCTCCAGACAATGGAGCCAGGGCTATCTCAGTCTATGTTCTCTGTCATTTGATCCCCTTTCCCACTACTTGGACTCCCTGGTTGGACTTCAGTTGGAGAAGATGTGCCTAGTCCTGCAGGGAATAGATGCCCAGGGTGTGGTAGTACCCAATGGGGCTCCACTTCTCTGAGAAGGCGAGACAGCAATGGGGTAGTTATTTGTATGGGTGAAACTGGGAAGAAAGAAGATATGTGAGGTGAGATTGGTATACAGAGTCAATAAAATAATTAAACAAATAAGTAAATAAAATAAAAAATGTTGGTCGCTCCTTGTTCCCGACTTTTGATTCTAACCAAGTGAACCCTCATTGGGTTTTACGATGATAACAACTGACATTTTGTTTTTATAGCATGCTATTGTTTATTGAGAACCCACTAAATACCAGGTATCATACAAATATGACTGGTGATCCTTACCATCATTATTTTTTTTTATTAACTTGAGTATTTCTTATATACATTTCGAGTGTTATTCCCTTTCCCGGTTTCCGGGCAAACATCCCCCTCCCCCCTCCCCTTCCTTATGGGTGTTCCCCTCCCAACCCTCCCCCCATTGCCGCCCTCCCCCCCACAGTCTAGTTCACTGGGGGTTCAGTCTTAGCAGGACCCAGGGCTTCCCCTTCCACTCCTTACCACCATTATAAAGTGAATTATATACAGCAGTTTAAAGTAGGAAGGTCAAGTTTGAAGGGCAATTAACCTGTCCTTAAAAATATAGAATTTAAAACTTAACTGTTCATATACCTAATTTTTTGGTGTGTTTCTCTCAAGTTCTGTGCTGCTGATATATCTTGTTGTGTTGCCCAGGCTGATCTTGAAACATTCGGCTTAAGTGAAACTTAGCCACAGCCCCCTAAGTGCTTAGAGAACAGGCAAATGCCACTGTGCTCAACTTAGTGACACATGTTAGAAATAAAGAAAGATGTAGCTTCTTTTCCATTGACTTTTGGTTCTAACCAGGTGATTCCCTAAACGGGTTGGAGGATGATAAGATTAACATTTTAACTAAGTTTACTTGTTCAAGAATCACTTTTAAATACAACCTCATATTCTAGTCATTAAATAAAGTTTTAATATATGTATCTAGACATCCCTATGAAATGAGCAAAATTAACTGAACACAAAAGTGTAAATACATAACAAATTCATGTCATATTAGTGAAAATTTCTGACATCCACTTACAATAGACTTCTTAAGAAATGTATGAGTGTGCTTTCACTTTAAAGACTTTATATGCACCTGTTTGCATAGATTTATTTTGGTGTGACAGAAAAAATATTATGTAGAAAAAGATTGAATATGATAACATAGTAAATTAAGTTTTCCACAGCTGACATATAGTTATCATAGCAATGGTATTCATGTCTTACTCTTCTGAACAAGATGATTGCATTCTGAAGGCCAAAATGCTGTTGCAGGGGTTAAGCTGTCACTTCACGTTCTTCAATTTGTTGTAGGGTGAGAAGATGTGATTCATTATAAAATTAAGATCAGATAAGCGTATCCATGTGTTTTGTATTCTAAAACCTAAAATCAAAGCTTTAACCATCATCTTGACCTTAAGACAATCTTTGTGAAGGCATTCTTCACATCCTTATTTCTCAGGCTGTAAACCAGAGGGTTCAACATCGGGATGACCATGGTGTAGAACACAGATGCGATTTTGTCAGTGTCCATGGAGTGCCTGGAGCTGGGCTGCAAGTACATAAATATGATTGTCCCATAGAAAATGGAGACAGCTGTTAAGTGTGAAGCACAAGTGGAGAGAGCTTTGCAATATCCTGCAGCTGAATGCATCTTTAGTATGTTGGTAAAAATAAACATGTAGGATAATAAGATGAGTATAAGAGCAAAAAATATATTGAAGCTGGCTACATAAACAAGAATCAGTTCATTAACATGTCTATCAGAGCAAGATATAATCATGACTGCCAGAACATCACAGAAGAAATGATGGACCACATTGGATTCACAGAAGGAAAGACTTAATGCATCCATAGTATAGATGGAAGCATTCAGAAATCCACAGATATAACAGCCAATGACTAGAGAAACACAAACACGTGTTGTCATGGTGGTGGTATAATGTAGGGGCTTACACACTGCTGCATAACGATCATAGGCCATTGAGACTAAAAGGTAGTTTTCAACGTTGGCAAAGTTTGCAAAAAAGAACATCTGAGATGCACAAGCATTGTAGGACATGATCTTGTCTCCTGTAAGGATTCCAGCTATGACCTTTGGAGTTACTGTTGAAGAGTAACAGAAGTCAACTAAGGATAGGTTACTTAGAAAAATGTACATGGGGCTGTGGAGCCGAGAATCCAAAAGAATCAACAGGATCAAACCCAGGTTTCCTACAAAGGTGATGGTATAGATGAGGAAGAAGGTGATGAGGAGGGGAAGCTGCAGTCGTTGGTTATCAGTGAGTCCTGCCAGGATGAACCATGTTCTGTTCTCCATTAGTGATACCAGTTAATCAACAGAAGGCTTTAAATGATTAAAATAAAAGTTAGTAGAATAAAGGGCTCTAGATGTGGTTTAGTGGTTCAGCTCTGGATTTCTGTTCCAAAAGACCCAGCACCTTCACAGCAGCACACAACTTTCTATAACCCTGTACCGTGGGATCATCTGTCTGACACTTTATAGACATACATATAGTCAAAGCACCTGTACACATAGAATTAATTTTTAAAACTTTAGGATTGGGGTAATAAGAGAATTGGAACCTTTGATATTGTAATTGACTTTCTACCAAAAATAGAATATATATATGTGCCACCTGTTAGCCACATTTAGACAGTTTAGTAACTGTAAAACTTTTTTTCTTTTAGTGTGCCTTTATACCTGTTATATTTCCTGAACTGTGTGAAAGTAATGCTTCTGTTCTTACCTGCCAAACAATAGAAGAGATACAGCCTCTTTTCTGTTATTAGCATAATAATTTTGATAAATTTTTACCTCCAAGGAAATTCCCAAGCAAAAGATAAAAAAAATTTTGCATTTTAATATAACATAACTACCACTTTCTGATCTGCATCCTGGTAAAGCTTTAACAAATTTCAAGGTAAGCATCTAAAATAACTTGACTTGATTATAATGTATAATTTTTCTTTTGTTTAACAACAATGAACTGAGTGGCATTCTATGTCAAACATTCTTTTTGGTCACTGTATAATTTTTCTCATTAAACATGAATTGACCAATTAATCCCTAACCTAACGAAGACATGCTTTTTTTCCCCTGAATACTAGAAGAGTATGAATGAACTAATAAGCTCTGAATTGCATTTTAACATTCTTCCATACACATTCTCATACTTTTAATATAGCTTTTCTAGTTATATCGATAAGGATATATCCAGAAGCATGAAGGAATTATTAGGTCACAGAAATTTTAACTTTAATCAGTTCAGCCTTGTAATTACTATTTCTGTTGAGCTTGCAATTATGTTGGAAGAATGCTCAATGTCAGAATCAGTTTAGAAGGAAGACATATCATTTAAAACATAGTGAGTTCAAGTTCTCAGAAGAGATATATACTCGATCATCCACAAACTATCTAAAAAGCACCATACTCCTATAAATGCCATTTTGCTGTCTGCAATTTGAACACAATAATGAGGACTACTTTTTGATATTATTGCAAAAATAAGACAGCATACAGAAGGCAATATAAAGGGAGGCTATTAACATGGGTATTTGCTATGTGATAATAGTGTAGAAGGTTTTTGTTCTGGGTAAGTTTAAGTCCTTAAATTCTTTCTCCAAATTTCCCTTTCTTCATTTTGGCCACTAGCATTGCTTGTGCTTTCTCAAGGTGCTCGGTTTGTTTTCACCCTAGGACTAAGGATACTGATCATGATATTTTTGTATGGACCATTCTTTTCAAAAGTTTCATTATTATAATCCTCAATTTTGATAAAACATTTTCTTTCTTTAATTTTTGTTTTTTGTTTTTGTATTTTTCTCAGAATATCAACCAACAGAGGGGAACCGAGACTAATATAGCCCTAGGACTAATAGTCCTAGGTTATGTACTGTGATATATGTAGTTCTTTCAGTCTGATAATACTTCAACTTTCTTGTTTGCCTTACCATATTTGGAAGGACATCTACTCCAAGTAACTATTATTTGCTATCATCATTTTGCTGAACTTTTGTCCACATTATTTATATATTATAACTTGAATACATTTAAATGTCCAATCATTCATAGGAAATGTAGATTCTAAGAAATTACATGAAAATCTCAATTTTTGAAAATACCATGAGAAACATTCAGGTAAAAGAGGTACAGATTCTGTCTAATCATGAACCTGATCTGAGGACATAAATTTTTAAATGTGATTGAGAGAGTATTCATTTATGCCTAAGCCTTCATCAATGTACACAAAGATCAGCTTATTTTTGAGGTCTTCATCTCTCTGGGTTACTTATTCTATCCATTAATTGAGTGAAGTATACATTTAACAACATAAAGTTACATCAACTAAATTATATTTTCTACTCTTTCGGAAAAAAAAAATTTAATTTTTGAATAATCAAAGTTCCTGCAATTTTGACACATACTTTGACTTAGCATCTCAAAACTAGTTTTAGAAGAATAACCTTTAGTATTTAAACTGTTTTAGACAACAAAACTATTTTTAAACAACTGTTTTCAAGTAACTTCAGTAAGTATACACAGCCCATTTATTTTATGAAGTTATACTTCACAGTGATTTGTAAATAGGCAGTTTAAAGTGGGGGTAATATTTAACCCAGAATAGTTACTTTAAAATCTTAAAATTGTTCTGTGTGATATTTCTTGAATCTTCATCCAGCTGGATGTTCTTAGTAAATAGTCAATATTTCTAAAGCAAGAGATAAGGGCAGAACTTCCACACAGACAAAGTACTGAATTCACAATATGTTTTCCCTCTTCCCTTGGAAGATTCACTTACCTCCTTACCAGAAAAGTGTATTGCAGGAATATAAGAAAAGATTACTTCTCTCCCATAGTTCTCAGGTTATGTCTGTATACAAAAAACAGGAATCTGTAAGGAAACCCATGACAAACTTTCCACATTAAAGTCAATCAATGTGGCTTTTAACTTTTGAGTGTTTTTTCCCACCTTTGCCGGCTCATACCTAATATTCATGTTAGTTCTAAGACCTGAATGTGATAACAATGAGTGTCATTAATAAAATAAATAATCTCTAATGGAGAATGACATGCATTGTGTCCCCTCACTTATCACATTGGAATTTCAGAGGTTAGTACATGGAGATGTGAGGAGAATTATAGACAATCAGAGAGTTCTGGAGATTCCCCCAGAGTATAGCTGAAGATTGTTATACTGTCTTCTTAGGGGAAAAGGGCAATTAACCAGCCATGGAGACAAAGCTTCCTTTTGCATCAGAGAAGTTAAAGTTCATTTTTAACAGATACATGGAAACAAAAAAGTCTTACATGTTAATGAGGTGCTATACAATGTTTCTATACATAATGTATATAGAAAACGTTCAAATTATGTCAAATACACCTGTCTTCACAATCACTAAATAGTATTTGTGGTAAAAACTTAAAAATCCTTCTTTCTAGCAATTTATAAATTTATTCTAGCCTATCTAAAACTATACTACATTATTTACATCTATAGTAACTCTTGTCCAATAAAACATCTGAACTTTCTGCTCCTAGCTAACTGTAATTTCCTAAAATACCTAAATTGACCGTCCTTGATGAGCTGTCCATTCTAGAACAATACATAATGTTCTGTGTTAATTTTTACAAAAATATCTACATATTTCTACTGACCAGTAGTTACATTTACTAAATTTTTCTTCATATGTATGTGTATGTGTTTGTTTCATATACTAGATTATGTTGTTAGTGTGTAGAAGTCTGAGAATAGCTTACAGAAGTCAGTTTTCTCCTTCCCTCATGTGGGATCTAGGATTTGATTACAGATCATCAGACTTCCACAGAAGCTTCTTTACCTATTGAGCTATCTCACCCATCCTCATTTATTAATCATTTATTGTTGAGTTTTGTAATTACTTTTATAGTCTGAAAATGAACCCCTTTGCAGATACATAATTTTGGTTAGTTTTTGTCCAATAGTGTAATTGTTTCTTTTTATTCGATGGACTATACATTTTAAAATGCTGTTTTTTCTACTTTGAAACAATCATATTTTTTTAATTTTGTTTCTATTTGTTTATGTCTTCTTTGTGGTCTTCTGTAAAACAAGGAGAAAAAATTCTCTACATCCCTTGTCATGCAATGCCTTCAATTGTTTTCCATATATTTCCCTCTAGTATTTTCATAGTTTGCGTTTTTAACTTCGTTCTGTTATTTATTTATTTATTACTTTTTGTTTTTAAATTTGCATACTATTTATTAATTTCATTTTTTGTTCCTTTCTTTTTTCTTTCTTTCTTTCTTTCTTTCTTTCTTTCTTTCTTTCTTTCTTTCTTTCTTTCTTCCTCTCTTTTTTAACAAAACAGCAAACAACTTATTACAGAAGCTATGATGATGATGGTTTCGTTGCCTTTCCGGGCTTTGATCTTCTGCATATAGAACTCCAGCTCCTTGCCTTCAAGCACCTAGCCATCTGCTCTGCCATACTGGTCTTGCGGCAACACAGGCGAGAAGCTTGCCTTGCTGGAACTGCTTCTCCAGAGGACTGCTGAATTTGGCATTGTTTTTCCTTTTGTCATATGTCTTTTGAATTTTCTTTGATCGTTTTTTTGCTTAAAATCCTTTCCTCCTCAGGAGTCAGCTTGGCCCCCTCCTTGCGGCCCAGGGGCAGTGCATAGTGAGATTCGTACCACTATCCGTATGGTGTGCTGTCCATAAGCACAATGCACTTCTTCACCTGGGACTTGGTGAGGACAAGCTCACTATTGGATGCATTTTAGACAACAATGATCCTTGTTTTGCGAGTACAACCCTCAGAGCCCCAGGAAAAGTTCCGCACATCCAATTCCAGACCAAGGCACTTCTTATTGCCTCCTTGAACTCCGACTGTGTGTATGAGGAAAGGACCAATCTTAGTGTTGGCAGCCGGCTGCCCCAGCTCAGAATTCTGCTTCTTGTGGCAGGGCCTTGTGGCGCTTGTGCCACTTTTCCTGAGAGATGCCCATCGTTTGGCGCTGGCTGGAAAGAATTGTTTTTTTAATTGCTTAGTTTACTTATTTTCATTTCAAATGTTATCCCCCTTTCCAGTTTCCCTCTGCAAACTCCTATCATATCCTTCTTCCCCCTGCTTCTATGAGGGTACTACCCCATCCACCCACCCACTCCTGTCTCACCACCTTAGCATTCTCCTGAGCTTGGGCATCAAGCCATCCCTGCATGAAGGGCCTCCTCTCCCACTAATGACAGATAAGGCTGGAGTCATGGATCCCTAAATGTGTATTCTTTAGCTGGTGGTTTAGTCCCTGGGAGCTCTGGGGGGAGCGGTGTCTGTTTGGTTGATATTGTTGTTCTTCCTATGGGGTTGTAAACCCCTTTAGCTATTTCAGTCCTTCCCCTAACTGCTCCATTGGGGTCCCTGTGCCCAGTTACATGGTAGGCACCAAACATACTCATCTGCATTGGTCAGGCTCTGGCAGAGCCTCTCAAAGAACAGCCTTACCATGTGCCTGTCAGCAAGCACTTCTTGGCATCAGCAATAGTGTCTGGGTTTGGTGTCTGCAAATGGGATGGATCATAAGGCGGGGCAGACTGGATGACTATTCCTTCAGTCTCCGCTCTACGTTTTCTCCCTGCATTTCCTTTAGACAGGAGCAATTCTGGGTTAAATTTTTTGAAATGAATGTGTGGTTCCATTCTTCAATGGAGGGCTGTGCCTAACCTCTGGATATGGTCTCTGCATGAAGTTGCTCTCCTTGTTGGCTATTTTAGCTAATGTCATCTAATTTGGGTCCTGAGAGTCTCTTGCTGTTATGGCATCTGGGATTTTCTGGCAACTACTTCCAGTTTTCCTTCCCCCATGGTTACAAACTTCTGTTCAATTTTCTGACCCTTTGTACATCTCCCCAATTTGATCTCCTTCTGATCTTTCTCCCTCCCAGATCCATCTCACCTTCTACTTCCCAGAGATTATTCTCTTTCCCCTACTGAGTAGTTATTGTTGCATTCACACTTTGGTGGGATTTCCTTTCTTCTTGAGTTTCATGTGGTCTGTGAGTTTTATTGTGTGTATTCCAAGATTTTTTTTTAGTTAATACCCACTTATCAGTGAGTACATACCATGTGTGTTTTAGTGTAATTGGGTTACCTCACTTAGGATATTTTCTAGTTCCATCCATTTGCCTATGAATTTCTTGAAGTCATTATTTTTGATAACTGAGCAGTACCCAACTATATATGTACCACATTTTCTGTATAAATTCCTGTGTTGAGGGACATCTGGGTTGCTTCCAGCTTCTGGCTATTAAAATTAAGGCTGCTATGAACATGGTAGAGCATGTGTCCTTTTTACATGTTGGAACACATTTTGGGAGTGCTATATCTGGGTTCTCAGGTAGGAACCTCCAGAATGATTTCCAGAGTGGTTGTACCAGCTTTCAATCCTACCAGAAATGGATGATTATTCATCTTTCAGTACATCTTCAAGTACTGTCACCTGAATTTTTGATCTTAGCCATTATGACTGGTGTGAAGTAGAATCTCAGAGTCATTTTGATTTGCTTTTCCTGGATGACTACAGATGTTGAATATTTATTTAGGTGCTTCTTGGCCAATCAATATTCCTCAGTTGAAAATTATTTCTTTAGTTCTGTACACCATTTTTATTTTTATTTTTATTATCATTATTATTTTTCAGCTATGGCTGGGCTAACAAATCAGGAGACTACCATTACATTGGTGTTCATTTCTCACAAATAAAGAGACTTTGAAGATCATGCTAAAAAGGACCCCATTGGTCAAGATACTGAGAACAAGGGGTAAAAACATAATCATTTACTTTGGTTTTGTGTAGGAAAATATTATTATTTCCTTGTGACAAGATGGTGACCATTGTCAAGGGATCTGATTTAAGTACATCTGTTTAATTTATACCTTACATATTGTACACATAACAATGCCACTCTACCAAGATGCAGGAATTACAGTATAGCTCTAATAAATATATAAATAGCAAACCTCACATGTGTTTGTATTTACCTACATGCAGAGTAAGGATTAGCAACTTATGATTAGTATACTTTTTTTTAATTACATACTTTACATATCAAATACTACTCTGAAATCATAAATGTGACAAAATTCATATCCTAGCAGCTGATTCATAACATTTTATTGAATACATGCATGCATTGTGTTGGAACATAAATTTTTATTGGATTTTTATTTACATTTCAGTCACTATCCTTTTTCTCAGTGTCTCACCCATAAAAGCCTATCACATCCCCCCTCCACCTTCTTCTATGAGGGTGTTCATCCCAAAACCACCAATCCCTTGCTGCCTCCCAAATCTGACATTGCCCTACATTGGGGGGGGGTGTCCAGTCTTGGCAGGAGCAAGGGCTTCTCCTCTCATTGGTTCCCAACAAGGTTATCATCTGCCTACATATGCAGCTGGAGCCAGGACTACTCCTGTATACTCTATGGGTGGTGGTTTAGTCACTGGGAGCTCTGGTTT
Source organism: Rattus norvegicus (assembly GCF_021556685.1). NCBI lineage: Eukaryota > Metazoa > Chordata > Mammalia > Rodentia > Muridae > Rattus > Rattus norvegicus. Next base: position 223,116,154 of record NC_141534.1, read on the forward strand.
TTTGGTATTGATCTCATGAGGTTGCAAGTGCCTTCAGCTCCTTTAATCCTTTTTAAACTCCTCCAGTGGGGACCTGGTTCTCTGTTCAATGGTTGGCTGCTAGCATTTACCTCTGTATTTATCATCCTCTGGCTGAGTCTCTCAGGAGACAGCTATATCAGGTGCCTGCCAGCATGCACATTCTGGCATCAGCAATATTGTCTGTCTTTGGTGGCTTATTAGTGAGTGCATACCATGTGTGTTTTATTTAGTGATTAGCTTACTTCACTCAGGATGATATTTTCAAGTTCCATCTATTTGCCTATGAATTTCATGAATAGCTGAATAGTACTCCATTGTGTAAATGTACATTTTCTGTAGTCGTTCCTGTTTTGAAATACATCTGGGTTCTTTCCAGCTTCTGAATACTTTAAATAAGGCTGCTATGAACATAGTGAAGCATGTGTCCTAGTTATATGTTGGAGCATCTTTTTGATATATGCTCAGGATTGGTATAGCTGGGTCCTCAGGTAGTACTATGTCCAATTTTCTGATGAATGTCCAGAATGATTTCCAGAGTGTTTATACTAGCTTGCAATCCTGCCAAAAATGTAAGAGTGTTTCTCTTTCTCCATATTCTCTGCAGCATCTGTTGCCACCTGATATTTTTCACTTTAGCCATTCTGACTGTTGCGAGGTGGAATATCAGGGTTCTTGGGATTTGCATTTCTCTGATTACTAAGGATTTCTTTCCATACTTTTCATCCATTTCATATCTCCCGGTGAGAATTCTTTGTTTAACTCTGTACTCCATTTCTTAATAGGGTTATTTGGCTCTCTAGAGTCTAACTTCTTGAGTTCTTTGTATATATTGGATATTAGCCCACTATCTGATGCAGGATTGATAACGATCTTTTCGCAATCTGTCAGTTGCTCTTTTGTCCTATTGACAGTATCCTTTACCTTACAGAAGTGTTGCAGTTTTATGAGGTCCCATTTGTCGATTCTTGATCTTAGAGCATAAGCCATTGGTGTTATGTTCAGGAAAATTTCCCCAGTGCCCATGTATTGGAGGCTCTTCCACACTTTTTTCTTCTACTAGTGTGAGTGTATCTGGTTTTCTGTGGAGGACCTTGATCCACTTGGACTTTAGTTTTTTACAGGGCCTAAGAACGAACCAATTTATATTCTACATGCTGACCTCTAGTTGAACCAGCACCACTTGTTGAAAATTCTATCTTTTTTTCCACTGGATGGTTTTAGATTCTTTGTCAAAGACCAAGTGACCATAGGTATGTGGGTTCATATCTAGGTCTTCAATTCTATTCCACTAATCTACCTGCCAGTTTCTGTACCAATACAACACAGTATTTTATCACTGAGGTCAGGGATGGTGATTCTCTCAGAAGTTTTTCATTATTTAAGATAGTTTTGCTATCCTGGGTTTTTGTTATACCAAATGAATTTGCAAATTTCCTTCTAACTATATGATTAATTGAGTTGTAATTTTAATGGATTTTGCTTTGAATCTTTAGATTGGTTGTGAAAAAATGGCCATTTTTATTATATTAATTCTGCATATATATATATATATATATATATATATATATATATATATATATATGAGCATGGGAGGTCTTTCCATATTCTGATATCTTCTTCAATTTCTTTCTTCAGGGACTTAAAGTTCTTGTCATACAAATCTATCACTAGCTTGGTTAGCATCACAGCGAGGTATTTTTCTTATTTTTGACCATTGTGAAGGGTGTTATTTCCCAAACTTCTTTCTCAACCTGTTTATCCTTTGAGTAGAGGAAGGCTCCTGATTTCTTAGACTTAATTTTATATCTAGACACTTTCCTGAAGTTGTTTATCAGGCTTAATATTTCTCTGATGGAACTTTTGTGGTCACTTAAATATACTACCATATCTTCCTGTCTAATTTTTATCCCTTTGATGTCCTTTTGTTGTCTGATTGCTCTGGCTAGAACTTTGGGTCCTATATTGAGTAAATAAGGAGAGAATGGGCAGCCTTGTCTAGTCCCTGGTTTTAGTGGGATTTCTTCAAGTTTCTCTCCATTTAGCTTGATGCTAGCTACTGGTTTACTATCTGTTGCTGCTACCATGTTCAGTTATGTGCCTTGAATTCCTGATCGTTCCCAGACTTTTAACATGAAGTAGTGTTGAATTTTGTCAAATGCTTTCTCAGCATCTAAAGAGATGATCATGTGTTTTTTTTCTTTGAGTTTGTTTACATAGTGGTTTACTTTGATGGATTTTTATATCTTGAACCATTGCTGCATCCACGCTAAGAAGCCTACTTGATCATTTCGATGTGTTCTTGGAATGGTTTACAAGAATTTTATTGAGTATTTTTGCATAGGTATTCATAAGGGAAATGGATCTCAAATTGTCTTTGTAGAGTGTTTGTGTGGTTTAGGTATAAGAATAATTGTGGCTTCATAAGAAGCAGTTTGGTAGTGTTCCTTCAGTTTGTATTTTGTGGAATAGTTTGAAGAGAATTGGTATTTGGTCTTCTTTGAAGGTCTGATAGAATTCTGTACTAAACCCTTCTTGTCCTGGGCTTTTTTTTTTGTTGGGAGTGTTTTCTTTAGCAACTATGGGACTGTTTAGATGATTATCTTATCCTTATTTAACTTTGGTGCCTGGTATATGTCTAGAAAATTATTTCATCCAGATATTTAGTTTTGTGGAATATAGGCTTTTGTAGTAGGATCTCATGTTTTGTTTTGTTTTGTTTTTTTCAATTTCCTCACATTCCGCTGTTACATCTCCCTTTTCACTTCTGATTTGTTAATTTGAATACTGTCTCTGTGCCCTCTGGTTTGTCTGACTAAGAGTTTATCTATCTTGTTGATTTTCTCAAAGAACCAGCTCCTGGTTTTGTTGATTCTTTGTATAGTCCTTTTTGTTTCTACTTGGTTGATTTTAGCCCTCAGTTTGATTATTTCCTGCCATCTACTCCTCTTGAATGTATTTTCTTTCTTCTGTTCTAGAACTTTTAGGTGTGCTGTCAAGGTGCAAGTGTATGCAAAAACCATAGGCTTTCATGTTACTCTTTTATACAACCTTCATTTAGCTGAGACTCCCTCTGTTACATCATTCTCCATCTCTGACTAAACCTTCATGATCTCTAGTGGATCCAGTTTGCTCTAAATAATAGCTATTTCCATAGATCATTAGTGTACATTACATACAATTTATTTGAGTACTTTGTTCTTTCTTTTCTTCAATCAGCTGAGAACATTAAGGTTTTCATTCCATTACCTGTTTATTGTGAATATCATGGCAGGCACTGTGTAGTACCATGGTTTGCTGTTTTTCTTCCTTCTAAACTGATATAACTTCTTTTAAAATTTTGCTCAGTTCCAGGGAATGAAATGCTCTCTATAATTATGTAGATTGCTTTTATTAATCTATACATTTTACCAGAAGTATGCAATGATTGTCTTTCTCCTGGTCTTTAATAGAGTATGTTCTGTATAAAGGCGATAGCCACTTGTACTACAGACTATAGAGTGCCAGGAATATACACTGATGAAGCTGTCCACAGATTTCACATTCTTATCACCCTGTACAAAGGTCAAGTCCGAGTGTATCAAGGATATCCACAGAGAACCAGATATACTGAAACTTATAAAGGAAAAGGTGGGGAAGAGTCTTGAACATGTGGGCACTGGGGAAAATTCTCTGAACACTACACCAATGGTTTATGCTCTAAGGTCAAGAATCAACAAATGGCACCTCATAAAACTGCAAAGCTTCTGTAAGGCAAAGGACAGTGTCATTAGCATAAAACAGCAACCAATTGGGAAAAGGTCTTTATTAATCCTCCATCTGATAGAGGGCTAATATCTAAAATCTACAAAGAATTCATGTTAAACTCCACAGAGCTCAAATAACCCTATTGAAAATGGGGTACAACAATAAGAACTTCAAGACTCTGAAGAAAGAAATTGAAGAAGACCTCAGAAGATGGAAAGATCTCCCATGCTCATGGATGGCAGGATTAATATAGTAAAAAGGGTCATTTTACCAAAAGCGATCTACAGATTCAATGCAATCCCCATCAAAATACCAATCCATTTCTTCAAAGAGTTAGACAGAACAATTTGCAAATTCATCTGGAATAACAAAAAACCCAGGATAGCTAAAACTATCCTCAACAATAAAAGGACTTCAGGGGGAATCACTATTCCTGAACTCAAGCAGTATTACAGAGCAATAGTGATAAAAACTGCATGGTATTGGTACAGAGACAGACAGACAGACCAATGGAACAGAATTGAAGACCCAGAAATGAACCCACACACCTATGGGCACTTGATTTTTGACAAAGGAGCCAAAACCATCAAATGGAAAAAAGACCGCATATTCAGCGAATGGTGCTGGTTCAACTGGAGGTCAACATGTAGAAGAATGCAGATCGATCCATGCTTATCACCCTGTACAAAGCTTAAGTCCAAGTGGATCAAGGACCTACATATCAAACCAGATACACTCAAACTAATAGAAGAAAAACTAGGGCAGCATCTGGAACACATGAGCACTGGGAAACATTTCCTGAACAAAACACCAGTGGCTTATGCTCTAAGATCAAGAATCAACAAATGGGATCTCATAAAACTGCAAAGCTTCTGTAAGGCAAATGACACTGTGGATAGGACAAAACGGCAACCAACAGATTGGGAAAAGATCTTTACCAATCCTACAACAGATAGAGGCCTTATATCCAAAATATACAAAGAACTCAAGAAGTTAGACCGCAGGGAGACAAATAACCCTATTAAAAATGGGGTTCAGAGCTAAACAAAGAATTCACAGTTGAGGAATGCCGAATGGCTGAGAAACACCTAAAGAAATGTTCAACATCTTTAGTCATAAGGGAAATGCAAATCAAAACAACCCTGAGATTTCACCTCACACCAGTGAGAATGGCTAAGATCAAAAACTCAGGTGACAGCAAATGCTGGCGAGGATGTGGAGAAAGAGGAACACTCCTCCATTGTTGGTGGAATTGCAGACTGGTACAACCATTCTGGAAACCAGTCTGGAGGTTCCTCAGAAAATTGGACATTGAACTGCCTGAGGATCCAGCTATACCTCTCTTGGGCATATACCCAAAAGATGCCCCAACATATAAAAAAGACACATACTCCACTATGTTCATAGCAGCCTTATTTATAATAGCCAGAAGCTGGAAGGAACCCAGATGCCCTTCAACAGAGGAATGGATACAGAAAATGTGGTACATCTACACAATGGAATATTACTCAGCTATCAAAAACAACGAGTTTATGAAATTCGTAGGCAAATGGTTGGAACTGGAAAATATCATCCTGAGTGAGGTAACCCAATCACAGAAAAACACACATGGTATGCACTCATTGATAAGTGGTTATTATCCCAAATGCTTGAATTACCCTAGATGCACAGAACACATGAAACTCAAGACGGATGATCAAAATGTGAATGCTTCACTCTTTCTTTATAAGGGGAACAAGAATACCCTTGGCAGGGAATAGAGAGGCAAAGATTAAAACAGATACAGAAGGAACACCCATTCAGAGCCTGCCCCATATGTGGCCCATACATATACAGCCATCCAATTAGACAAGATTGATGAAGCAAAGAAGTGCAGGCTGACAGGAGCCGGATGTTGATCTCTCCTGAGAGAGACAGCCAGAATACAGCAAATACAGAAGCGAATGCCAGCAGCAAACCACTGAACTGAGAACGGGACCCCTGTTGAAGGAATCAGAGAAAGAACTGGAAGAGCTTGAAGGGGCTCGAGACCCCATATGTACAACAATGCCAAGCAACCAGAGCTTCCAGGGACTAAGCCAATAGTGGAAGGGGAAACCCTGGGTCCTGCTAAGACTGAACCCCCAGTGAACTAGATTGTTGGGGGGAGGGTGGCAATGGGGGGAGGATGGGGAGGGGAACACCCATAAAGAAGGGGAGGGGGAGGGATTAGGGGGATGTTTGCCCGGAAACTGGGAAAGGGAATAACACTCGAAATGTAAATAAGAAATACTCAAGTTAATAATAATAAAAAAATGGGGTACAAAGTGAAACAGAATTCTCAGCTGAGGAATATCAAATAGCTAATGTAATTTTCAACATCATTAGTCTTCAGCGAAATGCAAATCAAAACATCACTGAGATTGCACCTCATGCCATCAGAATGGCTAAGACCAAAAACTCAGTTGAAAAGAGATACTGTTAAGGATGTGGAGAAAGAGGAACATTCCTCCATTTTTTTTGGTGGGATTCGAAGCCCATACAACCACTCTGGAAATCAGTCTTGAGTTTCCTCAGAAAATTGGACAATATAATACCTGAGGGCCCAGATATACCACTCCTGGGCATATATCCAAATGATGCTTCAATATAAAACAAGGACACATGCTCCATTATGTTCATAGCAGCCTTATTTATAATAGCCAGAAGCTGAAAAGCACCCAGATGTCCTTCAACAGAGGAATGGATACAGATAATTTGGTACATTTACATAATAGTGTATTACTGTGCTATTAAAAGCAATGACTTAATGAAATTCATAGGCAAATGAATGGAACTATAAAATATTGTCCTGAGTGAGGTAACCAAAATACAAATGAACACACATGGCATGCAGTCACTGATAAATGGATACTAGCCCAAAAGCTAATATTACACAAGATATAATCCAGAGAGCACATGAAGATCAAGGAGAGTGATCAAAGTGCAGATGCTTCAGTCCTTCTTAATAGGGGGATCAAAAATATTTATAGGAGGAGATATAGAAACAAAGTTTGGAGTCAAGACTGAAGAAATGGCTTTTCAGTGTCTGCCCCACCTGGGGATCCAGTCCATATACATACAATCACCAATCCCAGACAATATTGTTGATGCTGAAGAGTTCATACTGATAAAAGTCTGATATAGCTGTCCCCTGAGAAGCTCTACCAGACTATGAAAAACCCAGAGGTGAATGCCAGCAGGCAATATTTGAACTGATAATAGTGGTCCCCATTGATGAGTTAGAGAAAGGATTATAGGAGCTGAAGAGGCTTGCAACCCCATAAAACAATAATACCAACCAACCTGAGCTCCAAGAGTACAAAGACTACACATAGACAGACCCATTACTCCAGTTGCATATGTGTCAGAAGACCCCTTGTTGGGGCCAATGGGAGGAGAAACCTTGGTCCTATCAAGGCTGGGCCCCCCCTGTGTAGGGGAATCTGAGGGCAAGTAGGAGGAAAGGAGTAGATGATTGAGTGGGGGAACACTGTCATGGAAGAAGGGCAAGGGGGTTACAATAAGGGGTTTATTGACAGGAAACCAGAAAAGGGCATAACATTTGAAATGTAAATTAAATATATCCAATAAAAATAAAATAGAAACAAAAATGCTGTATTTGTGATGGAACACTGAGCTGGTACCCTGTCTCAGCACCTGATTGAAACAGTCTAAGATCCCAAGTATATCCACATGTCCAATCCTGGTTTCGACACATGGAGGTAAATTTAATTTTTAGGGGGATGTACCATCCCCTTGTTTTAGAATTAGAACCTTCACAATGGGCATCTGTGACATGCATATTATTAGCAGGATGGGAGGTATTATAAGTCAAACAACACAGTGCATTAGGTGATAAAATTCTGAAGAAGAGAGGAAAGGGGCCAGGCAAGAAAGCTAGGGGGTGGCCTGTTGAGAGCTGGTGGAACAACCAGATCAGGTGACAAATAGCATTCAGTCACACAGCTAAATGAGGCAGCTTTCTTGGATTGAAAAGGCCAGTGCAAGCTTTGTACCTGTGAAACAGAAAGTCAAGCAGAGGGGCAGCTGGAGTCTGTTACCGGCTGTCTCTCTGGACTTAGATTCTCCCTTAATGAGTACCTCCCTTCAGTGTCAGCCCGGTGGCTCTGCCTCTCAAGAGACCCAGCCTGTGAAGGACACTAGGTTTCCAGTAAGAACTAATAACAAAAGGATGGAGAGCTGGTTAGGACCTGGGTGCTAGATGCCAAGCAGCTGACAAAAGAAATGTATGGCTCATTCCCTTTAGGGGGGAAGTTTCTTCCAGGCTGTCATAAGCGGCTAGCAACCTTGAGTCAAGGGACCAGGAGAAAATAGCATCTGGGTATTGAAGGACGCTTGCCCAGGGGGGTGTGATCCAATTGAAGCCTCAGGTATCAGAAAGTAAGCTATAGTTAGAGATAACTGGTTATAAGGACTCTTTCTGCTGCTGTTCCTGAGGCAGGAGTCCACAGTTGAGCAGGCTTCCTGCCTCTTACATCCAATAAAGAAATTTCTAACACAGGAGTACTGATCTTTAATAGAAGTATAGCCCTTCCTAAGCCTCTGAATTCCAGGACTTCAGTAGCAATCCTTCACCAAGCTGTCTCACTGGGTTAGAGGGCCATAGAAAAGAAAACATTGATCCTGACCTTGTCTACTGCCTCCAGTTGGAGTAGGCTGAATAGCCGGTACCAAGACTTTCTCTTCTTATCATCCTAGAGTAAAGCCCATTCTGTCTGACCAAACAATATTCCTCGAAGTCTGCTGCAGACTCTTTCTGAAACTACTTTAGAGGTTCCCATGCACCACAACCTGGGGCATTTTGACCACAGGGGCAGGAACTGACTGTTGCAGGGATAGGATCAGAGGCACTCTCTATGTCAATGATGGCTAATGGGAAAGGTGACAATGCTAGAGATCTACTCCTCTCTTGGAATAGGGCCAACAGATAAGGCAGGCTCCCTCAAAGAACTTCTCTTAATGAACACTCTCCTTCTGTGAGCAAGTGTTGAAGGTCTGGCCACTGAAGGCAGCTACTGGAATTTTTTTCAGGGCCAGAAGTCTCATAATAGTCTTTAAACTAATCACTAACTTCATGCTATCTTCTTGCTGTCAAAGCATCAGCCTTGAAACTCCTCTTATGCCAACTTGGCCTGAACTATACCACTGCCCATGCACAGCCTGCAGCTTGCTTGCTAGCAGGCCTCCACACTTGCCACCCTCATCCCCACACTTTCTCACTCTGTGCTGTCCCTTCCTTAGAAGCTGTGAATGTCTAAGCAACAGGGAGATCCTTTCTTCAGGATCCAAGGCAAAGCTTTCAGGTTCTTGTTAATGCCTGCTTCAGGCAGGGTCACTCGCTAACTTGGAGTCCTTCATACACATGTGTGATGAATTGTTAACAGCAGCTAGACTGGACAAGGGGAGCAAAGGGAGGGGCATCTCTCCTTGGAAAGGAGGCTCAGGGGAGAAATACAAAACTCCCTGGCAGAAAACGATTTCTCTCAAGCAAATTACTTCCAAGTTAAGCACCAAGAGGACCAAGTAAAACTGCTTGACAAACAAAACAAACAGTTCCATGATTTCAAACCCAGTCATCAGTCCAAGTCCAAAAACAAAACAAAAGCCAAAAAGAAACTGGATAATACCACAGAAAACAAAGAAGACAAACAAGACCAAGACAAGGCATCCTACAAGTGATTTCCACAGATGTCTGATACCTTCAGTACCTGGTCCAAACTGCAGGTCCATTAGCTGCTTCCAGGATGAGGCAGACCATCTGATCCCACCTCCCAAAGGGATTCCAGAATGTCCTCTAGATTCCTTTCTCCTCCTAGAGCATCCTTTAGGGCCTGTGGCCTGTGACAACTAGCACATCTGCCTGTCACAGCCGTAAGCCCCTCACAGGAACCACAGCAACTGAGGGGACTCTAACCCCTCTCCGGGGGGACTCAGACCCCCCTCTAAAGGCACTTGAACCCTTCAGACAGCAGACACGGACAACACAGATAACATGAAACAAAGATGAGACAACATGACACAGAGACAAAACAGAAAGTAACACAGAACACAAAACACAGATTTGCTCAAGCTTACCTCTGATCTCCTCACCATTTGTGGTTTTGAGGAAGCACAGTTCCCAGCTGATGCACCAAAATGTTGTAAGACCCCATAGTGGCCTTTCATCAGGAGCGCCACCCACAGAGCACAGATTGACAAAGTGACTGCTGCAATAGCATGAGGGTATAAAGTTTTTAATCCATGTACATGGGGTTGCTCATCCACGCAGGGAGAGGCAACCCAAAAAGCACACAACTTTTATTCATTACAGAGGACAGACTTCAGCAACAGGATTAGCTGGCCCATTAAACAATCACTAAATCTGCATTATCTTTTGTATCAATTGTTCCCTCCTGGGGAACTATGGACAAATGTTTCCTACAAAGTATAAGAATTACTTTAAATCTTTTTTCTTAACCCTATTCTTCATGTCCTGAGAGACTCCCTGAGTCCTGTCACAAAAGGTGACTGTAGAATGCTTGCCCCATCACTCACCACTGAGATCTGCTTCATCCAGGGAAAAACACACACCAAGCCTCTGAACCAAGGTCGGGTGGTCCATGGTTGCCAGAAGTGGGGGAGCAAAAGCTCCAGAGGGGAGCAAAGGCTCCAACAAACAAGGAAGACAGGCCTGTCTATTCACAGGGGACAATCTTCTCCTCCAGAAGACCTCCAAACAGCTGCATGCTGGGTGCCATTTGTCAACAAGGGTGCTGAGGGTACCTGGAAGAGAATCAGGGACAAGAGACTCAAAGAAGGACACTAAGACAAGAGTCTGATCAAGGCAACAATTTTATTTTTTCATAAGGCTGAATTTATACCATAACAGGGGTAACAGAAGGAGGGGGGGAAGTATGAAATATTTACGCAGGCCAAGGACACAGTATTCGTGTGGTCAGGGAATCGGCTGATGTTGACAGGATGTGAGAAAGGTCACAGGTTTGTCATATCTATTGGTCAGCAGGATGTTGGTTTTTCAGAATGGTTACAGGTCATTACATTGGGTATCCTGATGTCAGATGTATTTCTCAGCAAGGTCAGAACTTTATCATATCATTATTCATCCTGACCACCAGATTTGTATTAGTCTTCTGCAGCTGACTGGGGTTTTTCCATGAACCCAGTCATACTTAACTCTAATCATACTAATAACATCAATAATGGGGGGGGGGTTTCAAGGGCATGCTCCACTATGTTCATAGCAGCCTTATTTATAATAGCCAGAAGCTGGAAAGCACCTGGATGTCTTCAATAGAAAAATGGATACAAAAAATGTGGTACATTAACATAGTAGTGTACTACTCTGCTAGTAAAAGCAACAACATCATGAAATTCATAGACAAAGGAATGGAACTAGAAGATACTGTCCTGAGTGAGGTAACCAAAACACAAGTGAGCACACATGATATGCAGTCACTCATAACTGAATATTAGCCCAAAATCTGATTACCCAAGATACAATCCACAGACCACATGAAGCTCAAGAAGGAGGACGGTCAAAGTGCAGATGCTTCAATTCTTCTTAAAAGGGGGAACAAATATATTCATAGGAGGAGATATGGAGAAAAAGTTTGGAACAGAGACTGAAGGAATGGCCTTTCAGTGCCTGCCTCACCTGGGCATCCAGTCCATATACATACAGCCACCAATCCCAGACAGTATTGCTGATGCCAAAAAGTGAATGCTGATAAAAGCCTAATATAGCTGTCCTATGAAAGACTCTGCCAAACTATGACAAATGCATAGACACATGCCAGGAGCAAACCATCGAACTGATAATAGGGGTCCCCATTGAGGAGTTAGAGAAAGGATTATAGGAGCTGAAGAGGCTTGCAACCCCATAAGAAAAATACCAACCAACCTGAGCTCCAAGGTACTAAACAAACATCCAAAGATTTCACATAGACATACCCATGGATCCATCTACATATGTATCAGAGGATGTATTTGTTTGGTCCAAATGGGAGGAGAAGACCTTGGTCCTGCCAAGGCTGGACCCCCCCCTGTGGAGGGGAATCTGAGGGCAAGTAGGAGGGAAGGAATAGATGGTTGAGTGGGGGAACACTGTCATAGAAGAAGGGCAAGGGGAGTTGGGATATGGGGTTTATGGATAGGAAACCAGAAAAGGGCATAACATTTGAAATATAAATAAAATATATCTAATAAAAATAAAATAGAAACAAAAATGCTGTATTTGTGATGCAATACTGAGTTGGTACCAAGAGCCCAGTCCAGGAGTCATGTTCTTGAACACTCATTTTTCTTCCTATTTCAAAAGACACAAGGGGCTTGTCTCCAGTATCCCCATGTGTGAGAAAGCAAGCTGGCTTTTAAACAGGTTGATCCCTTTGTCCCAGTGGGAGGAAGGACTGGAAAGGGGGGCAAGGCAAGACCCAACTTGTCGCACAAAGCTTATTTACCTGGCACTGTTACCTGTTTGAGAGCAAAGGATGAAGGAACAGGAGGTGCAGAATGGGCAAGCAGGAGAAGACTAGGGGACAGATGATGCTGGCACTGTCTGTCTGTGATGAACTCACTGTCACAGCAGTTCCCACTTGGGAGTCCGTGGGGAGAATGGAGTAAAATGGTGTACCAGAGACTTTGGTGTTTCTGGTGGAGGGGCTGCTCCTGTCTGCTCAGGAGATATCTCAAAGCATCAAGGTCAATTAGTGCCAACTGATGGCAGACAAAGTATGGTAAGATATAGGAACCAAGATGTACTCAGACAGGTGCAATTGCACTTACACCTCCAGACAAAAAGCAGTCTCATTTCAAGGCTCAGGACTGCCCACCATAGGTGCTGACTAAATTCTCTTCCTGTCACATCCCTGGATTCAGGCCACAGCAGAGTTCTTGAAGTCTTGTGACTCCTCTTAGGCATCAGGTTTGGCTATTTCTCCCGTCTTTCAAAGTTGGTTTTGTTTTGCTTTGTTTTGTTTAGCTTTGGTTAAAAACAAACAAAAGTGCAGATCCTTCTGTAGATTGGAAAATCAGTTCCTTATGCAGTGCTTTCCCGTGGGAATTCTTTGGCTTAGCCTCATGCCATCCCACACATATTCTGTCTTACAAATGAACTATCCACCCACCCTGGGTCCACCCCCTAAACTTGTACATAAATAAGCACTTGATACAACCCAGGATCACATCTACAGACGCAAGATCCAAGTGGCTTAGACTCCTTGAGAACACGACAGCAACCCACACAGTCATAGGCATGAATATATACACGAAAATATACACTTATCCCAAATTCTAAACTCTCCCCTAACCTCTGGCTCAGGGAAAGGCTGCACTGGAGAAAGAGGTTGCATATATCTTGTCCAGGCCAAGAGCTGGTAAGAGATGATGCCACAAGACAGAGAAGAATTTCCACTACGAAAAGTGATAACCTCCCTATAATCACAGATATTAGCTTTAGGGGAAGGGTGTTAAGTGCCCAGTCAGCAGCTTTCTTTGGCTCAGGCTGAGAGGGAGTTGAAGCTAGGGCCAAAACTATTTGGGTGGTAGGACCTGAGAAGACAGCTGGGCTGGGGGCCATGGACATGGGCACAGCCTTTCCAGCTCCAGCTGTTGCTCTTCCTTCCAAGTGAGCCTAAACACACCAATTCCAATGGAGCATGAAAGACGGAGTAGGGAGCAGCAATTCACATCTGTGCCACTCTTAGCACAGGAAAACACTAATTAGTGATGTCATATAGAAAACTACATTTAAAAATATGCAAAATCCAAACCAACCAAATGAAATCAGAGGCAGAAATGAAAATAGGGGCTGAGTTCAGCATGCCATGCTTCAGGTGCCCCTCCTACTCTGCTCCTGGGAGAATCATTTTCCTAGTTGGGAGAATGAGAAGACTGGGGTCTTGTATAGTTTGCTTTTCTTCTTTTGTTTTGGCCTTTATTTCTCTTTTCTGTGGTCCTTGGCTGAGTACTCCTGTCCTGGAAGACAGGAAGATGGTCAGTTGGCCAGCATGATAGTCTGGAAGGGCTGGTTGGGATACTGTATGGTATTCAGGTTGTAGCTGAGGCCTTCTACAAAGGCTGTTTTCTCCAAGAACAGGCTGTTTGCACCACCTCCAATACCTGAGACACATCAAAGCTGCTGTTGTTGCAAGAGCTAGATTCACTGCTGTCTAAGGGGGCCTCAGTGATGGTACTCAGATCATCCACCCTATAGAAGAAGAGGCTGAATGAGCCACCACTATTGTATACAAACTCCTTGTCACTGGGGTAGAGCTGGTACTGAGGGATTGGCTGTGATGAAGTTCAGTGAATGTGTAGACAAAGAGAGGCTCTTGCGCTTCATCAGGATATTTGTAGGTGAGCGGGCCATGCTACGATGCTGGGATGGTGACTGCTGGCCACTGCCCCATTGCCACCCACCTTCACACTTCTTCATGCCCCACCACCCTTCTTCATCTTGCTGTAACCAAATTTGGTGACAGCAAATGCTTTAGTACTGAAGATGATGGGCTGGGCAGACTGGGGATGAAGGAGGGGCTGGGTGACTGGCCAAAGGATGACGATTGAGAACTGGAGAGAGAGCTGTCCTGACTGTCAATGGGGATAAACACGTAGGCATTAGGATTGAAGCTGCTCTTGATCTCCTTGTCCAGCTCTGGTGCACCACCTTCCTCACTGTCTCCCAAGTACAGGACCTTCACAGCTCCTTTCTCACCAATCAGGTAGGATACCTTGGAAGGGTTGGTCCAGACACTGAGCTCTTTGGGCATGCTAGCACACTCACCTTCCACTGCTAGGCCACTCTGCTTGGCTGCCAGCTTGATCACAGGGTCTACCACTTCCCCAGTGTGGAACAGCAGAAGCCAGAACCCTTCAATGGCTTCTCAGGGTATGTGGCCCTCATGTTTCTTTTTCAAGAACCGCTCTAGCTTCTCCCCGAACAGGTCTGCCTTGTGACAGGAAGCTTGTTGTATAAATAGGAGACAATGAAGTTTAGGGTCACTTTGATCTCAGCTGCATGATCCTCTTCTAGGCAGAGAACCTGCACAGGACTTGCACAGATCAAGAACAGCAGCAGGATAATTGAGTGATCCTGGGATCCAGAGGCTTTCGGGTCTCCATGAAGGGTCACCCTGCAATACATGGAATAGAGGGCTCTCTCCCAGCTTCTCGCTTGCTGAGAGACTGAGGGCAACTGTATCCTTTTAGATCATTGATAGTAGAGAGGGATGATGACTGAGCTCATGTGATTTCTTTTTCTGCTGTTTTTGGAGGTCAAGCCCAGAAGCAACAGCTCAGCGATGGTGGACCTGAGGATGTCACCCATCACACAGTAGATGGAGACAAGCCTGGGATGTGGTCATCAGAATGATCCTTTCCTTTTGGCCTCTCTGTTCCCATGGCGCTCAGCCCCAATGACCTCCACCTTCCTGTGCCAGGGCTCAAAGTGCTCTCCAACACTTTTAACAAGAAGGGGTGTTGTCAAATGCTTTTCTTGCAACTAAGAAGATGATCATGTAATATTTTTTCCTTGAGTTTGTTTATTTAGTGGATTACATTAATGGATTTTTGTATATTGAATCAACTATGCAGCCCTCGATTAAGCCAACTTGATAGTGGGGAATGATGGTTTTGCTGTGTTCTTGGAATTGGTTTGGGAGAATTTTATTGAGTATTTTTGCATCAATATTCATAGGGAAGATTGTTCTGAATTTCTCTTTTTTGATTGGGTCCTTCTGTGGTTTAGATATCAGAGTAATAGTGGTTTCATAGAATGAACTAGGTAGTGTTCTTTCTATTTCTATTTTATTGAGTAGTTTGAAGAATATTGTTATCAGGTGTTCTTTTAAGGTCTGGTAGAATTCTGAACTAAATCCATTTGGCCATGGACTTTTATTGGTTGGGAGGTTTTGAATGACTTCTTCTATTTTATTATGGTATATGGGCTGTTCAGAAAGTTTATTTGCTCTTGATTTACTTTGGTATGTGATATTTTCCTAGAAAACTGTTGACTTCATCTAGATTTTTCCAGTTTAGTTGAGTATAGTCTTTTGTAGTAGGACCTGATGATTTTTTTTGAATTTCCTCTGACTCTGTTGTTATATCTCCCTTTTCATTTCTGATTGTGTTAATTTGGATATTTCCTCTGGACCCTTTACTTTGTTTGGTTAGGATTTATCTATAATGTTGATTCTCTCAAACAACCAGCTTTTGGTATTGTTGTTACTTTGTATTGTTCTCTTTATTTCTATTTGGTTGGTTTTAGCCCTAAGTTTGACCATATATTGCTGTCTACTCCTCTTGGGTGAGTTTGCTTCTCTTTGTACTAGAACTCTAGGTATACAGCTAAGTTGTTTGTGTAAGATTTCTCCTGCTTCTTCCTAGGATACTTAGTGCTGTGAATTTTTCTCTTAGCACTGCTTTCATTGTGTCCCATAAGTTTGGGTATGATGTTTCCAGATTGTTAGTAAATTCCAGGAAGTCTTCAATTTCTTTATTTACTTCTTCCCTTTCCGAAATTATCATGGAGTATTTGTTCAGTTTCCACCTATATGTAGGCTTTCTGTTGCTTTTGCTGCTATTGAAGACCAGCCTTAGGTTATGGAAGTCAGATAGGGTGCACAGGATTATTTTATTTTTCTTGTATCAGTTGAGGGTTGTCTTGTGACCAATTGGTCACAAATGATCGATTTTGGAGAAGGTACTTTGAGGTGCTGAGAAGAAAGTGTACTCTTTTGTTTTAGGGTGAAATGTTCTATATATATATCTGTTAAAAATCCATTTGGTTCATAACCTCTATTAGTTTCACTGTGTCTCTGTTTAATTTCTGTTTCAATTACCTGTCCATTGGTGAGAGTGGGGTGTTGAAGTCTCCCACTATTATTGAATGGGGTTCAATGTGTGTTTTAAGCTTTAGTAGAGTTTCTTTTATGAATGTGGAGGCCCTTGCATTTGTGGCATAGATGTACAGAATCGAGACTTTCTCTTGGATGAATATGAAGTGTCCTTCCTCATCATGCTTGTTAAATTTTGTTGAAATCTATTTTATTGGATATTAGGATATTAACTCCAACTTGTTTGTTGGGACTGTTTGCTTGGAAAACCTTTTTCCATCCATTTACTATGAGATAGGACCCTGTCTTTGTTATTGAGATATGTTTCTTTTATGCTGCAAAATGCTGGATCTTGTTTGCATATCCAGTCTGTTAGGTTGATGTCTTTTATAGGTGAGTTGAACCCATCAATATTGAGACATATTAAAGACAGATGACTGATGGTTCCTGTTATATTTTTTTTTGTAGCTGGCTTATGGTTCTTTTCTTTTGGCTTTGTTGTGAGATGCTTTATATCTTGTCTTTTCTTTGGTGTATACACCTTTCTCTTGTTGAAGTTTTCCTCCTAGGATCCTCTGTAGGGATGGATTGGTAAATAGATACAGTTTGAATTTGGTTTTGTCCTGGAATATTTTGGTTTCTCCATCTATGTTGATTAAGGATTTTGCAAGGTATAATAGCCTGGGCTGGCAGTTGTGTTCTCTTAGAATTTGCATGGTTTCTGACCAGGCTGTTCTGACTTTAGTAGTCTCTGTTGAGAAGTCTGGCATAAATCTGATGGTTCTACAGTTGTATATTACTTGGTGAGAGAGGAACATGATTTGGTATTAGGTAGGGAAAAAATACTGATGCCCTGAGGGCCAGCAAAATGATGGAAACAGGCAACCTTGGGAAATAGGAGGTTGAGAGAATCCTCCAGAATGTGTCAGAGACCTGGAATGTGAGAGACCCTCCCCCAGGACTCAAATAGAGGGAACCTAGATGAAATGCCCTACAGTGGGGAGAAGGAATTTGTGGAGCCCATCTCCAGCAGAAAGTCAGGGAATCAAGTGTGGGATGGCGTTACTAAACTACAGTCAAAACTCTGACCTATAATTGGTCCTGTCTGAAAGAACTATAGGGATGGAAATGGAGAAGAGCTTGAGGAAAAGAAGGTCAAGTGATAGGCCCAAAGTATATTCAAGCACAAGAGGAAGTTTCATGGCCTGACACTATTACTGAGACTATAGAACACTCATAAAAATGGACCTATCATGACTGCCCTCCAAAAGACCCAATGAGAAGTCATAAGAATTGGATGCAGATATTTGCATCCAACCAATAACCCCTAAGTTTGAATTAGTAAAAAGTTGGGCAAACTGAGGAGCAGGGTGACCCTATAATAGAACCAGCAGCCTCAATAAACTAGGACCCCTGAAATATCTCAGACACTAGCATCATACACCAGCTGACATGAGGCCCCAAACATGTATACAGCATAGGAGTGCCAGGTCTGTGTTTAGTGAGAGAATATGCACATATCTCTCCAGAGACTGGAATCTTCAGGGACTTTAGAAGACTAGTGGGGGTAGGGGTGGAATGGGGATGTCCTCATGGGGACAGGGGAGCTGTAGGGGGAGAAGGAATGGGTTATAGAACAGTTTGAGACAAGACCAGAAGGAAAATAAAATTTGGGCTATAAAAAATGGAAATACATAAAATTTCCAATAAAAATTTCTATAAAAAAGAAAAATGAAAAATTTAATTTTCCAAACAAATATTTTAAATATAAATACTTTGAATATTTTAAAGTGTAATAATCATTAAAAATGCATTGTATTGATACAGAGACAGGCAGATAAATCAAAAGGATAGAATTGAAGATCCAGAAATGAATTCACATACCTATGGTCACTTGATCTTTACAAAGGAGCTAACACCATCCAGTGGAAAAAGGGGAACGTTTTCAACAAATGGTATTGGTTCAACTGGAACCATTCATGTAGAAGAATGCAAATCAATCCATTCTTATATCTTTGTACAAAGATCAAGTCCAAATAGATCAAGGACAGTCACATAAAACAAGATACATTGAATCTAATAAAAGAGAAAATGAGGAAGAGAACGCATGGGTATAGGAGATAATTTCCTAAACAGAACACCAAAGGCTGATGCTCTAAAATCAAGAGTCAATAAATGGGACTTCTTAAAATTGCAAACTTCTGTAAGGCAAAGGACACTGCCTATAGGACAAAACAGCAACTAAGTTATTGGGAAAACGTCTTTACCAATCCTATATCTGACAGAGAGCTGTTATCCAGGATATACAAAGAACTCAAAACAAACTTACACTTCAGAGAATCAAATAACTCTATTAAAAATGGGGTACAGGCTAAACAAAGAATTCTCAACCTAGAAATATCAAATTGATGGGAAGCACCTAAAGAAATGTTCAGGGCTGGAGAGATGGCTCAGTGGTTAAGGGCACCGACTGCTCTTCCAGAGGTCCTGAGTTCAATGTTCAATTCTCAGCAACCACATGGTGGCTCACAACCATCTGTAATGGGATTTGATGCCCTCATCTGGTGTGTCTGAAGACAGAGTACTAATTTAAATAAAATAAATCTTTGGGGTTGGGGATTTAGCTCAGTGGTAGCGCGCTTGCCTAGCAAACGCAAGGCCCTGGGTTCAGTCCTCAGCTCCGAAGGAAAAAAAAAAAAAAGAAATGTTCAACATCCTTAATCATCAGGGAAATGCAAGTCAAAACAACACTGAAATTCCACCTCATACCAGTCAGAATGACTCACTTCAAAAACTCAGGTGACAGCAGATGCTGGTAAGAATGTGAAGAAAGAGGAACATTCCTCCATTTTTGGTGAGATTGCAAGCTAGTACAACCACACTGGAAATCAATCTGGTATTTCCTTAGAAAATTGAACATAATACTACTTGAGGACCCAGCTCTACTACTCCTAGGCATATACCATCTCTCCAATAATCCATGAATCTAATGCATTGTATAAACAAACTCAAAGAAATTAAATGGAGAAAAAATTATCAATTACACTAGCAGCAGAACAGAACAAGACTGTCCACTATCTCCATACTTATTTAATAACATTCTTGAACTTTTATCTAGAGGAATTAGACAAGCTGGTGGTCCAGTATCTAAGAGATCTCAGGGGTCCAGGTTAATTGAGATTGCTGCTCTCCTTCAGGATTGCCCTCCTCCTTAACTTCTCCCATCTTTTCACTAATTCAACCAGAGAGATCCACAGTTTCTGTTCATTGGTTGGGTGCACATATCTGCATCTGACTCTTTCAGCTGCTTGTTGGGTCTTTGGACAGCAGTCATGGTAGGTTCATTTTTGTGAATGCCCCATAACTTTGGTAATATTGTCAGGTCTTGGGGCCTCCCCTTTAGCTGGATCCCACTTTGGGCCTGTTGCTGGATCGTCTTTTCCTCAGGCTCTTCTCCATTTCCATCCCTGATGTTCTTTCAGACAGGAAGAATTGTGGGTCAGAGCTTTGGCTGTGGGATAGCAAACCCATCTTTCACTTGATGCTGGAGGTGTATTCAATATGTTCCCACGCCCCACTGTACAACCTTTCATCAAGGGATCCCCTCCCCCCCACTTTGAGTCCTGAGAGTCTCGCACTTCCCAGGGAAGATCAAGAATTGATAAATGGGACCTCATGAAACGGAAAAGCTACTGTAAGGCAAAGGATATAGTCAATAAGACAAATTGGCAACCTATAGATTGGTAAAAATCTTGAGTAACTCCACATCTGATAGAGGGCTAATATCCAAAATATATAAAGAACACAAGAAGCTAGCCACCAAAAAAACAAAGAATCCAATCAAAAAATGGGGCATAGAACTAAACTGATAATTCACAACAGAGGAATCTCAAATGGCTGAGAAGCACCTAAAGAAATATTCACTATCCTTAGTCATCAGGGACATGAAAATCAAAACAACCTGAGATCCTACCTCACACAAGTCAGAACGGCTAAGATCAAAAACTCAAATGACAACAGATGCTGGCGAGGATGTGGAAAAGGAACAATCCTTCATTGTTGGTGGGATTGCAAGCTGGTACAAACACTCTGGAATTCACTCCGGAGATACCTCAGAAAATTGGATATAGTGCTACTGGAGGACCCAGATATACCACTTCTGGTCATATATCCAAATGATGCTCCAACATATAACAAGGACACATGCCCCACTATGTTCATAGCAGCCTTATTTATAATAGCCAGAAGCTCAAAATAACCGTGAAGCCCTTCAACAGAGGAATAGATACAGAAAACATTGTACATCTACACAATGGTGCTATCAAACTCAGCTATCAAAAACAATGACTTTATGTAATTCATAGGCAAATGGATGGAACTAGAAAATATCATGTTGAGTAAGGTAACTGAATCACAAAACAGCACACATGGTATGCACTCACTGATAAGTGTATAATAGTCCCAAACTTCAGATTACCCAAGATACAATCCACAGACCACATGAAGCTCAAGAAAGATGACCAAAGTATGGATGCTTCAGTCTTTCTTAGAAGGGGTAACAAAAATATTCATAGGAGAAGATATGGATACAAAGTTTTGAGCAGAGACTGAAGTAATGGCCATTCTGAGCCTGCCTCTCAGCTAGGGATCCAGCCCATATACATATAACCACCAAACCCAAACAATATTTCTGATGCCCAGAGGTGCATGCTGACAGGAGCCTGATATAGCTGTTTCCTGAAAGGCTCTGCCAGAGCATGACCAATACAGAGGCAAATGCTCACAGCCAACCATTGACATGAGAACAGGGTTCTCTTTGGAGGAATTAGAGAAAGGATTGAATGAGCTGAAGGGTTTTTCAACCCCATAAGAACAACTATACCAACCAAGCAGAGCTCCCAGGAACTAAACAACCACCCAAAGAGTTCACACGGACAGACCCATGGTTCTAGTTGCATATGTAGCAGAGGATGCCTTGTTGGGAACCAAAGGGGGGAACAACCCTTGGTCCTACCAAGACTGGAACACCCAGTGAAGCAGAATATTAGGGCAAAGAGGTGGGAAGGTGTGGGGTGTTGGGTGGGGGAAAGGGATAGTATTTGAAATGTAAATAAAAATATCCAACAAAAAAGAAACAAGGAGAAATGTGAGTTAAAAGGAAGTAAAAACAAAAGCCCATGTAATTCCCAGTGAGCTCATTCTCTATGGGTTGTGCTTATGGATCAGGTGTAAGGTCTTAGCTACTGATCTAGCACTGTGTCACCCCGCTGTGTTGTTCCCTGACACTGTGATAAAGGACTCACCCTTAGAATCCATTGGTCCCATTGAGCGCTTTCTTCCATAAATTGTGTTGATCATGCTATATTTTCAAAGCAATTTAAAAGTAACAAAGAGAGAATGATATCCTATTTAGCTACTGTGTCAATGATTATTTCCTTAGTTTATAATACTTTTGATTGTTGGATAAGATTACAAGGCAGTACAGAGTGCTGTTTTACACTAGTATGGTCCTCTCAGTAATGAATTGCCTAGGAAAAGACTTGCATCCTAATTTAGAAAACAAGCAAACAAACAAACAACCAAAAAAAAAAAACCATAGACATTATCAACCCAAATAGTTCTATAAAAATCGGGTACCAATGTAAAGAGATAATTCTAAATAGTGGACTCTCAAAAGGATGAGAAAGACTTGTATATATTTCCTTAGGTATCAGGTGCAAAAGACCAGCCTTTGCATGGAGAGGGCTTTCTGAGAGAATCTGTGGCTGGAAGTATAAAAAAAAAGTGCGGTTGAAGATGTGTTAAAGTTTGTCAAATGCTTTCTCTACATCTGATGAGATAATCATAAAATTTTTCTTTGGCTCTGTTAATATAGTGGATTAAATTGATAGATTTACATATGTTGAACCATTCCTGCATCTATTGAATAACACCTATTTGATGATGGTGAATGATTGTTTTGATATATTCCTGGATTAGGTTTGCAAGAATTTTATTAATTTTGCATAAGTATTTGTGAGTGAAATTGGTCTGAAATTCTATTTCTTTATTGAGTCTTTGTGTAGTTTAAGTATAAGTGTAGTTGTAGCTTCAAAGAATGAAGTGGGTAGTGTTCCTTCTGTTTCTACTTTGTGGAAAAGTTTGAAGAGTTTTGGTGTCAGCCCTTCTTTGAACATCTTACAGAATTTTCCACTAATCCCATCTGGTTCTGGACTTTTTTGGGTGGAGTGAACTTTTAATGACTTCTTCTATTACTTTAGGGATTGTGGGAATGTTTAGATGGTTTATCTGATTCTGAATTAACTTTATTACCTTGCATTTGTCTAGAAAATTGTCCATTTCATACAGATTTTCCAGTTTTTGAGTATAGACTTTTGGAGTAGGATCTCATGATTTTTTGAATTTCCTTATTTTCTGTTGATAAGGCTCCCTTTTCATTTCTGATTTTCTTAATTTGGAAACTTTCTGTGCCCTTTGCTTAGGCTGTCTAAGGGTTCATCTATCTTGTTGATTTTCTCAAAGAACCAGCTCCTGGATTTGGTGATTCTTTGTATAGTTCCTTTTGTTTCTACTTGGTTGATTTCATCCCTGAGTTTGATTATTTCCTTCCATCTACTCTTCTTGTGTGTATTTGATTCTTTTTGGTATAGACCTTTCAGAAATACTGTCAAGCTGTTAGTACATACCCTTTTCATCTCTGAGGCACTCAGCACTACGAGTTTTATTCTTAGCAGTGCTTTCACTGTGTCCCACACTTTTGAATAAGTTGTACCTTTATTTTCATTAAGTTCTAAAGAGTCTTTAATTTCTTTCTTTATTTCTTTCTTGACCAAGTTATCATCAAGTAGAGTGCTGTTCCTCTGCCATATGTATTTGGGCTTTCTGGTGTATTTTGTTGTTATTGAAGACCAGCCTTAGTTCATGGTGATCTAGTGGGATGCATGGGATTAATTCAGTCATCTTGTATCTGTTGAGGCCTGTTTTATGACTGATCATATATATGGTCAATTTTGGAGAAGGTACCATGAGATGCAGAGAGGAAGATACATTCTTTTGTTTTAGGTTGAAATGTTCTATAGATATGTGTTAAATCCATTTGGTTCATAACTTCAGTTAGTTTCTCTATGTTTCTGTTTAATTTTTGATTCCATGATTTGTCCATTGAGGAGAGTGGAGTGTTGAATTCTCCCATTATTATTGTGTGTGGTTCAATATATGACTTGAGCTTTAGTATAGCTTCTTTTATGAGTATGGTTGGCCTTGCCTTTAAAGCAGGGATGTTGAGAATTGGGAATTCATCTTGTAGATTTTTCCTTTGTTGAATACGAAGTGTCCTTCCTGATATTTTTATGTCATTTGGGTGAAAGTCAATTTTATTTGATATTAGAATGGCTATTCCCTCTTGTTTCTTGGGACAATTGCTTGGAAATATTTTTCCAACTCTTTAGTCTGAGGTAGTGTCTGTCTTTGTCACTGAGGTGTGCTTCCTGTATCAAACAAAATGCTGGGTTCTCTTTGCATATCCAGTCTATTAGTCTATGCCTTTTTATTGAGAAATTGGGTACAGTGATGTTAAGAGTTATTAAGGAATAGTGATTGCTGTTTCCTGTTTTTTTGTTTGTTTGTTTGTTTGTTTTTAGCTTGTTGTTGTAGTTAATGGTGGCATTACGTTTGTGTGGCTATCTTCTTTTTGGTTTGAAAGAAGATTAATATTTTGCTTTTTCTAGGGCATAGTTCTCCTCCTTGTTTTGAAATTTTTCATGTATTATCCTTTGTAGGATTTTGGATTTGTCGAAAAATATTGTGAAAATTTGGTTTTGTCATGGAATACCTTGGCTTCTCAATTTATGGTAATTGAGAGTTTTGCTGGATATAGTAGACTGGGATGATATTTATATTCTCTTAGGTCCTAATCTACCCAGAATCTTCTAGCTTTCTTAGTCTCTTTTGAGAAGTCTGGTATAATTCTTATAGGTCTGCATTAGCAATATACAGAAAACAAGTAGCCAACGTCAGACAAAATGGAGAGAAACTTGATGCAATCCCACTGAAATCAGGGACTAGACAAGGCTTCCCACTCTATCGCTATCTGTTCAATATAGTCCTTGAAGTCCTAGCCAGAGCAATTAAACAATGTAAAGGGGGCAAAAGCATACAAACTGGAAAGGAAGAATTCAAAATATTACTATTTGCAGATGATATAATAGTATAATTAAGTGACCCCCAAAAATTCCACCACAGAACTGCTAAACCTGAAAACTTACAGAAAGTGGATGGATATACTATTAACTCAAACAAATAGGTAGCCTTTATCTACTCAAATAATAAATAGGCAGAGAAAGAAATTAGGGGAATGACACCAGTCCCAATAGTCACAAATAATATGAAATACCTGGTGAGACTCAAGCAACAAGTGAAAGATGTATATGAGGAGATCCTCAAGTCTCTGAAGAAAGAAATCAAAAATTATCTCAGAAAGTGGACATATATTTTCCTTGCTCTTGGACTGGTAAGATTAACATAGTGAAAATGGACATCTCACCAAAAGGAATCTGCAGATTCAGTGCAATTCCCATAAAAATAAAATACAATTTTGTGTTGAAATAGTGAAAAAAAATTCCCACCTTCATATAGACAAACAAAAAATACAGGATTGTGAAAACTATTCTTAACAATAAAAGAAGTTCTGGGCAAATCATCACTCCTGACTTCAAGCTGTATTACAGACCAACAGTGATAAAAAGTATATGGTACTTGTACCGTTGCAGGCAGGTAGATCAGTGGAATAGAATTGATAACCCAGAAATGACCTGACATACCTATTTTCACCTGATCTTTGACAAAGGAGCTAATATTATCCAGTGGAAATTAGATAGCCTATTCAACAAATGGTGCTGGTTCAACTGAAGAAGGTTACAAATTAATCACTTATCATCTCCTTGTACAAATCACACATTCAAGTGGATCAAGTACCTATACATAAAACCAGATACACTGAAAATAATAGAAAAAGTTGGGACTGTTCCTGTACACATGGGCACAGGGGAAATTTTCCTGAACAGGACAACAATGGCTTATGCTCTAAGATCAAGAACCTACAAAAAGGAACTCATAAAATTATAGTTTCTGTAAGGCATAGGACACTGCCAATAGGATAATACAGCAACCAGCAGAATAGGACAAGTTTTTTCCCAATCCTGCATCCAATAGTGGGCTAATATATAATATATTATATATATAAAGAACTCAAGAAGTTGGACTCCAGAGAAACCAAGAGCCCTATTAAAAATGGGGTACAGAGCTAAACAAAATTATCAACTGAGCAATATTGAATGGCAGAGAAGCATCTAAAGAAATGTTACAGATGTGAAAAATGCTGAGAGGAGTCCAATATTTCTCTCTCCTGAAAGGCTCTGCTGGAGCATGGCAAATACAGAGGCAGATCCTCACAATCAATCATTGTTCTGAGAACAGGGACCCCAATGGAGGGATAAGAGAAAGGACTGACGTCGCTGAGGTGGTTTGCAATCCCGTAAGAAGACCAGCAATATCAATGAACCAGACACCTCAGAACTCCCAGGAACTAAACCAACATCCCTGCAGGGATGGATCTATGACTACATCAGCATATGTAGCTGAAGATGGCCTTGTCAGGCATCAGTGGGAGGAGGGGTCCTTGGTCTTGAGAAGGCTTGATACCCCAGTGTAGGTGAATGTCAGGATGGGTAGGTGGAAGGGAGTGGGTAGGTGGGTGAAGGAGAATTCCCATAGAAGCAGATGGAGGGATGGGATAGGGGGTTTCATGAGGGAAAACCACGAAAGTGGAAAACATTTAAAATGTAAGTAAAAATCCAATAAAAAATAAAGAAAAAATTTAGAAACATAAAAAAATAAATGTTCAATATTTTTAGTCATCAGAGAAATGCAAATTAAAGCAACTGTGAGATTCTACTCAGAATGGCTACAATCAAAAACTCAGGTGATAACAGAGCCTGGCCATGATGTGGAGAAAGAGGAACACTCTTACATTTTTGGTGGGATTGAAGTCTGGTTCAACTATTCTAGAAATCAGTCTGGAGGTTCCTCAGAAAATTGTACATATCATTACCTGAGGACTCAGCTATTCATCTCCTAGAATACACCCAAAAATTTCTCCAACACATTAGAAGGACAAATGCTCCACCATGTTCATAGCACCCTTATTTATAATAGGCAGAAGGTGGAAAAAACTCAGACTTTTTCAACAGAGGAATAGATATAGAAAATGTGGTACATTTTTTTAAAAAAGTACTACTCAGCTTTTAAAAATAATAACTCCATGAAATTCTTAGGCAATGAAACTAGAAAATATCATCCTGAGTGAGGTATCCCATTCACAAAAGAAAACACATTTTATGCATTCACTAAAAATTGGATATTATCTCAAAATCTTGGAATACCCAAGAAACAATTTACAGATAATAGAAACTGAAGAAGAAGGAAGACAAATGTGTGGATAATTTAGTCTTTCTTACAAGGGGGAACAAAATACTCAGTGGAGGAAATACAGGAATAAAGAGTGGAGTAGAGACTAAAGGAAAGGTCATGCAGAGAGTGCCCTATCTGGTGATCCATCCCACATGCAGCCACCAAACCCAGTCTTTATTGCTGATGCCAAGGAGTGCTTGCTGACAGGAGCCTGATATGATAGTGTTTTGAGAGGTACTGCCAGACCCTTACTGATACAGATAAGGATGCATGCAGCTAACCATTGAGCTTACCAGAGGGACCCAAATGGAAGTTAGAGCATGGACTGAAGGAGCTGAACCAGGGACTAAAACACCAACTGAAAAGTATACATGGAGGGACACTTGACTCCAGTTGCATATGTAGCAGAGGATGGCATTGTATTGCATCAATAGGGGGAGACACCCTTGGTACTGTGAAGGCTCATGTTTGGGAATGTCAGGGCACTCAGGTTGGAGTGGGTAGGTAGGAGTGGGTAAATCATCATAGAAGCAGGGTGAAGGGTAGGAGGATTGGAGATGGGGGAGAGGGGATACCATTTGAAATGTAAATACCTAAAATATTCAATACAAATGAATGAAAGTTATTTTGTGGAACCAAGCTCATGCCCTGTGTATGTATTTGTGTATGTATTTGTGTATGATTTTTTTGTGTGTGTTTGTCTATGTGTCTGTCTGTTTGTGTGTGTCTGTGTGTAGACATATCTGAGACTGACAGAAAGAACAAAGCAATTATTTGGAATTAATTTCCTACCATCATGGAGATTGAAAAATCCTCTTGTATTTGATTGTGCCACTGTTAATAGAAACAAACAAACAAAAGACAACTACTATCTGTATTAGCTCTCAAAGATCAATCTCTTCATGTCACTTTTTATTCTTCTTTCTTCAAAGTTGCCTAATGACTTGACATGTTGTTCTTTCTACATTTTTAAAGATTGAAGTCTCATAGTGTTTATGGATCCCATGATTCCTGATGAAGAGTACTTCATTATTTTGTCTAAGAATCTTTTCCTTATACTGGTAACAAGCTGTGTGTTTCTTGAGGTTCTCTGAGCCTATATTTGACCTGCAGTGGTTTTATCAGTATGTTTGTGTATACATGTGTGTGTGTGTGTGTGTGTGTGTGTGTGTGTGTGTGTGTGTGTTTCTGCCTGTGTATACCCTTCTTGGCTTCTATTTGCTTTTCAATGGGAGAGATTTATTAATTTAAAATTTTGTGTTTTGGGACACATTAAAAACGTGTAATTGAAAACATGAATCTATTTCTTGTTGGCAAAATTTATCCTCAAGGATTGAATTGTAATGGTAAATTATTTGGGTATTAAAGAAGAGAACTATTTTTTGAGGAAGGGGGATTGCTGTATGAATCAATGGTGCCAGCATGAAGTTGTGTAAGGAGATAAATTGGTGGACTACATGTGGAGGGCCAACAAAAATAAGGTTGTGAGAATACCATACTGATGCACATTATTTTATGCATTGATTTAAAACTCACACTAAAACTATTAGCTAAGATGATTTCTTGAAATATATTTAGAATGGCCACAACCAAAAGTACAGTGGAAAAATAAATACTAATTTTAGATTACAAAACAACTTCATAATATATAATTCAAAAGGTATGTGCATGTGTTTCCCATGGGTCATTTAATCAGTTCTTTTATACAATGTAGTAAAGAAGTTGTAGGGAGACTGTTGGGGGAAGTCTCTAGAGCTTTCCAGGTCCATATAATTTGCTGCTGATCTGCACACAATAGATTCTAAAACTCAAATACAACTTCATAATACCAGCTTTGAAGAATTAAACTTCATATCATGCTTCATTCACCAATGTTTGTAGTTGAAAGATATTAATTAACCATAAGGCATTCTGATCAGAGGATTAGCACAGCACCTAAAACACGGTGAGTGAAAATATTCAAAGATAAACATTACACTGATATATTTTTAATTTGTTAACTTCTTGAGATGTTCAGTAATGTCTCTTATTCAGTCTTCACTTCTGGGCTCTGAAAAATATGTGGGAGATATGACATTACTTATAAAAAATCAAATTATTGTCAACTTGGACACTGTTCCATGGCAATGTTCATTTTTTTCTTTTCTCTGCACACAGATCTTAGAATCATTTGAATACAACTTGAGAGAGAGAGTGTGTCTGTAATCATACTTAGGCCACATTCCATTGCTGTTGTAATATCAGACTGAATGACTGACTTGAGAGACTTACAGATTTGCTTCAAGCCGACTGATAAGAGTGACTATACAGTAAGAAATGTAGTTCATCACAAAGAGGTGAAGATATATCCACTTGACATATTGGCAAGTGAAAATATTTTTAGTAGTTTCCAAAATCTAAGTTCTGTGGGAGTTGCAAATTTAGCTATTTTCACCATCATTAATTCATGGATTGTTCTCATTTGATATGAAAAAGTACAAATAAGAACTAGGCAGAATGACACTGAGACAGATTAGTTGATGTTATATATTTAAAGCTTGTTCATCTATCATAGAAGATAAAAAATAGTCAACATAAAACATGCTACCAAAAAGAAAGGGTAATTATTTTTAAATTATCAAATTATTCTAAGTAAATTAACATACTGATATTTTTGTTATCCTTTTCTTTAAACTCACATTAAGAAAAGGCATTAAATGTAATTTGTTTAAATTAGTTCTAGATAGGTGATAGATATAAAAAATCAAACTTCACTGAGTTTAGAAATAAGATGGCAGATATGTTTTTGTGAAATACCATTGTCCAGTTTTTAAAATCTTCAAGACTTGGTTAGCACATGAACAAAAACTTGGCTTTCTTTTTATTTAAAAATTTCATATAATATATTTTATTATATTTTCTCTCTTCCCCTAATGCTTCTCATTCTATTTAAAACCACAGAAATTTATGTGTTCATCCTCTCCATTGCATGATTGCATGCACATTTGTAAACACACACACACACACACACACACACACACACACACACACCACCAGCACCACCACCACCAACAACAACAACAAATAACAAAAAAACTTGTAAGACAAAAAAACCCTCCTAATTCACAAACAAATCAAAACAAAAGGTACACCAAAACCATGGAGCTGATGTGGAGGACAATTATACCTGGGTATGGGGCCTGCTGAAAGTGTGTTTGATATATCCAGCATGATCACATTGGAGAAAAGTGTTTTTCCTTTCTCAGAGTATATATATATATATATTAGATAGCTTCTTGTTTATGGGTAACAGCCTGGGTCCATTTCCTCTCTTAGTGTTGGGGCCACATATGACTTGATGAATGTCATGTTACCATATTCTCTGTAAGTTCATACTTATATCAGCTCTGTTTTATCTGGAATACACTGTTTTCTCAGAGTCTTCCACCTGTATTTCATATATATATGAAATTATATATATATATAATTTATTTTTACACTCCAGATTATAGTCCCATCTAGTTTCACCCCAGAGGGTTTCCAATCCCATACCTTCCACTTCTGCACTCCTCCCACCCCATCTCCACAAGGTTATCCTCACACACCAGACCTCTAAACTTACTGGGGTCTCCAGTCTCTTGAAGATTAGGTGCATCTTCTCTGACTGATCCCAGACCTGGGAGTCCTCTGCTGCATATGTGTTGGAGGCCTCATCTCAGCTGGTGTATTCTGCCTGGCTGGTGATTCAGTGTCTTAAGAGATCTCAGGGGTCTAGGTTAATTGATACTGCTGCTTCTCCTAGACAGTTGTCCTCCTCCTTAGCTCCCTCCAGTTTTCTTTCTTTTGAAAAATTTCCAGTCTTTTCCACACAGTGCTCTGGTGATTGTAGGATAGCATTAGAGAAATACATTCCATTTAGGACAAGCTACTCCAAAGTGTCTCACTCTCTGCACACTAATAGGCATCACTTTTAAATTGCATATATCATTTACTAAAAAATGTCAAATTTATTAGCATGTGACACTATATGAAACAAACATGAAATTTGCATCAAAATCCATGCTACTGTAGAGAATTTTTCCAAACAAGTTGTTATTGCAATGATTGTCTATATCTTTTGATTATATCTCTTAATATGTGGGTCATTATTATAAGACATTTCTATATCATTGTTGCAGGATATCACATTTTTGATAAAAATGACACTGGTGAAAAACTGGACAGATGTGACATGGTTCATTCTTCTGGGACTCACTGATGATCCAAGCCTGAAGTTTCCCCTCTTCATCATCTTTCTCCTCATCTACATCATCACCCTGGTAGGGAACCTGGGGATGATCCTGCTCATTTTCTTAGACTCTCGGCTCCATTTCCCCATGTACTTTTTCCTTGGTAATTTGTCCCTGGTGGACTTTTGCTACTCTTCAGCTGTCACTCCTAAAGTCATAACTGGGCTGCTAATAGGAGACAAGACCATATCTTATAATGACTGTGCTGCTCAGATGTTCTTTTTTGCTGCCTTTGCTACTGTGGAAAATTACCTTTTGGCCTCAATGGCCTATGATCGCTATGCAGCAGTGTGTAAACCCCTACACTATACCACCACCATGACTCCAAATGTGTGTACGTATATAATCATGGGGTGCTATATTTTTAGTTTCCTGAATGTCTCAGTTTACCTTGGAGATACATTCAGTCTCTCTTTCTGTAAGTCTAATGTGGTCCATCATTTTTTCTGTGATATGCCAGCAATTATGGCTCTCTCCTGCTCTGATAGACATGTGAATGAGCTAGTACTTATTTATCTAGCCAGCTTCAATATCTTCATTGCTTTCATAATGATATTAGTGTCCTACATTATAATTTTTATCACAATCTTGAAGATGCGCTCAGGTGCAGGATTTCAGAAGGCTCTTTCTACCTGTGTCTCTCACTTAACTGCAGTTTTTATTTTCTATGGAACTATAATCTTCATGTACTTGCAGCCAAGCTCTCGACATGCAATGGACACTGATAAAGTGGTATCTGTCTTCTACACCATGGTTATTCCCATGCTGAACCCTTTAGTTTACAGCCTGAGGAACAAAGAGGTCAAGAATGCATTCATGAAAGTGGTTCTGAAAGAAAAATAATCATTATGATAATAACTTGAACTATTTTGTGATGTAATATTAAAATTCTTATGTCATCTTCTGTATATGTAGATTATATTTTAGCTCAAGATCTGGGTTCTTATTCTAGCATCTGCATATCATTTTGTCCTAGAAATAAAGGAACACTATATTTAAAAGTATAATATGAGAAAAAGTTTGAGGTTTTGTTTTTGATTTTTTTCATTGCTTTACAATTATTGATACATTAAATTATTTTCTTTTAACTTTCCCTCTCTTGTGCCATGGTGTAGATAATCATTCTTGTAAGCCTAACTTGATTTTTTTGTATAATTGGAATACACTTCTGTGGATTTTGCCTTTGTTACTTCTATGTTTGCTGTTTGTTGTTTGTTTCATCAGCCTTAAGGGTCTATTTTGTATAATTATCTTACTTTTTCCTTTATGCTCAGATATTGCTATGGACTATGTACTGGAAGAATTTATCATGAACATTGTATATCCATAGAATTATGTAAATTTGAATGATTCTTTGCTACCCTCTTAATTTCTATATTTTTCCTTTTCTGAAGCTAGTTTTGTCAGTATGCATATATTCAATAATTCATATTTCTTTGCTGTTTTCTAACATGCTGCTATGCAGGCTTTATAGATTATTCTGTTATAAAGACATCTGTAGTTCTGGCCTCCATTCAGAATTAGACATTTCAGATCATTTGATAAATGCTCTCAGATAATAAAACTAAATGAGGACTATATTACCTCCACAACCCTACGAGGACACATAAGTATTATCAACCTTTTTGTTTTATAAGAAAACTATTTGTCCTTTGTCTTAAAAGAGCTGTGTCAACATGTCCCACACTATTATATTTCTATAACATTGATTGAGATAGAAACTATTAAATTTATCTTGATTTGGCTTTGGTAAGCAGTTCTATTATGCTCTACCTGTAAGTTCAGCAAAGTTGCTATAACTTGTTCACTATGTTCATTTAGCAACATATTCTTGATGTAGAGTGCCTATAAAATTTTATATATGGGAATGTCTTAAGTTCTCTGAGATATACTAACATAATCCTAATGGTAATATTGGAGGTAGACAGAATACTGTGGGAGCATTTTTAGAAGAAATAAAAACAATTTCACTTACTATTCATTGAAAATATAAAAAAATCATTTGCTATGAATATATCTGCATTTTAAAATTTTCTGATGTCTTTGTGGTTTCAGGGACATCATGGTCAGCTCATCAGTGTTATAGTAGTTCACATGCCAAACACATTATGCTAACTACTGCTTTCAATAATCTGTTCATTATAGAAATTTCACTCATTCTTTCATTTAGAGTGCAGGTTTTTTTATCTGGTATCTATCATGTTAAAAATGGTTCA
Source organism: Rattus norvegicus (assembly GCF_021556685.1). Classification (NCBI taxonomy): domain Eukaryota; kingdom Metazoa; phylum Chordata; class Mammalia; order Rodentia; family Muridae; genus Rattus; species Rattus norvegicus. The sequence goes on from NC_141534.1 coordinate 223,149,745, forward strand.
ATTTGAAAAGTTTTACTTTTCTCTATTGGGTGTCTTCAATTATTAATTATACTTTGAACATCAAAGAAGTATATTCACAGAATTTATATTTTTTCTTTTATTTAAAATATTTATACAATATATCCCCCTCCCTCACCTTTCCCAGTCTCTTCTCACCTCCCCTTCCATCCAAATCCACACTCTTTTTTGTCTTCAAGGAATAAAAATAAGAAGAAAGGCCCAAAGAATCCCACTTAGAAGGGGGAACAAAAATAGTTATGGGAGGCAGAGGTAATCAGATACTTGGGTGAAAGAGAGGAGGGAGAGGAGAACAGGGAAACAGGATCAGGTAAAGGGAGAGATGAGAGAGGGGCCCAGAGGATCAGGAGAATGAATGAAAACAGGTAGTTGCCATGGTGTGAGGGTTCAGGAGAGGGAAGTCTAAGAATTCACAGAGAACTGGGATGGGGGACTCCCAGGAGTCATTGTGGGTGTCCTTAGGTGAGAGGCCTAGCAGTGAGGACATGGAATCTGAAGAGACCACCTTGTATAGCCAGGTAGAATCCCCAGTCAATGGATAACATCATACCATCCATAAAACTTTCAACCAAAAATTTGTGTCAAAAATGTGCCAGGACAAAGATGGAACAGAGAGTAAGGTATGGCCAGCCTATGACTGGCCCAAGTTGAGAGGCATATCACATGGGCAGGCACCAAGCTCTGACATTATTAATGATATTCTCTTATGGTTACAGGCAGGAGGCATAGTTGTCCTCTGAGAGGCTGTGCCCAACATCTGACTGAGACAGATGCTAATACCCATAGTCAAACATTGGACTGAGTTTGGGGACCCTGTAGAAGGGTTACGGGAAGGCTTAAAAGCCCCAGAGGGGTGACAACCCCACCGAAAGACCAATGGTGTCAACTAATCTGGACCCCTGGGAGTTCCTAGAGACTGAGCTACCAACCAAACAACACACAGGGGTTGATCTCAGGCCCCTGGCATGGATGTAGCAGAAGACTGCCTTGCCTGGCTTCACTGGGAGATGATGCAACTAATCATACAAAGAATTGATACATCAAGGTGGGAGATACCAACGGGGCACACTCTCAAAGGCAAAATTGAGGTGCAACCAAAAGGAGGCAGGATTTGGAATATAAATAAATAAATGAGGGCAAAAATACAACACAAACAGTTCAGAATAAGACAAAATATGCAAACACAAAACAAGAGCCGTAGAAATATATATATACAACAAACATATTTGGACACACACGAACCCAATAAGAACCCAAAAATGGAACAAATATCCCTAGGAAAAACAATAAAACTACAGCAAAACAGGAAAAAGAACCCAACCAAACAAAAATATGCGCACGCACGCACGCACACACACACACACACACACACACACACACACACACACACACACACACACACACACACAGACACACACAGGCATGCATGCATGCAAACATGCACGCAGTCAATCAATGTCCCAAGCTTTCATAGTCCCAAAACTGGGAAGTCAGCTACTCCTGATTTGGAATGGTTGATATACCCAGTGCCATTCCATTCAAGAAAACTTACTTTTTCCTCCAAGAAGGTATAGATAACAGTGCAGCTATTGAGATTTACATTGTTGGTTAATGCTTCAGCCATTAATTAACTGTTTTTTTCCATCTATATTAACTTGAGTATTTCTTATTTACATTTTGATTGTTATTCACCTTCCCACTTTCCAGGCCAACATCCTTCTAACCCCTCCCACTCCCCTTCTCTATGGGTGTTCCCCTCCCCATCCTTCACACATTACCGACCATCTCCCAACAATCACTTTCACTGGGGGTTCAGTCTTGGCAGGACCAAGGGCTTCCCCTTCCACTGGTGCTCTTACTAGGATATTCATTGCTGTCTATGAGGTTGGAGCCCAGGGTCAGTCCACATATACTCTTTGGGTAGTGGCTTAGTCCCTGGAAGCTCTGGTTTGTTGACATTGTTGTTCATATGGAGTCTAGAGCCCCTTCAAGATCTTCCAGTTCTTTCTTGGATTTCTTCAACGGGGGTCCCGTTTCTAGTTCAGTGTTTTGCTGCTGGCATTTACCTATGTATTTGTTGTATTCTGGCTCTGTCTCTCAGGAGAGATCTACATCCAGTTCCTGTTGACCTGCACTTGTTTTCTTCATCCATCTTATCTAATTGTGTGGTTGTATAGGTATGGGCCATATGTGGGGCAGGCTCTGAATGGGTGCTCCATCTGCCTCTGTTCTAAACGTTGCCTCCCTGTTCCCTCCCTAGGGTATTCTTGTTCCCCTTATAAAGAAGGGGTGAAGCATTCACATTTTGGTCATCCTTCTTGAGTTTCATGTGTTCTGTGCACCTAGGGTAATTTGAGGATTTGGGCTAAGAGCCACTTATCAATGAGTGCATACCATGTGTGCTTTTCTGTGATTGGGTTTCGTCACTCAGGATGATATTTTCCAGTTCCATCCATTTGCATAAGAATTTCATAAAGTCATTGTTTTTGATACCTGAGTAATATTCCATTGTGTAGATGTACCACATTTCTGAATCCATTCCTCTGTTGAAGGGCATCTGGGTTCTTTCCAGCTTCTGGCTATTATATATAAGGCAGCTATGAACATAGTAGAACACGTGTCTTTGTTCTATGTAGGGGCATCTTTTGGGTATATGCCCAAGAGAGGTATAGATGGGTCCTCAGGTAGTTCAAAGGCCAATTTTCTGAGGAATCTTCAGACTGAATTACAGAATGGTTGTACCAGTCTACAATCCAACCAACAATAGAAGAGTATTCCTCTTTCTCCACATCCTCGACAGCATTTGCTGTCACCTGAGTTTTTGATTTACCCATTCTCACTGGTGTGAGGTGAAATCTCAGGGTTGTTTTGATTTGTATTTCCCTTATGATTAAAGATGTTGAACATTTCTTTAGTTATTTCTCAGCTATTCGGCATTCCTCAACTGCAAATTCTTTGTTTATCTCTGAACCCCATTTTTAATAGGGTTATTTGTCTCCTTGTGGGCTACCTTCTTGATTTCTTTGTATATTTTGGATATAAGCCCTCTATCTGTTGTAGGATTGGAAAAGATCTTTTCCCAATCTGTTGGTTGTTGTTTTGTCCTAACCACAGTGTCCTTTGCCTTACAGAAGCTTTGAAGTTTTATGAGATCCCATTTGCCGATTCTTTATCTTAGAGCATAAGCCATTGGTGTTCTCTTCAGGAAATTTTCTCCAGTGCCCATGTGTTCGAGATGCTTCCCCAGGTTTTCTTCTATTAGTTTGAGTGTATCTAGTGTGATGTGGAGGTCCTTGATCCACTTGGACTTAAGCTTTGTACATGGTTATAAGCATGGATCAATTTGCATTCTTCTACATGTTGACCTCCAGTTGAACCAGCACTATTTCCTGAAAATGCTATCTTTTTTCCATTGCATGGTTTTGGCTCCTTTGTCAAAACTCAATTGACTATAGGTGTGTGGGTTCATTTCTATTCTTCAGTTCTATTCCACTGGTCTATCTGTCTGTCTCTGTACCAATACCATGCAGTTTTTATCACAATTGCTCTGTAATACTGCTTGAGTTCATGGATAGTGATTCCCCAGAAGTCCTTTTATTGTTGAGAATAGTTTTAGCTATCCTGGGTTTTTTGTTATTGCAGATGAATTTGCAAAATGTTCTGTCTAACTCTTTGAACAATTGGAATGCTATTTTGATGGGTATTGCATTGAATCTGTAGATCGCTTTTGGTAAAATGGCCATTTTTACTATATTAATCCTGTCATTCCATGAGCATGGGAGATATTTCCATCTTCTGAGGTCTTCTTCAAATTCTTTCTTCAGAGGCTTGAAATTTTATTTTATGGATCTTTTACTTGCTTGGTTAAAGTCACACCGAGGTATTTTATATTATTTGGGACTATTATGAAGGATGTCATTTCCTTAATTTCTTTCTTTATTTCTTCCTTGACCAGGTTATCATTGAGTAGAAGATTGTTCAACTTCCACATATATGTGGACGTTCTTCCCTTATTGTTATTGAAGACCAGCTTTAGGCTGTGGTGGTCTGATAGGACGCATGGGATTATTTTTATTTTTCTGGATCTGTTGAGGCCTGTTTTATGACCAATTATATGGTCAATTTTGGAGAAAGTACCATGATGTGGTCAGAAGAATGTATAGCCTTTTGCTTTGGGATAGAATGTTCTATAAATATCTGTTAAGTCCATTTGGTTCATGACTTCTCTTAGTCTATGTCTCTGTTTAATTTCTGTTTCCATGACCTGTCCATTGATTGTCTATTTTAAATAAGGCTGCTATGAACATAGTGGAGCGTATAGACAAATAATTAAAGTGGGCTTAAGGAATGATAAGATAAATTAATAATTATTTCGTGTGGATATCCTTACAAATATGCCAAGGCATACAAGAAAAATTAACTATCATTAGACTGTAAAAAGCATGTATGACTGAAATAAACAAACCTTACAACTTCTTCACCTTGATCTCTGTTCTTGTTGTAGGAAAATATCCTGAGAAAAATAAAAGTAAAAATAATTAAGAAATACAGAATGCTTTATCTAAAAATGATTACAGTAATGATATTTTTGAAAAGATTGGTCTATGTAGGACTCCATGACTAGCACGTATAGTGTTAGAATGAAAACAAACCCAAAATCATGAGAAGTCACATGCAATACCAAATACACAAAGGACAATTTGCAGAGAGTATTTCCAGGATGAACTTAAACTTACCCAGAATTAAAGCCTCTAGATTACTATCACATACTATTAATGACATGATGGGTGATACTCCCTAAGTCATGCTTAAAAGCCAGCACCTCATTGCCTGTGATATATTATTTGCTTTTGCAATAAGGTTGCAAAATAGCTTCCCTTACTGTCTTTATTTTTCCGGTGCCAATATGGTGTTTAGAGTAGTTAGACACTTTCTAGGTAGTTAGTGGATATATGTGGCATATATCTATTCCGAGAACTTGAACTCTCTGTATTTTAGTTAATGACATGTCTTCACTCTAAACTAGCTCTGAGGTTGAACATTCTCCCAACATACCTGTAAGTTCAGCCATACTAGTAATTACAAAGTAGAACAATACTGATTCAAGTTTAAGCCACCTGTGAGCTAATCATACCTTTATGCTTATGGATATATCCTTATGTCTGTTATCTGAAAACACGAGAATGTGTTTGGGAAAAAAATGTTGGGCTGGAGAGATGGCTCAGCGGTTAAGAGCTCCCGACTGCTCTTTCAGAGGTCATGAGTTCAATTCCCAGCAACCACATGGTGGCTCACAACCATCTGTAAAGAGATCTGATGCCCTCTTCTGGTGTATCTGAAGACAGCTACAGTGTACTTATATATAATAAATAAATAAATCTTTAAAAAAAAAGTTAAAATACAGTTCAGAGCTCATTACGTTATTCATTACCTTCTAGTATTCAGAAGAAACATTTCACAGTTAAAGTAGGAATGCATTTCTTGATTTATTTTTTAACAAGACCAGCATTATACTGTCCAAATTACCAAACAATGTGCCACTCAGTTCATTGTGGTTAAACAAAATAAAACAATTATTCTTTATAATTATAATTACTTTGGAATGTTAGCTTGCAATTGGTGAGAGGTTTACCAGAATCCAGAAGAGAAACTGGCAATTATTTTATTAAAACATACAGAAAATTTATATCTATTGTGGTTGACAATTTACTTGAATGTAATACTTTATAAATGGCATGCTATTAAAATAGAACATTTTCTCTGTATACTGCCTTTTGGACTGTAAGTACAGTAGTGTTAGTTTTTCACAGCCCAGGAAAAGTGAGCATGTACTTAGACACATTAAAATATACATTTTTTACAGTTACTAAATTTTCTATATGTAGCTAACAGATATATGCATATATAATTTCCATTTCATTGTTTGGTAGAAAGTCAGTTAAAATTACAAAGATTCCAATTCTTTACTATTCTATTCTTTGTTTTTTTTCCTTTTTTAAACATTAAATTATTTTCAATTAAACTATTACATCGCAAATGTTGCCTCCCAAGTTCTTGTTTACCTACCCAGAGTTCTTTACCACATCCCCCTTCACTTTGTCTCTGGGAGGGTGCACACCTCACACCCACAGCCAGGTAACACCCCCAGAATTCACCTTCCCTGGGGCTTCAAGTCTCTACAGGATTAGACACATTCTTTCCCCCTAAAGGCAGACCTCTGCTACATTTGTGCATTAGGCCACAAAATAGCTGATGCATGCTCTGTGGTTACTTTCTTAGTCTCTGGGAGCTCTTAGAGGTCCAGTTTGTTAATAGAAGCAAAGCAGTCCCTGACCAAAATCCATTGCTTGGCTGCAAGTGTCTGCATCTGGCTCAGTCAGGTGCTGGTACAGCTTCTCAGCAGACAGTCATGCTAGCCTCCTTTCTGTAAGCACAACATGGCATCAGTAATAGTGTCATGATTTGGTGCTTGCACATGTGATGGATCCCAAGTTAGGCCTGTCACTGGTTGCCCATTTCTTTAGTCTCTGCTCCATTTTTGTGCATACATTTTTTTTAGACGGGAACAATTCTGGGTCAAAAAAATTCAAAGTTAGGTGGGTGGTTCCATCCCTCTACTGGGAGCCCTGTCTATCTGCTGGTCTTAAAGATTGCTTTAAATGACTTCTCCATTTATATGTGCTTTGTCTACTTGTATGCCTTTGCACAATGCATGCTTCATGCTTGGCGGGCTAACAGATCCTCTGATACTGAACTAGAGACATTTGTGAGCTTCCTTCTAGGTGCTGGTTCATTTGCAATAGAGAGCCAGGGTATATTGCCATCAAAAAATCTCTCTAACTCCTTAAATTATTCTTTTATTTATCAAAAAATTAAGGGCTTCTGTTGATTAATTGATATCATTGATGGAGAATGTGACAGAAATGACATGGTTTGTCCTGCTGGGACTCAACAATGACCCACAACTCCAGCTTCCTCTCTTCATCACCTTCTTCCTCATCTACATCATCACTCTAGTGGGGAACTCGGGGATGATCCTGCTGATTCTCCTCAACTCTTGTCTCCACACCCCCATGTACATTTTTCTAAGTAACCTGTCCTTAGTGGATTTCTGTTACTCTTCAACAGTCACTCCAAAGGTAATGGCTGGATTTCTTACACGAGACAAGATCATGTCCTACAATGCTTGTGCCTCTCAGATATTCTTTTTTGCTACCTTTGCCAATGTGGAAAGCTACCTTTTGGTCTCAATGGCCTAAATTGCTATGCAGCAGTGTGTAAGCCTCTACATTATGCCACCACCATGACAACACGTGTGTGTGTGTGTGTGTGTGTGTGTGTGTGTTTGGGGTGGTTAATTGGGGGGTAATTGTCTTTATATCTGTGGCTTCCTGAATGCTTCCATCTATACTGCGAATACATTAAGTCTCTCCTTCTATAAGTTAGGTCCATCATTTTTTCTGTCACATTCCAGCAATTATGATAGTAGCTTGTTCTGATAGACATGTTAATGACCTGTTCTTATTTCAGTAGCCAGCTTCAATATCCTTTTTGCTCTTATACTCATCTTAATATCCCATATGTCCATTTTTACTAATATACTAAAGTTGCATTGAGCTGCAGGATATCTCAAAGCTCTCTCTATTTCTACCTCACACTTCATAATTGTCTAAATTTTCTATGGGACTCTAATATTCATGTACTTGCAGCCAACCTCTAATCACTCTATGGACACTGACAAAATTGCATCTGTGTTCTACACAATGGTCATCCCCATGTTGAACTCTCTGGTCTGCAGTGTAAGGAACAAAGAAGTGAATAATGCTTTTACAAAGATTGTATTGAGGTCAAAATAATGTTTAAAGCTTTTGTTTTCCCGTTTGAAGATGCAAAACACATGAATCCATTCCTTTCACCTTAAGTTTATACTGAATTGCATTTTCCTACCCTACACTGAATAAAAGAAATTAAAGTGATGTCTTCACCTTTACAATAGTGTGTTAACTATCAAAAAGATAAGAAATTGTCCAGAATAGTAAAATATGCATGAAATGATTATAATAATTTTATGTCAGCTTGTGAAAAAAGACCCAATTGACTATATTATCAGATTAAATTCTTTTGTGAATAATATTTTTCTTTGTTTTCAATACAAATTTATGTAAGCAGGTATATGAAAAGCCCGTTATAAAATATACTAATAATTTTCTTGTGAAGACTTATATGAATATATGTCAGAATTTTTGCAGTAAATTATACCATAGATTTATCATTTGTCTAAGTTTATTTTCAGTGAATTGTGCTCATTTTACAGATGTAGATAGCAAACATTTTGTGTTTATTTAATGGTTAGAAAATGAGGGTGTATTTAATACTGATACTTAAAAGAAGTGGACTTACTTAAGTAATGTCAGTACTTAGCACCCTTTTACTTATTAAGCCTCACCTTGACAGAGCCAAAAGTCATGGAAAGAAGAGCTACCTCCTTCTTGAAATAAGTTTGAGTGAGATTTATCACCAACTTTCTTCTCCCTTATGTTCTCATTTTCTCAGTCTCCCAGACATACACTAATTATACTTATCCTTCATCATTATCAGGTATTTGAGCTCAAGTGAAATCATTTGGCTACCCTTCTTGTCTCTTCATTTAAAAAAGTGATTCAAACAAGGAGTTTATTGTCTCTAATCTCAAGAACTTCTTGTGAAAAATAAATCTGTAACACTTCAGAGATGTTTTAGTGGGTAAATGGCTTGCTGTACAAACATAAGTTCATGAGTTTGATCCCTAGAACCTATGTGAAGTCTAGGTACAGTGTTATGCATCTATTATCCTGGCACTGTTATGGTCTTTCCAACAAGTGGCTTGTCACCTTAACACAGAAACTGCTCTATCAAAGACATGAATATTGGTAACTCTTGCATATTTATGGCAGAAATATAGATTAATATAAGTACTCTGCATACTTATAGAGAGCATCCCAAACTACAATATTGTGTAAAAATTCAAAAGAAATGAAATAAGTTTGAAAATAAGAAGAGCAACAAACCATGGCCCACACAATACATAGGGAAGGCAATGAAAACATAAATGTTTTCCCTGATTGCATAACAAAAAGAGTATAGTACTCAAAAAACATATATAACGTATACTAATGATCCATACAATCTATTATAGCAACAATAATATACTAGAGATAATTGAGGTTTAATTAGGGATAGGGAAAAATAGAACAGAGAAGTATTAGCTAACCAGGAGAGAAGCCCAGAGGACCAGAAGAATGAATGGATATATGGAGGCTTGTGGGGTCAGAGGCAGATGGGGACACTCTAGAAAGTACCAGTGACCTATTAGATGACAAACTCTCAGGACTGAACACAATGTGGGTGAACTTAGCCAAATGGCCAACATTCAGAATAGAGAACTCAAAGAGTCTACCTCCAGTAGATAGACAAGGAATCAAGTAGAGTAACATGGTTACCAACTCACAGTAAAAATTTCTGACCCAGAATTGTTCTTGTCTAAAAGAAGTGCAGTGACAAAAATGTTCAGTGACCCCCTCCCCCAACTTGGAATCCATTTCTTCTGGGACAGAAGAAAGCACACCGAATCCTGACACTGCTACTGATGCTATGAGGTGCTTATAGATAGGAACCTAGCATGGCTGTCTACCATTCTCAGAGGGTATGCTGAGAGGCCCTACCAGCAGCTGACTAAGACAGATGCAGATATTAACACCCAATCATTGGACTGAAAATCTGGACCTTTATAATTGAAATAGAGGAGTGTCTGAAGAAGCTAAATATGGAATCATCCCCATCGGAAGACCAGAAGTCTCAACAAATCTGGATCACTGGGAGCTCTCAGAGATTGAGCCACCAACCAAACAGCAAATGCGGGCTGATCTATGGCCACTAGCATGTATATAGGAGAGAGTACCCTGGTCTGTCCTCAGTCGGAGAAGATGTGTCTAATCCTTGTGGACCCCGGAAAGGGGGAAGCTTTGTGGTGAACTGCAGGGGAGCATCCTGTAGGAGGTCAAGGGGAGGAAGAATTGGATGAGTAACTGTGGAAGTGAGGACAGGGTGGGGTGATGGCTGAAATGTGCAATGCCCACCTCGTCCAGCAAGGAAGACGCAACACCGTTGGATTCTTCTCAACAGCCTTTATTGCAGGAACACCTCATTCTTGATACAGGGGACCCCGAGGAACAAAGGCACCAGCCTTATATACAAGACAGGCTATGGCTATATACTTGTCCTCTAGGGATTGGTGGAGCATGAAATACCTCATTAGCATGAATATCACTCCAGCCTGAAGCTGCCAGAGAAATGCCAAGGACATGTGCTTTGAGGGTGTTAACCACAAACGACCACCAGATGTCAGCGCCATCTTTTATCTATATGTGCCGCTCCCTACAACTCCTCCCTTTTTGTATTATAAAAAAAGAAGCCATTAGATGGAGGTAGTGGTCTGAGAGCGATCAGACATGTCTCACAGAGTGCCCAGCTCAGCTATGGAGAGCCACTCTTGCAGTTAGGACTGCACCCCAATGGCAATAAATAAACTTGTGCTGTAACACACCGTTCTGGGCTATATGTGTGTGTTTATTTGGGGAGAAACTGGGTAGAGGAGCATTAGACTAGCTCGTATGTTCAAACGGGGTGTAGCCACCTCTGTCATTTACTGGTCTAGATCAGGGTGTCATGTCAATATTGCCATTGCTCCTGTCTTAGGTCGTTCCTCCTGGCACTCGGTCTTCCCCGTCGTAGGGTTACCCTATCCCCACCGGACCCATGACTTAGGTTGGTCCGAGCCCAAGGAAAGTTGCATGGCTTCACATGACCGTGACAAAATACGATCTAGGGAGAACTCTTAATTTTTTAAAGAGGCCAGCCATATGTTGGGAGAAGCACCACTTTCAATGGCGACCATAGCCTGGTAAACAATCGCTTTGTGTCTGGCATATTCTCGTTGTAAATGGCAGAAAAGCCATAGACATACTCCACATCCCAAAAGGACAATGGCCCCCCAGGCAAACATGCCAGCCCATTCTTTAAAAAAGGAGAAAGCATTGGTAATCCATGAGGTGAAATCTCCAACCGTGATGGGTTCCAATCTAGTGTTGTTAAGGACAGCACTATGCATCAGCAATTGTCTCGATAATTGCTTCACTTTCATGGACCAGTTTCCTTTCAGATAATTCGAGATTTCTTTGCTCTGTTGAGAATACTGAGAAAAGTTAGCTTGCAAAGGAGTAATGCATAAACTTCTAAGGGAGGAAACACAGGACAGCTGTGTCATATGATATAGTGCTTCAATTTGTTCTTGAACTATATCCATTTGTTGATTAGGTAATAGAAAGCCAGATCCCAAGTGGGCATTGAATTCTTCTTGTATCTCTAATGTCACTGTGGTTCTTTCCACAATCTGATTGATAGTCTCAGCCGTCTGTACTTGATTAGTCATAGCAATCGAGGCTGTTGTTGCTGCAGTGGCTGATAGTACAAGGGCCGAAATTATAGCTGTCGTAATACCAAAATCCCTTTTGGTTCTTAGTAAATGAAGTATAGGAAAGCTATCTGGGTTGGCCTCTACTGGGATTGGCACAAAGGAGGGAATCTTGATCATCACTGTGGTATCATTGGTGCCATCCCAGCATTCAGCTAAATAGCAGACTACATCAGAGTTATTACAATTTAAAGCATTATCGCTTACATTAGTGCTTATCAGAAAGAAGAAAGGTGGTCTAACACATACTGAAGCTCCAACGGCAGTATCATTTCCTAAAAGGCCATTAATCTTTACATTTACTAAACTGGTTTTATTATTTGTTCTAGTGGCTGAAATATTATACAATGTAAAGTCTTCACCTAATAATCGAGCAAAAGGAATTAGAGATGTGTATGCTCCCTGCTCATTTGGTAATACCCATTGATACCAAGGCCAAAAATTACGCTTGCCAGTCTTATTTTTCCCCCGATCATATTGTACATTGCCAAGAGGAGGGGGAAATTCAAATCCCAGTAGGAATTGTTTTGCTCTATGGAATGCACTCTGACATGGGGTAAAATTAGGTGGAAACGCTTGATATGGGGGGCAAGTAGGTAGGACTCTACGACAGGTAGAGTTATCCAGTATATGATTGTCTTGCCCCAGGGGTGATGGAAAACTACAATTATGCATCCTAATCAAAGTTGTAATGTTCAACTTAGCAGAATTATTGATTGATATGTCTCCACTGCCTGAAGAGGCTCCTTGGGTAATTTGACTCAAAGCAGCCAGGATGGTCCCAGGGCCCATAGCACTGTCACACATAGGATCCAACCAATTAGCCAATGTGGTCCTTCACAGCCATATACAAGGCTGGGAGGAATTTTTAAGAGTAAAACATAATGCCCACACCCGAGGATCCCGGCCCTCAGCAGCTCTCTACTCCCAGACCCGGTGAGAGAGAGGCCCAACCGCCTGGTCAGGTGGGCACTCCTGAGGCTGCAGAGCGGAAGAGACCACCAACACTGCTCACCCCTGCCCACATCCCTGGCACAAGAGGAAACTGTATAAGGCCTCTGGGCTCCCGTGGGGGAGGGCCCAGGAGCAGCAGGACACCTGCCAGAGACACCACCGGACCCTGAAGGAAACAGACCGGATAAACAGTTCTCTGCACCCAAATCCCGTGGGAGGGAGAGCTAAACCTTCAGAGAGGCAGACAAGCCTGGGAAACCAGAAGAGACTGCTCCCTGCACACACATCTCGGACGCCAGAGGAAAAAGCCAAAGACCATCTGGAACCCTGGTGCACTGAAGCTCCCGGAAGGGGCGGCACAGGTCTTCCTGGTTGCTGCCGCTGCAGAGAGCCCCTGGGCAGCACCCCACGAGCGAACCTGAGCCTCGGGACCACAGGTAAGACCAAATTTTCTGCTGCAAGAAATCTGCCTGGTGAACTCAAGACACAGGCCCACAGGAACAGCTGAAGACCTGTAGAGAGGAAAAACTACACGCCCGAAAGCAGAACACTCTGTCCCCATAACTGACTGAAAGAGAGGAAAACAGGTCTACAGCACTCCTGACACACAGGCTTATAGGACAGTCTAGCCACTGTCAGAAATAGCAGAACAAAGTAACACTAGAGATAATCTGATGGCGAGAGGCAAGCGCAGGAACCCAAGCAACAGAAACCAAGACTACATGCCATCATCGGAGCCCAATTCTCCCACCAAAACAAACATGGAATATCCAAACACACCAGAAAAGCAAGATCTAGTTTCAAAATCATATTTGATCATGATGCTGGAGGACTTCAAGAAAGACATGAACACACTTAGGGAAGCACAGGAAAACATTAATAAACAAGTAAAAGCCTACAGAGAGGAATCGCAAAAATCCCTGAAAGAATTCCAGGAAAACACAATCAAACAGTTGAAGGAATTAAAAATGGAAATAGAAGCAATCAAGAAAGAACACATGGAAACAACCCTGGATATAGAAAACCAAAAGAAGAGACAAGGAGCTGTAGATACAAGCTTCACCAACAGAATACAAGAGATGGAAGAGAGAATCTCAGGAGCAGAAGATTCCATAGAAATCATTGACTCAACTGTCAAAGATAATGTAAAGCGGAAAAAGCTACTGGTCCAAAACATACAGGAAATCCAGGACTCAATGAGAAGATCAAACCTCAGGATAATAGGTATAGAAGAGAGTGAAGACTACCAGCTCATAGGACCAGTAAATATCTTCAAAAAAATCATAGAAGAAAACTTCCCTAACCTAAAAAAAGAGATACCCATAGGCATACAAGAAGCCTACAGAACTCCAAACAGATTGGACCAGAAAAGAAACACCTCCCGTCACATGATAGTCAAAACACCAAACGCACAAAATAAAGAAGGAATATGAAAAGCAGTAAGGGGAAAAGGTCAAGTAACATATAAAGGCAGACCTATCAGAATCACACCAGACTTCTCGCCAGAAACTATGAAGGCCAGAAGATCCTGGACAGATGTAATACAGACCCTAAGAGAACACAAATGCCAGCCCAGGTTACTGTATCCTGCAAAACTCTCAATTAACATAGATGGAGAAACCAAGATATTCCATGACAAAACCAAATTTACACAATATCTTTCTACAAATCCAGCACTACAAAGGATAATAAAGGGTAAAGCCCAACATAAGGAGGCAAGCTATACCCTAGAAGAAGCAAGAAACTAATCGTCTTGGCAACAAAACAAAGAGAAGAAAAGCACACAAACATAACCTCACATCCAAATATGAATATAACAGGAAGCAATAATCACTATTCCTTAATATCTCTCAATATCAATGGCCTCAACTCCCCAATAAAAAGACATAGATTAACAAACTGGATACGCAACGAGGACCCTGCATTCTGCTGCCTACAGGAAACACACCTCAGAGACAAAGACAGGCACTACCTCAGAGTGAAAGGCTGGAAAACAACTTTCCAAGCAAATGGTCAGAAGAAGCAAGCTGGAGTAGCCATTCTAATATCAAATAAAATCAATTTTCAACTAAAAGTCATCAAAATATAAGGAAGGACACTTCATATTCATCAAAGGAAAAATCAACCAAGATGAACTCTCAATCCTAAATATCTATGCCCCAAACACAAGGGCACCTACATACGTAAAAGAAACCTTACTAAAGCTCAAAACACACATTGCACCTCACACAATAATAGTGGGAGATTTCAACACCCCACTCTCATCAATGGACAGATCATGGAAACAGAAGTTAAACAGTGATGTCGACAGACTAAGAGAAGTCATGAGCCAAATGGACTTAACGGATATTTATAGAACATTCTATCCTAAAGCAAAAGGATATACCTTCTTCTCAGCTCCTCATGGTACTTTCTCCAAAATTGACCATATAATTGGTCAAAAAACGGGCCTCAACAGGTACAGAAAGATAGAAATAATCCCATGCGTGCTATCGGACCACCACGGCCTAAAACTGGTCTTCAATAACAATAAGGGAAGAATGCCCACATATACGTGGAAATTGAACAATGCTCTACTCAATGATAACCTGGTCAAGGAAGAAATAAAGAAAGAAATTAAAAACTTTTTAGAATTTAATGAAAATGAAGATACAACATACTCAAACTTATGGGACACAATGAAAGCTGTGCTAAGAGGAAAACTCATAGCGCTGAGTGCCTGCAGAAAGAAACAGGAAAGAGCATATGTCAGCAGCTTGACAGCACACCTAAAAGCTCTAGAACAAAAAGAAGCAAATACACCCAGGAGGAGTAGAAGGCAGGAAATAATCAAACTCAGAGCTGAAATCAACCAAGTAGAAACAAAAAGGACCATAGAAAGAATCAACAGAACCAAAAGTTGGTTCTTTGAGAAAATCAACAAGATAGATAAACCCTTAGCCAGACTAACGAGAGGACACAGAGAGTGTGTCCAAATTAACAAAATCAGAAATGAAAAGGGAGACATAACTACAGATTCGGAGGAAATTCAAAAAATCATCAGATCTTACTATAAAAACCTATATTCAACAAAATTTGAAAATCTTCAGGAAATGGACAATTTCCTAGACAGATACCAGGTATCGAGGTTAAATCAGGAACAGATAAACCAGTTAAACAACCCCATAACTCCTAAGGAAATAGAAGCAGTCATTAAAGGTCTCCCAACCAAAAAGAGCCCAGGTCCAGACGGGTTTAGTGCAGAATTCTATCAAACCTTCATAGAAGACCTCATACCAATATTATCCAAACTATTCCACAAAATTGAAACAGATGGAGCCCTACCGAATTCCTTCTACGAAGCCACAATTACTCTTATACCTAAACCACACAAAGACACAACAAAGAAAGAGAACTTCAGACCAATTTCACTTATGAATATCGACGCAAAAATACTCAATAAAATTCTGGCAAACCGAATTCAAGAGCACATCAAAACAATCATCCACCATGATCAAGTAGGCTTCATCCCAGGCATGCAGGGATGGTTTAATATACGGAAAACCATCAACGTGATCCATCATATAAACAAACTGAAAGAACAGAAGCACATGATCATTTCATTAGATGCTGAGAAAGCATTTGACAAAATTCAACACCCCTTCATGATAAAAGTCCTGGAAAGAATAGGAATTCAAGGCCCATACCTAAACATAGTAAAAGCCATATACAGCAAACCAGTTGCTAACATTAAACTAAATGGAGAGAAACTTGAAGCAATCCCACTAAAATCAGGGACTAGACAAGGCTGCCCACTCTCTCCCTACTTATTCAATATAGTTCTTGAAGTTCTAGCCAGAGCAATCAGACAACAAAAGGAGATCAAAGGGATACAGATCGGAAAAGAAGAGGTCAAAATATCACTATTTGCAGATGACATGATAGTATATTTAAGTGATCCCAAAAGTTGCACCAGAGAACTACTAAAGCTGATAAACAACTTCAGCAAAGTGGCTGGGTATAAAATTAACTCAAATAAATCAGTTGCCTTCCTCTATACAAAAGAGAAACAAGCCGAGAAAGAAATTAGGGAAACGACACCCTTCATAATAGACCCAAATAATATAAAGTACCTCGGTGTGACTTTAACCAAGCAAGTAAAAGATCTGTACAATAAGAACTTCAAGACACTGAGGAAAGAAATTGAAGAAGACCTCAGAAGATGGAAAGATCTCCCATGCTCATGGATTGGCAGGATTAATATAGTAAAAATGGCCATTTTACCAAAAGCAATCTACAGATTCAATGCAATCCCCATCAAAATACCAATCCAATTCTTCAAAGAGTTAGACAGAACAATTTGCAAATTCATCTGGAATAACAAAAAACCCAGGATAGCTAAAGCTATCCTCAACAATAAAAGAACTTCAGGGGGAATCACTATCCCTGAACTCAAGCAGTATTACAGAGCAATAGTGATAAAAACTGCATGGTATTGGTACAGAGACAGACAGATAGACCAATGGAATAGAATTGAAGACCCAGAAATGAACCCACACACCTATGGTCACTTGATTTTGAACAAAGGAGCCAAAACCATCCAATGGAAAAAAGATAGCATTTTCAGCAAATGGTGCTGGTTCAACTGGAGGGCAACATGTAGAAGAATGCAGATCGATGCATGCTTATCACCCTGTACAAAGCTTAAGTCCAAGTGGATCAAGGACCTCCACATCAAACCAGACACACTCCAACTAATAGAAGAAAAACTAGGGAAGCATCTGGAACACATGGGCACTGGAAAAAATTTCCTGAACAAAACACCAATGGCTCATGCTCTAAGATCAAGAATCGACAAATGGGATCTCATAAAACTGCAAAGCTTCTGTAAGGCAAACTGTGGTTAGGACAAAACCGCAACCAACAGATTGGGAAAAGATCTTTACCAATCCTACAACAGATAGAGGCCTTATATCCAAAATATACAAAGAACTCAAGAAGTTAGACCGCAGGGAAACAAATAACCCTATTAAAAAATGGGGTTCAGAGGTAAACAAAGAATTCACAGCTGAGGAATGCCGAATGGCTGAGAAACACCTAAAGAAATGTTCAACATCTTTAGTCATAAGGGAAATGCAAATCAAAACAACCCTGATATTTCACCTCACACCAGTGCGATTGGCTAAGATCAAAAACTCAGGTGACAGCAGATGCTGGCGAGGATGTGGAGAAAGAGGAACACTCCTCCATTGTTGGTGCGATTGCAGACTCGTAAAACCATTCTGGAAATCAGTCTGGAGGTTCCTCAGAAAATTGGACATTGAACTGCCTGAGGATCCAGCTATACCTCTCTTGGGCATATACCCAAAAGATGCCTCAACATATAAAAGAGACACGTGCTCCACTATGTTCATCGCAGCCTTATTTATAATAGCCAGAAAATGGAAAGAACCCAGATGCCCTTCAACAGAGGAATGGATACAGAAAATGTGGTACATCTACGCAATGGAATATTACTCAGCTATCAAAAACAACGAGTTTATGAAATTCGTAGGCAAATGGTTGGAACTGGAAAATATCATCCTGAGTGAGCTAACCCAATCACAGAAAGACATACATGGTATGCACTCATTGATAAGTGGCTATTAGCCCAAATGCTTGAATTACCCTAGATCCCTAGAACAAACGAAACTCAAGACGGATGATCAAAATGTGAATGCTTCACTCCTTCTTTAAATGAGGAAAAAGAATACCCTTGGCAGGGAAGGGAGAGGCAAAGATTAAAACAGAGACTGAAGGAACACCCATTCAGAGCCTGCCCCACATGTGGCCCATACATATACAGCCACCCAATTAGACAAGATGGATGAAGCAAAGAAGTGCAGACCGACAGGAGCCGGATGTAGATCGCTCCTGAGAGACACAGCCAGAATACAGCAAATATAGAGGCGAATGCCAGCAGCAAACCACTGAACTGCGAATAGAACCCCCGTTGAAGGAATCAGAGAAAGAACTGGAAGAGCTTGAAGGGGCTCGAGTCCCCATATGAACAACAATGCCAAGCAACCAGAGCTTCCAGGGACTAAGCCACTACCTAAAGACTATACATGGACTGACCCTGGACTCTGACCTCATAGGTAGCAATGAATATCCTAGTAAGAGCACCAGTGGAAGGGGATGCCCTGGGTCCTGCTAAGACTGAACCCCCAGTGAACTAGACTGTTGGGGGGAGGGGGACAATGGGGGGAGTGTGGGGAAGGGAACACCGATAAGAAAGGGGAGGGGGGAGGGGGATGTTTGCCTGGAAACTGGGAAAGGGAATAACACTCGAAATGTATATAAGAAATACTCAAGTTAATAAAAAAAAAGAGTAAAACATAATGTATGTAATAAAGAAAGATTAGTGGCAGTATACCGTTGGGGCAATTCTCCATTAGGCACCATACAAGGAACATCACGCAAACAGGAGGTGGAGAAAAAGGTTGGCAAGACAGTAGAATTGTTATTAACTGGCATAAGTACTGGCCAGGATCTGGCAACAGCCCACAGGTTGAGTGAATCAACCTGATTCATTAATTCATTGCTGATTATCATTCCAGCAATAATAGAGTGTGTAGTTCCATTGTCAGGAGTAGCAGGAGGTAGTTTGCGAGTCAAACGTTCAGGCACCCAAATTGGATTGTCTTGATTCTGTGAAAAAACACAAACAGCTCCCCTAGATCTCGAAATTATGGGATCTGGGCCACGCCATTCACCAGTTAAAACATCCTTCCACTTTACTTCTACATTAGTCATAGGTTTAGTAGCAGCATGGTGATCCGCAGCAGAGCGGCCATGCACATCCAAAATTAAGAAATTTAGAGTAAATAAAGCTAAAGAAAGTTGTTCTTTTGGTGTTTGGCCACTGGCAATCCCCTCTTTTTGTTTTTGTATAAGCTCTTTTAAGGTAGGATGTGCTCTTTCCACAATTCCTTGACCTTGGGGATTGTATGGTAATCCAGTAGTATGCTTGAGCTGCATTGTTTGGCAAAATGCCTGAAAGCACTTTGCAGTGTAGTCAGGCCCATTGTCTGTCTTGAGAGTATCAGTCTTTTCCGAGGCTGCCCACGCCTCTAAGCAATGACTAATGGCATTATGAGCCTTTTCACCAGTCATCAGAGTAGTGTGTATAATACCGGTATCAACAGAAACATGAGCATATTTTAAATTTCCAAAGTGAGATATGTGTGTAACATTCATCTGCCAAAGTTTTAGCGGAATCAGAGCATGAGGGTTAATTCCCACCTCAGGAGGGTGGTGAAATTGAACACAATTCTGGCAACGTAATACCACATCACGAGCTGTAGCTCTAGAGATTTTAAATTTTTGTTGAAGAGTGAAGGCAGGAACATGAAGCTTTTGATGAAATTCTCTAGTGAGATCAACCGGAGCTGCATGAAAAATAAACTCTCTACGAGTACTAGCATCCACCAGGGCGTTATTGCTGGCCATGGGACCAGGCAAATTAGTATGAGCTTGAATATGTTGTAGGAAAAATTTATTTTTTCTGGCCCAAATCAATTTTTGTAATTCTAAAAGAATTTGACATACAGTACTAGTTGACCTAATTGGCCCTGCAATTTCAAGTGAGTGCACAGCATTAACTACATCAGCAGAATCAGAAATTAAATTAAAAGAATCATGAAATCTTTTAAAAACTTCCAATACAATTTTACATTCTGTAATTTGGGGGGTGCCTGGACTGCATTGAATTAATACTGGTTCTTGAGAATCAACCATATAGGCACCTACACCTCTTTTGGAGCCATCTGTATAAATATCTAATGCTCCAGACAAAGGCTCTGAGGCAGTGACCTTAGGAAAAATCACTGGATGTTCAGTAAAAAATTGTAACGAAGGATCCTTAGGATAATGATTGTCAAACTCTCCATCAAAACTATAGCGTAATATGGCCCAATCATCTATCAGGGCACACAATGTTTCCATCTGAGCTGTAGTGTAAGGTATAATAAATTTCTTGGGTACAATACCAAAATGCTGAATGCAAGATTTTACACCTAACATAGCAAGCTGTGCAATGGCAGAAGGGTAATGTTCAAGGTTCTTATTAGGAAAAATATGAGGATAAATCCACAGAAGTTGTCCTTGTTGCCATAGCATTCCTGTAGGCTGACGAAAGGTTCTCAGTATACACAAAAAAAGATCCTCCTTTTCCTTGTACCTTCTTAGCATTGCCTTTTCCAGTCTTTCTTCTACTTTCCTTAAGGATAATCATGCTTCCTTGGTTAAAGCACGGGGTGAAGTAAGCTGAGAATCCCCTTTCAGGATCTCATAGAGTGGTTGTAAATCTACATTGGGCATTTTAATATAGGGTCAAATCCAATTTATGCTTCCTAGTAATTTTTGAAAGTCATTTAATGTTTTTTAAATGATCTTTTCGTAAGTGGCTGACAAAAGCATTGTAACCAGTTCACCTGGGAATTTCAGGACCTCAGTAGCAGCCCTTTATCAAAACTGTCTCAGTGGGCTAAAAGGCCATGGAAAAGAAAACATTAATCTTGACCTTGGTCACAGCCTCTAATTGGAGTAAGCTGAAGAGCTGGTGCCAAGACTTTCTCCTCTTATCATCTTAGAGTAAAGCCTGTTCTGTCTGGCAAAACAAAGTTACTCACAGTCTGTTATAAACTTTTTCTGAAACTACTTCAGGGGCTCCCGTGTCCCCAAGCCTGGGGCATTTTGACCATAGAGGCAGGAACTGGCTGCTGAGGGGATAAAATCAAAGGCACTCTCCATGTTAATGATGAGCAATGGAAAAGGTAACTTAATGTTGGCGATCAACTCCTCTCTTGGAATAAGGCCAGCAGATAAGGCAGGCTCCCTTAAAGAACTTGTCTTAATGAACACTCTCCTTGTGTGAGCAAGTGTTGAAGGTCAGGCCACTAAAGCCAGCAACTGGAATTTTTTTTTGCTCTGATCTTGTTCTTTGAGGTATGGATAAATTCCTTTCTTGTTCTTGTTTTCCTTAGAGTCTTCCCTGCCTCACTCTCAGTCTTTTCAGATCATTCCTCCTGCAGCATTTCTAACACAGCCTGTCCCTTTTTTATAGCCTGCTGACAGCATTTCTGATCTTCTAGGCAGCTACGCACTAAGTGCCATACTGGCTGAAACTCCACCTTTAAGATTCCTTGCTCCCAAGCAAAATCTAAATCCTTCCCCAGCTTATCCAAGCTGTCCACCGTGAGATTCCCAGAGACAGTGAACCAAGGTGCAATGGCATCGCACTCACTAAGAAATCTCTCAATAGTGCTTCTTTTCATCTTAAGCCTTTTTCTTTCAAACAGCTCTTGAAGAGCCAGAAAAATTGGGTGAGACTGAGAAGTCCCCATGCTCACTGCCAGGGATCTGCAGCTAGATTCGCTCCCCACTACTGTGTGGGCTGCGAGCACGAGCACAGATAAAACACTATGCTTCAAAAAAATAATGTTGGCTATCAACCAACACACCGCCATGAGAGCGGGGTCCATAAAATTAAATTTCCTACTCACTACACTTGCTCCATAGCTGGAGTCCTTATCTGGGGAACTTTTATTTATGAGCGGTTTCTTCCTCAAGGTCTGCCAAATTATTCTCACTAAGCTCTGAGTTACTAGACATTCCCAAGGTCAATGCCTTTAAAGAGGGATATATTTTCTTTGTCTCTAGGTCCAGACTATTACTCTTGTCTTTCTCTATCCTCTCCTTGTTTTTTTCTGTCTTTTCTTTTACTCCCTTTTCTCCCTTTCTTTTATTTCTTTCCTTCAAAACGTTCTCTCCCTCTGACATAGTTTCTTGTTGCTCTATAAGGATTTTGTGACCTGTCCTAACAGCTTCTTCACATCATTTATCTTCTAAGCAGGCACGGACCATTCACCAAAGCGGCTTTGTCCCTGGTTTAAGCTTGCCCTCTGTTGTTTCCATATCCAGATCTTTTCCTAACTTGTCCCATGCTCTTAAAGTAAGAGATCCTGACACTATAAACCATGGAGCACAACGATCACATTCAACAAGAAAACTCAACAGGGTTTTCTTTTCGATTTTAAGCTTACACTGACCAAGAAGCTCCTGAAGAGCTGACAGGAGTGGAGTGGAGTGTGAGTTTCCCATGCTTTACGAGCTTATTTACGATCAATTTACGAGCAGGGCGAGGTGGCATGTTTATTTACACACCGTCTTGTAGCTCATCATTAGTGGGCTCTTCCCAGCAAATGCACTTGTGTCCTGGACGGTGGTAATTCAAACAGTAACAACACCACCACACAAAAAGGGTAAAAGGCAAAAGTGCTAGTCCAACCCACAGAGGATCAATTGGGGAAAACAACATTGCTGTGTTCCACAAACCTTTTTGCCTCTAAACCAAGGCTTTCATCGTCTCTGCTTACTCCAGAGAGCCTTATTGTCCCTATTAGGGAATTTTATAGTCCCTTTACCCGGGAGCTTTATAGTCCCTTATCCAGGAGCTTTATTGCCCCTTCTGGGAACTTACCGATCTTGCCATCCTGAAGCTGAAGAATTCTGAATCCATGAGGGATGTCCACAGGTCTCCGTACATGTCCACCAGTTGCAATGCCCACCTCATCCAGCAAGGAAGACGCAACACCATTGGATTCCTCTCAACAGCCTTTATTGCAGGAACACCTCATTCTTGATACAGGGGACCCCGAGGAACAAAGGCACTAGCCTTATATACAAGACAGGCTATGGCTATATACTTGTCCTCTAGGGATTGGTGGAGCATGAAATACCTCATTAGCATGAATATCACTCCAGCCTGAAGCTGCCAGAGAAATGCCAAGGACATGTGCTTTGTGGGTGTTAACCACAAACGACCACCAGATGTCAGCGCCATCTTTTATCTATATGTGCCGCTCCCTACAGAAATGTAAATAAATAAAATACTTTTTATAAGGTCACTTGAAAATGTATACTATTTTTAGAATTCTTTTGTGGTTTTTCTTTTAGATAGTATACAATAATTGCAACATTTATCCCTCGGTTTTCCTCCATCTAAATTCTCAAATATACCCTTCCTCACTATCAAATTTATAGCCTTCTTTATCACTAATTGTTATTCCTAGTATACGCGTGCATCTTTATGCATATATATTCTGAAATATAACCAGAGTTTCTAATTGTTATGTTTTTGGTTTTTGTTTGTTTGTTTTTGTTTTTTTTGTTTTTGTTTTTGTGTTTTTGGAAATCTACTTCTCTTTCAGCTTTTTGCAGTTGCTATAGAACTTTGTTTAGCCTTGAGGCCTTATGGGTTTTTCTCTCTTCACTTTGGCATATCCATTGGCCAATCATGTTGATCGGAATTATTGGTATATTTTCTGATTTTACTAGGAGCCAGAGTGTCATAGCAAACTCCCTGATACTCTGGTTCTTACAGTGATTTCACATTCTCTTCAGCAATGTATTCTGAGACTTATGTGCTGGAAAATTTTGTATGTGTATCTATTAGGACTGTGAGGGATAGCAGGATATGAAAGGTATCCTGGTTCCGAGTTGAGACAAGATTGAAACTTCAGTGACACTAAAAGAACAGGAGTCATTTCCCTAAACTCCCAAGAGGCCAGACACTCTCCCATAGATACAGGCCCTCCACACCCCTGTAGAGAGGCTTGTGGCCATCAATCATGTAGAAGCAGGACAATGCCCTCTGGCATGTAGATAAGGCATTTCCAAGCTCTCAGGTGAAGCCAATAGGAAATACCTACTATCAGACCCTGACCTATACTTCCCACATGTAGATGAGGTATTCCCAAGCTCCCCAGCCAAACCAATGGAAAGTACCTGCTGTCAGACCCTGGTACTGAAAAAAAATCTATAACTATTTACTGCTTATTAATTTATGGCTATTAGAAGTGAACCTAAAACTTCAAATTTACTAAACTTAACACAATTCCTAACAACAATATAAAAATTGTTCTTATAACAAAACCTTTTTCTTTATAAGCCAGTGAGAGCATATAATGCAAAAGTAAGATGCATAAGACTGTAAATATCCTATGATACTAAATAGTAAAATACTAAAAGGTTTTGAGTTACAAAAATCACACTACTGATTTTTGGAATGTTGTCTTATGAGTTGTTGGTAAGAGTCTGTGGAGGCAGTCAAAACAATACAGATTTTTGTCATTCTTCTGTTACCCAGTTTAAATAGTTGATAATTTGTATAGCTGAAGGTAGTCTTAAAATATATTGCAAGGTAGAAAGAACCTATCACTTACCTAAACTTTTGCAGTCCCAGAAGGTGCCAGAAGGTGTTAGAAATGCTGTTGTGAGAAAAAAAGTTTTCAATGATCTTATCCAGCTGTGAACCTTATATGAAATACATAACTTATTGTGAACTATAATACTAATCTCACAGGCAATATGGACTCATTATGAGAGCAACCAGCAGTCCTCTTGATTTGAGGTCTAGTCTACAAGATGGAAGATAAAGCCAGTACTTCCAGTAAAAAAAAGTATTGTGGTTGAGGAAATCTTATATCCTGAGATATGGCTGGGTAGGTACACATACTACTAATGTTTTTATCTAAATTGACATGGTACCAAACTACTTTCTGAATATTTATGTTACATAAGAAGAAAAACACTATACCTCAGCTTTAACCATAGAAAAATTCTACTCCTAGCCTTATTCAGAGACTTTCCTTTTTGGTATGAATGGTGATGAATACAGACACTTAAGGCTGTTAAAAGTGCTGGGAGAATGACACAGCCATTGAAATTATGATTTTTCAGAAACTTCTGCTTCTTTGGACTTGCTTGTGTTGAACTAGGCCTGTCAAAGTCAATTATGCCAAGAGGAGGGGCTCACCGAGCTCTCCACATCCTTGAACTGTTAGCCATTGCCAGACTATGGTTGAGACACAATCACATCCTTCAGTTGTGTACATGCTATTGAGTCCACCAGGTAATACAGAATAGTTGAAAACCTCAGGCTATATATGTAGTCCTGGTTATGAATTCCCAACATCATGGGTGGAGGTCAGTTAAAATGCAGACATTTAAGATTGGGATGAGAGCATAAAAGACATAGCATAACACAGTAAGATTGTCAAGGAGCAAACTTGACAATTATAATTTATAAACATTTATAAAAAGTAAAAAAAATCTCATGATTCCTCACTAATTTAGATAATTTCATTTATCTGTAAATCACTCAGAATGATATTTTCTAGTCCTATCCATTTGCCTATAAATTTAATCAAGTTATTATTCTTGATAGCTGGGTAGTACTCCATTGTGCAGATGCAAAACATTTTCTGTATCCATTCCATTGTTGAAGGACACCTAGGTTGTTTCCAGTATCTGACTATTATAAATAAGGCTGCTATGAACATAGTGGAGCACATATCTTTGTTGTATGTCAGAGATTCATTTGGGAATATGCCCAGGAGAGGAATATCTGGGTCCTCAGTTAGTACAATGTCCAAATTTCTGATGAATGTCCAGAATGATTTCCAGAAGTATTGTACCAACTTGCAATCCCACCAACAATGGAGGAGTATTACTTTTTTTCCACATCTTCTGCAGCATCTGTTGTCACCTGAGATTTTGATCTTAGGCATTCTGATTTATGTAAGGTGGAATCTCAGGGCTGTTTTATTTGCATTTCCCTCATGACTAAGGGAGTTCAACATTTCTTTTTTTTTCTTTTCTTTTCTTTTCTTTTTTCCAGAGCTGGGGACTGAACTCAGGGCCTTGTGCTTGCTAGGCAAGCGCTCTACCACTGAGCTAAATCCCCAACCCCAAACATTTCTTTAGGTACTTCTCACCCTTTTGATATTCCTCAGCTGAGAATTCTTTGTGTAGCTCTGTATCCTATTTTTAATAGGGATATTTGGATCTTGGAGTCTAACTTCTTGAGTTCTTTGTACATATTAGCTATAAGTCCTCTATCAGGATTGGTAAAGATATTTTTCTAATCATTTGGTTGCTGTTTTTTTCCTAATGACAATCAATGTCCTTTGCCTTACAGAAGCTTTGCAGTTTTATGAGGTCCCATTTGTTGATTCATGATCTTGGAGAATAAGCCTTGGTGTTTTGTTCACGCAATTTTCTCCAATGCCCATGTGTTTGAGGCTCTTCCCTACTTTTTCTTTTTTTACTTTGAGTGTATCTGGTTTTATGTGTAGGTCCTTTATTCACTTGGACTTAAGCTTTGTCTAGGATGATAATAATTGGTTGATTTGCATTCTTCTATATGCTAACTGACAGTTGAACCAGAACCATGTGTTGAAAATGCTATATTTTTTCCACTGGATGGTTTTAGTTCCTTTGTCAAAGATCAAATGACCATAGGTATGTCGGTTCATTTCTGGGTCTCCAATTATATTCCATTGATCCACCTTCCTGTTTTTGTACCAATACCATACAGTTTTTTATCACCATTTCTCTGTAATATAGCTTGAGGTCAGGTATGGTCATTCCCCTAGAAGTTCTGTTATTGTTGAGATAGTTTCAACTATTCTAGGATATTTGTTATTCCAGATGAATTTACAAATTGAATTCCTATCTCTATGAACAATTGAGTTGGAAATTTGATGGGGATTGCATTGAATCTGTAGATTGCTTTTGGCAAAAAGACCATTTTTACTATATTAATCATGCCAACTCTTGAGTGTCCCATCCTGCAGGACAGTTCAGAGGGTGCCTGGAAGAGAATGGAGTCCTGTCACAAAAGGTGACTGTAGAATGCTTGTCCTGTCATTCACCAGTGAGATCTGTGTTATCTGAAGAGAAACACACCAAGTGGCTAAACCGAGGTTGGGCTGCCCATGGAAGCCAGAGGGGGTGGGGGCAAAGGCTCTGAGGAAGAAGCAAGACAGGCCTGTCTGTACATGAGGGATAATGTTCCCTACCAGGAGACCCCCCAAACAGCCCCATGTTGGGTGCCAGTTGTCCCAATCTGCAGTATAGTCAATGAGGGTCTAAAAGGTATCTGGAAGAGAATAGGGAACAAAAGACATGAAGAAGTATGCCAAGACAAGAGTCTGATCAAGGTGACAATTTTAATTCTTGCAAGCTTTGGTTATATTATAACAAGGCTAGGGGAGGAGGAAATCCTCAGGGGGTCGGGAGACCTTGATGTACTAGCCAATAAGGTAAGTGGCTAACACCTACAGAATGTTGGCCTAGGTCAGGTAAGAAGCTGGCTCCTAGCAAAGGTAACAAGCCCTGGGTCTGTAGGAAATTGGTTCTCGGAAAAAGTCAAAAGCTCTAAGTCTGTAGGGCTCTGTAGGAAGCTGGCTCTTTGCAAAAGTCACAAGCCTTAGGTCTGTAGGAGGCTAGCTCCCAAGAAAAGGTCACAAGCCTCCACTTGAGAAGCCTGTTACTAAGCAACACTGACCACCAGATTTGTATCAGCACTTCCGTAAGCTTAGCTAGGACATTGGGTCTTTTTCCACTGAGCTTGTGCTTTAGATTAACTTTCATATGTAATTTGTCTGTCCTAATTAGCTCAATGTTGGGGTCTCAGGCAAGTCAGCTCCCCACACATAAGCAGGGGAGGTGTTTCCATCTTCTGAGATCTTCAATTTCTTTCTTCAGAGACTTGAACTTCTTGTCATACAGATCTTTCACTTGCATGGTTAGTCACAACGAGGTATTTTATTTTATTTGTGACTATTGTGAAAGGTGTCATTTCCCTAATTTTTCTCTCAGACAGTTTATCCTTTGAGGAGAGGAAGGCCAATGATCTGTTTGAATTAATTTTAAACTCAACTATTTTGCTGAAGTTGTTTATGAGGTTTATTATTAGTGGAATTGTGAGGATGGGCATCTCTTTCTTTAGATTAGGGAAGTTTTCTTCTATAATTTTTGAAGATATTTACTGGCCTTTAAAGCTGGGAATCTTTGTTCTCTTCTATACCTATTATCCGTAGGTTTGATCCTCTCATTGTGTCGTGGATTTCCTGGATGTTTTGGGTGAGGGACTTTTTGTGTTTTACATTTTCTTTGACAGTTGTGTCAATTTTTTCTATGGTATCTTCTGCCCATGATATTGTGTCCTCTAGCTCTTGTATTCTGTAGGTGATGCATGGGTCTATGTTGCCTGTTCTGTTTCCTAGAATTTCTATCTTCAGGGTTGTCTCCCTTTGTGATTTCTTTATTGTTTCTATTTCCACTTTTAGATCCTAGATGGTTTTGTACAATTCCTTCACCTGTTTGGTGGTGTTTTCATATAATTCTTTAAGGGACTTTTGTGTTTCCTCTTTAACTGCTTCTACTTGTTGACCTGTGTTGTACTGTATTTCTTTACGAAAGTTATTCATGTCCTTCTTAAAGTCTTCTGTCATCATCCTGAGATCTGATTTTAAATCAATTTTTTTTCTTTTCCAATGTTTTGGGATATCCATGGCTTGCTGTGTTTGGGGGACTTGGTTCTGATGATGCCGCCTAGCCCTGGCTTCTGTTACTTATGTCCTTGCCTTAGCATCTAGCCATCTGATTCTCCCTGGTGTTAGCTGGTCTTGCTGTCTCTGACAGTGGCTTGACCCTCCTGTAAGCTTATGTGTCAGCACTCCTGGAGAGCAGCTCTCTTCCTGTGGGTTCTTGGTACAGAGGGTTGTGTCACCTTGTAAGCTCAGAGCACAGGCAGAAACTGGAAGGATTTTGCCCCAGAGTGCTCTTGGGTTCCTGCGTCCTGGGGGCTCCAGGCAGGTCCCTCAAAACACAAGTGATTGTCTTACCTCTGCGCACAGGTGTATCAGAGCTCCTGGAGACTGCCTTTCAGCTCTGGGTGCAGACAGAGACTGGAAAGATCCTGTCCCTGACTACTCTTAGGTTCATGATTCTAGAGGCTCTATGTCAGTTTCTCTTGGGCGAGGAATGTGAGCAGAAGTGGTGCTCTATACTGAGCTCTTAGAATCACAGGTTTTAGAGTCTAGCTCTCTCCCCTATGGGATTTAAATACAGAGAGCTGTGGGACTGGGTCAGCTCTGACAAATTATATCCTATCAATTTGACAGAGGTTATCTTGTGCTGTGTTCTTTCATGTGGTGACTTAATTGAGTTCAAGAGAGTGTGTGGTAGAGGGAAGCATTGGGAATTTGGATGTAATGACAGGCGTGGTGTCAACATCTCAGGAAAACACTGAGTGAAATCAGGGAAGAATGGCAGGGAAGTGTGCTTGAGCTGCTTACAGGCCAGCAGAGTAGCCAAGAGCCCCTAGGAGAGATAGAACCTCAAGATAAGCAGTCCTCACCCCACCCACCCCACATGACCTCTAAACTTCCTGGAACCTCAAGTCTCTTGATGGTCAGGTGCATCTTCTCTGACTGAATCCAGACCTGGGCGTCTTCTACTGTAAATGTGTTGGAGGCCTTAGCTAGTGTATGCTGCCTGCCTGGCTTTCTTTGAGTAAGCTCAAATTGCAAATCTTAACTCAGTGGTTTCTATACTCTTTTCAATCACCTTTTCTTGTTCTCATGGTCCCAGAACATCCAATGATCTCCAGTAACCTGGATAGAGAACAAGACAGAAGTAACACATTCCTGATAGGATTCACCAATGTGCCAGTCCTACACCTTCCCCTCATTATAACTATCTTCTGATATACATTATCATCCTGGTGGGAAAACTGAGGGATGATCCTGTTGATTTTTCTGTACTCTCAGCTTTACACCTCCAATGAACTTTTATTTTAATCTAACCTGTCTCTTTTTGAACCTTAACTATATTCAAATGTTACACCAAAAGTGATTGCTGAGCTTTTTACTTGAAACAATGTCATGTCCTACAATTGCTGTGCTACTCAGGTTTTCTGTTTCATTGTCTTTGACAGTGTAGAAAATTAGTTGTTAGTCTCAAAGGCACACAAATGCTATGTATGCCACCATCATGACAACAGGGGTGTGCATATGGCTGTTCATAAGCTGCTATGCTTTAGGACTTTTAAATGCTTCCACCTACACTAGAGTTGTATTCACTCTCTCTGTGAGCACAGTGTGATCCATCATATATTTTTTGATATTCCAGGAGTCATGGTTCCCTTTTGCTCTGATGTGCATATTGATGTGCTAATTCTTGATATGTAGTAAGTTTTCATATCCTTTGGATATCATAGCCGTGTTGATATCTTACATATTTAGTTTTATTACTCTCCTAAGAATGTACACAGTTGATGGACATGACAAGGCTATTTCTACCTGTGCCTCCCACTTCACTACAATACCTATTTTCTAGGAATTGTCATCTCTTTGTATTTGCAGCTCAGCTCCAGTTATTCAACTGACACAGACAAGATTGCATCTGGTTATACATTATGTTTTTCATCATGCTGAAGACTGTGGTGTACATTCTGAGGAACAAGGAGGATAAGAGTATATTTTAAAACTAAAGAATGTATATACTTTTGAAGAGAAAAAAACATTTAGGAATATTTCATTTCTACACTATTTGTAATCCTCAGCAATAATTCATTTTTCTTATATATCCCTTATATATTCAATTATATTTTAGGTCTACGCTGACATTCTAAATGTGGTTTGTTTGTATATTTAATATCTGATGTTTCCTAAGACAGAAAAATGCATACCTAATTAGAATTAGAATCAGAATAGCTAATAGTTCAATAAATCAAAGAAGATCTTAGAAGATGGAAAAAAATCTCCCATGCTCATGGATCAGCAGGAATAACATAGAAAAAGTAGCCATTTTATCAAAAGCAATCTACAAATTCAATGCAATCCCCATAATAAGTTCAAACTCAATTCATCAGAAACATAAGCAGAGAAATTCTCAACTTTATCTTGAATAACAAAAACCCAGGATAGAGAAAATTATCGCTAACAATAAATTAACTTCTGGGTGAATCACTATCCCTGATATCAAGCACTACTTCAAAGAAATAGTGACAAAACAGCATGGTATTGGTGCAAAGAAAGACTGGTGGATCAATGGAAGAGAATTGAATACCCAGAAATGATCCCATATACCTATGGTCATCTGATCTTTGGCAAATAAACCACATTCTCCCATTGGGAAAAAAAAGATATCATTTTCAACAAATGGTGCTTATTAAAGAGGCTGCTGATGTGTAGACAAATGCAAATTGATCCATTTTTATGTCCTTGTACAAAGCTCAAGTCCAAGTGGATCAATGACCTCCACATAAAAAAAGATAAACTGAATTGAATAGAAAAGAAAGTGGGAAAAAGACTGGAACTCATCAGCACAAAGGAAGTTTTCCTCAAAAGAAGAACAATGATTCAGCTTCTATGATCAAGCATTGATGAATGGGACATCATGATATTGAAAATAATCTTTAAGACAAAGGACACTGTTAATAGGACAAAATGGCAACTTACAGATTGGTAAAAGATCTTTACCAACCTTACACCTGATAGGACAATATTTATTATGTACAAAGAACTCAAGATTCCAGAGTACCAAATAGCTCTATTACAAATAGTGTACAAAGCTAAGCAAAGAATTCTCAAATTAGGAATCTAATGACTACAAGGCAATAGGAAAAAAGAGCAATCAACAGATTGAGAAAATATTTTTAACAAAACTACATCTGATAAAAGGATAATATCCAATATATACAAAGAACTCAATAAGTTAGACTCCAGAGAGACAAATAATTCTCAATTGAGGAATACTGAATGCCTGAGAGGCACTTAAATAAATATTCAACATCTTTAGTCATCAGGGAAATGGAAATCAAAAACCCTGAGATTCTACCTTACACCAATAATAATGGCTGAGATCAATAACCCAGGCAACAGCAGATGATGGTGAGGATGTGGTGAAAAGGTAACCCCCCTCCATTGCTGGTGGGATTGCAAGCTGGTACACCCATTCTTGGAATCAGTCTGGTTGTTCCTCAGAAAACTGAACATAGTACTCCCTGAGGAACCAGCTATACCACTGCTGGGCATATACCCAAAAAATGTTCTAACATATATCAAGGACACATATTGCACTATGTTCCTAGAAGCCTTATTTATAATAGTCAAAAGCTGGAAAGTACTCAGATGTCCTTCAACAGAAGAAATGGATACAGAATGTACAGGTACATTTGTGCAAAGGAGTACTACTCACCTATTAAACAAAGATTACATGAAATTCTGAGGCAAATGGATGGAACTAGAAAATAACTTCTTGAGTGAGGGAGCCCACCCCCCCCAAAAAAAATAGCAAGCAAACAACAAACAAGAAAAAAAAACCCACACCCGGTATGTACTCACTAAAAAGTGGATATTAGCTCAAAAGCTTGAAATACCCAAGATACAATATACAGACCACATGAAGTTTAAGAAGAAGGAAGACCAAAGTGTGGATGCTTCAGTTCTTCTTATGAGTGGGAACAAAATAATTCCAGGAGGTAGAGGGTGGGAGAGTCTTGGGAGGAAGAGATGAGGAGGAGAAGATAAAGAGGGACAGAATCAGGTATTGGAGGAGATAAGGATGATATACATAGGGTCAAGGATTTGAACAGAGGTATGTAACAATAGGAAACTAGAGGTACCAGCAAGTACCAGATGGCAGGAAAGCAACAGTTTCCTATCACCCAATGGGGATGTGGTGAGGTAAAATGCCCAACCAAGGGAAAGGAGAGCCTGTAAAGACCATATCCAGAGTTTAGGCAAGATTAGGGATTGGGAACACCCACTCATCCCCCAAATTTTAATGCAGAATTGTTCCTTTCTCAAGGAAGTAGGGTGACAAAGCATGGAGCAGAGACTGAAGGAAAGGCCACCCAGAGATTGCCCCACCTGGGGATCCATCCCAAATACAGACACCAAACTCAGACACTGTTGCAAATGTCATGAAATAATAGCTGACAGGAGCCTGATATAACTGTTTCCTGATAGGCTCTCCCAGAACCTGACAAATAAAGATGCAGTAGTTCTCTACCAACCATTGGACTGAGCACGGGCACCCCAATGGAAATGTTAGAGAAAGGACAAAAGGAGCTGAAGGGGTTTGCAACCCCTAGGAAGAACAATAATATCAAACAACCAGACCCTCCAGAGCTCCGAGGGACTAAACCACCAACCTAAAAGTGCACATGCATGACCCATTGCTCCAAATGCATTTGTACCAGGAGATGGCCTTGTCTGGTATCAATGGTAGAAGAGATGTTTGGTCCTATGAAGGCTTTATTTCCAGTATAGAGGAATTCCAGAGCAGTGAGGTATGATTGGGTGGGTGGGTGGTAGAGCACTGTCATGGTATCAGAAGGAGAAAGAATGGGATATGATGTTTGCATGGGTGGAAACCTGGAAAGGAGATATCATATGAAATGTAAATATATAAGATATCTAATAACAAGAGAAAAGTTCAACATGTTGATACACCAGGGAAATGCAAATCTAAATGACCCTGAGATTCCATCTCACACCAGTCAGAAGGGCAAAGATAAAAACAAACAAACAAGCAAAACCAAACCAAAACCAAGCCAAACCAACCAACCAACCAACCAGCCAAACAAAAATCCCAGATAATATCAGGTGTTGGCCAGGTGTGGAGAATGAGAAACACTCTTCAACTGCTGGTGAAATTGCATGCTGTTAAAACCACTTTGGAAATTAGTCTTGCAGTTCCTTGGAAATAAAGTAATAGTTCTCCTGGAAGAGTCAGCTATACCCCTACTGGCCATATAACCCAAAAATGCTCCAACGTATAACAAGGACATAACATTCATAGAAGCCTTATTTATAATAGCTAGAAGGTAGAAACAACCCAGATGTCTTTAAATGGAAAAAAAATGGATACAGAAATGGGATGCATGTACACTATGTAGCATAACTTAGCTATTAAAACAATGACTTCATGAAAATTGCAGGTAAATGGTTGGAACTAGAAATTATCATCCAGAGTTTCGTAGCCCAGACTCAAAAGGACATACGTAGTATGTACTGACTGATAAGTGGATATTAGTCCAAGAGCTCAGAACATCCATGATACAACTCACAGACTATCTAAAGCTTTAGAACAAGAAAGACCAAAGTGTGGATGCTTCAGTACTACTTAGAAAGAGGAACAAAATGATCAGAGGAACTAGAGGGAGGGAGGCACCTAGGAATGAGAGAGGAGGGTGAGGGAAAGGGGAGCAGGTTCATGGGAAGAGGCAGGAGAGAAGTCCAGACAGTTAGGAAATTGAATTTAAATATGTAGTAGGGGAGGGTGGGGAACAAGGGAAACTTCAAGACCCAGACTCCAGGGAAGCAAGAAGATCCCAGAAGACAATGGAGATGGCATTACCTGAAATTCCCAAAAGAGGGGTATATAACCTGTAGAGAACAGATCCAGTAGATCGGCATGAGACCCAGTTGTTGAGGGATGGGGCCAACTACACATCTCAAAATTTTTAACCATGACTTTTTCCTGTCTAAAGGAAACAGTGACAAAAATGGAGCAGAGGTGGAAGCAAAGTCCTTCCACAAAAAGCCCTAATAGAGATCTATCCCATTTGCAGACATCAAACCCAGACAGTATTGCTAATAGCATGAGGTGATTGCTGACAGGAATCTGGTATAGCTGTCCTGTTAGAGGTGCTCCCAACACCTGATGAATACAGATGCAGATACTCACAGCCAACCTTCAGACTGATCCCTTGGGCCCCAAATGGAAGAATTAGAGGTAAGACTGAAGAAGGTGAAAGTTATTGCAACCCCATAGTTAGAAGAAAAATAATAACTAATCCAGAACCCCTAGAGCTCTCAGGGAATAAACCACCAACCGGTGAGTATACTCATCTGAGTCTATGGCTCTAGCTACAGATTTAACGGAAGACTGCCTTTTCTGGTATCAATAGGAGTCTATTGGTCCTGTGGTCCTATGGAGGCTTAATGCTCCAATGTTTTGGGGACTTTACAGAAGTGAGGAGGCAGGAGTGTGTGTGTGTGTGTGTGTGTGTGTGTGTGTGTGTGTGTGTGTGTGTGTACCCTTAGAGGCAAAGACGAAGGGGATTGAATGGGGGCTGAATGGGGAGTTTGCAGAGGGGAATCCAGGAAAGGGGACAAAATTTGACATGTAAATAAATAAAATAGCAAAAAAAATAGTTCTTACCTCTTACTTTCTTTAACCTTCACATATATTTCAGTGAAAATAGTTTATTTATCATATATGTGAAGTGTTTTCAATAATTTCTTTACTCATAAAATCTAATCATTACAAGGGAGAATTTCTAAGATGATAATAAAATCACAGCAATTATTTTGAGTAGTTTGGTGTTCATGTGGTTCCCAAACAAATGGAACAGGAACTATCCCAAAAACTGTTGCCTGTCTGTGGTATATGTTATTTTAGATGGACTTCTTTGTCTGGCCTTAGTGGGAGAGGTTGCACCTAGCCCTATAAAGATTTGTGCCACCATAGGTGGATACTTAGGGGAACCCTCACCAACTCAAAGGAGAAGGGGATGGGGAGCTGGGTGGTGGAACAGGTGGCTGGAAGGAGCGTAGCTAGTGGGATTTAAAGTGAATACATAAAGGTAAGCATACAAACAAAACAAAATAAAACAAACAAATAAACAAAACAAGAAACAAAACCCTTAATTTTAACAGACCAAACAATCCAATATAATGGGGTTTAGCTGTAAACAGATAATTCTCAATAGTTGACACTCAAATTGATGAAAAATATTTTCATGAATGTTCAACATTCAAGGAAGGCAAATAAAACAGTTTTGCTATGCCATCTTCCACATGTTTGAATGACTAAGATTGATAACACAAGTAGCCATTCATTTTCTCAATGATATGGAGAAGAGGGAACACTCAATTGATGGCAGGATTGCAAACTTGTATGGGCACTGTGGAAATCATATGACAGCTCTTCAAAAATTTACTATATTCCTCTCTTGGGCATATAACCAAAGCATCTGTGTTGTATCACAGGAGAGGGCATTACTTAACTGCATTTATAATGGCTTTATTCATAATAATCAGACACAAGAAACAACCTCGATGCGCCTCAATTGAAGAGTGAATAAAGAAAATGTGATACATTTAGACAGCAGGCACTATACAACTGTTAAAAATTATATCATGTGATTTTTAGGCAAATGGATGGAACTAGAAATAACATTCTTAGTGAAATACACCAGACCCAGAAAGACAAACATGGTAAGTACTCATATGACCTGGTAAGTAAAGAATAGCCATGATTAAATCCACAATCTCAGAGAGGCTATGTAACAAGAAAGAATCTCGGGAGTATGCATGGATGTCCATACGATGGAGAAACAGCATAGATTTTATGTTGGACTAGGGACAGGTAAGGATGATAAAAAGAAGAATCAGATGGTTGAAGAAGGCATGGAGGGAGAGAGGATGGGTACAGACACTTGAAGCTGAGGGATATATGGGCATATAAAAGCCTAACACCTAAGAAGTTCTTGAAGTCATTGTTTTTAATAGTTGAGTAGTAGTCCATTGTGTAAATATACCAATTTTTGGTATCCATTCTTATCTTGAAGGACATCTGTGTTCTTTCCAGCTTGCCACGATTATAAATAAGGCTTCTAGGAACATAGTGGAGTATGCATTCTTTTTATATTTTGGAACATCGTATTGGTATATGCCCAGGAGTGGTATAGCTGGATCCTCAGGAAGGACAATATCCAATTTTCTGAGAAACCACGAGGCATACTTTCAGAGTGATTGTACCAGCTTGCAATCCCACAAACAATGGAGTAGTGTTACCCTTTACCCACACCCTCTCCATCATCTGCTGTCACCTGAAATTTTGATCTGAATTTCTTACTGGTATGAGGTAGAATCTCAGGGTTGCTTTGATTTTCATTTCTCTGATGAAGGAGGATATTGCAACTTTCTTTAGGTGTTTCTAAGCCATTTGATATTCCTCAATTGAGAACTCTTTGTTTAACTCTGTATGTCATTTTTAATAGTGGTATTTGATTCTCTGGAGCCTAGCTTCTTGAGTTCTTTGTATATATTGGATATTAGCCCTCTATCAGATGTATAATTGGCACAGATCTTTTTCCAATCTGTTTGTTGCTGTTTTGTCCCAATGAAAGTGTCATTTGCCTTACAGAAGCTTTGCAGTTTTATGAGGTCCCATTTGTTGATCCTTGATTTCAGAGCTTAAGTCATTGGGGTTCTGTTCAGGAACTTTTCTCCCATGCCTTTTTCCTACTTTCTTTTCTATTAGTTTCAGTGTATCTGGTTTTATGTGGAGTTCCTTGATCCACTTGGACTTGAGCATTGTATAAGGAGATGAGAATGAATCAATTTGCATTTTTGTACATGATGGACTCCAGTTGAACCAGCACCATTTGTTGAAAATGTTGCCATTTTTCACTGGCTGTGTCAAAGATCAAGTGACCATAGGTGTGTGGGTTCATTTCCTGGTCTTCACTTCTATTACATTAATCTCCCAGCCTGTATTTGTACCAATATCATACAGTTTTTTTTTAATCAGTATTGCTCTGTAATACAGCTTGAAGTTAGGCATGGTGATTCCCCTGGAAGATCTTTATTGTTGAGACTAGTTTTTGCTATCCTGGGTTTTTTGTTATTCCACGTAAATTTGCCCACTGCTCTTTCTAACTCTATGAGGAATTAAGTTGAAATTTTGATGGAGATTGCATTGAATTTGAAGATTGCTTTTTGACAGATGGCCAATTATACTATATTAATCCTGCCAATCCATGAGCATGGCAGATCTTTCTATCTTCTAAGATCTTCCTTGATTTCCTTCTTCAGATATTTGAAGTTCCTGTCTTACAGATTTTACACTTGCTTGGTTAGAGTCATGCCAATGTATTTTATGCCATTTTTGACTATTGTGAATGTTGTCATTCCCCTTATATCTTTGTCAGCCTGTTTATCCTTGTAGTAGAGGAAGGCTATTGATTTGTTTGAGTTAATTTTATATTCAGCCACCTGGTTGAAGTTTTTTATGAGGTTTAGGAGTCCTCTGGTGGAATTTTCAGTGTTGCTTAAATATACTAATATAGCATCTGCAAATAGTGATATTTTGACCTCTTTCTTTCCAATTTGTATCTGTATGACCTCCTTTTGTTGTATAATTTGCTCTGGCTAGGACTTCAAGCACTTTATTGAATAAGTAGGGAGAAAGTACACATCTTTGTCTATTCCTTGATTTTAGTAGGATTTCTTCAAGTTCTTTTTAGTTTGATCTTGGCTACTGGTTTGCTCTATATTGCTTTTATTATGTTTAGTTGTCTTGAATTCCTGATCTTTCCAAGACTTTTATCATGAAGGGGTGTTCAATTTTGTCAAATGTTTTCACAGAATCTAATGAGATGATCATGTGTTGTGCCTGCATACTCATTTTATTCTAGAAATTATATAATATCTTTATTTCTTCCTTGAACCAGAGATCATTGAGTAGAAAGTTATTCAATTTCCATGATTCTTTATACTTTCTGGTTTGCTGTTGTTGAAGTACAGCATTAATCCATGATGTTGAGATATTAATGACCAGTGATTGAAATATCTTGTTATTTTGATATTGGGGGATATAACTCCCCCTTCTGTTTGTGTGTGTGTGTGTGTGTGTGTGTGTGTGTGTGTATGTTCTCTTATTTTTCCTGGTATGGTTACTTATTTCCTCTATTTTCTTGGATATAATTATCCTACTTGGGTTGACGCTTTCCTCTAGCATTTTCTGTAGGGCTGCATTTGTGGATAGAGATTTCTTGAATTTGGATTTGTCTCAAAATATCTTATTTTCTCCATCTATGGTGAGTGAGAGTTTTGCTCGATATAGTACTCTATGTTGACACCTATATTTTTAAGATTTGAAACATATATTTCCAGACCTAGATTTTAAAATCTTTTTTTGAGAAACAAGTATAATATTGATATGTCTGCCTTTGTAAATTCCCTTTACTTCTTACTGCTTTTAATATTCTTTCTTGTTGTTGTTTTCTATATTTTGTGTTTTATTTAATCTGTGGTGGTAAGATTTTTTCCTGGTCCAATATAATTGGTTGTTTCCAAGTTTCTTCTTTGTTTATAGGTATCGCTTTTCTTTAGGTTTGGGAAAGCATTCTATGATTTTGATGAAAATATTGTCTGGGCTGTGGAACTGGGACTCTTCAACTTTTTCTGTTTCTGCTATTTTTAGGTTAGGTATTTTCATGGCATGCCAGATTTGCTGGATGTTTGGCATCAAAAAGTTTTTAGTTTTAATATTTTCTTTGATTGAAATATCAATTTTTTCTAAAGTATCATCTATGCCTGAGAGTCTCTCTTCCATCTCCTGTATTCTATTAGTGATGTTTGCTACTATTGTTCCTGTTCTCTTCCCTTGGTTTTCCATCTTCAGGATTCTTTGTTTCTGTTTTCTTTCTTTATTTATTCTAGTTCTTCTTCCAGTAATTGCACAGTTTTATTAATTTATTTCACCTGTTTACTTATATTTTCCTATTTATCTTTAGGGGATTTATTTTTTTCTTTTAAAAAATACCTTTATGTGTTTGATTGTATTTTCCTGTATCTCCTTAAGAGATCTATTCATATCTTTTAAAAGACATATGTCTTCTTTATAAGACTGGATGTAAGGTCATTTTCTCTGCTATGTTAGAATATTCAGGGCTCACTCTAGTAGAATAGCTGTGCTCTGAAGTTTTTGTTTTGCATTCGCTTTTGTTGATTGTGTTATTTTGAGGGCCTTTAGCCATCTGGATGGCTTTGATTCCTGGATATTCTTGTAGTAGGTAATGAGAGAGTTGTTGACCTTGGTGGTGCTGATGTAGCAGGTCCTTTATGGGTGCCTTTGGGCTGTATGGTTCAAGATCTGCAGGTCTGTGTGGTTCAGAATCTGTAGTCTGTATAGTTCTGTAGGTGCAGGTCTGATGAAGGTGGGCAGAGAAGTGGAGGAATAATGAGGATCTGTCTGGGCTAGCAGGCTGCACAGAGCATCTTGACTTGTTCCAGAAGATCTACTAAGCAGGGGAGATGGGTGGGGTAACGAACACTGACTTGTATTATTCAGGATTCACAGATCAGCTGAAGGTGGTAAGAGAAGTGTCGTGTGTGTGTGTGTGTGTGTGTTTGTGTCTTTTTATATTCATACTTATTTACATGTATATGATGTCAACTGGGATAGGTTCATTAGCTTTACAAATTTCCATTTTAGGAGATATTTTGAAATTTCTTGTTATCATGTGTAATTGAAAGCACAAATCAATCTCTTGTTGGCAGAAATTATTCGAAAGCACTGAAGTATAGTGGCAAACTTCGTGGGTATTAAAGAAGGAAACTATTTTCTGAGGAAGTAGGATTTTTGGATGAGGGAATAGTGTCAGAAGTAAGTGGTTTAAGGGGATAAAATAATGGCCCAAGGGAAGTGAACCTACAAGAACAAAGGTGAAAATGCCATACCAATGCTCATTATTTTTTTATTAATTTCAAATAAACACTGAAATGATTTTCTACGTTAATTTCTTAAATATGTTTCAGAATGATTACAAATGAAAGTGAAATAAAAAGAATAATTACAATATTATTATTCATATATTTATTTATTTGCCTTTCAAATATTAGTTTTATTATTGAGTAGGTGATAGAAGATTCGATCTTCATTAACTCAGTAATTTTTTTAATTTTAGTTAATCTTTTTTTTCCACTCCTGATTTTATCCCACTCCCAATCTTCCTTCTGAATATTCCACATCCCATACATCCTATGCTCTGACCCCTATTCTCCATGAGGGTGTTCCCACCTCTCATACCCGACCCCACCAGACCTCTAAACTCCTTCGGGCCTCAAGTCTCTTTAGGGTTAAGTATATCTTCTCTGACTGAAACCCTACCTGGAAGTCTTCTGCTGTATATGTTTTGGGGGCCTCATATCAGCTGATGTGTGCTGCCTGGTTGGTGGTAAAGTGTCTGAGAGATCTCGGGGGAGGGGTCCAGGCTAACTGAGACTGCTTGTACTCCTACAGGGTCACCCTCCTCTTCAGCTTCTTCCAGCTTTTACTAAATTCAAACATAGGGGTCACTAGCTTCTGCCCATTGGTTGGGTGTAAATATCTGCATTTGACTCTTTCAGCTGTTTGTTGGGTCTTTCAGAGGGCAGTCATGATAGGCTCCTTTTGGTGAGCACTCTATAGTATCAGTAATAGTGTCAGGCCTTGGGGCCTCCTCTTGAACTGGATCACAATTTGGGCCTGTCACTGGACCTCTTTTCCTTCAGGCTCCACTTTGTCCCTGCAGTTCTTTCAGACAGGAACAATTATGGGCCAGAATTTTGACTGCGGGATGGCAACCCCATCCTTCACTTGATCCCATGTCTTTCTGCTGGAGGTAGGCTCTACAAGTTCCTTCTCTCTACCATAGGCCATTTCATCTAAGGTCCTTCCCTTTTAGTACTGAAAATCTCTCATCTCCCCAGTCTCTAGTACATTCTGGACTGTCCTCCTCCTCACTTTCTACCTCCTGAGGTTGCCTGTTTCCAGTCATTCTGTTGGCCCTCAGGGCTTCAGTACTTTCCTCCACAACCAATACCTGATTCTAAGACAAATTAATAACATATAATGGAAAAGAAGTGTGCACATTAGAGTAATTAATGATTTTCCCATGGGTCGTTTAATTGCTTCCTCTCAGAATGTAGAGATGACACTGAAGTTATAGTCCTGGAAGAATTCTCCAGAACTAGTCAGGTCCTTATAATTTGCTCCAGATTTGCACTCAGTAGACTCTGAAAATCAAATACAACTCCATAACATCGCTTTGAAGAAATAAACTTCATGCCATGCTTCCTTTATCAAACTTTTTATTTCAGAGATAATTAACCCTAAAGCCTTTTGACCAGAGGATTAGGTAGGCACAAAAAGGAAGGTGAGAGAATTTTTTTTTCAAAATAAACATTACATTGATATTATTTAGTATTGTTGTCTTGTTCTTGCAGTAATATTTGTTATTCAGACTTGACAACTGGAATCTACAAAATATGTGGCAGATATGGCATTACCTACAAAACAGAAAGAATTCATTTTCAATTTGAACACTGATCCATGATAATGCTCATTATTCACCTTTCTCTACACAGATTTATAGTCATTTGAATACAACTTTATTTGAGTTTGTGTCTATAATCAGACTTAGAACACATTCCATTGCCTTTATATCAGAATGACTTGGGTGCATTAACTTTTCTTTTCAAGTCAACTGGTAAGTGTGACTATACAGTTAGAAGTGTAATTCATGGGGTTGGGGATTTAGCTCAGTGGTAGAGCGCTTGCCTAGCAAGTGCAAGGCCCTGGGTTCGGTCCCCAACTCCAAAAAAAAGAAAAAAAAAAGAAGTGTAATTCATGTGAATCCAGGTGATGATATATCTACTGTGATTTATTGTAAAGGGAAAATACATTTTTAGTAGTATCTAAAATTTAAGTCCCAACTTATGTGTATATGTAGAGAGACGTTTATTCATAGATAATTTACAGATGGTTCCTATATGAAATGCAAATACAAGGATAAAAACTAGCCAGAATAACACTGAGGTATTAGTTGATGTTATACATTTAAATTTTGTTCACCTGTCATAGGAGTTTAAAAATAAACAGTCAACATAAAACATACTAATAATGATGATAGGAAAATTTTTTTTAAATAATGAATTTTTCCTAAGTACTTTAACGGGCTCAGACTTTGTTTTATTCTTTTCTTTAAAATCATAGATCTGCCTTGGGTATAAGCATTTACAATAGACATCATCTTGAAGTTCTTCACTCTTCATACAGGTATATGACTTTTTCTTTCATATTGTTTTGCATCTAATATTTTTTCCTTGGGTTTTTAAAAAATTCCTTGCATACGTTGTATCAAGAGTAGCAAAATATCTCTTGGGCAAGAGAATGCTTATAGAATAAGTATAAAGAGATGTATGATAAGCTGTCTTGGAACAAATTTGCCTTTATTGCTGAATATATAGACTCTACCTAGGTAACTTACAGTGAATACCACATTGATTCTGTGAGATATTTTTTCCAGTTACTCAGGACTTGGATAACACATGGAGAAAAACTTTTATTTAAAAATTTTGTTAAAAATATTTTGATTATATTTTCTCCCCTATCTTCTCCCAGATCTTTTCTGCACACTGAATTTTAATGTGTCATCTCTTTCCCTTGGAGGATACACACACAAACACACACACACACACACACACACACACACACACAACCAAAATTTTTAAAGGTCAAAAAATGTTCCAAATCCAACAACTAAATAAAATGTATACTAAAACCAAAACATTTACTTTTGTAGGACCTGGATTTGGAACCTGGTCTGCAATGCGTTTGATATACCAATGAGTTTGAGTCTGCATTGAAGATAAGTACTTCCACTTTTATCAGAGTGTATCTATTGCAGACTACACCTTGGTTCTGTGTATTCACTTTCCATCTCAGTGTTTGGTAAGTCAACTGGCTCAATGTTGTATAGGTCTTATGTATGTTGCCATAGTATCTATAAATTAACATTTATATCAGTCCTGTTTTATCAGGAAGATACTAATTCTTTGGAGTCATCATCTCTCTGGTTCTTATAATCTTTCCACATCTTTTCCCACATAGTGCCCTTAAATCTATGGGGTTGTGTTGTGTAAAATATTTCCATTGAGAAGAAGGTGTTCCAAAGTGTCTTATCCCCTGCACATTGATAGACATTACTTTTCTTTTGATTAATTGGTTATTTTATTTACATTTTAATGTTGTCCCCTTTACCTCTCTCCCCTCCACAAAACGTCAACTTCCCCCCCTCACCTTTGCCTGTAAGAGGGTATTCCTAAACCCACTCACCTGTATAGTATTCTCCTATGCTGGAACAATAAATATTCGCTGGATCATAGGCTTCCCCTCTCAAGAGGTTTTCAGGACTCAACAGAGATGATATTAGCAGAAATACCCAACAAAAAGGAGATGGAACCTGAAGAAACAATGTCCACTAGAGAGCATGGAACCCAGTTGAGAAACGGGGTCACCTATCCATCTCAAAATTTTTAGTCTGGAATTGTGCCAGTCTAAGAGATACACAGGGACAAAACCTGGAGCAGTAACTGAAGGAAAGGCCATCCAGACACACTACATTTAAGTTATATAAGTGACTTATCAAAACTTTCAAGTTTAGGAGCATGTGTCCCAATATTTAGCTAGCACCTGAAATTCAAAACCATTGTAGAGAATCTTTGCAATCTAGTTACCACAGTCACTGTCTACATATTTTATTTATCCTTCTCAAATTTTAGTTTGTTGACATATTAATTATTCCTTTC
Source organism: Rattus norvegicus (assembly GCF_021556685.1). Taxonomy (NCBI): domain Eukaryota; kingdom Metazoa; phylum Chordata; class Mammalia; order Rodentia; family Muridae; genus Rattus; species Rattus norvegicus. The sequence continues at coordinate 223,194,472 of NC_141534.1, forward strand.
TCAATTTTACAGCACATTGCCTGTTTGTTAGATGACACCATTGAAGAACTGGACAGAAGTGACACAATTTCTCCTGCTTGGACTCACTGATGATCCAGGCCTGAAGCTTCCCCTCTTTATCATCTTTCTTCTCATCTACATCATCACTCTTGTAGGGAACCTGGGGATGATCCTGCTGATTCTCTTGGACTCTCGGCTTCATAGCCCCATGTATTTTTTCCTTGGTAACTTGTCTCTGGTGGATGTTTTTTACTCATCAGCTATCACACCAAAAGTCATGGCTGGGCTGCTATTGGGAGACAAGGTCATATCCTACAATGACTGTGCTGCTCAGATGTTTGTTTTTGCTACTTTTGCTACTGTGGAAAATTACCTATTGGCCTCAATGGCCTATGATCGCTATGCAGCAGTATGTAAACCCCTACACTATGCCACCACTATGACTCCAAGTGTATGTATGTGTCTGGTCATAGGCTGCTATGTTCTTGGTTTCTTGAATGTCTCAGTTTACCTTGGAGATACATTCAGTCTCTCTTTTTGTAAGTCAAATGTGGTCCATCATTTTTTCTGTGATATGCCAGCAATCATGGCTCTCTCTTGTTCTGATAGACATGTAAATGAACTGGTACTTATATATCTAGCCAGCTTCACTCTTTTCTTTGCTCTCATAATAATATTAGTATCATATATTATAATATTTATCACAATCTTAAAGATGCATTCAGGAGCAGGACTTCAAAAGGCTATTTCTACCTGTGCTTCCCACTTTACTGCTGTTTCCATTTTCTATGGAACAACAATCTTCATGTATTTGCAGCCAAGCTCTAGACACGCAATGGACACTGACAAAATTGTGTCTGTCTTCTATACCATGGTAATTCCCATGCTGAACCCTTTAGTTTACAGCTTGAGAAACAAAGAAGTCAAGCATGCATTCATGAAAGTGGTTCTGAATCGAAAATAATCATTATGAAAATAACATGAAATACTTTATGATGTAATATTAAAATTTTTATGACATCTTCTGCATATAGTAGATTATTTTTTAAGATTATAATCTAGTTTATAATCTGCTTATACTTGCGTATGCTTATTATTTTGTCCTGCAAATGAAGCAACAGTATGTTTAAAAGCACAATATAGGAATTAGTATAATTTTGAATTTTTGTTTTGATTAGTCAAAAATACTTTTACCATTATTGATACATTTAATTATCTACTTTTAATGTTCTTTTTCTTGTATATGGTACTAGTTAATAATCTTCTTGACTGGATTTTGAATCCACATTGAAATACACATCTAAGGATGTCCATTTTGGTGCTTCTTTGGTCCATTTGGTGATTTGTTGCAGCATCCATTAGACTCTTACACGAAAAGTTAGGTTATGTTTTTCTTTATAATCAGATAATAGTATGGGCTATGTGTTGGGAAAATTTTCCACTGAAATTGTTTATTTCTGAAATTATATTTTAATGATTTCATGGCTAACTTATCAATTTTTATACTTGTTTTTCTTTTCTGAAGTTAGTTTTTGTCCATATACTCAGTAATTTGTATTGTTTACTGTTATCTTATTGCTGCTATGAATGCTATATTGTATATTCTACTATGTAGATCAATCTGTTGTTCTGGACTCTACTTAGAAATGTAAATTTCATATCCTTTGACTAATGGTCCCAGATAATAAATCTAAATAAAGAATATATTGCTTCCAAAACCCCAAGAGGAAACATAGGTGTCATGAAATATTTTGCTGTATAAGAAAGGTCCAATAAAACAATTTCTCCTTTTTCTTAGAAGAACTATGTCAACATGTCCCATATCATTGTGCTTCCAGAAAATTGATTTATATTGAAGACTATTTATCTCACATTATTTTCTACAATCTGCCATTATTATATGCCTTAGTTCTAATTCTATTGCAGTTTCTATATTTTCATTACTAAGTATATTTTGCAAAACATTATGGCATATGTATGTATATAATATAATGGCATATATATACATATGTATATGTATATATATATGTATATATATATATATAATTTTACATGAGGATAATACTAAGTTCCCTGAGTTATAATCACTCAAATGTCAAAGCTGATACTGCAGGTCAAACAGGACAACGTTGGAGCACTTTCAGGAAGAAAAACTTCACTTAGTATTTATTGGCAAGTATGGAAAAATGCTATCTATATGTCGGCAAACTCAGTACCCAAATATGTGTTGATTGTTGATTGCTAGAACAATTCAACCATAGCTCACAGAGTACCTGTAACTTGAGTCAACAATTCATTAAATAAAGTTAATAAATCTCTTTTAAATTCTAAGAGCCATTGTTATTTTTAGAGGTTAAGATGATGAACTAAATATTTTGCAGCAAAATTACATACCCATTCTTCTTTTAAGATTTCAACAGAGGCACCAACTTCTGCAAATTCTATGACTATTGAATTGCTTTTCATTATTTTCCCAGGTAAATGTAGTTGTAGTAACTTCTCCTAAGTCTTTACCACAATTTTCCAATGGCTCCTTAAGGGCCATGTGAATAAATTCATTTATGCCATCTCTTAAGTGTAATCTTTCCGAACATGTAGTTTGGAACTTAGGAAATAAGCATTAGATGAGTTGGTGACTTAACAGCTTCCTCAGCATGCAAGGGTAGACCATGTTTTCCACTATCTCCAGACCCCTATAAAAGCTTATATTTAACCATTAAAGCACAATGAGAATGTTATTTTAAATTAGTTTCAATTGAGAAAAAGTACCAATTGTTTCTCCAAATTCTACAAATCTCTTTAATATATTTAACAATTACAATGTTTTTTAAAATGTTTTTATATACCAGATTTTATCCACTTCTCTGTCCACCTTGTGACTGTTCCACATCCCTTGTCTTCCCAATACACCCTGTCACCATTAGGATGTCCCCACCCCCTTCCCCCCAACCTACCAGACTTCCCCATTTCCTGGGCCTCCATTATCTTGAGGGTTTAGTGCATGTTCTCTGACTGAACACAGACCTGCCTGGCAGTTCTTTGCTGTATATGTGTTGGGGTCTCATATGAGCTGGAGTATGCTGCCATGTTAGTGATCCAGTGTCTGAGAGATCTTGGGGGTTCATGTTAATTGAGACTGCTGGTCCTTCTACAGGTTTGCCCTCCTCCTTCTGCTTTGTGTAACTCTAACCAGACAAGTAAAAGATATGTATGAGAGGACTTCAAGTCTCTCAAGAAAGAAAATGAAGTAGTTATCAGAAAATGGAAAGATCTCCCATGCTCAAGGTTTGTTTGTTTTGGTCTTAAAAGCTTTATTGAACTACATGAATACAATTACTGTAATTTGGGTAAAGTTCTTGTGGGAAATCTAGGTAGCATTTAGAGATTGATCCTACCACTTATAGAAAGGAATTTTACAAACAATAAGGATATCTCACTAGAATGAAGGTGATTAGTGTCTTCATCTTCATAAAAGAAGCTTCCAATAGTTCCATTCCAACTTTCAGAGATCCATTTAAAAATTAATACTGTACCTTATCTAGTAAACATAGACTGAGCATTTCATCTACATTTTAAGGCAGTCATTCATGGTACTGACTACATCAGCAATCTTGGCAGTTTTGCAACAGGGCATAAGAATATCTTTCAGAAGAAACTTTGATGCTTTGAGATAACTTACTCATGGCTTATGCTAATAATTCAAACATCTAAGACCGTCTTTTGTTTTGAACCTTTGTCAGCAACATTATGAATAACGAACAAATTTCCTTATATAAAGTGTTTTAGAATCACGTACAAATAGATCTGACTTTCCTTCTCAAAGGAGTGTAATCTGTGAGATGGGGTAAACATTTTCTCCTCCAGATCCGTAAATGATGATCTTCATTAGCACCTGGTAGTAATAAAATTAGATACAATAGCCATTGGTACCAGGTTCATTGGTGTATTGCTCTGGTGGACATGACCATGCTGTTTTGGAAAGGACTGAGGAAGATTTTGAAATTTAGGGAAAGTAAAACAATTGAATGCTGTGGGTTTGATGACTTTTCTATTGGAGTTTGTAGGATAAGAGCTTGAGAGAAGGCCATATCATGCTGTAACTCAAGTAGATTATTTTTAGGCTGCTATTTAGATAAGTAATTTTCATTATCCTTCCTTTCTTACACTAAAGTATAGAAGTGTGAACAAGTAGGATCCTGCTTATGGGAACACTCCTTTACTGCCACTGCTTTTGAGGGAATTAGATTTTTGGTACAGACCCAGCTCAGCCTTTGTGTCTACACTATTTTGTGTTACCTTCAGATTTCCCCATAACACTTTTCCACAGTGGCCACACTGGACTAGAAATCTGGTAGGAGATTGTCATTACCCTTCCTATCGTATATGCTGATTTCTGAGGCAGTCTGTTGACAGAAATTCATTCTATCACCCCAACAATATTCATTGGAGTCTCAATATTTTGGTGTAGATCCGGGGTCTTCCTAGTTCTTTCATTCATGTCTGTTTTTGCTTCATTGTCAAAAATCAAATGTTCATAAGCTGTAGTTTTATTTCTGAGTCTTTGCTTTGATTTGTCCATCAACCTGTCGTTTTATACACCAATAACATGCAATTTTATTACTATTGCCACGTAACACAGCTATAGTTCAAGAATGCTGAAACCCACAGAAGTTCTTTTATTGTACAGCATTGTTTTACCTTGTATGGGTTTTTCTTTTTCCATAGGAAGTAGAAAATTATTCTAACGTTGAGTGTAAAGAATTGTGTTGGGATCTTCATGGAAATTGTATTGAATCTTTAAATTGATTTTGGCAAGGTATCCAAAAAAACTTATAGCTCATTGCACATGGAGAAATGAAGCTGATTCCCAACAATACTTTATAACATTATTATTATCATTGTACTGATAGATACAGTCCTTGTTATCAGATAAAATATGTAATCATAAATCCAGCTGTAATCTCTGCTACCTGCAGTGGTGACTTCACTGTGATATTCGCTGTTGCAATAATAGTACAACCATGATAGCAACCTACTACTTTTATTATTGGGTTTACAGCCTGCTCTATGAGATAAAACCAATGTTTGATACTGCTGGGAGGCCAAGATATTGAGACTTAATAGGCCATCAGTCCAGGAGAAATCTTAGTACTATCATTTTTCTAGAAGTACATAATAATGTAGTGAACCAGAATGACACCAATCAGTGCCTGGCTCAGTCATCTTTAGGGAGACTTATTACAGTGGATTATAACTAACACAGAGACCCATAGCTGGACAATGTACAGAAAGTGAGAGACTTTAGAGTACTCAGTACTAAGTATGATGTCTTTCTCTAATACCTTCTCTCAAGGATTCAGAAAGATTTAAAGAGACAGAAGTAAGAGATCACTCATAGGAAACAGTGTCTAACAGATACAAAATGAATGATACACACATGAACTCACAGAGACAGACATTGTATATAAGCCCTGTACAATGTTGAGCCAGATAATGTCCCAATATTGATTAGGGGAAGTGAACACAGGACCATTGTAAAAGAAACAAAATAGTTTTAGTTTTCTCCAGGGCAGTCTCTATCCACTCTTCATGGTAGCTCTTAGGCCCAGGAACAGTTGACCAACTCTAAGTAAACTCGATGGTATGTGTGAAGCCTTTTGGTGTCATCTTTTGTCTTCTTTTCTTTTCTCTCCTTTTTTGTTGTATATTTTGTCTTCTCTTTTTATACATTATAAAGGTGTGTTTGTTTATTTATTTGTTTTCTTGATTGTTTCTTTTTTTAAAGAGAGAAAGGAAGGATATGGGATTGTTTAGTTGGGGAAGTGATGAAGGATCAGGGAAGAGTTTGAAGAGAAAAACCTTATCAGAATATATTATGTGCGAACACTTTTCAATTAAAAAAGAAAGAAACTTTAAAATAAGAAGCTGGAAAAATACAGAAGCTGCATGTCTGGCTTATAATATTATAGATGGAAGCAAAGATCTATTAGGGTATTTATATGATATTTTGTAAATAAGTGTTTTCTGGCTATGAGGTTTTAGAAAATCAGTTGTCATTACAGACCAGACTAGCTTCATTGATCTGAACTCTTTGGAGAATACTTCCTCAGGGGTAGCACAACAAAGTTGTGGTCTAGGCAGTGTCAAGATTGAATGTCTATTGGTGTATGGATTTGGGTAAAGTAGAAAAAACATATAAATATTAGTGTTATCACAATGTATAATTTTATATAGTACAATATTTCTTAAGCCTTCATCAATCAGCAAGCTATAACAGCTGATAAAGAAAATCAGTAAAGTTGCAAACTCAGCATGTAACATCAGTCACATGCGTATGTAACAATAGTGGATTATCTGAAATTGAAATCAAGAAAATAAGTTTACTCATAGTAGTGAACATTTTTATAATGAACGACAAAACTTGAGAAGTGGACTCAATGAAATGGAAACACACCTTGTTTGCACAAAATGAAATAATAATAGGCTTTGTTAAAATCTCTGAACCAACCTATAGTCTTCAAATTTGAATTTCTATGAAAATGTCATTAACACTCTTTAAAGAAATATAAAAAATGTACACTATACTTCTTGGAATAAATTATTTCTTGATGACACCATATAATGAATTAGACACTCCAATTTTAAACATAATTTAAAGAAAGAGAAATACATATGCAAAAGATACATCTTAGACAAAGTTCCCTGTAGTTCCCTGCACAGGCTAGGAAAAGCAAACATCCACATCATTTTTCAGTTGCTGATAGGATAAAGAAAATGTGGTGTGTGAACATCATGGAACCCTGTTCATGCTTAGCCAAATGAACTTCCATTTGCAATGACATGGATGAAACAAAGGTCTTTGTAATAAGGACGAGTAGACTGAAAATTACTGACTGAATTCATTCATTTATATGTCACCCTGAAAGTTGGATCTCACAGAAATTGAGAATTGACTAGTGATGTCAAGAGTGTAAAGACAATAGGATGAAGGGATATCAGAGGTGTGCAGAATATCTTATGGTATAATGCATTAGGGTATACATTTTAATGTTTTTACTGATATAGTGAAGAAGGCATATTATTTTAAAAAGATAATAGTTATTTTGAGAACCAGAGGCAAATTAATTGCCTCTTTTGTAGAATGTGTGGATGTATGAGTTACATATTCTCAGGAGGGAAATCTCTAGAGACATCCAACTCTCTGTAATTATTTCAGTTTTCCATGTATTACCCAAAGTGACTCAACATTATGTGTTTTATAAGGAAAGCACGATTTTCTATTGTACATCCTCTATTTATCTGAACATTAATCATTGTGAGTACACAAATGCCTTTACCTGACCTCATGATTTGCTGTTAAGCTTCAATCATGGTGAGCAAAGAGATCCAATAGAAAAATTAAATACTCTTTAATGATAACATCTTCGTATAATAGTTTGCAGTCTTATTTATTATTTTCAGAGAAATTTTAAATTGTGAGAGAAAAATAATGTATATTTTATAAGCAATAAGGAGGTAAATAACTCTTCCAAGGATATAGAAAGAATGTGGGTTATATTTAAAAATTGGCCACTGTTGATATCTCCCCAACACTTCTCTGCTTTACAGAGTATTTTTAATCCATTCCTAGGAAATATTATCTAGCAATATTTACTAAATATAATATAGCTGTATTTATGACTTCAAAACCATTTTCTAAATTGTATATTCTTTTTCTCATAGCTAAGTAGTATACTACTTTCACGTTCCAAGATTATTCAAGTAAGAAGTATAATTTATTCAACAGTATTGGGATGATTCTCAATTGTTGTTTGAAGGAAGAAAGAGATGATTTCAAAAAGACTTATCAGGAAGCAGAGGTAAGAATGATGCATAATTGTGACAGTTTCTATCATCGGTTCTTCTGAGATTCAGTTTTAAGTCAAGCATCGTAAAATATGAATATAAGTGAAAGAAATTATATTTTGATTGACTAGTGACTCTTGTGTAGTGTACATTTGAATATCATTGAAAGTTGGAAAAAAAACAGCGAGAGACATATAGAGGCAGAGAAACAGGGAGACAGAGACTGAGAGAGGGGAGGAAGAGGGAGAGAGAGAGAAAGAGAAAGAAAAACACCCATACTCATTTTAACCAATCATCTTGAATATGTGTTATACTGCCTCTATAATTTTAAAATATTACATAGCTGGAATTCAAATAAAGAAATAATAAACATGGTTCTTGCACTAGAAAAGTTCAAATCAATATTTGAATAGATGGAATGTGTCAACACGATTGGTATAAGTACTAAATTCTGCCAATAATGTGGGACTTTTTCAACTCTCAGAATCCATGATATTTCACTGTGATTTGACAGTAACAAAAGAAAAATTGAAGATTAACAGTAATGGACTTTTTGATCAAATGAATATGAGCATTTCATTGAAGAATTTTTTTCAAAGTAAGTTGCTCACATAAATCTCAGAAGAAGTTATCTGCTTGTAACAAGGCAACATATTTTCTGGAAAATGCAATGATACCATATTCTAAGAGAAGAAAAATTGGGCTTGGCAATGTTAACATATCATTCATGACAAATGAACCTCTGCATTGCTAGAATTAACCTTGTTCAAAATGTGGTATTTATTGATGTATCCTATTGTAATAGCAACATGACAGTTTTAGTCATCTGTAGCAAACACTCAAATGTCAACATTGTATTATATACTATTTTATTCTCACAGAGCTAACTAAAAGTAAGTCTCATTTATAATCTTCAAATTTCAGATGGAAATATGATGTTGAGAGATAAATGTCAGATATCTGCTATAAAGACCTGAATTCCGTGCTGCATATACCTCAGGATATATATCAATTAAATTTGCCTCTGCTGCTTAAATTACTCTCATAATCTATGAGATAACTTCGTATTTAGTTATGTATTAAAATGTGATATCATTCAGTATTTAAATTCATCTTTAACCTCAGTTTATAATCACAAATCATATGTATGAATGCATAAGTAATAAAATGAACTAATTTAGAAAAAGTCAGAAATCAAATAAGAATCATAAATTGTTATTAAAAGAGGACTCATGTAATTCTTCAGGATTATATTTATTAGGTGACATGTCCATATGACATTAAAATTATTGTGAATGTCATGTTGACCTGATCACCAAGTTATTTGCTAAATGCTGGAATTAAGTCTAATGTTTAAATTTGATTTAACTTAAATCTACTTTAAACCTACATAAGAATTATTCAGCTTGAGTTTAACTTACATATAATTATATAAACAAGATTGCAACTAAGAATCATGCCAGTATTAATGAATTGCACTCTTTCTTGTGTTGATTAATATATATGAATGTAAAAAGAATCATTAGTGAATGTGTTTTATGAGGGTACAATAAGCAGTAATGGGTGGTGGATGGGGAGGGGAAAACCTACATCAAAGGGGAGGGAGAGGAGTTAGGGGGCTGATGGACAGGAAACTGGGAAAGGAAATAACATTTGAAATGTAAATAAAAAATAACCAGTTTAATAAAAATGGAAGAAAAAAATAAGCCCTTTATTCCCTGTAGGTCATAAAAGCCAATAAAATGTTACCCACGATCTTAAAAAAAATCCATTGCAATTTTTGACAGGTAAGCATATTGAAATGTGAGGTTTAACTGCAATTAGGAGAAATGGGCTATCAAATAGGTTCAGCTACACTAATCATTTTTATCAAATTATTACATTGTTCATATGTCTGTTTTCAAATTCATAAAACGTTAAATTTTGGTATATCATTCACATATGGTGCTGTGCTAATACATTGTCCTCTGTTTTCAAGTTTACTTATATTTTGAAAAATCTTGATATAATTTTAACTATAGTCATAGAATAATACCACCTTCATACCTTTGAATTACAATTTCATTTCCTTATCAGACTGTACTTTTTAATTTTTTAGTGCTGTATAGATTGTTCAACATGGAGAATAGGACAGAAGTGACAGAGTTCCTCCTTCTGGGACTCACTGATGACCCACACCTACAGATCCCACTCTTCATTACATTTCTTTTCATTTACACAATCACTCTGGTGGGAAACCTGGGGATGATCCTGTTGATTCTCATGGACTCACGGCTCCACACGCCCATGTACTTTTTTCTAGGTAACTTATCTCTGGTAGACTTTTGTTACTCTTCAGCAGTCACTCCAAAAGTCATATCTGGTTTTCTTGTAGGAGACAAGGTCATTTCCTACAATGACTGTGCTGCTCAGATGTTCTTTTTTGCAGCATTTATTACTGTGGAGAATTATCTGTTGGCTTCAATGGCCTATGATCGCTATGCAGCAGTGTGTAAACCACTACATTATACCACCACCATGACTACAAGTATGTGTACATGGCTGATCATTGGCTCTTATGTCACTGGTTTCCTGAATGCCTCCATCCACATTGGAGATACGTTCCAGCTCTATTTCTGTGAGTCTAATGTTGTTCATCACTTTTTCTGTGATATTCCAGCAGTCATGGTTCTCTCTTGTTCTGACAGACATGCCAGTGAGTTGGTTCTTGTCTACATAGTAAGCTTCCACATATTTTTTGCCTTTATAGTTATTTGGATATCTTACATGTTCATTTTTGTCACCATCCTAAAGATGCCATCAGCTGAAGGCCACCACAAGGCTATATCCACCTGTGCCTCCCACTTCACTGCCGTCTCCATTTTCTATGGAACTAGTATTTTTATGTATGTACAGCCGAGCTCCAGTCACTCCATGGACACAGATAAAATTGCCTCAGTGTTCTATACCATGGTCATCCCCATGCTGAACCCTCTGGTCTATAGCCTGAGGAATAAAGAGGTTAAGAGTGCATTCAAAAAGATCATTTTAGAGCCAACATGATTTTTATGACTGATTTCTCACTTCAGAGACCCATGATACTTGGATTCATTATTTGTGATATTGTCTAGTTATTGGGTTATGTTTAAAATCCACCTTTTGTACAAGTTATAGAAAACATTGTTTTACAGAAACCAAGAAACAGAAAATGTTATGTCCAGAAATACTTATCTGAATGAGAATGCCTAAAATACTCAGGAGTTGCTTACATAAATTTTCAATCAGGATATTTATTAATTCACTTATTTTTTCTGGCATTTGGCAATAAGATATTAATACAGAGTACATAAGTGTAGACAGAGTCTTTTAAAGAGAAGATGTGCACATGGGCATTCTACAGTGAATGACACTTGAGGATGTCAGAAAATTTTTCAGAGTTAAATGAAACATGGCTTCTCTGGAGGTTATTGTTATCTACTGATTTGAATTGACTCCGATAAATCCAGGTAATTCATAAGACATGTGGTTATTTATGTCTAAAACTGGTTCTCAAAAATATCTTCTACTCACAGCAGAGGATTTATAATGATTTGCCCTCAATATTTGTGGCCAATTTCACATCCAATTTGGCTTTACCGAAGAGAACAGAAATCAGTGAAAGTTCTAGTTCTTCCTCACACTCTCTGTGTGTGGCTGAATCTCTCTCTTTCCTCTCTTTCTCTCTCTCTCTCTCTCTCTCTCTCTCTCTCTCTCTCTCTCTCTCTCTCTCTCTCTCTCTCTCTCTCTCTCTCCTGTCTCGCACTCTCTCCATGCTTCCTTCCTCCTCTTTTCTTTCACTCTTCCAACTCTCTGTTTTCTTTCCCTTCCTTTCCTCCTTTAACTATGGCATATGTCTTCTCTCATTCTTTGATGTGAGAATTTCTATTTGAGCTTCAAGATTGTCATTAGTCAGTTCATTCCCTCCCTTGCTTAGGATGCCAAATTCAGACTGAATATACTCCCTAGACTTTGGCCAATATATTGGGAGTTTTCTATACACCACTATCACATAAAACCAAACCCATAATATATATATGCTTCAAAAATATATGTGTGAACACATATTCTATTTTTGCATTTATGTTTCAATAGAGAGCCCAGAAAATATCTATCAGTTTTCATAGTCAATAATTTAATTTCAAATTTGAATATGATGATGGAAAAGTTGTATATTATTTATTTATTTTACAGACATTCTAGGAGTCCAGTATCAAAATATGCATTATTAAATAACAGAGTGTCTTCTTTTGTATCTTTTACTGAAATATGTCCTACATTGACTGACATCTCTCATCTGACATTTGTGCTTAAACATATCTTTTTATTATAATTTTCAGAAGGATAATTTGTCAGAATAGCCAGAAATGTAATAGTTTGGAAGTTAATATTTTCATCTATTACTAAATATTTTAGATTATTTATATCAAAGTAGTAATGCATACTCTCATGTCTGAAAGAGTCATTCATTTCCTACATTAGATGAGTTGCATTCTTTTCTGCCTTATTTCCAGGTATATCATTGCTTTTTCTTAGGGCTACAATTATTATCTTGCTTCAGTATCTCTGCACTTTGTTCCTCTGTCATAGGACCCTTCTTCCAACCTTCATAAAAGGGTTATGCTGAACTCATTGCATAAACTGCCATCCTATATTATTCTAGTTAGTTTTGTCACTGTTCACTGACTATGCACATTTTTGATGTTGTCCATCTTTCAAATGTGGAATACAAATTTCATGGGAGAAGAAATTATTTTCTTCAAATATATCATTCAAATATATTTCTACTTGTACACACACATGACCATACACACACTTACCTGCATGCACACGCATGTGCACACAGAAACGTGCACACACACACACACACACACACACACACACACACCAGATGGTGATAGAAATAAATTAGACAAAAGCTTATAAATACAATTTGATTTGCATAAAGTTGTTATAAGGAAACTTATGTATAATTAACATATACTGATAAAGTTAATGATAGTTAACATTTTATCAGATGTCTCTGTAGTAGTAACTTTTTATTTATTTTTCGTCTTTGTTCTTTTTAATTAAACTAATTAATTAATTAATTTTTTTTCATTCCAGATCTATTCCCCTCCAGGTCTTCTCCCCAAAACTTCCACATCCTATACCCCTTCACCCACACTCGTTTCTCTGTATCCAGAAGGATGTCCCTATAGCACCCACCACACCAAATCTCTCAACTTCCTAGGGTCTCCATCTCTTGAGGATTAGGTGCATCTTCTCTGAATGAATGCAGAATTCCTCTGCTGTATATATGTTGGAGGCCTCATCTCAGACGGGGTATGCTTCCTAGTTGGTGATCCAGGGTCTGAGAGATCTTGAGAATCCAGGTTAATTGACACTGCTGGTCCCCCTACAGGGATACCCTCCTCCTTAGCTTCCTCCATCTTTTCTTTAATTCAACGAAAGGAGTCAGCAGCTTCTGTTCACTGGTTGCATGCACATATCTACATCTGACTCTTTCAGCTGCTTGATGGGTCTTTTGGACAGCAGTCATGGTAGGTCCCTTTTTGTGAATGCCCCATAGATTCAGTAATGGTATCAGGTCTTGGGGCCTCCCCTTGAACTGGATCACACTTTGGGTCTGTTGCTGGACCTTTTTTTCCTGCATTTCTTCCAGACAGCAAGAATTATGGGTCAGAGCTTCGGCTATGGGATAGCAACCCCATCCATCACTTGATGCCTTGTCTTTCTGCTGGAGGAGGATTCAATATGTTCCCTGTAGGACTGTAGGGCTAACTCAGTGTATGGCTGTTCATCTAGGGTCTTATGCCACTTTGAATCATGAGAGTCTTTCACATCCTGGGTGTCTGGTATATTCTAGAGCGTCCTCCCAATCTCCTTTCTCCAGAGGTTGCCTGTTTTCACCCTTTCTGCCGGCCCTCAGGGCTTCAGTCCTTTTCCTCCACCTAATACCAGATCAGGTTCCCCTGTCTGCCAATCTCCATTCCTTCACCCCTTTCTGCCTTCCCTCCCATATTGTGGTTGCTTTCTTCTTCCTCCCAAGTGGAACTGAGCTGTGCACACTGGGGCTCTTCAGCTTGATCAACTTTTAGACTGTATCCTGGATACAGTGGACTGTATCTTGGATATTCTGTACTATTTTTGTGGGGGTTTTTTGTGGGGTTAATAACCACTTATCATTGATAACATACTGTGTATGGCCTTTTGGGTCTGAGTTAACCTCACTCAGGATGTCACTTTCCAGTTCCTTCTATTTGCTTGCCAAACTCAAGATATCCTTATTCTTAATAGCAGAGTGGTAAACAATTGTGTAAATGAACCACATTTTCTGTATCCATTCTTCTGTTGTGAGACATTGGACTTGTTTCCAGCTTCTTGCTATCACAAATAAAGTTGCTATGAACATAATGGAACATGTGCCTTTGTGGGACGGGGTGGGGGGCATCTTTGAGTCCCAAGAGTGGTATTTCTCAGTCTTTAGGTAGGTCTATTTCTAAATTTTTTGAGGAACCTCCAAATTGATTTCACAGAGCGGTTGCAACAGTTTGCAATCCCACCATTCATGGAGGAGTGTTCCTATTTCTCCACATGCTTGCCAAAATGTGTTGTCACCTGAGGTTTTCGTCTTAGCCATTCTGACTGGTGGAAGGTGGGATCTCGGGGTCATTTTTGTTTGCATATCTCTGATCACTAAGGACTTTGAACATTTCTTTAGGTGCTTCTCAGTCATTCAAGATACCTCGACTATGAGTTCTTTACATGTTTTGGATATTAGTCTTTATCAGATGTGGGCTTAGTGAAGATTTTTTCCCTATCTGTAGGGTGCTAATATGTCTTATTGACTATGTCCTCTGTGTTACAGAAGCTTTCCAGTTTCATGAGGTCCCATTTATCAATTCTTGATCTTAAAGTGTTAGTCTTTGGAGGTCTGTTTAGGAAATTTCTGACTGTGCCACTGAGTTCATGGCTCCTTCCCAATTTCTCTTCTGTTTGATTCCATATATCTCATTTTATGTAGTAACATTTTAGTAAGCATTTCATGAATGAATAAAATTTCTTCTGCATAAACTGTATGGTATTGGTATAGAGATAGGCAGATAGATCAGTGGAACAGAATTGAAGAGCAGAAATCAAACCACACACCTATAGTCACTTAATCTATAGTCACTTGAGTCCAAGTGAATCAAGGACCTCCACATCAAACCAGATACACTCAAACTAATAGAAGAAGAAGTGTGGAAAAGTCTTAAACAAATGGGCACTAGGGAAAATTTCCGGAACAAAACGCCAATGGCTCAAACTCTAAGATCAAGAATCAACAAATGGGACCTCGTAAAACTACAAAGCTTTTGTAAAGCAAAAGGCACTGTCATTAGGACAAAATGGCAACCAATAGATTTGCAAAAGATCTTAACCAATCCTACATCTGATAGAGGGCTAATATCCAAAATATTCAAAGAACTCAAGAAGTTAGACTCTCCAGAGTCAAATTACCCGATTTTAAAAAGTGGTACAGAGCTAAACAAAACACTCCGAGTTGAGCATTATTGAATGGCCAAAAAGAGAATAAAGAAATGATCAGCATCCTTAGTCATCAGGGAAATGAAAATCAAAACAACCCTGAGATTCCACCTCTACCAGTCAGAATGGCTAAGATAAAAATCTCGGGTGACAAGAGATGCTGGTGAGGATGTGGAGAAAGAGGAACACTCCTCCATTGTTGATGGGATTGCAAACTGTTACAACCACTCTGGAAATCAGTCTTGAGTTTCCTCAGAAAATTGGACATAGTACTATCTAAGTACCCAACTATACCACTCTTGAGCATATATCCAAAAGATGCTCCAACATACAACAAAGACACTTGCCCCACTATGTTCATAGCATCCTTATTTCCAGAAGCTGTAAAGAACCCAGATGCCCTTCAAGAGAGGAATGGATTCATAATGTGTGGTACATATACACAGTGGAGTACTACTCAGCTATCAAAAACAATGACTTCATGAAATGCATAGCCAAATGGAATGAAGTAGAAAATATCATCCTGAGTGAGGTTACTCAATCAAAGGAAAACACACTTGGTATTCCCTCACTCATAAGTGGATTTCAGCCAAAAAGCCCAAATTGTCCAAGATGCAATCCACAGACCACGGTAAGCTCAAGAAGAAGGATGACCAAATTTGGATGCTCCCACTCCTTCTTTAAAGGGGGGTAATATACATAGGAGGGAATATGGAAGTAAAGTTTAGAGCAGTGACTGAAGGAATGGCCATTCAGAGCCTGCCCAACTTGTGTCATATGAATATACATACATACATACATACACACACACACACACACACACACACACACACACACATATATATATATATATATATATATATATATATATATATATATATATATATATATATATCCACCAAAACTAGATAAGATTGATGAAGCTAAAAAATGCATGCTGAAAGGGACTGGATATAGATCTCTCTTGAGAGCCACATCCAGAGCATGTCCAATACAGAGGTCAATGCCTGCAGCAAACCACCAAACTGAGACTAGTGCTCCTTTGGGGGAAATTAGAGGAAGTATTGAAAGAATTGAAGAAGTTCCCAACTCAATAAAAACAACAATGCCAACCAACCAGACCTTCCAGGGACTAAATCACTTCCAAAAGACTATATATGGACTGACCCAGGGCTTCAATTGCATATGTAGTAGAGAATAGCCTTGTTGGGGTACCAGGGGAAGGGGAAGCCCTTGGTCCTGCCAAGTTCGGACCCCCAGTGCAGGGGAATATGGAGGGGCAGTAAGGGGGATGTATAAGTGGAATACCTGTATGGGGGAGGGCGAAGGGAGGGAATGGGGGCTTTTGGACAGGAAAGTGGGAAGGGGAATAACATTTGAAATGCAGGCAAAGAAATATATCTAGTAAAAAAAATTAAAAAAATCATCCATCATGACAATGAATTACACATAATTATTGCCTTGTGGAGGCACGCCCAGATTATTTAATAAACACTGAAAATTTTTTGCTCTACTGAAATGCTACTTCATATATACTAATTAGTTTCCATTTCTCATCTTATGCCTACTTAATTCCTGGCATTCAATTTATCCAGCAGAACATCAAACTTCAAGTAAATTTTATGAAGGATTGATCTTTTATTAAGTGGTAAGTTTCACATCACATAAGTATATTCTTAAAATTAATTAATAAACTATATACATTATATATAATGTGTGTTTCAGAAAAAGTAAAAAGACAATACTATTACTTAAAACCCTTACATACATAGATTTGTGCGGCTCGACTTATCAAAGATGATTATTTTATGGAGCAGAGGATATTAGAGAGGATACCACCTGGACTAAGAATTGGGAAGTGACTATGTGGTGTTCATCCCTTAGTGGGACATCTGTAACAACCCCTACTTTTTTTAGAAGATGTCTGTTGGTAGGTTTTTATCCCAGTCAATAATTATACAACTATAAACATATGAGTAGAAAGCATAACAATCTTATCTACAGACCAAGAAGCATAGGCAACTAGGACTGAGAGGGAGAAATAACTTTTTTGGAGGATGAGGCTTTTATTGATTATTCAATGTCATGTGCTCTGACCTAAAGTTTCTTAAGCAAAAGACACATTAAATGGATACAGACAGTTTTATGAACATATATGCAACAGCAGTAGCAACAACAACAACAAAGGTAATAATGGTGGTGGTGGTGATAAGAAAAAGAATACCATCAATTTGAAAAAGTGAGATGTGCTATGTGAGCAGTTGGAGGGTGAAACTAAAGTATTGTAATTAGATTTTGATTACAATATTGAATAGCAAATTATATGAATTAGGAAGGAAAACATACTGGGTAATTCTTGGCAATGTTGGAGGGAGGTGTGGAAGTATGTATGACTAAATTTCACTGGACAAATGTATGGAAGTTTCAAACCCTAAAAATGAATTTCAGTATAGAATATAAACATTTAAAAAACATTTGTATTTCAAAGAAACACAATTATAACATTTAAAATATTTTATTTAAATAATAGATACTACTAAATTTTGGAGATTACCAAGTCCTAATTTGGAGGATTGGACCTCAGTAAATACACATGAAAACTCATGGTCCAGTGTAGTCAAAAACCCACAAGCAGAGTTCAAGAGGAGCTTTATAGTACAATCAACAATAAGATGAACTGTTAAAGAGATTCCTTTTGTTCAGAGAGATCAGCATAATGTGTTAATCTGAGTTCTGAATGACTGTATGATGGCTATTCCATTATGGAGGCCAATTTCTCTAAGTAACCTAGAATGTTCAAATGGAAGTTTAATCAAAACCCCCTGTGATAACTCATGGATAACTTTGGTTTTCATATCATCCACTTGGAGAATTGGAATGAATTCAGCAACCTCAGCACCATTGCCAGAAGATTTACATAATTTTTCCAGACTAACTTCAAAATATTCATGTCATTTTTCCGGATGTTAAAATGGTAATCAAATGCCTGACCTCATTCTACACCCCCACACAGAATATCAGAAGTAGCCAGTTATGTTATGTTTTCTGACTCGAGTAAAAATTTCAAAATTATCACTCATAGTATAATGGTTGAGATGTCGAATGACAAGTATTTCCAGTACTACACATGTAGACAACATACATTTATTTCTTTGATTTTAGGGACTTTGAAGTCCCAAATAAAGTTGCTAACAAGTTAGGTTATTGGTTTTTCCTTTCAATTTCCTCTATTTTTTCCTTTTCTTTTATTGAATATTTTCGGTATTTATACTTCAAATGTTATCCAATTGCTGGTTTTCCCTCCAAAACCCCCATATACCTTCCCCCTATACCTGCTTCTGTGAGAGTGCTCTCACACATAACACACCTACTCTCTCCTGCTTCCTCGCCTTAGCATTTCCCTACACTGGGCATCAGCCTTCACAGGACCAAGCGCCTCTCCTCACATTGATGCCTGATGAGGCCATCCTCTGCTACTTGTGTACTCTTTGGTTGACTGTTTAGTCCCTGGGAGCTATGAGGTGGTTCATTGGTTGATCTTCTTGTTTTTCCTTTGGGGTTGCCAACTCCTTCAGCTCCTTAAGCCCTTTCTCTAGCTCGTCCATTGAAGACCATGTTCTCATTCCAGTGGTTGGATGCAAGCATCTGCCTTTGTATTTGTCAGGCTCTGGCAGTACCTCTCAGGAGACAGTGACATCAGGCTCCTGTCAATATGCACTTCTTGGCACCTGCAATAGTGTCTGGGTTTAGTGAATGTATATGGGATGAAACTTCAGGTGGGGCAGTCTCTGGATAACCTTTCTTTTAATCTCTGCTCTAAATTTTGACTCCATATTTCCTCCTGTGAGCATTTGATCACCATTCTAAAAGGTACTGAAGTATCCACACTTTGGTCTTCCTTCTTCTTGAACTTCATGTGGTCTGTAAATTATATCTTGGGTATGCCAAGCTTTTGGGCTAATAAACACTTAGCAGTGAATGCATCATCCCAAGTGTGTTCTTTTGTGATTGCATTACCTCACTCAAGATGATATTTTCTAGTTGGATCCATTTGCCTGAGAATTTCCTGAAGTCATTGCTTTTTTTTTTCCTTGAGGAATACATGAATGCATTAGTCACTTTTGTATTAGTTTTTTTCTCATAATTAACTTGAGTATTTCGTATTTACAATTCGATTGTTATTCCCCTTCCCAGTTTCTAGGCCAACATCACCCTAACTCCTGACCCTCCCCTTCTCTATGGGTATTCCCTTCCCCATCCTCCCCCCATTACCAACCTCTCCCCAAAACTCATCCTCAAGTTACCGCCTTAGAGTGAAAGCCTGGAAAACAATTTTCCAACAAACCATCTGAAGAAGCAAGTTGGAGTAGCCATTCTAATATCGAATAAAATCGATATTCAACTAAAAGTCATCAAAAAAGATAAGGAAGGACACTTCCTATTCATCAAAGGAAAAATCCACCAAGATGAACTCTCAATCCTAAATATCTATGCTCCAAATACAAGGGCACCTACATACATAAAAGAAACCTTACTAAAGCTCAAAGCACACATTGCACTTCACACAATAATAGTAGGAGATTTCAACACCCTACTCTCATCAATGGACAGATCATGGAAACAGAAATTAAACATATACATAGACAGACTAAAAGAAGTCATGAATCAAATGGACTTAACAGATATTTCTAGAACATTCTATCCTAAAATGAAAGGATATACCTTCTTCTCACCACCTCATGGTACTTTCTCCAAAATTGACCATATAATTGGTCATAAAACAGATACAGAAAGATAGAAATAATCCCAGGTGTTCTATCAGACCACCACGGGCTAAAGCTGTTCTTCAACAACAATAAAGGAAGAACGCCCACATATACATGGAAGTTGAACAATCCTCTCCTCAATGATAACCTGGTCAAGGAAGAAATAAAGAAAGAAATTAAAAACTTCTTAGAATTTAATGAAAATGAAGGTACAACATACCCAAACTTATGGAACACAACGAAAGCTGTGCTAAGAGGAAAACTCGTAGCTCTGAATGCCTGCAGAAAGAAACAGGAGAGAGCATATATCAGCAACTTGACACCACACCTAAAATTTCTAGAACAAAAAGAAGCAAATACACCCAGGAGGAGTAGAAGGCAGGGGATAATCAAACTCAGAGCTGAAATCAACCAAGTAGAAATAAAAAGGACCATAGAAAGAATCACCAGAACCAAAAGTTGGTTCTTTGAGAAAATCAACAAGATAGATAAACCCTTAGCCAAATTAACAAGAGGACCCTGAGAGTGTGTCCAAATTAACAAAATCAGAAATGAAAAGGGAGACATAACTACAGAATCAGAAGAAATTCAAAAAATCATCAGATCTTACTACAAAAACCTATATTCAACAAAACTTGAAAATCTGCAGGAAATGGACAATTTCCTAGACAGATACCAGGTACTGAAGTTAAATCAGGAACAGATAAACCATTTAAACAACCCCATAACTCCTAAAGAAATAGACGCAGTCATGAAAGGTCTCCCAACCAAAAAGAACCCAGGTCCAGATGAGTTCAGTGCAGAATTGTATGAGAACTTTATAGAAGACCTCATACCAATACTATTCAAACAATTCCACAAAAATGAAACAGATGGAGCGCTTCCAAATTCCTTCTATGAAGCCACAATTACTCGTATACCTAAACCACACAAAGACCCACCAAAAAAGAGAACTTCAGACCAATTTCCCTTCTGAATATCGGCGCAAAAATACTCAATGAAATTCTGGCCAACTGAATGCAAGAGCACATCAAACTATCATCCACCATGATCAAGTAGGCTTCATCCCAGGCATGCAGGGATGGTTTAATATGCAGAAAACCATCAACGCAATCCATTATATAAACAAACTTAAAGAACAAAACCACATGGTCATTTCATTAGATTCTGAGAAAGCATTTGACAAAATTCAACACCCTTCCATGATAAAAGTCCTGGAAAGAATAGGAACCCAAGGCCCATACCTAGAAATAGTAAAAGCCATATACAGCAAGCCAGTAGCTAACATTAAACTAAATGGAGAGAAACTTGAAGCCATCTCACTAAAATCAGGGACTAGACAAGACTGCCCACTCTCTCACTATTTATTCAGTATAGTTCTTGAGGTTCTAGCCAGAGCAATCAGACAACAAAAGGAGATCAAAGGGATACAGATTGGAAAAGAAGAAGTCAAAATATCATTATTTGCCAATGATATGATAGTATATTTAAGTGATCCCAAAAGTTCCACCAGGGAACTACTAAACCTGATAAACACCTTCAGCAAAGAAGCTGGGTATAAAATTAACTCAAATAAATCAGTAGCCTTCCTCTATATAAAAGAGAAACAAGCTAAGAAAAAAATTAGGGAAACAACACCCTTCATAATAGTCCCAAATAATATAAAATAGCTCGGTGTGACTTACCCAAGCAAGTGGAAGATCTGTATGATAAGAACTCCAAGCCTCTGAAGAAAGAAATTGAAGAAGTCATTGCTTTTAATAGCTAGGTAGTATCCCATTGTGTAAAAATACTATATTTTCTGTATTCATTCCTCTTTTGAAGAGCATCTGGGTTCTTTCCAGCTTCTGGATACTATAAATAAGGCTGCTAAGAACATAGTGGAGCATGTGTCCTTGTTACATGTTAGAAGATCTTTTGGGTGCATGCCAAGGAGTGGTATGTACGGGTTCTCAGGTTGCATTATGTTCAATTTTCTTAGTAACCATCAGACTGATTTCCAGAGTTGTTGTACCATCGTGTAACCTCTCCAACAATGGAGGAGTGTTTCTTTTTCTCCTCATCCTCTCCAGCATCTGCTGTCATCTGAGTTTTTGACCTTAGCCATTCTGACTGGTGTGAGGTGGAATATCAGTGTTGTTTCAATTTGTTTTTCCCTGATGACTGAGGATGTTGAACTTTTCTTAGGTGCTTTTTGGTCATTAAATAGGCTTATTTGGTTTTCTGGAGTCAACCTTCTTGATATATATATATATATATATATATATATATATATATATATATATATGATATTAGCCCTCTAAACCTCTAAATATATTTTCCCAGTCTGTTGGTTGCCATTTTGTCCTATTACAATGTCATTTGACTTACTGAAGCTCTGTAATTTTATGAGGTTGCTTTTGTAGATTCTTGATCATAGAGAATAAGCCACTAATGTTTTGTTCAGAAAGATTTCCTCTGTGCCTATGAGTTTGATGTTCTTCCCCACTTTCTTTTCTATTAGTTTCAGTGTATCTGGTTCTATCTGTAATTTTTTGACCCACTTGGACTTGATCTTTGTAACGGTGCTAAAAATGGATGTGTTTTCATTCTTTTGTATGCTGGCATGGTGACCTCCAGTTGAACCAGTACCATTTGTTGAAAATGCTGTCTTTTTTCCACTGGATAGTTTTAGCTCCTTTGTCAAAGATCAAGTGATCAAAGATGTGTGTGAATATGTCAGTATGTGTGACAGTAGAAACCAATGGCATCACATTTCTTAGAACTAGTATTCTAGGCAATTGTCATCTCCCTGACATGTTGCTGGGGACCAAATCTGATACTCTGTCAGAGCAATAACTGCTCAAGAGCTCTTAATACCTATGCAATCTCTCTAGCAATCCAAATTTTGATCTTTAACTGATACTTAATACTCATATATTTTCAATGTACAATATGTATATTTGAATTGATTTTCCATACATTTTTATTCAAGCTAATTGAACATTAGAACATTTTTTTGTGTGTGGAACCAGGGACCAACTCTGAAGTTTAATTAGATCTCCATTTCACATATCTTCATTTTACCATTGTATTTGAAGGACCCTCATCCGTGACCATGAACATATTTTTACAACTTATAGAAGAGTATCTCAATTATATTGGTGTAGATATTATGTAGAATATATATAAAAGACTCTATTCAGAAATCTATACCACAGTATGTAGGCATAAGTATATCTATATCTATATCTATCTATCTATCTGTCTACATATATATACACACACATATATATATAATATATATACTTTTATACTGTTCAACTGAAACAGTATTAAAGACTCAGCAATTAATATGAAGACAAGTGTTTAAGTAGACTATCCAGCCTTTCCTAAGCCTTTAAATCATGTTTTATTTATTATTTCATATTTTTATATACTGGTATAATATATGTTCGTATGTTGAACATCTTCATCTCCCATTACCTACTACCTCCCTCCAACCTCTCACAGGGCCTCTGCCCTTGTCTCCCAACCTTAAGTCCTCCATATAACATTGTCACAAATAGCCTCCTGAGTTCAATTAGAGATTCCCAAGGAGACATGTGTGCCCACATTTTAATTATTTTTTCCTAGATTGGAAAACAGAAGTGCCAGGTATTCCCATAAAAGAAATCTCCAGAGGAGCAGAAGTCTACATGTTTTTTAGTTCTTCATTCATAAGTGTCCTATATAAATAAATTCATGATATGATTTCTCAGAAAATTTCATCTACACATTTGGATGGTATTTACTGTTGTCACCTTCAGGGCCACCTCTTGACAGAGATTTTCTTTTAGTTTTCCTGCATGGTTAAGGAAGAACACTCAAAGGTAAAGTCTTTATTGAGAGACTGTCAATTGGTGACATATAGATATGTCTTCTCTTTAAGTCATAAGAAATAAATTATATGACATATGCAGTCTTCTCATTTTTGTTTTGTAATTAAGGTCAGTACATGGCCCTCACTTTAAGGAGGAAGAATTAATAGATTAATAGAAGTTCAGAAGTCAATACAGATTTCTGCCCTTTCTACTGTTTTTCTCCATCTCAGAGAAAATGAATGTGATAGTTCATTATCCGAGAAAGAAATGCAAAGCCAGCATTCTGTAAGTGACCTCATCATGTCACATTTTATTACAAAGAATTGGATATGTATGTCTGTGTATATATATAGTCATTGGCAGTGAGGCTTGTAGATCATGGAAAAGGAGGTGGGTAAAAACACCCACTGTGAGTTATGTTAAATCTGAGAAGGATCACAGAAAGAGATTCTTAAAACAATATCTAGAGGGAGTTTATGTTATGAATACAAAAAGTTCCATTTTGAGAGTTCACATATTCTCTTACATAATATGCATTGACTAAAAGGTACAGCATTCTGAGTCACTGTGATATTTTGTCTTTTTCCTATTTGTACATCTGTTATTTATAATGAAGAAACATACAGAAAGCTAGGAGAAAAAGATGAACCATTTTAAATTTCAAAAAAAATTATGTAAGTTTCATGATAATCATATACATTTTAACAGTTTCCCTACAATCACAAAGATGATCATTACGTTTACATATTTTGAAATAGATGGATTTTTATGAAGATTCAAGGCTTAAAATACCTTGAATTTTATTTCAAAATAAATATAAAATTTAGAAGGTCTGATAAATTTTTAAAGACTCAGTTTCTTCAGTGCTTAAAAAACAAAAATAATATCCTAATAATGCCCTATTTATGTATTGATGCATTAATCCTTGTTCTGCTTCTATTTTCGCTAATGAAATGCTTTAGAGGTAACCTCAGAAGGAAGCGTAAGGATAATTATACTGGTGTTTGAGAGAAATACAAGTACAGGAATGCACCAAATACCTCACCTGCTGATAGCAGAGAGATGGAGCACAGTGATTGAGAATGCCTTTCGATTTTTAGTTAAGTACAATAAAGTTGGCATGTTCAAAATGGTGTACAGATAGTTGTATGCAGGAAGAGGAGGAGGCATTCAGAGTTTGAGTGAGACAGCCCAGAGTTCCTAAAAACATATGCTAAAAATTTGGCATGTAATAAAATATAGATTAAAAAGTGAAAAGTATGCTTAATGCCAAGCCATAAAAACAAGTTCAGGCATAACTACATTCAATAGTTCTATGTCCCAGAACAAAATATTGTACCAAGGACACATAATAAGAATTAAAAAGATAACTCTATAACTCCAATTATGGTGAGCATTTACCAGGGTGAACATGTAATTGTATCTTAAGCTACAATTTCAATTTAATTACGCTTCAGTGTGACCTCTGATATTTGGGAATCAGTGTGTGTCACATATTGTAATGAATCCAAGGCAAACTGTGATATTTTATACATGAGTAATATGAATAAATGATTCCACTTTTGTACTTCATAATTTATATGAAAGTAATAATCAGCAAATACTACTATCATTGGAACAATACTTGGAATCAACATATCAAGTTGCTATCTACAAATGTGAGCTTTTGCTGAGTTCAGAAGTGAATTGGGAAATCATCTACATATCACTTTTATCAGATTGTTAAATACTCCCAATACTGTGAACTATAAATATTAAAATCCTGTAGGCAATCTATAAATAACCTTTAAATTCTAGTATATCTAACCCTCTATAAGATTACTACATCTTATACTAAATCTTATTGATTTAGGGAAATAACTAGTCTAGAAAATTGCTAATTACAGAATTTTGCTAAATCAAGTCACATGTACACATTTATGGTTTTCTATTTTGATTCAAGTTCTTTATCATCATGCTTCTCTTTTTCAATGGTTGTGGACATTTTAATGGTTTAAAGATGACACTGTTGGACAACAGGACAGAAGTGACACACTTCCTCCTGATTGGACTCACTGATGATCCAGGCCTACAGCTTCCCCTCTTCATGATATTTCTCTTCATTTACACTATCACCCTGATGGGAAATCTGGGGATGACCTTGCTGATTGTCCTGGACTCTCGTCTCCACACACCCATGTACTTTTTTCTATGTAATCTGTCCTTGGTTGATTTTTGCTACTCTTCAGCAGTCACACCCACAGTCATGACTGGGCTCTTAATTGAAGACAAGGTCATTTCCTACAGTGATTGTGCTGCTCAGATGTTCTTTTTTGCAGGCTTTGCTACTGTGGAAAATTACCTGCTGGCCTCAATGGCTTATGATCGCTATGCAGCAGTTTGTAAGCCACTACATTATTCTTCTACCATGACTACCAGTGTATGTATAAGTCTTTCAATAGTTTCCTATGCCTGTGGTTTCCTGAATGCCTCCATCCACATTGGAGACACTTTCAATCTTTCTTTCTGTGGGTCCAATATAGTCCATCATTTCTTCTGTGATGTTCCAGCAGTCATGGTTCTCTCTTGTTCTGATAGACATGTCAGTGAGCTGGTTCTTGTTTATGTAGTGAGCTTCAATATCTTTGTTGCTATCTCTGTTATCTGGATATCCTACATATTCATTTTTATCACAATCTTTAAAATGAAATCAAGTGCTGGATATCGAAAAGCTATATCCACTTGTGCCTCACATTTCACTGCAGTATCCATTTTCTATGGGACAATCATATTCATGTACATGCAGCCCAGCTCCAGTCATTCCATGGACACAGACAAAATTGCATCTGTATTCTACACCATGATCATCCCTATGCTGAACCCTCTGGTCTATGGCCTGAGGAACAAGGAGGTTAAGAGTGCATTCACAAAAATGTTGCAGGTAGCAAAATAGTCTGAAGTATTTTGCTTTTAATGTTGTAGGATGAAACATGATATATATATATATATATATATATATGTATATATATATATGCAATTAAATTCCATAATTGGTTTTCATATTTCTCATATTTACTATATAGAAAAATATTGTATTAGAATCATAGATCTGAGATTTGTTTGTTAGGTTTTCTTGGCAATTCCACTGTGAATATCTATGAATTGTTTTAGTGAATGATTCATTAAATTTCATCTTAATATCAGTAAAATATAGAAAAGTATTTTCACAATGGAGCATAATCATTTATGTATGTATTTGATGTTAATGGACAATTCCAACGAATCTTCGTGAATACTGGCTATGCTCACACTTTCTGACAATTCTCATCTTGTTTTAATGCCATTTTAATTACTGCATTGATTGTTTAGTGATATATTATAGAACCTACTTTTTCTAATACAAGATCCTAAGGGGTCACATATTACATTTGTAATAAAACATTCTAGTACAGCTCTTAAAAGAATGCTGGGGTTTTGTATGATTGTTATGAATGATTAGATCACAGTGATTCAATCTCTTTTATGTACTGAAATCAGGTAATTTTAAATATATTCTTATTATGAAGACAAACTGTACTTACTAAAAGGAGATGGTTATAAGCTTACATTTTTCAGTTCTGTGAAATACAATTAGAAGGATATTATCTAAACTGGAGTTTCTGAGCTCCATACTGGGATTCAGAGGATGTCCTATAATGAGAGAGAGAGAGAGAGAGAGAGAGAGAGAGAGAGAGAGAGAGAGAGAGAGAGAGAGAGGGAGAGAGAGAGACTGTGTATGTGTGTGTCTGAGAGATAGAGAGACAGAGACAGAGAGACATAGAAACAGAGACAGAGAGACAAAGAGACAGAGACAGAGAGACATCATTCCTTGCTGGAAGTCATTTTTGTGGTCTTATAAAATATCTTGAATATAATTTTATTATTGTATGAGAGATAAACAGCATGTCATGGAAGTTGTGAATACTAGCAGATGCCTAGTTGGTGGTAAAGGAGACAAGCAAAAGAGAAAGCCGGGCTGTTTGCAATGGTGAACAGGAAATGGAATTGTGAGCCTTCAGAATGAGAACATGTACAGTATAAGGTAAAACATGCTTAGAATCCATGGAACTGAGCCTGCTTCATTGGCCTATATCAAGTACAGATGGTTAGAAAGACAAACATTTTATTACTATTTGCAATATGTTCTTAGGAGTGAGAGTCAGTTAATTAGATAAGGAAAGGGCCCATCAAAATCTAGGCCATTCTAATCTCTGTCCCATTTCATAGGTCATTTATATAATACCATCTTCTCCAAGCTTGTATATAGCAGGTGTTTTTCATGCATTCTCTGCCATTTAGAAGAAACCTGGATGTGGAACAATTTTAAGTGTTACTCTGTGACCTGACATGAATATGTTCTATATATGTTGAAGGAATTCTAGATGGCCAAGGGCTTCCTGTTTTCCCCTGTCACCTGAATTGTTTCTCATGTTGTTCTTAATGTTTGGGCCCTTAATCCTCATTTTCCTGTTATATCAAGCTAGCAACTTTGGTTTGGGACAGGCACATTACATTGTAACAGTTTGTGAAGCTGGATCATTTGGGGCTAGCTCCTTTGCAGCTGTCTAGGATGAAGATTGTCAGGAAAAATCTGGGACAGGTAAGTTGGTAGAGCAATCTATTTTTTTAGAAATCTGCTGGGATAAACAGACTAGGGACAGAAGATAAAATTAAGATTTTAGGAGATATTTACTGGCCTTGAACACATATGCACTGGGCTTATGCCCAGAACACCACTGGCTTATGGTCTAAGATCAAGATTCGACAAATGGGACCTCATAAAATTGTAAGGCTTCTATAAGACAAAGGACACTGTGATTAGGACAAAATGACAACCCACAGATAGGGGAAATGCTATATCTGATAGAGGGCTAATATTCAATATACATATAAAATTCAAGAAGTTAGACTCCAGAGATCAAATATCACTATTTAAAATGGAGTACAGAGCTAAAGAAAGAATTCTCAGGTGAGGAATATCAAATAGATGAGAAGCATATATGTAGGGAAATGCAAATTGAAACAGATACACTGTGTTCATAGTAGTTGTATTTATAATAGCCCATAGCTGGAAAGAACCCAGATGTTCTTCAACAGAGGAATGGATACAGAAAATGTGGTATGTCTTCAGAATGGAGTACTACTCCGCTATCAAAAACAATGAGCACATGAAATTCCTAGGCAAATGGATGGAACTAGAAAATATCATTCTGACTGAGGTAACCCATCCACAAAAAAAACCCACACATTGTATGCACTCACTGATACATGGATATGAGCCCCAAAGCTCAAGTAACCCCAAATACCATCCACAGACCATATGATGAACAACCAAAATGCAGATGCACCAATTCAGCCACCCAATTAGACAAGATGGATGAAGCAAAGAAGTGCAGCCCGACAGGAGCCGGATGTAGATCGCTCCTGAGAGACACAGCCAGAATACAGCAAATACAGAGGCGAATGCCAGCAGCAAACCACTGAACTTAGAATAGGACCCCCGTTGAAGGAATCAGAGAAAGAACTGGAAGAGCTTGAAGGGGCTCGAGACCCCATATGTACAACAATGCCAAGCAACCAGAGTTTCCAGGGACTAAGCCACTACCTAAAGACTATACATGGACTGACCCTGGACTCTGACCTCATAGGTAGCAATGAATATCCTAGTAAGAGCACCAGTGGAAGGGGAAGCCCTGGGTCCTGCTAAGGCTGAACCCCCAGTGAACTAGACTGTTGCGGGGAGGGCGGCAATGGGGGGAGGGTTGGGAAGGGAACACCCATAAGGAAGGGGAGGGGGGAGGGGGATGTTTGCCTGGAAACCAAAGAATTATTATTAAGTATTAAATAAATTTAAAAAAAAGAAAAAAAAGAGGGATCAAAAATATTCACGCGAGAAGATATGAAGACAGTTTGGAGCAGAGAGTGAAGGCATGACAATTCAGACCCTGCACCACCTGGGGATGCAGCATATAAACAAACAGCCACCATATCCAGACAATATTGCTGATACCAAGAAGTGCATAATGACAGGAGCCTGATATAGCTGTCTCCTGAGAGGCTCAGATAGAGCATGATGAATACAGAGGTGAATGCTAGCATCCCGCTATTGAACGGAGAATGGGGTCCCCATTGGAGTAGGTAGTGAAAGGTTTGGAAGGGTTGAAGAGACTTGCAACCCCATCAGAACAATACTAACCAACCAGAGCTCCCAGGGATTAAACCACTACGCAAAGCATACACATGGACAGACCCAAGGTTCCAGCTACATATATAGCAGAGGATGGCCTTGTTGGTTAACAATGGGAGGTGAAGTCCTTGGTTCTGCCAAACCAGAACCCCAGTGTAGGATAATATCAGGTCGGGAAGGAGTTGAGGTTGCGGATCGGAAACACCCTCATAGAAGAAGAATGCTGGGAAATTGAATAGGGAGTTTATGAATTGGAACTTGGGAAAGGGGATAACATTTGAAATTTAAATTTTAAAATATCCAATAAAAAAGGTGGTTAGAGGAAAATAATTTTATCTTTGGTGTACATTTTAAACATTATGGTCATGGTTCTCCTAGCTGGGCAAGGGGAGTTCCAAGATCATGGAACAGGGGAGAGGACCAGGGACTTGAGGAGAGTACTAGGGACAAGGAGAGTGATCCCACCCTCAACAGTAAACAGGTAGAAAATTTCATATGTTCACTGACCAGAGTACTTACTTACAGTTTATTTGACCTGTGAGAGTTGGCTTCAAGTTGGTATCCCAGAGCTTAGAAATTATTATTTACAGTTATAAATAGAGATTATAGTTTGTTATTCATATAAAAACGTATATTCTAGGAATGACTATAGATTACAGTCTTTGAAATTTAGTAAGGGTTTGGAAATCCAAAAGATGAGTACAGTCAAGGGTATATCTGGAACAGATTTTCCTAGACTCATTTTCTTAGACTCATACTTTAAGTCAGTTTTTCAGGCCCTCACAACTTACTTAAGCTTCCATATATACAGACCTTACAATATTTCCTTAGACATTTATAACTTGTTTTTCCAGATTTTTATAACTAAGCTTATACATACTCAGACCATTCTAACTTATATTTACATTTCTTAAGATATTTTCTTAGACTTTATTTTTATTGGATGCTTTATGTATTTATAATTGAAATATTATCCCCATTTCCCCCTTTCTCTACTTCCATAAAGATGACCCCACTCCCACTCACCCATTTTCACATCAATGTCATGAATTCACCTACACTGGAGAATCAAGACTTCCAAGGACCAAGAGCTTCTTCTCCTATTGATGCCAGATAATCCCATCCTGTGCTACATATGTGGCTGGAGCCATTTCTTCTATGTGCACTCATTGGCTTGTGGTTTAGTCTCTGGTTGTTTGATATTATTGTCCTTCCTATGGGGTTGCAAAACACATCAGCTCCTTCAGTCATTTCTCTAACTCCTCCCCATTGGGGTCCCCATGCTCAGTCCTTGGTTAGCTCCATCATCCTTTCCTGTGTCAGTAGGACTCTGGAAGAACCTCTCAGTAAATGCCCATATGTGGTTCCTGTCAGCAAGCACTTCTTGGCATTGATAATAGTTACTGGGTTTGGGGGCTGCATGGATCCCCAGGTGGGGCAGTCTCTGGATGAACTTTTCTTCAGTCCCTGATCCACTCTTTCCTCCTATGAGTATTTTTTTCTCCCTTCTAAGAAAGACTGAAGCAACCACATTTTGCTCTTCCTTCTACCTGAGCTTCATATTGTCTGTGCATTGTTTCTTTGTTATTCTGAGTTTTAGACTAATATAGACTTATTAGTGAGTGCATACCATGTATGTTCCTTTGTGACTGGATTACCTCACTCAGGATGATATTTTCAAGTTCCAATCATTTGCTGCACACATCATGAAGTCATTGTTTTTAATAGCTATGTAATACCCCATTGTATAAATGCACCATATTTTCTGTATTCATACTTCTCTTATGGAACATCTGGCTTCTTTCCAGCTTCTGGCTATTAAAAATTAGGCTGCTATAAACATTGTGGAGCCTGTGCCCTTGTTTTATGTTGGGCCAGTTTTTGGGTATATACCGAGGAGTGGTATAGGTGAGTCCTCAGGTAGAACGATTTCCAATTTGCTGAAGAATCACCAAACTAATTTCCAGAGTGGTTGTATGAGCTTACAATACCATCAGCACTGGAGGAGTGTTACCTTTCTCCCCATCCTTGCCAGCAGCTGCCTTCATGTGAGTTTTCTATCTTAGCCATTCTGATTGGTATGAGGTGGAATGTCAGGGTTATTTTTATTTGCACTTCCCTGTTAACTAGGGATGTTGAACATTTCTTAAGTACTCCTCAGCCATTCAAGATTTCTCAGTTGAGAATACTATGTCTAGTTCTGTACCCCATTTTTAATAGGGGTATTTCATTTTCTGGAGTCTAACTACATGAATTCTTTTTATACTTTGGATGTTAGCCCTCTATCAGATATATGGTTGGTAAAGATCTTTTCCAATTCTGTGATTTCGTCCTATTGACAGTCTTTCACCTGATGAAAGCTTTTTAATTTTATGAGGTACCATTGTCAATTCTCAGTTTTAGAGCTTAAGTCATTATTGTTCTGTTCAGGGAATGTTTTCCTATACCAAAGTGTTTAAGGTTCTTTCCCACCTTCTCTTCTAATAGATTCATCATACCTGGTTTTATGTGGAGGTTTTTGATCAACTTGGACTTGGGCTTTGTACAAGGAGATAAGAATGAGTCAATTTGCATTCTTCAACATACTTACTGCCAGTTGAACCTTCTCCATTTATTGAAAATGCTATCTCTCTTCCACGGATGGTTTTGACTCCTTTGTAAAAAATCAAGTGACCGAAGGTGTATTGGTTCATTTCTGGGTGTTCAATTCTATTTCATTGATCTACCACCTGTCTTTGTACTAATACCATGTGATTTTTATCACTAATCTTTGGTAGTATAGCTTGAGATCAGGCATGGTGATTTCCTCAGAAATTTTTTTATTGTTGTTAATGGTTTTTGATATATTCCTTTTTGTTATTCCAGATACATTTGAGAATTGCTCTTTCTATCTCTGAAGAATTGAGTTGGAAATTTGCTGGGGATTGAACTGAATCTGTAGATTTCTTTTGGTAAGATAGCTATTTTCCTATGTTAATCCTCCTGATCCATCCACATGGGAGACCTTTCCAATATCTAAAGTCTTCTTCATTTTATTTCTTCCAAGTCTTGAAGTTCTTGCCATACAGATCTTTCACTTGCTTGACTAGCATCACACTGATTTCATATTATTTGTGAACTTTTAAAATGGTGTTGTTTACCTAATTTCTTTCTCAGACTGTTTATCTTTTCAGTAGAAAACAGCTACATATTTGTTTGAGTTAATCTGGCTAGAACTTCAAGTACTCTAATAGATAGAGGGAAAGTAGCAGCTTTGTCTTGTCCCTGATTTTAGTGGGACTGCTTCAAGTTTCTCTCCATCTAGTTTAATGTTGCTATTGGCTTGCTCTATATTTCTTTTATTATATTTAAATATGTACCTTAAATTTCTGATCTCTACAATACTTTTAGCATGAAGGGGTGTTTTATTTTGCCAAGGATGCAGGGATGGTTCAATATACAAAAGTCCATCAAAGTAATTCACTGTATAAAGAAACTCAAAGAAAAGAGAACAAGTGATCATCTCATTAGATGTTGAAAAAGCCTTTGACAAAATAGAAAAGTCTCTTGTATATGAGAAAGATGAAGTACAGGTCTTCAAAAACATTCAGAAATGAAGATCATGTGGGGAACTGGATGTAAAGAAAAAAGCATGGAGTGAATAAGGGGAAGACAGGTAAGAAACATGATTGATGAGGGATTTTTTTTATTTATTTTGCATCTAGATCACAGTTCACATCCCTTTTCAAATAACAGTCTGAACTTTTACCAATCCCTTGCCTAATTATACCTGTCTTGTTCTTCTGAAAGAAGAGGAGTACCCTTGTATACTACACCACTCTGGGAGATTCATATGAAATAGCCAGTTCTTTCTTACTTATGCCCAACCATGCAGTACAGGTAGGGGGAAGAGGGTCCAGTGACAGGGAACCGTCCGAGAGTGTCCTTGTTCCAATTGTCAGGGGTCCCACTTGAAGACCATGTTTGCTACACATGTATATGAGCTCTAGTTCTAGCTCTTATATGTTTCCTGGTCAGTGATCCTAGTTATGTGAGGTCCCAGGATCCAAGGTTAGTTGATACTGTGGGTATGATTGTACCAATTCTTGACCCTTCTAACTTGCTCACATCTATCGACTACTCTTCCCTGAGACTGCTAGGGCTCCCCGTGATGTTTGACTCTGCGTCTCTGCATTTGCTTCCATCTACTGCTGGATGAAGCCTGTCTTCTAGGAGAAGTTGCTGTCTGCAAGCCTAGCAGAGTATCATTAATAGTTTCATGGAATGCCTTTCTCACATGGGATGGGTTTCAAGTTGTGGCAGTCACTGGATGGTTGTTACCTAAATCTTTCCTCTACTGTTTATTACTGATTCCATACAGCAGTCAAGACAAATTTTGTGTAGAACGGTTTGAGGGTGGATTGATGTCCTCTCCTTTCTCTGGAAGTTCTTTCTGACTACATGACATGAACACTTTAGAATCTACATATTCCTTTGGTGAAAATCTCAGCTAGAGTCACCACCATTGTCTTCCTATATCCCCTTTCATCCCAGCCCCCCAAATCTTATTTTCTATTTTTCCTCATAGTACCGTCATATATACCCACACCTGATGACTACCTCCTTACTTTCTGAACCTGATTTCTCTCTTCATCCACCTCCAATTACTGTACAGTTTCCTCTACTGACTCCATCCCCTCTTGGGACCTCCTTCTTTCCCAGGTTTTTTTGGGGGGTCTGTGGATTTAGCATGGTATTCTGAAATATTGATAATATCCACATATAAGTGAGTGTGTACTATTTGTCCTTTTCTTGTTCTGGATTACCTCACTCAGGATGATATTTTCAAGTTCCATCCATTTGCCTGCAAAATTTATGATGTCTCTTGCTTTTGATAGGTGAATGGTCCTCCATTTTGTAGAAATACCATATTTTCTTTATCTATTTTTCAGTTGAGGTACTCTAAGTTGTGAAGTGAAAATTTCTGTTTGTGTCATATGATGAAGACTCATGTGATGTTTTGCTGAAACAGAATCACAAGTTTTGCTGAGGCACAAACAGTGAGAAGACTTGTAATGTTTAGAGAGAGTATAATAAGCACTCAATAGATACTGGTGGTCTGCTTGTATAACTAGCTATGCAACACTTTGTTAGTCTTACAACTTTGCTGATCTTCATTATCATTGAGAGAGGTACAGCAGAGAAATCCTGGCATTCTGTCTGGTCCTGCTTGCTCCCCAAAACAAATGCTGATGAAGTAGATGCCTGGTAATTTCTGGTGGATTGGCCACCATTTCTGATTTGTGTTTGGTAACTATTTTGAACTGAGAGGTGTCTTGACACTACAGAACTGGACTGCTGGTAATCACTGCAAATAACTACTTCTATACAGGTTCACATCCACTTGTCCTATTTACCATTCTTTCTCTAATTCCCATGAGTTAAAATGGGGTTCAATGCATTTGAGAACTCTTTTTACAACTTTTTAAAGTTAATTTGTTTTATTTATTCACATTCCAAATATTGCTCTGTTCCCAATCTCCCCTTTCACAGTTATTCACTCCAAGTCCCCTTTCTTTTGCTTCTGAGAAGGTATTCACTTACACATCCACCTTAACTCACTTTACAGCATCCTCCTTCTGTGAAGCATAAAGTTTCTACTGGATTAGGTTCATTCTCTTCCACTGAGGCCATAAAAGACAGTCCTTTGCTACATATGTGCCAGGGGTCACAGACCAACCAATGTTGGTTGTTAAGCAAATGTGCAAAAGATCTATATGACAAGAACTTCAAGTCCCTAAAGAAAGGAATTGAAGAATAACTCAGAAGATGGAAAGATCTCACATTAACATAGTAAAAGTGAGCACCTTACCAAAAGCAATGTATAAATGCAATCCTTTTTCACAATTCCAACACAATTCTACACAGACACGGAAAGAGGAAATAAAAAGCCCAGAATCGTAAAAACAATGTGCAAAAATAAAAACTTATGGGAGAATTACCATCCCTGGCTTTATGTACTACAGAGCAATAGTGATAAAAACTGCTTGTTATTGGTACAAGGACAAACAGGTAGATTAATGAAATAGAACTAATCTATTAATGAAATAGACCAGTTTCATATTTCTATAGAAATTTGATTTGGACAAAGAAGCCACAACTATTCAGTGGCAAAAAGAAAGCATCTTCAACAAATGGTCCTGGTCTAACTGGTGGTCTGCATGTAGAATGAACATTGTTCCATATTTATTACCTCGTATAAAGGTCAAGTCCAAGTGGATCAAGAACCACAATATAAAACCAGATATATTGAATTTAATAGAAGAGAAAGTGGGATATAAGATCAAACATATTGACATGGCTTGTTAAAGTAGATTTTGAAAAAGCTAAGCCTACAGGATTGTTTTTATTTATGCCTCTTATGAATAAATACTCTTATAAGCATGGATAAGCAAGTATTTCTGTTGTATACTGGGACATCTGTGGGTATATACACAGGAGTGGTATAGCTAGGTCTTGCAGTAGAGCTATTGTAGTGAGAGAAGACACAACTAACCCAGGAAGCCCCTGGAAGGTCCTCTTGAAGATGGGGAAGGAGAAATGTGGTCAGGAACTGTCAGGAACTGTCACAGGGCAGACCTGCTAGGGGATAAAGATTGGACTGTATAAAACAATTAAAAATAATTTCAAAAAGTGAAAAGGTGATGGGGATTGGAGGAAAACACCAGTTTTTTTCCTCAGAAAGGCTCTTCAGATTTCCCATAAGCCTCTGACAAGACACATGTTCTTTGTGTTTTCTTGCAGAAGTGAGCTCTATGAAACTGAACATAGAAGAGCTATGTTATCAGTGCAGGTAGGTTTTGTTCAGATGGAAAGAGTCAGAGAGATTTCCTGGGTTAGGTGCATCTTCTCACATGGAGATGCATCAGGCAGTCCTCTGCTGTGTATGTGTCAGGGACCTCTTGACAGTGGTTGTATTCTGTCTGGTTGGTGGTTCAGTTTCTGAAAGATCTCATGGATTTGAGTTAGTTGAGACTACTGCTCTTCCTATGGGGTTGCCCTCCTCCT
Organism: Rattus norvegicus; assembly: GCF_021556685.1. Lineage (NCBI taxonomy): Eukaryota > Metazoa > Chordata > Mammalia > Rodentia > Muridae > Rattus > Rattus norvegicus. Next base: position 223,231,722 of record NC_141534.1, read on the forward strand.
CAGCTTCTTCCACCCTTTCTCTAATTCAACTCCAGGAATCACCAACTTCAGCCAAATGGTTGGATATAAGTATCAGCATGTATCTCAAGCAGTTGCTTGTTGACCTTCTTGGAGGACAACCAGGCTAAGTTCCTGCCTGTAAGCACACTGTAGATATCAGTAATGGTATGAGGCCTTTGAGCCTCTACTTGAGATGTATTGCAATTGGACCATTCACTGGCCCATCCTTCCCTTAACCTGTTCTCCATTTTTATTCCTGCAACTCTTTTAGACAAGAACAATTCTGGATCAGAAATTTTAATTAAGGGATGGTGAACCCATCCCTCCACTTGTTGCCCTATCTTTCTAGCTGAGGTGGACTCTTCGAGTTCCAGCTCTCTCCAATGTTGGTCATATCATTTAAGGTCCTTCCATTTTAGTCCTGAGAGTCTGTCACCTCCCAGGTCTCTGGTACTTTCCAGAGGGTCCTCTAACTTCCCACACTACAAATATGCATATTTACATTCATTCTGCTGGTTATCATGGTTTCATTTCTGTCTCCCCTACCAGCAACATAACTGACTCCCTACCTCTACCTCTCATGATTGTTTCTTCGGATTGAAGCATCCTTACTGAATATTAACATTCTTGAATTCTGTGGATTGTATCCTGGGTGTTCTGTATTTTTGGGCATAATATCCAATTATTAGTGAGTCCGTACCATACCTGTCCTTTTGTGTCTGAGTTACCTCACTCAGCATGATATTTTTTGTTCCATTCTTTTGCCTACAAAATTTATGATGTTATCACTTTTAATAACTGAATCATATTCTATTATGCAAATTGACCACATTTTATATATCCACTTGTTTGTTTTCTGCTTCTGGCGATTATAATATATATTATAACATAAAAGAGAATGTGTCCTTGTTATATGTTAGAGAAACTTTTGGGTGTACGCCGACAAATGGTATAGATGTATCTTCAGGTAAAGCTAGTTCAAATTCCCTGAAAAAATCACCAGAAAGATTTCCAAAGTGGTTATACAAGCTTGAAATCCCACCAACAACGGAGGAGTGTTCCTCTTTCTCCATATCCTCTCCAGCATCTGTCGTTACATGAGTTTTTTCTATCTTACCCATTCTGACTAATGTGAGGTGAAATATCAGAGTCATTTAGATTTGCATTTCTTTTATGATTAAAAGAGTTAATAATTTCTTTATGTGCTTCTCTGCAATTTGAGGCTGTTCAGTTGAGAATTCTTAGTTGGCTTTTGTACTCCACTTTTTAATCTGCTTATTTGTTTCTCTAGAGTCTAACATCTTGAGTTCTTTATATTATAGATAATAGCTCATTCTCAGGAGAGGGTTGATAAAGATCTTTTACCAAACTTCATGTTGCCGTTTTACCCAATTGACAGTGTCCTTTACCTTACAGAAGCCTTTCTTTATATAAAATTGGATATTTTATTTATTCACATTTCAAAGGGTATCTCATTTCTCAATTTCCAGTCTTCAAACCTCTTATCCCACCTCCTTCCCCTGATTCTGCGAGGGTGCTCCCCCACCCACCTTTCTACCCACCCACTCATACCTCGCTGTTCTGGCATTCCCCTACAGTGAGGCATCAAGTGGTCCTTCACAGGACAACGGTCCTCTCCTCCTGTCAATGCCAGATAAGGCAATCCTCTGACACATATACAGTTGGAGCCATGGGTCCTCTATATGTAGTCATTGGTAGGTGGTTTAATCCTTGGGATCTCCGGGGGCTCTGGTTGATACTGTTGTTCTTCCCATGGGGTTACAAACCAGGTCAGCCCCTTCAGTCCTTTCCCTAACTCCTCTCTTGGGTCCCCATGCTAAGTCCAATGTTTGGCTACAAACTTCCACATCTGTATTTGTCAAGCCCTAGAATTGCCTCTCAGGAGACAGCTTTATCAGGCTCCTGTCAGCACGCAACTTTTAACATCCACACTAGTTTCTCAGTTTTATGTGGGATGGATCCCCAGGTTGGGCAGTCTCTGAATGGCCTTTCCTTCAGTCTCTTTTCTGCAGTTTGTCCCCATATTTCTTTTAGACAGGAGCAAAGCTGAGTTAAAAAATTTGCAGATGAGTGGGTGGTCCCATTCTCCAAATGGGGTATTTGCCGAACATCTAGATATTGTCTCTAGAGGGTCTTCCTCCCTTTTGTTGGCCATTTCAGCAAACCTCATCACTGTTGCATCTGCAGAGCCTCTTGCTTTCCTGGCATCTTGGACTTTCCGATGGCTCCCCCAGTTCCTCATTAACCTATCGTTACAAACCTCTGTTCAGTTGCCTGACCCTCTGAATAGCATCCAAGATTCTTCTCTGTGTTATAAGGTCACATTTGTCAATTTTTTATCTTAGAGCCTGAGCTATTTGTCTTCTCTTCAGGAAATTTTTCCCTGTACCTGTATATTCAGTGTTCTTTCCCACTTTATCTTCTATTAGATTTAGTATACCTGGTTCTATGTGGAGGTCCTTCATCCACTTGAAGTTGAGGTTTGAATGGAGAGATAAGACTAGATGAATTGGCATTCTTCTACATGCAGACCTCCACTTAGATCAGAAAATTGGGTAAAAGTGCTATTTTTTCCACTGTATTACTTTCATTTCTTTGTCAAAAATAAAATATGCAAAGGTAAATGGATTTATTTCTAGATTTTTAATTGTATTCTTCATCTACCTGTCTGTTTATCTGTTTATGTAAAAAATACCATGGGTTTTTCTTTTATCTTTTTTATTTGATATTTTCTTTACATTTTACATATATATATATATGGGCTGGATTCCCAGATAGGGCTGCCTCTGAATTGCCATTCCTTCAGGCTCTGCTGCAAATTTTGTTTCCACAACTCCTCCTATAACTATTTTTGTTCCCCCTTCTAAGAGGGACTTAATCATCCGCACTTTGGTCGTCCTTCTTGAGCTTCATATGGTCTGTATATTGTATCTTTGGTAGTCTGAGCTTTTGGACTAATATACCCTTATCAGTGAGTGCATAACATGTGTCTTTTTGTGATTGGGATACCTCATTCAGGATGATATTTTCTAGGTCCATCTATTTGCCTATGAATTTCAGGAAGTCATTGTTTTTGATAGCTGAGTAGTACTCCATTGTGTGGATGTAACATATTTTCTGTATCCATTCCTCTGGTAAGGGACATATGGGCCATTTACTGCTTCTGGGTATTATAGATAAGCCTATTATAGACATAGTGTAGCATGTGTCCTTGTTATATAATGGAACATCTTTTGGGTATATGTCAAGGAGTGGTAAAGCTCAGTCCTCAGGTAGTAATATGTCCAAATTTCCGAGGAACCTCCAGACTTACTTTCAGAATGGTTATACCAGCTTGCAATCCAAGAAACAATTGAGTAGTGTTCCTCTTTTTCACATCCTTGCAAGCAACTGTTGTTACCAGAGTTTTTGATCTTAGCCATTCTGACTGGTATGAGGTGGAATCCGAGGGTTGCTTTGATTTGCATTTCCCTGATGACTGAAGACATTGAACATTTCTTTATGTACTTCTCAGCCATTTGATATGCCTCAGCTGAGAATTTTTGTTTACCTTTGTGACCCATGTTTAATAGGGTTATTCAGCTCTCTGGAGTCTAAGTTCTTGTGTTCTTTGCATATATATTGGATATGAGCCCTCTATCAGATGTAGGCTTTGTAATATTCTTTTCCCAATCTGTTGGTTGTAGTTTTATCCTAAATACTGTAGCCTTTAGCTTACACAAGCTTTGCAATTTTATGGAGTCCCATTTGTAGATTCTTTATCTTAGAGTATAAGCCATTGATGCTTTCTTCAGGATAGTTTGCCCAATGCCCATGTGATTGAGGTTCTTCCCCATGTTTTCTTCTATTAGTTTGAGTATATGTGGTTGTATGTAGAGGTCCATGACCACTTGGTCTTGAGCTTTGTACAGGCAATAAGAATGGATGAATTTGCATTCTTCTAAATGCTGACCCAGTTGAAGCAGCACCATTTGTTAAAAATGCTATCTTTTTTCCACTGGATGGTCTCAATTCCTTGTGAAAGATCAAATGACTATAGGTGTGTGGGTTCCTTCCTGGGTCTCAATTTTATTTCATTGATCTCCCTGCCTGTCTCTGTACCACACATTTTTTATCACTATTGCTCTGTAATACTGCTTGAGGTTAAGGATGGTGATTCCTCCAGAAGATCTTTTATTTCGGAGGATAGCTTTTGCTATCCTGGTCTTTTTGTTATTCCAAATGAATTTTCAAATTGCTTATTACAACTCTATGAAGAATTGAGTTGAAATGTTGATGTGGATTGAATTGAATCTGTAGACTGCTTTTGGCAAAATGGTCATTTTTACTGGATTAATCCTGTCATTCCATGAGCATGAGCATGGGAGATCTTTTCATCTTCTGAGCTCTTCTCCATTACTTTCTTCAGAATTGAAGTTTTTATCACACAAATCTTTTACTTGCTTGGTGAGAGTTACACCAAGTTATTTTATGCTATTTGTGATTATTGTGAAGAGTGTCATTTTCCTTACTCTCAGCCTTTTTTTCCTTTGAGTAGAGGAACACTACTGATTTGTTTCAGTTAATTTTATATCCAGCCACAATGCTGAAGTTGTTTATTAGCTGTATTATTTCTCTGGTGGAATTTCTGTGATCACTTAAGTATACTATGGCTATTCTTTCAAGTACTATATTGAATAGGTAGGATGCAAAGATGTTTCAATATATGAAAATTCATCAACATAATGCATTATATAAACAAACACAAAGAATAAAACCATATGATCATTTCATTAGATGCTGACAAAGCATTTGACAAAATTTAACACCCCTTCATGATAAAATTTCTAGGAAGACCAGGAATCCAAGGGCCATAGCTAAACATAGTAAAAGCAATATACAGCAAACCAGTAACTAACATCAAACTAATTAAGTGAAACTTGAAGCAATCCCACTTAAATCAGGGACTAGACAAGGCTTCCCTCTCTCTCCCTACTTATTCAATATAGTACTCAAAGTCCTAGCCAGAGAAATCAGACAATGAAAAGAGGTCAAAATAATACAAATTGGAATGGAAGAAATCATAATATCACTATTTGCATATGATTAGATAGTATACATAAGTGAACCCAGAAGTTCCACCAGAGAATTATTAAGCCTGATAAACAACTTCAGCAAAGTGGCTGGGTATAAAATAGCTTTTCTCTACTCAAATAATAAACAAGTTGAAAAAGAAATTAGGGAAATGATACCCTTCACAACAGTCCCGAATAATATAAAATACCTCGGTGTGACTTTTACCAAGGAAGTGAAATATCTGTATGACAAAAAAATCAAGTCTCTGATGAAAGAAAATGAAGAAGATCTCAGAAGATGTTAAGACTTCCTATGCTCATGGATCAGCAGGATTAATATTGTAAAAATGTTCATTTTGTCAATAGCAGTCTACTGATTCAATGCAATCCCCACCAAATTTCCAACTCAATTCTTCATAGAGTTAGAAAGAGCAATTTGCACATTCATTTGGAATAACATAAAACCCAGGACAGTGAAAACTAATCTCAATAATAAGAGAACTTCTGCGAAAATCACCATCCTTTATGTCAGGAAGTATTACATAGTAATAGTGATAAAAACTTCATGGTTGGTACAGAGACTGGTAGATCAGTTGAAAAGAATTGAAGTCCCAAAAATTAACCCATGCAACGTAGGTCACTTGATTTTTGACAAAGGAGTTAAAACCTCCAATGAAAAAAAGATAACATTTTCAACAAATTGTGCTGGTTCAACTGGAAGTCAGTATGTAGAAGAATGCAATTCTATCCATTCTTATCACTCTTTACAAAGCTTAAATCCAAGTGGATCAAGGACCTCCACTTGTAAGCAGCTACACTCAAATTAATAGGAGAAAAATGGGGGTAGAGCCTCAGGCATATGGTCACAGAGGAAAGTTTCCTGAACTGAAAAACAATGGATTATGCTCTAAGATCAAAAATCGACAAATGGGAGCTTGTTATCCTATAAGAACAACAATGCCAACAAACCCGAGCTCCCAGGGATGTAACCACTACTGAAAGATTATACATGGACTGATCCATGGCTCCAACTGCATATGTGGCTGAAAGTAGGCTTGTTGGGGGCACCAGTGGAAGTGGAAGTCCTTGGTCCTGCCAAGGTTGGACCCCCAGTGCAAGGGAATATGGGGAGGGGCAGTAAGGAGGATGGATGAGGGGAGTATCTGTTTGGGGGAGGAGGAGAGGATGGGGCTTATGGACAAGAAACCAGGAAAAGAAATTACATTTGAAATGTAAGTAAAGAAACATATCTAATAAAAAAAGATATGGGAAAAAAGTTCTTCTCAGCCATTCAAGAGTCCTTGTTTTGTGAATTCTCTTTTTAGTCCTATGCATCATTTTATTAGTTTATTTGGATGGTGGCTGGAGGTTAGCTTATTGGATTTTTTATATATTTTAGATATTAGCCCTCTTTCAAGTATGAGGTTAGTGATGATTTTTTTTCTCAATCAACAGGTTGCAGACTTGCCCTATTGACTATATACTTTTCATTAGAGAACATTTTCTGTTTCATGAGTTCCCATGTGTCAATTATTGATCTTAGACCCTGAGCCATTGGAGATCTGTTTAGGAAATTTCTCCCAGTGCCAATGAGCTTAAAACTCTTTCTCTCCTTCTCTTCTGGTAGATTTGTTGAATCTGGATTTATCATGAGGTCCTTGATTAACTTCTACTTGAGTTTTGAGCAAGGTGACAAATATAGTTTTATTTTCAAGTATCTACACAAACAATTGTCAGGTAGAAAAGCACCATTTATTGTAGATCCTTTCTTTTGTTTTTACATTGTGTATTTTTTTATTTCTATGTTAAAGGTCAAGTGCCCGTAAGTCTGCATATTTATTTCTGGGTCTTCAATTCTATTCCATTTATCAACCTGTCTGTCTCTGTGCCAATATCTTGCAGATTTTATCACTAGTTGTCTATAGTACAGCTTGAAGTGAGAGATGGTGATTCCTCCTGATATTCTTTTATTGGTAAGAATTGTTTTGTTTATCCTGGGCTTTTTGTTATTCCATATGAAATTGAGAATTGCTCTTTCCATGTCTTTGTAGAATTGAGTTGAAATTTTGATGGGGATGGCTTTGAATCTGCAGATTAATTTTGGTAGGTTGCCAATTTATTATGTTATTTCTTCTATGTGATATCCCTCCATTTTCTGGGATTTTCAACTTCTTTCTTAAGAGACTTGAATGTATTTTCATATAGATCTTTCACATGTTTGATTAGAGTTATCCCAAGATATTTTAAAATTTGTGGCTATTATTCTGTTGCTATTGATTCCCCTAGAAACAATAAAAGTACATATGGGTGAATCACCATCCCTGAACTTAAGCAGTATTACAGAGCAATAGTGATAAAAAGCTACGAGGTATTGGTACAGAGATAGACATATTTAACAATGGAATATAATTGAAGACCTAGAGATGAACCCACACAAATATGGTTACTTGGTTTTTAAGAAAGTAGTCAAACCATCCAGCAGAAATAAGACAACATTTTCACAAATGGTGCTGGTTCAACTGGTGGTCAGCATACAGAAGAGTGCAAATTGACCAATCCTTAACTCCTTGTACAAAGCTCAAGTCCAAGTTGATCAAGGAACTCCAGCTAAAGGCAAATACACTGAATCTAGTAGAAGAAAATTGAGAAAGAGCTTCAAATTCATTGACACAGGGGGAAAATTTCTTAACAGAACTCCAATGGTTCAGGCTCTAAGAACAAGAATTAATAAATGGGATCTCAAGAAACCAGAATGCTTCTGTAAGGCAAAGGGCATAACTAATAGGACAGATCAGCAACCTACAGACTGGGAAAAATCTTTAGTAACCCCATATTTGATAGAGGATTAATATCCAAAATATATAAAAATTCAAGAAGCTAACCACTCATAAATCTAAAAACTCAATCAGAGATAGGGTATAGAACTAAGCAGAATAAACAACAGAGGAATTTCCAACACCTGAGAAGCACTTAAAGAAAATGTCAATGTCCTTAGTGATCAAAGAAATGTAAATTAAAATAACCTGGCCTGGTCAGGTGGGCACTCCTGAGGCTGCAGAGTGGAAGAGACCACCAACACTGCTCACCCCTGCCCACATCCCTGGCCCAAGAGGAAACTGTATAAGGCCTCTGGGCTCCCGTGGGGGAGGGCCCAGGAGCGGCAGGACACCTGCCTGAGACACCTCCGGAACCTGAAAGAAACAGACCGGATAAACAGTTCTCTGCACCCAAATCCCGTGGGAGGGAGAGCTAAACATTCAGAGAGGCAGACAAGCCTGGGAAACCAGAAGAGACTGCTCCCTGCACACACATCTCGGACGCCAGAGGAAAAAGCCAAAGACCATCTGGAACCCTGGTGCACTGAAGCTCCCGGAAGGGGCGGCACAGGTCTTCCTGGTTGCTGCCGCTGCAGAGAGCCCCTGGGCATCACCCCACGAGCGAACTTGAGCCTCGGGACCACAGGTAAGACCAAATTTTCTGCTGCAAGAAAGCTGCCTGGTGAACTCAAGACACAGGCCCACAGGAACAGCTGAAGACCTGTAGAGAGGAAAAACTACACGCCCGAAAGCAGAACACACTGTCCCCATAACTGACTGAAAGAGAGGAAAAGAGGTCTACAGCACTCCTGACACACAGGCTTATAGGACAGTCTAGCCACTGTCAGAAATAGCAGAACAAAGTAACACTAGAGATAATCTGATGGCAAGAGGCAAGCGCAGGAACCCAAGCAACAGAAAGCAAGACTACATGCCATCATCGGAGCCCAATTCTCCCACCAAAACAAACATGGAATATCCAAACACACCAGAAAAGCAAGATCTAGTTTCAAAATCATATTTGATCATGATGCTGGAGGACTTCAAGAAAGACATGAACACACTTAGGGAAACACAGGAAAACATTAATAAACAAGTAGAAGCCTACAGAGAGGAATCGCAAAAATCCCTGAAAGAATTCCAGGAAAACACAATCAAACAGTTGAAGGAATTAAAAATGGAAATAGAAGCAATCAAGAAAGAACACATGGAAACAACCCTGGATATAGAAAACCAAAAGAAGAGACAAGGAGCTGTAGATACAAGCTTCACCAACAGAATACAAGAGATGGAAGAGAGAATCTCAGGAGCAGAAGATTCCATAGAAATCATTGACTCAACTGTCAAAGATAATGTAAAGCGGAAAAAGCTACTGGTCCAAAACATACAGGAAATCCAGGATTCAATGAGAAGATCAAACCTAAGGATAATAGGTATAGAAGAGAGTGAAGACTCCCAGCTCAAAGGACCAGTAAATATCTTCAACAAAATCATAGAAGAAAACTTCCCTAACCTAAAAAAAGAGATACCCATAGACATACAAGAAGCCTACAGAACTCCAAATAGATTGGACCAGAAAAGAAACACCTCCCGTCACATAATTGTCAAAACACCAAACGCACAAAATAAAGAAAGAATATTAAAAGCAGTAAGGGAAAAATGTCAAGTAACATATAAAGGAGACCTATCAGAATCACACCAGACTTCTCGCCAGAAACTATGAAGGCCAGAAGATCCTGGACTGATGTCATACAGACCCAAAGGAAACACAAATGCCAGCCCAGGTTACTGTATCCAGCAAAACTCTCAATTAACATTGATGGAGAAACCAAGATATTCCATGACAAAACCAAATTTACACAATATCTTTCTACAAATTCAGCACTACAAAGGATAATAAATGGTAAAGCCCAACATAAGGAGGCAAGCTATAACCTAGAAGAAGCAAGAAACTAATCGTCTTGGCAACAAAACAAAGAGAATGAAAGCACACAAACATAACCTCACATCCAAATATGAATATAAAGGGAAACAATAATCACTATTCCTTAATATCTCTCAATATCAATGGCCTCAACTCCCCAATAAAAAGACATAGATTAACAAACTGGATACGCGACGAGGACCCTGCATTCTGCTGCCTACAGGAAACACACCTCAGAGACAAAGACAGACACTACCTCAGAGTGAAAGGCTGGAAAACAATTTTCCAAGCAAATGGTCAGAAGAAGCAAGCTGGAGTAGCCATTCTAATATCAAATAAAATCAATTTCCAACTAAAAGTCATCAAAAAAGATAAGGAAGGACACTTCATATTCATCAAAGGAAAAATCCACCAAGATGAACTCTCAATCCTAAATATCTATGCCCCAAATACAAGGGCACCTACATACGTAAAAGAAACCTTACTAAAGCTCAAAACACACATTGCACCTCACACAATAATAGTGGGAGATTTCAACACCCCACTCTCATCAATGGACAGATCATGGAAACAGAAATTAAACAGTGATGTCGACAGACTAAGAGAAGTCATGAGCCAAATGGACTTAACGGATATTTATATAACATTGTATCCTAAAGCAAAAGGATATACCTTCTTCTCAGCTCCTCATGGTACTTTCTCCAAAATTGACCATATAATTGGTCAAAAAACGGGCCTCAACAGGTACAGAAAGATAGAAATAATCCCATGCGTGCTATCGGACCACCACGGCCTAAAACTGGTCTTCAATAACAATAAGGGAAGAATGCCCACATATACATGGAAATTGAGCAATGCTCTACTCAATGATAACCTGGTCAAGGAAGAAATAAAGAAAGAAATTAAAAACTTTTTAGAATTTAATGAAAATGAAGATACAACATACTCAAACTTATGGGACACAATGAAAGCTGTGCTAAGAGGAAAACTCATAGCGCTGAGTGCCTGCAGAAAGAAACAGGAAAGAGCATATGTCAGCAGCTTGACAGCACACCTAAAAGCTCTAGAACAAAAATAAGCAAATACACCCAGGAGGAGCAGAAGGCAGGAAATAATCAAACTCAGAGCTGAAATCAACCAAGTAGAAACAAAAAGGACCATAGAAAGAATCAACAGAACCAAAAGTTGGTTCTTTGAGAAAATCAACAAGATAGATAAACCCTTAGCCAGACTAACGAGAGGACACAGAGAGTGCGTCCAAATTAACAAAATCAGAAATGAAAAGGGAGACATAACTACAGATTCAGAGGAAATTCAAAAAATCATCAGATCTTACTATAAAAACCTATATTCAAAAAAATTTGAAAATCTTCAGGAAATGGACAATTTCCTAGACAGATACCAGGTATCGAAGTTAAATCAGGAACAGATAAACCAGTTAAACAACCCCATAACTCCTAAGGAAATAGAAGCAGTCATTAAAGGTCTCCCAACCAAAAAGAGCCCAGGTCCAGACAGGTTTAGTGCAGAATTCTATCAAACCTTCATAGAAGACCTCATACCAATATTATCCAAAATATTCCACAAAATTGAAACAGATGGAGCCCTACCGAATTCCTTCTACGAAGCCACAATTACTCTTATACCTAAACCACACAAAGACACAACAAAGAAAGAGAACTTCAGACCAATTTCCCTTATGAATATCGACGCAAAAATACTCAATAAAATTCTGGCAAACCGAATTCAAGAGCACATCAAAACAATCATCCACCATGATCAAGTAGGCTTCATCCCAGGCATGCAGGGATGGTTTAATATACGGAAAACCATCAACGTGATCCATTATATAAACAAACTGAAAGAACAGAACCACATGATCATTTCAGTAGATGCTGAGAAAGCATTTGACAAAATTCAACACCCCTTCATGATAAAAGTCCTGGAAAGAATAGAAATTCAAGGCCCATACCTAAACATAGTAAAAGCCATATACAGCAAACCAGTTGCTAACATTAAACTAAATGGAGAGAAACTTGAAGCAATCCCACTAAAATCAGGGACTAGACAAGGCTGCCCACTCTCTCCCTACTTATTCAATATAGTTCTTGAAGTTCTAGCCAGAGCAATCAGACAACAAAAGGAGATCAAGGGGATACAGATCGGAAAAGAAGAGGTCAAAATATCACTATTTGCAGACGACATGATAGTATATTTAAGTGATCCCAAAAGTTCCACCAGAGAACTACTAAAGCTGATAAACAACTTCAGCAAAGTGGCTGGGTACAAAATTAACTCAAATAAATCAGTTGCCTTCCTCTATACAAAAGAGAAACAAGCCGAGAAAGAAATTAGGGAAACGACACCCTTCATAATAGACCCAAATAATATAAAGTACCTCGGTGTGACTTTAACCAAGCAAGTAAAAGATCTGTACAATAAGAACTTCAAGACACTGAGGAAAGAAATTGAAGAAGACCTCAGATGATGGAAAGATCTCCCATGCTCATGGATTGGCAGGATTAATATAGTAAAAATGGCCATTTTACCAAAAGCAATCTACAGATTCAATGCAATCCCCATCAAAATACCAATCCAATTCTTCAAAGAGTTAGACAGACCAATTTGCAAATTCATCTGGAATAACAAAAAACCCAGGATAGCTAAAGCTATCCTCAACAATAAAAGGACTTCAGGGGGAATCACTATCCCTGAACTCAAGCAGTATTACAGAGCAATAGTGATAAAAACTGCATGGTATTGGTACAGAGACAGACAGATAGACCAATGGAATAGAATTGAAGACCCAGAATTGAACCCACACACCTATGGTCACTTGATTTTTGACAAAGGAGCCAAAACCATCCAATGGAAAAAAGATAGCATTTTCAGCAAATGGTGCTGGTTCAACTGGAGAGCAACATGTAGAAGAATGCAGATCGATCCATGCTTATCACCCTGTACAAAGCTTAAGTCCAAGTGGATCAAGGACCTCCACATCAAACCAGACACACTCAAACTAATAGAAGAAAAACTAGGGAAACATCTGGAACACATGGGCACTGGAAAAAATTTCCTGAACAAAACACCAATGGCTTATGCTCTAAGATCAAGAATCGACAAATGGGATCTCATAAAACTGCAAAGCTTCTGTAAGGCAAAGGACACTGTGGTTAGGACAAAACGGCAACCAACAGATTGGGAAAAGATCTTTACCAATCCTACAACAGATAGAGGCCTTATATCCAAAATATACAAAGAACTCAAGAAGTTAGACCGCAGGGAAACAAATAACCATATTAAAAAATGGGGTTCAGAGCTAAACAAAGAATTCACAGCTGAGGAATGCCGAATGGCTGAGAAACACCTAAAGAAATGTTCAACATCTTTAGTCATAAGGGAAATGCAAATCAAAACAACCCTGAGATTTCACCTCACACCAGTGCAATTGGCTAAGATCAAAAACTCAGGTGACAGCAGATGCTGGCGAGGATGTGGAGAAAGAGCAACACTCCTCCATTGTTGGTGGGATTGCAGACTGGTAAAACCATTCTGGAAATCAGTCTGGAGGTTCCTCAGAAAATTGGACATTGAACTGCCTGAGGATCCAGCTATACCTCTCTTGGGCATATACCCAAAATATGCCTCAACATATAAAAGAGACACGTGCTCCACTATGTTCATCGCAGCCTTATTTATAATAGCCAGAAAATGGAAAGAACCCAGATGCCCTTCAACAGAGGAATGGATACAGCAAATGTGGTACATCTACACAATGGAATATTACTCAGCTATCAAAAAACAACGAGTTTATGAAATTCGTAGGCAAATGGTTGGAAATGGAAAATATCATCCTGAGTGAGCTAACCCAATCACAGAAAGACATACATGGTATGCACTCATTGATAAGTGGCTATTAGCCCAAATGCTTGAATTACCCTAGATCCCTAGAACAAACGAAACTCAAGACGGATGATCAAAATGTGAATGCTTCACTCCTTTAAATGAGGAAAAAGAATACCCTTGGCAGGGAAGGGAGAGGCAAAGATTAAAACAGAGACTGAAGGAACACCCATTCAGAGCCTGCCCCACATGTGGCCCATACATATACAGCCATCCAATTAGACAAGATGGATGAAGCAAAGTAGTGCAGACCGACAGGAGCCGGATGTAGATCGCTCCTGAGAGACACAGCCAGAATACAGCAAATACAGAGGCGAATGCCAGCAGCAAACCACTGAACTGAGAATAGGTCCTCTATTGAAGGAATCAGAGAAAGAACTAGAAGAGCTTGAAGGGGCTCGAGACCCCAAAAGTACAACAATGCCAAGCAACCAGAGCTTCCAGGGACTAAGCCACTACCTAAAGACTATACATGGACTGACCCTGGACTCTGACCCCATAGGTAGCAATGAATACCCTAGTAAGAGCACCAGTGGAAGGGGAAGCCCTGGGTCCTGCTAAGACTGAACCCCCAGTGAACTAGACTATGCGGGGAGGGTGGCAATGGGGGGAGGTTTGGGAGGGGAACACCCATAAGGAAGGGGAGGGGGGAGGGGGATGTTTGCCCGGAAACCGGGAAAGGGAATAACACTCGAAATGTATATAAGAAATACTCAAGTTAATTAAAAAAAAAACAAACAAAGGAAAAAAAATAACCTGTGATTCGACCTTACATCAATCAGAATGTCTAAATTCAAAAAACAAGGTGGCAGCACATGTTGGCACGGTTGTAAAAAGAGAGGAACAATCATCCTTCTTATTAAACTGCATATGGTTTATAGGTTGTATCATTGGTATTCAGATTGTTTGGGTTAATGTCTACTTATCAGTGGGTACAAACCATGTATCTTCATTTCTGTATGTGTTACCTCACTCAGCATGGCATTATCTAGTATCATCTATGTGCCTACAAATGAACCCAGGATATTGAAAAACACTCTCAACAGTTAAAAAACAAACAAAAGAACAAAAACAAAGCAAAAAAAACCAAAAAACAAAAAAACAAAAAAAAACCAAACAAACTTCTGGAGGAATTACCATTCCTAATCTCAAGCTATACAACATAGAAATAGTCATAAAAATGTTATGTATTGGTATAGAGACAGGTAGGTAGATCAATGGAATAGAATTGAAGACCCAGAAATGAACCCACATATCTATGGTCACTTGATGTTTATAAAGAAGTCAAAATCATCCAGTGGAAAAAAGGCAGTATTTTTTTGTTACAAGTATATTTTTTTCTGACAATACTTTATTAATGAGAAGTTTATCATATATAGTATATATTGCACATTTTTCCATTCTCAATGTGAAAAGAAAAGAGTAAAAATATAAACATAAGAAAATTTTCTATAAATCCATTCTGTTAAAATCTGCTATTTATCTATATAATCTATATTTTATCAGATATTTTTATGTACATTTCAAATGTTATTCCCTTTCCCAGTTTCCAGGACATAAGCTCCATATCCCATCCCCCCTACTCCTTCTTCTATGAGGGTGTTCCCCCTCCACAACCTCAACCCCTTCCCACCCTGATATTCCCCTAAACTGGGGTGTCTGCTTTTGGCAGGGCCAAGTACTTCACCTCACATTGTTAACGAACAAGGCCATCCTCTGCTATATATGTATCTGGAGCCATGGGTCTGTCCATGTGTACTCTTTGCATAGTGGTTTAATTCCTGGGAGCTCTAGTTGGTTGATATTGTTCTTATGGTGTTGCAAGCTTCTTCAACTCTTTCAAACCTTTCACTGACTACTCCAATGGGAAACCCATTCTCAGTTCAATGGTTGGCTGCTAGCGTTTGTCTCTGTATTTGTCATGCTCTGGCACAGTCTCTCAGGAGTCAGCTACATCTGGCTCCTGACAGCATGCACTTTTTGGTTACATCACTATTGTCTAGGTTTCATGGCTGTATATGTATAGCTGGATACCAAGGTGGCACAGGGTCTGAATGATAATTCCTTCAGTCTCTGCTTTAAACTTAGTTTCCATATCTCTTCCTATGAATCTTTTTATTCCTCCTTTTACTAAGGAATGAAGCATATGCACTTTGTTTATCCTTCTTCTTGAGCTTCATGTGGTCGGTGGATTGTATCTTTATGATTGTGTTGGCTAATTCAAAATATTTTCTAGTTCCATCCATTTGCCTATATATTTCATGAAGTCATTATTTTGATAGCTGAGTAGTATTCCATAATGCAGAATACCATATTTTCTATATTCATTCCTCTGTTGAAGGGCATCTGGGTTCTTTCCAGCTTCTGGCTATTATAAATAAGGCTGCTATGAACATAGTAGGGCATGTGTCCTTGTTATATGTTGTAGCATCACTTGACTATATACCCAGGAGTGGTATATCTGGGTCTTCAGTTAGAACTATATCAAAGTTCTGAGGAATCTCTAGAGTTATTTCCAGCTTTCAATCCTACGAACAAAGAAAAATAATTATCTCAAGTTGGACAAGATAAGCTAACAGGAAGTTAAAATATCCCAAAAAGCACATATTCACTATTTCCATAAAGGCATGAATAAAAACTGAAGACTGTAGTGTATACACAGAGGACATAGTGTAGACCTTGTGATTACTGCTTCAGTGTCTATGGATTCAGAAAGCCTTGATTTGCTCAGTTGTTGTAGAAGACATTATTCAGGTGTTCTTGTTCATCTTCTGTCCTTACAACTCCTTCTGCATATCCATCAAAGGGTTTCCTGAACTGAGTGAAGGAACCTGATGGAAACATCTGATTTAGAGTTCATAGCTCCAGAGTTCATTGCTCTCTTTGTGATATATATTTGTTCCTAAGTGTTGCAGTAGAAAGACACTATGGAAATGGCTGAATAAGTTGTATATTTATGAATATTTCAGAATATTATTAAGAGTTGTTTTATTATTATTTTAGTTTTTAGAATAGTATCTGCTTTTATCTTAGTTCTCTGGGATATCTAGTCTCTGGTTAATAGTAAACAATGCAGTTTCGAGAAAGGATTTAATCTCTTGTGTCTTAAGAAAATTCAGATGCTCTTTGTGTATATTTGTGATTTATGTGTTTCTGGGTCAATATTATGCATTTTATTTAATAGCTGAAATTCTGTATACTGATATAATATATGTTGAACATGTCCATCTACTACAACCTCACATCAACCCTCCAACTCCTCCCACTGTCTATTGTCTTGTCTCTCAATTTCATATCCTCATTATTCCACTATCCTTAATAACCCCCTGAGTTCAATTTGAAATTCCCAAAGGCACAGGATTGCCCACAGTTTTAATTGTTTTTTTCCTAACCAGAAAAAAGAGGAGCTATGGCTATTCCCATGAGTGAAGTATCAAGGGATATCTCCATCTTTCCAGTATATCTGGATCTTCATGCATTAGGTTTTTAAATATAACATGCTTTAAGTAATGGTTCAGAAGCATTCATCCATGAATTGAATGGTATCTACTGTTATCAGTTTCCTGAACACAATTTGACTGAAGATATATCAGTCTTCATCCATGCTTAAGAAAAATCATTTGAAGGTAAAATGCTAGATTTTAATTTATATGTCATGAAGAACTATATTTTTCCTAGATCACAAGGGACAAAATACATGAGATGTACAATCTTTTCTCTCTTTTTTTGTAGGTAAGGAAAATGTGGCCCATTCTTGAACAAGGAAGAATTGAAAGAGTTTCAGATGTCAATGTTTATTACCTCTATTTCGTCTGTTTTCTATGGTATAGGGAAAGGAAAGTGTTAGTGTACTCTCTGAGGAAGAAGTGTGTTATCAGCATTGTGAGGCTAGCTTGATTATATTACATTAACACTACTGAATTTACTCTCCTTTTCAAAATGACTGATAACTTTATAGGTATATAAAATAAACATTAACAGTGAGGCATGTAGTTCATGGAAAAGGAGTGGAACAGCAATCCCTACTGTGAGCTATGTTAAAGGAGAAAGTAATCATGGAAATGCTTTCTTAAAATAATAACAAGATAGTTTATTATATGAAAGTAATAGTTCCTATTTAGGAAGTTTAGGTACTCTTATAACACATCAGCTATTTAAACCAAGAACCATTGAACCAAGTCTTGGTGATGGCTTCGCTATTGAAGAAGACAAAACAATTAGAAGTTTGTAAATCGTTAGTGTTTGAGAGCAATAACATATCAAGGGTTTTGGGCATAGGTAAGAGATCTGTGAGATAAATACTACCCAATAAATATTCACATTTATTTTGATCTGTTCAGTATACTGTGGTGTGACAGTATGAAGGAAAGAATAATTTAATGGAAGTAGGATATGGCTAAATAAAAATTATGGTTTTCAAGTGAGAATTTGAGAAAGGCTGAATCACAGGGAATTGAAGGAATAGCAATCACTGTGTTCATAGAAAACAGGGGCATGTTGAACAGCATAATCACTCAGTGATACAATTGAAGAAGGAAAGGCAAATGAGGAGAGGAGAGTGCGTACCTGAAGTTCTACTCATAAGCTTCCACTAAGTCAAATCACCACAGAATACAGACCTCTTTCCCTTCCAAACATAACATTAATGATAACATTTATTGGATATTTTAAAATGACATTTATTGTCTTCAACGGGATCTTGTTGACTTCTCAAGATGATACCACAGAATGGACTAATAGCACCATTTACCTTTCTGTGGTCAGGGAAGTTAGGTTTGGATAAGTGCATTGTAAGTAGTGAATGGACCAAAGCTCTGTATATTCTATAGATTATGATTATTTGCCTTTATATTTCATGAGTGCATAATGCGAAAGTTGCTGACATCACTGAGTTAGACCACCACATCTACTGCACATAGATATTAATATTATTCAGTATCTTATTAAGACATTGGGGATAAATTAGAGTTTATGAAAAACAGTACACAGTCATTCTATAATCCTAGCAGCTGTTTATAGAAGGGAGATGAGAAAAAGAGCAAGAAAGTCATACTTTTAAAATTATGTCTAAAACTTCTGCTACATTCATCAACAGTGCTCCTTGGCAGATGGTTGAAGGAAGAGGTGGAGGGATTCAGAGTAAGAATGAAAAATTCAAAGGTTTCTGATAGTGTATGTTTAAACCAATGTCAAAATAAAATACCAAAAAAAGGGGATGAAAGGTGCTTATTTCCAAGCCACAGAACTTAGTTTAGAGGGTGCCCTCTTCCAAGCCTTTGTTTCTGAGGACAACAGGTGGAACATATGCTAAGAAATAAAACTGAAGTCTGTAATTCAAGTAATCCTGAGTTCTTTCTGAAACATATGCATGAATATATTCGATCTTGTATATATATATTTGTTTGTTTGTTTATTTTTACACCAGATTTTATTCCCTTCCTGGTCAACCCATCCCCTCCAAAAAGTTGCACATCCCACACTTCCTCCCAGCCCCTTCCCCCACACTTCCCTGTACACAAGGTTGTCCCCATCCCACCCAACCCACCAGATTTCTAAACTTCCTGGGAACTCCAGTCTTTTGAGGGTTAGGTGCATCTTCTTTGAGTGAACCCAGACCTGGGAGTCCTCTGCTGTCTATATGTTGGAGACCTCATCTCAGCTGCTGTATGCGTCCTGTTTGCTTAGCCAGTATCTAAGAGATTTCAGGATTGAAACTACTGGTCCCCCTTAAGGGTTGCTCTCCTTCTCGGCTTCCTCCAGCTTTTCCCTAATTTAATCAGAGGGATCAGCAGCTTCTGTTCATTGGTTGGATGCACATATCTGTATCTGATTCTTTTAGCTGCTTGTGGGTCTTTTGGAGGGCACTCATGGTAGGTCCATTTTTGTGAATTCCCCACAGATTCAGTATTGGTGTCAGGTCTTGGGAACTTCCCTTGAGCTGCCTCCCACTTTGGGCCTATGGCTGGACCTTTTCCTCAGACTTTTCTCCATTTTCATCCCTGCATTTCTTTCAGACAGGAAGATTTATGGGTCAGAACTTTGGCTGTGGGATGGCAACCTCATCCCTCACTTGATGCCCTGTCATTCTGCTGGAGGTGGATTCAGTAAGTTCCCTCTCCCCACTGCAGGGCCACTCATCTAACCCCCCCCCCAACCTTTAAGTCCTGAGAGTCTCTCACTTCCTAGGTCTCTGGAACATTCCAGAGAGTCTTCCCAACCTCCTTCCTCCGGGGAATGCCTGTTTCCATTTTTTTCTGCTGGGCTTCAGGACTTCAGTCTTTTTACCCCACCCAATGCCAGATCATGTTCCCCTATCCCCCTGACCCATCAACCCCTTTCCATCTTCTGTCCCTCCCATCCTCCTTCCTTATGGTTGCTTTTTTTCTCCCTCTGTATTAGAACTGAGGCATCCTTAGTTGGACTCTTCAGCATGTTGACCTTTCTGAGTTCTGTGGACTGTGTATATATATATACACTATCCATTATTAGTGAAATCCATTTATTAGTGAAAATATGCTGTCATGCTGTGCATGTCCTTTTGGTCTGAGTTACCTCACTCAGGATCTCAGGATGACATTTTCTAGTTCCATCCATTCTCCTGCAAAACACAGTATTATCAATCAATTAAAATTAAGTTTGAATTTTCAAACTTGGGTAACAACACAGGTTAAATAAAATCAAGGACCTAAAATAATGACTCAAATTTCATACTTGCAAATATAAATGAATAACTCACCCTATTGTGCTAGATAAATGATATGAAAACAATCACTGAATTCTAATATAATTAAGAGAATATAAAAATGGTCATCTTAGGTTTCTGTCTATCGCAGTACTTGAAAAGTAAGCAACAGGATAATTGAACTTATACCGAGTTCAGAAATTAGTTTGATTTTCAGCCACACATTCCTTTTATCTAGTTATTAAATGATATCAATTTCTGCATAGAAACTACAAAAATGTAAAGTTATGTAGGGAATTTATTAATAGTTTTTACATCCTAGCCCATGTAACTCTCTATATAACTACTACACCAAATTTAATTTGGGGAAATGTCTATATTCTAGGAAGTTGCAATGTATGGATTATTTCTATATCAAGTCATATTGCTTTGGTTTTCCATTTTAATTCAACTTCTTTATAATCATCTTTCTATTTTCCAGTGGCTATGGACAATATAATTATTGAAATATGACTCTGATGAAGAATAATACAGGAGTGACACAGTTTCTCCTGCTGGGACTCACTGATGAGCCAGGCTTACAGCTTCCACTTTTCTTCACATTTCTCTTCATATACACCATCACACTAGTAGGAAATCTAGGGATGATCCTACTGATTGTCTTAGACTTTCGTCTCCATACTCCCATGTATTTTTTTCTAGGTAACCTGTCCTTGGTTGATTTTTGTTACTCCTCAGCGGTCACACCCACAGTCATGACTGGGCTCCTAATAGGAAACAAGATCATTTCCTATAATGACTGTGCTGCCCAGATGTTCTTTTTTGTAGCCTTTGCTACTGTGGAAAATTACCTGCTGGCCTCAATGGCCTATGATCGCTATGCAGCAGTGTGTAATCCCTTGCACTATGCTACCACCATGACTACAAGTGTGTGTGTCTGTCTTTCTTTAGGTTCCTATGCCTGTGGTTTCCTGAATGCCTCCATTCACATTGGGGACACTTTCAGTCTTTCCTTCTGTAGGTTTCATGTAGTCCACCATTTCTTTTGTGATATTCCGGCAGTCATGGTTCTCTCTTGCTCTGATAGACATGTCAGTGAGCTGGTTCTGATTTATGTAGTGAGCTTCAATATCTTTTTTGCTCTCTTAGTTATCTGGATATCCTACATATTCATTTTTATTACAATCTTTAAAATGAAATCAAGTTCAGGATATCGAAAGGCTGTATCCACTTGTGCCTCACACTTCATTGCAGTTTCAATTTTCTATGGAACTATCATATTCATGTACCTACAGCCCAGCTCCAGTCATTCCATGGATAATGACAAAATTGCCTCTGTGTTCTACACCATGATCATTCCTATGCTGAACCCTCTGATCTACAGCATGCGGAACAAAGAAGTCAAGAATGCATTCACAAAATTTTTCATGTTGCAAAATAACCTGTGATGATTTACTTATAATGTTACAAAATCAATAATACTATTTTCTTCCACATATAATTAAAGTAGATATTCATATTTGTCCAAGTTTATATTATTGCAGTATAGGAAAAAGAAAAATAATGAATTAAGGAGCACACTTATGTGTTCTTTTTTTTCCTCTTTCCTTCTGGACAATAAATCTATGATAGGTATTTATGTACTGTTTTAATTAGTTCTCCTTACATATAACCCTACTATTATTAAAATGTAGATAACATTTATAAATTAATGATTGAAATATATCTATATTTTTGATGTTAGTTGACTGATACAGAACAATTTTTATACACATTTGCTATGCTAACACATTTTGAAACTTTTGTGGTGACATTATCTGACTCTTTCTTTGATTGGACAGTGAAGAATTGTATCATTTCCTTTTGTAAACAGAGAATCAGCAAAAATGATTATCTTTATAGTAAGAATTCCCTGCACAAATCATAGAACAGTGCTATAATTACATTTAGATATTGTAGGAAAAAGTGGTTTATTAGAATTTAAGTATAACAATATTTTAGGTTTTTTACATCATTTACACCTATATTTTCATGTGAATCCTCACACAGGTTTCCAAAATCAATTCATGTTATATTTTTATTTGAATCCTCACACAGCCATAATTCAGAATTCAAATAATTGGACAAATAAAAATAAGACAACTTTTAGCTCTGAAATCAAGTTTAATTTGAATTTCATTCCTGTGCTAGTTAATAATATCATTTGAACAATATCTGGAGTCACCAAAGACCTAGATGTTGGAAAGAGTATCATGGATTCTCTTTGTTAGGTTAGTTTCTGTCCATCCCTGTAAAGTATTATCTTTGTTATATTAAGTGAGGTTGGAAGACACCTCTTAAAGGAGGCAGCACTAGCCATTTTCTGGACTAGATTTCTAGATACAGTAAAATTGATTAATCTAGTCTAGCAACAGCATTCATCTTTTTCTTCTTCCTCTGGGAATTGGCTCTCCTCTTCTACAATCTGAACCTTGGTAATTTAACCCAGATTATTAGTTTTGGAAGCAAGTGGCTTTACCAACCAGTGGAGAATGGAATGTCCCTAAGTGTCTTCATCTTCTACTATCATGACTTTCTCTCCATGATTGCCCAACCTAAATCTGTGAGCCAAATAAACATGCTCTCCCTTAATGTGTTTTTGTAAGTACATTTATCACAGCAACAGAAAGGTAACTAACATGCTTGGTGATATGTAATGGTGGTTAACTGGTCTAAGTACATACTTGGAAAAGTAGAGCTTAGCTCACAGAAATATACTGCAGTGACGGAATGATCCCAGAATATGATATATTGCCTAACAAATAATAGCTTCTTGATATTCACAAAAAATCCCTTATATTCTCTTTTCCTCTACTTCTGTAACTTAATGATATATTTTGTCAACATTTTTATTTAATTACTAAAACAATTATTAAATTATATTAGCTTTGTTTGCATATTTAACCTTGATATAGAATAATTAAAGATTTCAG
The DNA here is from genome assembly GCF_021556685.1 of Rattus norvegicus. Taxonomy (NCBI): domain Eukaryota; kingdom Metazoa; phylum Chordata; class Mammalia; order Rodentia; family Muridae; genus Rattus; species Rattus norvegicus. The sequence goes on from NC_141534.1 coordinate 223,255,094, forward strand.
ATTAAACATTTTACTTCCTCTAGGAATTTATTCTCAGAGTGCAGTGTATATAATACACTAAGTTTTCTGTTACCCAATGAAATAATGATTGAGTTAGGTAGAAACATAAAAAATTGTATAACAAATATTAGATAAGCATTACAAATTTTATTATCATTTGTTTCTTCATAATTTTCTTCAAAGTGTGTGTGTGTGTGTGTGTGTGTGTGTGTGTGTGTGTGTGTGTGCCAACTAGGAAGACTTTACTCAGTTTCTATTAACATATTTTTTTCTTTTTTTTATTGGATATTTTTTATTTACATTTCAAATGTTATTCACATTCCCACTTTTGCAGCCATAAGCCCCCTATCCTATCCCCCCTATCCCTTCTTCTATAAGGGTGTTCGTCCTCTATAACCACTCACTTTTCCAGCCATCCTAGTATTTACCTGCACTAGGCTTCCAGCCTTGGCAGGGCCAAGTGCTTCTCTTGCCATTGATGCCCAACAAGGCCATCCTATGCTACATATGCAGTTGGAGCCATGGGTCGGTTCATGTGTACTCTTTGGGTGGTGGTTTAGTCTCTGGGAGCTTTGTTTAGTTGGTATTGTTGTTCGTATAGGGATGAAAACACCTTCAGCTCCTTCAATCCTTTCTCTAATTCATCCATCGGTGACCCCATTCTCAGGTCAATGGTTTACTGCTAGCATTGACCTTTACTGAGCCTCATCAGGAGACAGCTATATCAGGCTCCTCTCAGCATGCTCTTCTTGGTTTAATCAATATTATCTAGTTTTGGTGGGTATATATATATATATATATATATATATATATATATATATAATTGTTTATCCAGGTGGGGCAGGCTCTGAATGGTCATTCTTTCACACTTTGCTCCAAAATTGTCTCCATATCACCTCCTATGAATATTTTTGTTCCCTCTTTAAAGAAGGACTGAAGCATTCACAATTTGGTCATCCTTCTTCTTGAGTTTCATGTAGTCAGTGGATTATATCATGGGTAATTTGTGTTTTTTGGATAATATCTACTTACTAGTAAATGCATACCATGAGGGGTTTTTTTGTAATTGGGTTACCTAACTCAGGGTAATATTTTCTAGTTCCATCCATTTCCCTATGAATTTTATGAAGTCATATTTTAATAACTGAATAGAACTTCTGTATCCATTCCTCTGTTGAAGGGCATCTGGGTTCTTTCCAGCTTCTGGCTATTATAAATAAGGCTGCTATGAACGTAGTAGATCATGTGCCTTTGTTGTATGTTGGAGCGTCTTTTGGGTATATGCTCAGAAATGTCCAATATGTTGAGGAACCTCCAGAATGATTTCCAGAATAGTTGAACCAATTTGCAATCCCACCAAAAATGGAGAAGTGTTCCTCTTTCTCCACATCCTTACCAGCATCTCTCATCACCTGAGTTCTTGATCTTAGCAATTCTTACTGGTATGAAGTGGAATCTCAGTGTTGTTTTGATTTGCATTTCCCTAATGACTAATGATGTTGAAAATTTCATTAGGTACTTCTCAGCTCTTTGATACTCCTCCACTGAGAATTCTTTGTTTAGCTTTGTACCCCATTTTAATAGGGTTATTTGGCTTTCTGGTGTTGTTGTAAACTTATAAAAAATAAATCATTCTTTCTACCTGCTTTATGTTTGGCACCACAGTGCCACAAGATATCTGCTAGATATCTTAAACTCAGTCAGCAAAGCCTTTCACCTGCTTTGCTCCATCTCATATCACATTGCTGAAGGCCTCTCTCTGAGCCTGGCAACAATCTCTCTACCAATCCAGGTCCCAAGGCAGATTTCCATTCCAGAAACACACATCCCAACTCCGTGCCTGCCTAGACTAGACGCCCCACACTCCCTTACACTTAAATATGCACATGAAAGAACACACAACACAATAACCTTTGTTTCAATTGATAAAAAAAGTTGCCCGCCTAAACAGACAAATCCCTGTACACATCCATCCCTTAAGAACATTTATACCAACCTATAAAGTTACAGCATGGAATCTTCATGTCAGCTTCCAAGTTGTCTCCATCGCGACTTCTCTCTGTCCCTCCTGTCTCTTCCATTTTCCTGTTCCAGTCTCCTCCCCTTCCCTCAAATTTTTCTCCTGTCCATCCTTCCTTCTCATCCAATGACAGGCCTTCCTCTATCCTGTACATGCCCTCACCTGTATTTTACAAATTAAACAGGGAGCAGGTTCTGATGAACTCACCTGAGTCCTGAGTACATGACTAGGCAGCCTGTCCTTGGGGCAACTGAAATAGCATAAAAATACAGATAACTCCAGGGCAAACCACACAGTCTAGAATCTAATTTCTTGAGTTCTTTGTATATTTTAAATATTAGCCCTCTATTGAATGTAGCATTGGCAAAGACCTTTTCCCAATAGGTTGGCTGCCAATTTTGTCCTAATAACAGTGTCCTTTTTCTTACAGAAGCTTTGCATCTTTATGGGGTTCCATTAGTCAATTCTTGATCTTAGAGCCTAAGAAAATTGGTATTTTGTTGAGGAATTTACCCCAGTGCCCATGTGTTTGAGGTTTTCCCTGACTTTTTCATCTATTAGTTTAAGTGTATCTGGTTTTATGTGGAGGTCTGTGATCCATGTGGACAGGGTGATGAGAATGGCCTGATTTGCATTCTTTTACAGGGTGACCTCCAGTTGAACTGACACCATTTGTTAAAAATGCTGTCTTTTGTCACTAGATGGTTTTGGCTCCTTTGTCAAAGATCAAGTGGCAAAAGTTGTGTGGATTCATTTTTGGGTCTTCAATTCTATTCCACTGGTCTACCTGCCAGTGCCTGCACCAATATCATACAGATCTCTTTCCCACTATTGCTCTATAATACTGCTTGAGGGCAGGGATGGTGATTTTCCCAGAACTTCTTTATTGTTGAGGATAGATTTTGCTATACCTGGGTTTTATATTATTCCAAATGAATTTGCAAATTGCTCTTTCTAACTCTATGAAGAATTGAGTTGGAATTTTGATGGGAATTTCATTGAATTTGTAGATTGCTTTTTGCAAAATGTCCATTTTTACTATATTAATCCTGCCAATCCATGATCATGGGAGGTCTTTTCATGTTCTGAGATCTTCAGTTTCTTTCTTCAGAGACTCGAAGTTCTTGTAATACAGATCTTTCCCTTGCTTGATTAGAGGCACGCTGAGGTATTCTATGTTATTTGTTGCTATTGTGAAAGGTATCATTTCCATAATGTCTTTCTCAGCCTCTTTATCCTTTGAGTAGAGAAAGGCCATTGATTTGTTTGAGTTGTTTATCAGGTTTAGGAGTTTTCTGGTGGAACTTTTTGGGTCGCTTAAGTATACTATCCTACTATCTGCAAATAGTGATATGTTGACTGCTTTCTTTCAAATTTGTATGCCTTTGACATCATTTTTTTAATTGATTGATCTGGCTAGGTTTTCTGATACTAATTGCTCTGGCTAGCACTTTGAGTACTATATTGTAACGCCCACCTTGTTCAGCAAGGAAGACACAACACCGTTGGATTCTTCTCAACAGCCTTTATTGCAGGAACACCGCATTGTTGATATGGGGACCCTGAGGAACAAAGGCACCCGCCTTATATACAAGACAGGCTGTGGCTATAAACTTATCCTCTAGGGATTGGTGGAGCATGAAATACCTTATTAGCATGAATATCACCCTGTCCTTGTAGATGCTGGAGGAATGCCAAGGACATGCGCTTTGTGGGTAATAACCACAAACGACCACCAGATGTCAGCGCCATCTTTTATCTATATGTGCCGCTCCCTACACTATATTGAATAAGTAGGAGAGAGTGAGCAGCCTTGCCTAGTTCTTGATTTTAGTGGGATTGCTTCAGGTTTCTCTCCATTTAGTTTAATGTCAGCTACTGGTTTTCCTGCATATCACTTTTACTATTCTTATGTATGGGCCTTGAATTCCTGATCGTTCTAAGACTTTTATTTCAAAGGATGTTGAAATTTGTCAAATGCTTTCTCAGAATGGAATGAAATGACCATGTGTTTTTTCTCTTTGATTATGTTTATATAATGAATTACATTGATGTATTTTCATTTATTGACCCATCCTTGCGTCTCTGGGATGAAGGCTACTTGATCATGATCGATGATCATTTTGATGTGTTCTTGGATTCAGTTTGCAATATATATATGTGTGTGTGTGTGTGTGTGTGTGTGTGTGTGTGTGTGTGTGTGTGTGTGTGTATTGAGTATTTTTTGCATCTGGAGTTCATATTGGTGGATTTTTTCCTTTGATGAATATGAAGTATCCTTCCTTATCTTTTTTCATAAATTTTGGTTGAAAGTTAATTTTATTAGATATTAGAATGGCTACTCCAGCTTGTTTGTAACATTTGCTTATAAAGTTGTTTTCCAGGCTTTTACTCTGATGTACTGTCTCTCTTTTTTCTGAGTTGTGCTTCCTGTATGCAGAAACATGCTGGGACCACTTTGCATATCCATTCTGTTAGTCTATGTCATTTTATTGGGCAACTGAGTGCATTGATATTGAGGGATATTAAGTAATAGTGATTGTTGTTTCCTGTGATTTTTGTTGTCAGAGGTGGTATTATGTTTATGTGTCTCTCTTCTTTTGGTTTCATTGCAGCAAGATTACTTTCTTGCTTTCTGTTGAATGTAGTTTCCCTCCTTGTGTTGGGGTTTTCCATCTATTATCCTTTGTAGGGCTGGTTTTGTAGAATAATATTGTGTAAATTTAGTTTTTTCATGGAATATCTTGTTTTGTCCATCTATCTTAATTAAGAGCTTTTCTGGATATAGTAGCCTGGACTTGCAATTGTGTTCTTTTAGGGTCTGTATGATATCTAACTAGGATCTTCTGGCTTTCATAGTTTCTGGTGAGAAGTCTGGTGTAATTCTGATAGGTCTATCTTTATAGGTTACTTGATCTTTTTTTCTTACTGATTTTAATGTTCTTTGTTTTGTGCATTTGTTGTTTTGACTATTATGTGTTGGGAGGAATTTCTTTTTCTAGTCCAATCTATTTGGAGTTCTGTAGGCTTCTTGTATGTTTATGGGCATCTTTGTATGAAGTTAGGGAAATTTTCTTTTATAATTTTGTTGAATACATTTTCTGGGCTTTTAAGTTGGGAGTCTGTGCTCTCTTCTATGCCTATCCTTAGGTTTGATCTTCTCATTGTGTCCTGAATTTCTTGGATGTATTGAGTTAATAGCTTTTGCATTTTACATTATCTTTGATGGTTGTGACAATGTTTTTATGGTATCTTCTGTGCCTGAGATTCTGCCTTCTATTTCTTGTATGCTGTTGGTGATGCTTGTGTCTATGACTCCTGATCTATTCCCTAGGTTTTCTGTCTCCTGGGTTGTCTCCCTTTGTGATTTCTTAATTGTCCATATTTCCATTTTAAAATCCTGGATGGTTTTGTTCATTCCCTTCACCTGTTTGTGTTTTCCTGTAATTATTCAAGGCATTTTTTGTGTTTCCCCGTTAAGGGTTTCTACTTTTTTATCTGTGTTGTGCTGTATTTCTTTAAAGGAATTATTTATGTCTTTCTTAAAGTCCTATATCATCATCATGAATTTTGATTTCAAGTCCAAATCTTTCTAATAGGTTGTGTTTGAATATCCAGTATTTGCTTTTGTGGGAGAACAGGGCTCTGATATGCTAAGTAGTCTTGGTTTTTGTTGCTTAGGTTCCTGTCCTTTCCTCTCACCTTCTTGTCTCTGTTGTTAGCTGATCTTGCTTTCTCTGATAGTGGCTTGATCCTCCCGTAATTCTTTGTGTTAGCACTTCTGTAGACCTATTTTCTTTCAACTATATCTGGGAACAGAGAGCTGGTCCTGGGTTTGTGTGTCTTGATGCCTCCAGTTTGGTCACTTAGAGCAGAAGATTTGGTCTTACCACTCCTCTCAGGTTGGTAGGTGCTCCTGTTCTTATATTAGACAAGAACATTTCTGGGTTAATTAGATGGGATACATAAAATACTGTCTTATTTTGTTCCCCCTTCCAAATAGGACTAAAGCATCCAAACTTTGGCTTTTTTTTTCTTTTTGAACTTCATATGGTCTGTGAGTTGTATCATTGGTATTCCACAGTTTTTTCCTAATATACGCTTTTCAGTTAATACATACCATGTGTGTTCTTTTGTGATGGGTTGCCTCCCTCAGCATGTTAATTTCTAATTCTATTAATTTGCCTATGAATTTCATGAAGTCATTATTTTTAATAGCTTAGCAGTACTCCATTGTGTAAATGTACTATATTTTCTGTATCCATTCCTCTATTGAAGGACATTTGGGTTGTTTCCAGATTCTGGATATTATAAATAATGTTGCTATGAACATATAGGAGTATGTGCTTTTGTGTTATGTTGGAGCATCTTTGGAGTGTATGCTCAGGAGTGGTATAGCTGAGTGTTTCAGTTCTACTATGTCCAATTTTCAGAGGAACCAATAGAGTGAATTCCAGAGTGGTTATTTCAGCTTGAAATCTCACCAGCAATGGAGGACTGTTCTCCTTTCTCCACATCCTTACTATCATCTGCTGTCACCTGAGTTTTAGATTTGGGTAGAGGATGGGAGGGACTTGGGAGGAAGAAAGTAGGGGAGGGGAAAATGGAGGGCAGGAGCAGGTGTGGAAGGAGATGAGACCCATGTGTAGCATGTCATGAAATTGAAAAGAGGTGTGCACAATTGGTGACGGAAAACTGGGGTAGCCACCAGAAAGTCTCAGATGCCAGGAAAGCAAGAGAATCCTAGGACCCAATGTGGATAACCTTAGTTAAAATAACTAAGGAGTGGGGGAGAGAACCTGTAGAAAGCATATCCATAGGTTAGGCATGTTCCCTGGTTGGGGGAGAGGTCACAAACATCTCAAAAAATTTAACCCAGATTTGCTCCTGTCTAAAGGAAATACAATGACATACAGTGGAGCAGAGACTGATGGAAAGGCCCTCCAGAGACTGCCTCAATATGGAATCCATTCCATATGCAGCCACCAAACCCAGACATTATTGATGATGCTAAGAAGCTCTTGTTGACAGGAGCCTGGTATAGCTGTCCCCTGAGAGGCTCTGCCAGACCTGACACATACATGTTTGTAGGCTTGCACCCAACCATCATAGTGAGCAAGGGGAACTCAAAGGAAAAGGTAGAGAAAGTACTGAAGTAGTTGAAGGGATTTCTAACCCCTTAGAAAAAACAACAATAGCAACCAAACAGACCACTGCTCCCAGAGCTCCCAGGGACGAAACCAACAACCAAAAATACAGATAGAGGGGCCCATTGCTCCAGTTGCATATTTAGCAGAGGATCTCCTTATCTAGTACCAATGGAAGGGGAGGCCCTAGGACCTGTGAAAGCTCGATGACCCAGCATAGGGGAATTCTAAGACAGTGAGATATGAGTGGGTGAGTGGGTGGGTAGTAGAGCCCCTCATAGAAGCAGAGAGCAGGGAAGATAGGAAAGTGGGTTTGTGAACGGAAAACAGGGAAGGAGATAACATTTGAAATGTAAATAAAATAACCAATAAAAATTTTTGAAAAATAATTCTGACTCATTACAAGGAAACAAATGAAAGATTATTTCCTGTACAATGGTCTCTCATCTTCACCATCTCAGACAAAATTTCAGTATAACCAACTTGTGTGCATACTGAAAATGAGTAGTTAAATAAATATACTTCTGAATAGACTGATGTATTTAACCCTTGTGTATAGCAGTTTTGGAGGCATACTTGGAGTTATGGCAATAAGTTTAACTCAAAAATTCAATTTGTCAAGTGAGTGAATTAAGTGATATAAAAAGAAAGAATTTATATTACTGGGGAAAAACAATTTTGAAGCAATTCCTTACAAGTTAGGAGATGTTGTAGCAGCATTCCGCAGAATATCATTTTTCTATCCACAAAATAAAGAAAGTCACAGTCACAAAAACACACTGTAGTATTACTTTGAGGATTAAGTAAATAAAGCACATATATAAAGGAATATGCTGGATGTGGAGCACAACCTGACAAGTGCAATCTTGATAGTATTATCCTGAGTCAAGTAACTTCACATTGGTCAGATCAAGGTGCATATTACATTCCTGGGCTTCACTTTCATGATAGTCTTGCAAGCTTGAAGCTTCCTTCTCCCTTTTGTGTTTTTCCCACATTCTGACTAATAGTCGCCTCTATGCTCTCTAATATTTCTTTGTGGAAAAACGCAAACTGAGCAAAATAATATTGTCTCTTTGCATTTGCACAGAGACTATTGTTATTTTTTCCTTGAAGCTTGTATTATGCATTGATAAAAGACATGCCTTCTTACAATCTTTTCTTTGTCTTACCAGTTTTGTGACATAGGTAAATCACAGCGGTAAACTGTCATTAAACAGATATGCTTATTCCCAAGTTTGATACTTTTAAATTTTTTATTTGTATCTACTCTTCCTCTGAAAATCTTGGCAGGATGTCCACCTCAAACAAAGTACAACTGTCTACCACCTTTTTCTTTGATGTTCAGCAAGTTTAGCTACAGCATGCCCTTGAAAGTGTGTGTGTGTGTGTGTGTGTGTGTGTGTGTGTGTGTGTTATGTGTTGGATAGTACTTCATTGGTAAGGAAAAATACGACTTGAGACATTCATTACACAGGAACTTTAGAAAGAATCCAGATTTAAAACTTAAGCTAGCTAGTTTTTAAGAATACACAAAAGATTGAAAAAATTAGAAATTAAGTTTAGAGTTTATTAATTCACAATTATTTATTACTATTTAAATTTGGCAAATTTTTATTCCACTTTTCTTATTTTTATTTGTTTAAACTGCCATGAAATTATGCACCTTATATTAAGCCAGTGTAATTCTATCAATTGAGGATATGGGTACTTATAAATGGCCACCTCCTGTAGCCAGGCAGGAATTGCAGTGGAGTGTTGGAAACAATAACCCACCCACTAAATTTTAACTAAAAATTTTCCTGTCTAAAAGATGTACAAGAATAAGACAGAGAATGTTTTGAGGGGATGACAAACCAAGGACTGGCACAACTTGAGAATCATACCATGGGAGCAAGCCAAGCTCAGACACTATTAAAGATACTTTGCTATGCTTGCAGACACAAATCTAGCAGAATTGTTCTCTGAAAGAATAAAACCAGCAGCTTACAGCAACAGATGTAGAGAATCATAACCAAATATAAGGCTGAGCTAAGAGAGTATTGTAGAAGAGTGTATGGGGTAAGACAGTGAAGATACTCAACTCAAAGTGGCAGTAAACATCTTCACAAAATTATAGAAGAAAACTTCCCTAACCTAAGGAAAGAGATGCCCATAAACATACAAGAAGCCTACAGAACCCCAAATTGATTGGACCAGAAAATAAGTTCTTCCTTTCACATAATAATCAAAATGCCAAACGTACAAAACAAAGAAAGAATATTGAAAGTAGTAGAGAAAAAATGTCAACTAACATATAAAGACAGACCTATCAGAATTACACCAGAAATCTCAACAGAGATTCTACAAACCAGAAGATCTTGGACAGATGTCATACTGATCCTAAGAGAACAAAAATGCCAGCTAAATTACACAGCACAACTCAATTATGAGAGATGGAGAATCCAAGATATTCCATGAAAAAATTAACAAACATATTTCCACTAATCTAACCTTAGAAAAGATAATAGAAAGTAAACTCAAACACAAGGAGAGAAACTACAACAAGAAAAAGCAAGAAATTAATCTTCTCAAAAGAAAATAAAATGAAGAGAACCATAAAAGCAGAAGCCCACCTCTAACAACAAAAAGAGCAGCAAGCAACAATCATTGGTCTTCAATATCAATGGAATCAACCCCTAAAAATCCCAAAAAGACATAGGCTAAGAGACTGTATGCATAAATGGGATCAAGGATTTTGCTGCCAGGAAACACGAGTCAGTGACAAAGACAGCCACTACTTCAGATCAAAAGGCTGGTAAAATATTTCCAAGACAATAGTCCAGAGAAACAAGCTGTTGTAGTCATATGAATATTAAATAAAATAGACATTCAGCAAAAGGTTATCATAAAAGTTGAAGAAGAATACTTCATACTCATCAAAGAAAAAAATTCCCCCAGATGAACTCTCAATTCTGAGCATATATGTCTCAAATGCATGGGTACCCACATTTCTGAAAGAAACATTACTAAAGCTCAAAACACACATTGAAACTCACACAAAAATAGGGGGAGACATCAAAGTTCAGCTCTCACCAATGGACAGATCATTGAACTCAATGGAATCTAAACAGAGACACAGTAAAATTAACAGAAATTATGAACCAAATGGATTTAACAGTTATCAACAGAATATTTCAGCCTAGACCAAAAGAATATACCTCCTTCTCACCACCCCACGGTACCTTCTCCAAAACTGATGATATAATCAATACCAAAACAACCCTCCACAGATGCGAGAAGATTGAAATAATCCAACTCATTCTATCAGATGACCACAGAATAATTCTCATCTACAGTAAAAACAAAAATTAGAGAAAGACCACATACACATGGAATCTGAACAGCGCTCTACTCATTGATAACTTGGTTAGGAAAGAAAAGAAAGAAATTAAAGACACTTTAGAATTTAACAAAAGTGAAGACACAGAATACCCAAACTTATGGGACACCATAAAAGCAGTGTCAAGAGGAAAACTCATAGCTCTTAGTGCCTTCATAAAGAAATTGGAGATATTATATACTAGCAGCTTAATAGCATATATGAAAGCTCTAGAACAAAAAGAAGCACACACATCTACCAGGAAGAGATGGCAGAAAATAATCGAATTTCACAGCTGAAATAAACCAAGTAGAAACAAAGAGAAGTATATAAAGAATAAAAAAAAATGAACTGGCTCATTCGGAAAATTGACATGATAGGTAAATCTTTGGTCCAACTAACTGCAGGGCATAAAGACAGTATCCAAATTAACAAAATTAGAAATGAAAAGGGAGACATAACAACAGAAAGTGAGGAAACCTTAACAATCATCAAATTTTACTACAAAAGTTAATCCTCCACAAAACTGTAAGATTTATATGAAATGGATGATTTTCTAAGTAAATATCAGGTACTAAAATTAAATCAGGACCAGATAAACTATCTAAACAATCCCACAATCTCCAAGGAAAGAGAAAGCATCATTAAAAGTCTCCCAAACAAAAAGAGCTCAGGGCCAGTTGGCTTTAGTGCAGAATTCTATCAAACCTTTAAAGAAGACCTAATACCAATACTTCTCAAAGTATTCCATAAAATAGAAATACAAAGAACAGTACCTAATTTGTTCTATGAAGCCACATTTTTGCTGATACCTAAACTACAAAAAGACCCAACAAGCAAAGAGAAATTCAGAGCTTGATAGGGAAAATAAAGCAACCACAAACAGGAAGGGAGAGAGGGAAAGGGGATAAGGGTGGGGGTATGGGGGTGTGGAGATAGGGGAATATGATCTGGTATTCTGTGGGGGAAAGGACTGAAACCCTGACGACCAGCAAGAAGAATGGAAACATGTGACCTTAGGAGGAAGGAGGTTGGGAGGACACTCTAGAACGTACCAAGACATCAGAAGTTAGAGACTCTCAATACTCAAATAGGGGACCATAGATGAAATACCCTATAGTGTGGTGAGGTAATTTATTGCATTCACCTGCAGCAGAAAGACAGAGCATCTTGTGAAGGATGGGTTTGCTATCCCACAACCAAAGCTATGACCCCTAATTATTACTTTCTAAAAGAAATGCAGGGATGGAAATTGAGAAGAGCCTGAGGGAAAAAAGGTCCAGTGAGAGGCCCAAAGTGGGATTGAGCTCAAGGGGAGGCCCCAAGACCTGAAACCATCACTGAGGCAATGGGGCATTCACAAAAATTACTATTCACCTAATTAATATTCACCTATTATGACTGCGTTCCAAAAGATCCAACAAGGAGCTGAAAGATTCAGATGTAAATATGTGCACCAAGCCAATGAACAGAAGCTGCTGACCCCTGTTGTTGAATTAGGAAAAAGCTGGAGGAAGCTGATGAAGAGGGTGACTGTGTGGGAGGACCAGCAGTCTCAATTAACCTGGTCCCTGAGATCTCTCAGAAACTTGATCACCAACCAGGCAGTATATACCAGCTTGATGGGGCCTCCAACACATATACAGCAGAGGACCACTGGGCCTGTGCTCAGTCAGAGAAGATGCACCTCACTCTCAAGAGACTGGAGACCCCAGGAAGTTTAGAGTCTAGAGGTTTAGAGCTAGGTGGGATGGGGATATCTGTGGGGAGACTGGGGTGGGGTGGATGGGGAGGATGCATGGGTTGTAGAGCAGTTGTAGGGTAGACTGGGAGGGAAATAAAATCTAGAGTGTAAAAATTAATAATAATAATAATAATAATAATAATAATAATAATAATAATAATAAAGAACTATTGGAGAGATCAGAAATTCAAGGTTGGTACCTAAATATTGTAAAAGGCACATACAGCAAACCAACCATCAAACTAAATGGAGAGGAACTTAAAGCAATTCCACTAACATCAAGCACAATACAGGTCTGCCCACTCTTTTCCTATTTATTCAACCTAGTACTCTAAGTTCTAGCCAGAGGAAATAGAGAACAGTAGGAGATCAAAGGGGTACAAATTGGAAAGTCAAGATGTCTGTCACTATTCGTGGATATGATATTACAAATAAGTGACACCAAAAATTCCTGTAGAGAACTCCTACAGCTGAAAAACAACTTTAGCACAGTTGCAGTATACAAAATTAACTCAATTGGAGAAAGGGGGAAGACTCTTTTGTTGCTGGTGGCATTAAAAACTAGCACAAGCACTCTGTAAATCAATCTGGTTGTTCCTCAGAAAACTGGAAATTGCTCTACCTGAATACAAAGCTATACCACTATCGCGCATATACTCAAAAGACACCCAACCATACCACAAGGACCTGTGCTCCATCATGTTTACAGGACCCTTGTTTGTAATAGCCAGAAGCTGGAAACAACCAAGATATTCTTCAGCTAAGAATGGACACAGAAAATGTGATTCATGTACACAATGGAATACTTGCAGCCATTATAAATGAGGGCATCATGAATTTTGCATGCAAGTAGATAAAACTAGACAATATAATCTTGAGTGAGGTAACTCAGACCCGAAGAGATATACAGGGTATATATTCACTGATTAGTGGATATTATTTAAAACATGCAGAATACCTAGGATACAATACACAGACAGTAAGTGTAAAAAACAGAAAGGGCCAAGTGAATATTTTTCAGCCCCACTTCTAAGGGGAAAGAGATAATCATGGGAGTCAGGGGAAGGAAGGGTTTAGAGTGGGAGAGGGGAAGGGGAGGAGTAAAAGATAATGGGATGCAGTATGAGGGATTGGGGGCAGGAGAGAAGGCCAGAGGCCCAACAGAATGAATGGAGATGGACAGCATCAGGAGGTGGTAGGTGGGAGGACCCTCTAGAGAATATGAGAGACCTGGCAGGTAAGAGATTCTAAGGACTCAATGAGGAAGAACTTAGCCAAAATGCCCAACACTGGGGAGAAGGAACTCAAAGAGACAGAGCATCAATCAGAGCAAAAGGGTTACTAATCCACAGTAAAAATTCTGGACCCCGAATTCTTTCTGTTCAAGAGAACTATAGGGACAAAAATGGAGAAGAGACTGAGAGAAAGGGTGTCTGATGATCAGACCAACTTGGGATCCATCCCATGGGAGGGCACCAAGCCCTGATACAATAACTATAATGTGCTTACAGATGGGAGCCGAGGGTGTCTGTACTCTGAGAGGCCTTACCAGCAGCTGACTGATACAGAAGCAGATACTTACACACAACCATGGATCTGAAGTAAGGAACCCTTATGTTTGAATTGAAGGAGCCGAAGTGTAGAGAAACCCCATAGGAAGACAAACAATCTCAGCTTACCCAGACCCTCGCAGTTTCTAGAGACTAAGTCACCAACAAGGAGCATACATGGGTAAGTATGAGGCACATGGCACAAATAAAGCAGAGATCTGCTTTGTCAGGACTCAATCGGAGAAGATGCACTTTATTCTTGAGAGATTTGAGGACCCACGAAAGTGGGAACCCTGGAGGGGAGCATACTCTTATAGGCAAGGGGAAGGAGGAATGGAGTGTGGAACTGTGGGAGAGAGGACTGAGAGGGGAGCAACAATGGGAGAGTAAATGAATAAACTAATTAAAAATTTGAAAAAAAATTGCATTTTCTAGGGTATGGCCATAACTCAATAATAGGACACTGGTCTGGTCTAGGTAGTTTTCATTAGGTAGCACTCCAAGAGGACTAGGGGGTTTCATGAATGACATGCTATTATGATCAATCAATATTTTTGCTTTTGTAGTTCAACTGGTCAGGTAGACTCCTTTCCTTTGGTGTGTTTCAGTTATATTGATAAGAAATTTCATAAATTTAGTTACTACAGGCGAAGTATGACCTGAGTTAGTCTAAATGAACCTGATAGACAGCTTGTGCTGTTGGACAAACAAAGATGCCTCTCAAACCATAGTTCTAGAGCTAGGCTAGGCCATAGCCTGTTATATATCAAGAAAGTTTATGATCACAAAACTGAAACTAGGCTTCTGGAGTCCTTACTTTCCTTTTATCCTTCACCCCCTTTATTCAAACTATTTTTACATGACAGCTGGACAAGATAAATCAACAAAAACAAAAAAGCTCCAATAGAAGGTACAAAACCAACTTATTCACACACGCAGGAATCCCATAAAATACATACTTAAAGGTATAAAGGAGGAAGGCATAACTAGATGACCCTTTGCAGACTTACTAAAGCTCTAGTCTTGCTCCTTCAGTATCTAAGAGTAAATATGAATTTTGCTCATTTGATTTATTTGATTTATAAGGCCATGTTCTTTCAGTGTCCTCTGTGTCCTCTGGTTTTTGGTTCTTTCTGCATCCTCTTCTGTGGGGTTCCTGGAGCTTTGAAATGAGAGACCTGATGCAGCCAGGCATTCCACTTAAAGACATATGTTTAAAGGAAACTTACCTCCCTTCCTCCCTCTCTTCATTTCTCTCTCTCTCTCTCTCTCTCTCTCTCTCTCTCTGTGTGTGTGTGTGTGTGTGTGTGTGTGTGTGTGTGTCTGTAAAATATCTGGCTGTTTCTGTATTTTCTTCTTCCAATCTGCTGCAGGAAAAAGCCTCTGTTGACTATATCAGGATATCATTAGGAATAATTTTATCATCATTTCTTTGTTGTTTTATTCCAGTATTGTTTGGTTTTACCATTAATCTCTAGGCTATATGGTCTCTGGTTCTTAGTCATTGAAGTAGTATCAGGTGTGGATTTCATCATGTGGAGTGGGCCTTAAGTCATATCAAATATTATATAGTTACTCTTACAAACGTTATGCCAGCATTTCTCTAGGCAGAGAACAGTATAAATCAAAGATTTTGTGGTTGAGTTTACATTTCGTTTTTGATACCATACTGTGTACTTTCAATATTAAAGACATTATGAAGTAGAGGGGAAGGTTCTGTGTAGTACCAGCTCAACCTCCCTCTGTTCAATTAGTTGTGTATGTTGTCTTAAATAGTAGGACCCTAAGTCAGCTTGTGGTGAGCTACCTTTTGTCTTTTCAATGTCCTGGGTGCTTGGGAAATTCTATTGGATCCCCTTGACCAACAACTTGATTTGATGTAACTTAGTCCTAGCAGTGAAATTTTTATTCGGTTATAAGTAATAGCCAATTGAAACTCCCTTTCCACAGTTACTTATAGAGTTCATTAGTATCTCCTTCATATATTCTAGGAAGTTTCCAGTGAACTATGCCTTTATATCATCTTCCAAATGCCACTCATTTATAGCCTTTTCCCTCTCATTGTCTACTTTACTATTCAAACTGATCCTCTCATTTATCTCCCAACTCATGCTCACAATCCACCAATAAGATCTATTCTATTTCTCACTACCCAGGAGGTCTATGTGCCTCTCTAATCCACACTCCCAGTTCCTACTTCTGTACTTATCCTCTTTGGGACTTTAGATTGTGTCTTGGTATCCATTTATTCCAGGGCTAATATTCAAATATATGTAAATATAAGGCATATTCATCTTTTGGTGTCTGGGTTACCTCACTTAGGATGACTTCTCTTGTTCTATTGATTTACCTGCAAATTTCATGATGCTATTGTTATAATAGCTAAGTAAAATTCCGTTGGGCAAATGTACCACATTTTCTTTACCTATGCTTCTATTGAGGGGCATCTAGGTCATTTCTACTTCTGGCTATTATCAATGGAGCAACAATTGAAATAGTGATGAAAATGTATCCTTATGATAGAAAAGAGTAACCTTTGGGTATATAGCCAAGAGTAGTATAGCTAGATCTTGAGGCAGACCGATCTCCAAATTTCTAAGGAACCACTACACTGAATTCCATGATGGCTGTACAAGTTTGCACAAGTTTAAAACCTATATAGAATTGTCTACATTCTAGAATTTTTGTTACTCTGATGGTTAATTTTATTAAACACATATGTGAGGAGCTATGTAAGGAATTTGTTAAACATGTTTAAGAATCTAAAAAGTTCTGTGTATCTATTTGGCTCACTATACAGTACATACTACCATATCCAAGATGGGCAAATATCCTCCAATGCATTGCATGTCCAATTAAACAATCAGGCAGAGGAAAGATGAACTTGACACATCCTTTGTCCTTGGTTTGAAGCAATGGTTGGACAGGTAAACATGTCCTGATACATAGACTGGAGGTCAAAGTCATGACTGAGATTTATTTTAAATTGTAAGCTTTTATTGTAATAAACATAATATTATTCATGACTTCTTTTTTTTTAATTTTTCTTTTTTTTTATTAACTTGAGTATTTCTTATGTACATTTCAAGTGTTATTCCCTTTCCCGGTTTCCGGACAAACATCACCCTCCCCCCTCCCCTTCCTTATGGGTGTTCCCCTCCCAAACCTCCCCCCATTGCCACCCTCCCCGCATAGTCTAGTTCACTGGGGGTTCAGTCTTAGCAGGACCCAGGGCTTCCCCTTCCACTGGTGCTCTTACTAGGATATTCATTGCTACGTATGGGGACAGAGTCCAGGGTCAGTCCATGTATAGTCTTTAGGTAGTGGCTTAGTCCCTGGAAGCTCTGGTTGCTTGACATTGTTGTACTTTTGGGGTCTCGAGCACCTTCAAGCTCTTCCAGTTCTTTCTCTGATTCCTTCAACGGGGGACCTATTCTCAGTTCAGTGGTTTGCTGCTGGCATTCGCCTCTGTATTTGCTGTATTCTGGCTGTGTCTCTCAGGAGCGATCTACATCCGGCTCCTGTCGGTCTGCACTTCTTTGCTTCATCCATCTTGTCTAATTGGGTGGCTGTATATGTATGGGCCACCTGTGGGGCAGGCTCTGAATGGGTGTTCCTTCAGTCTCTGTTTTAATCTTTACCTCTCCCTTCCCTGCCAAGGGTATTCTTTTTCCTCATTTAAAGAAGGAGTGAAGCATTCACATTTTGATCATCTGTCTTGAGTTTCCTTTGTTCTAGGGATCTAGGGTAATTCAAGCATTTGGGCTAATAGCCACTTATCAATGAGTGCATACCATGTATGTCTTTCTGTGAGTGGGTTAGCTCACTCAGGATGATATTTTCCAGTTCCAACCATTTGCCTACGAATTTCATAAACTCGTTGTTTTTGATAGCTGAGTAATATTCCATTGTGTAGATGTACCACATTTTCTGTATCCATTCCTCTGTTGAAGGGCATCTGGGTTCTTTCCAGTTTCTGGCTATTATAAATAAGGCTGCGATGAACATAGTGGAGCACGTGACTCTTTTATATGTTGAGGCATCTTTTGGGTATATGCCCAAGAGAGGTATGGCTGGATCCTCAGGCAGTTCAGTGTCCAATTTTCTGAGGAACCTCCAGACTGATTTCCAGAATGGTTTTACCAGTCTGCAATCCCACCAACAATGGAGGAGTGTTCCTCTTTCTCCACATCCTCGCCAGCATCTGCTGTCACCTGAGTTTTTGATCTTAGCCAATCGCACTGGTGTGAGGTGAAATCTCAGGGTTGTTTTGATTTGCATTTCCCTTATGACTAAAGATGTTGAACATTTCTTTAGGTGTTTCTCAGCCATTCGGCATTCCTCAGCTGTGAATTCTTTGTTTAGCTCTGAACCCCATTTTTAATAGGGTTATTTGTTTCCCTGCGGTCTAACTTCTTGAGTTCTTTGTATATTTTGGATATAAAGCCTCTATCTGTTGTAGGATTGGTAAAGATCTTTTCCCAATCTGTTGGTTGCCGTTTTGTCCTAACCACAGTGTCCTTTGCCTTACAGAAGCTTTGCAGTTTTATGAGATCCCATTTGTCGATTCTTGATCTTAGAGCATAAGCCATTGGTGTTTTGTTCAGGAAATTTTTTCCAGTGCCCATGTGTTCCAGATGCTTCCCTAGTTTTTCTTCTATTAGTTTGAGTGTGTCTGGTTTGATGTGGAGGTCCTTGATCCACTTGGACTTAAGCTTTGTACAGGGTGATAAGCATGGATCGATCTGCATTCTTCTACATGTTGCCCTCCAGTTGAACCAGCACCATTTGCTGAAAATGCTATCTTTTTTCCATTGGATGGTTTTGGCTCCTTTGTCAAAAATCAAGTGACCATAGGTGTGTGGGTTCATTTCTGGGTCTTCAATTCTATTCCATTGGTCTATCTGTCTGTCTCTGTACCAATACCATGCAGTTTTTATCACTATTGCTCTGTAATACTGCTTGAGTTCAGGGATAGTGATTCCCCCTGAAGTCCTCTTATTGTTGAGGATAGCTTTAGCTATCCTGGGTTTTTTGTTATTCCAGATGAATTTGCAAATTGTTCTGTCTAACTCTTTGAAGAATTGGAGTGGTATTTTGATGGGGATTGCATTGAATCTGTAGATTGCTTTTGGTAAAATGGCCATTTTTAGTATATTAATCCTGCCAATCCATGAGCATGGGAGATCTTTCCATCATCTGAGGTCTTCTTCAATTTCTTTCCTCAGTGTCTTGAAGTTCTTATTGTACAGATCTTTTACTTGCTTGGTTAAAATCCACCGAGGTACTTTATATTATTTGGGTCTATTATGAAGGGTGTCGTTTCCCTAATTTCTTTCTCGGCTTGTTTCTCTTTTGTATAGAGGAAGGCAACTGATTTATTTGAGTTAATTTTGTACCCAGCCACTTTGCTGAAGTTGTTTATCAGCTTTAGTAGTTCTCTGGTGGAACTTTTGGGATCACTTAAATATACTATCATGTCGTCTGCAAATAGTGATATTTTGACCTCTTCTTTTCCGATCTGTATCCCCTTGATCTCCTTTTGTTGTCTGATTGCTCTGGCTAGAACTTCAAGAACTATATTGAATAAGTAGGGAGAGAGTGGGCAGCCTTGTCTAGTCCCTGATTTTAGTGGGATTGCTTCAAGTTTCTCTCCATTTAGTTTAATGTTAGCAACTGGTTTGCTGTATATGGCTTTTACTATGTTTAGGTATGGGCCTTGAATTCCTATTCTTTCCAGGACTTTTATCATGAAGGGGTGTTGAATTTTGTCAAATGCTTTCTCAGCATCTAATGAAATGATCATGTGGTTCTGTTCTTTCAGTTTGTTTATATGATGGATCACGTTGATGGTTTTCCTTATATTAAACCATCCCTGCATGCCTGGGATGAAGCCTACTTGATCATGGTGGATGATTGTTTTGATGTGCTCTTGATTTCGGTTTGCCAGAATTTTATTGAGTATTTTTGCGTCGATATTCATAAGGGAAATTGGTCTGAAGTTCTCTTTCTTTGTTGGGTCTTTGTGTGGTTTAGGTATAAGAGTAATTGTGGCTTCATAGAAGGAATTCGGTAGGGCTCCATCTGTTTCAATTTTGTGGAATATTTTGGATAATATTGGTATAAGGTCTTCTATGAAGGTTTGATAGAATTCTGCACTAAACCCGTCTGGACCTGGGCTCTTTTTGGTTGGGAGACCTTTAATGACTGCTTCTATTTCCTTAGGAGTTATGGGGTTGTTTAACTGGTTTATCTGTTCCTGATTTAACTTCGATACCTGGTATCTGTCTAGGAAATTGTCCATTTCCTGAAGATTTTCAAGTTTTGTTGAATATAGGTTTTTATAGTAAGATCTGATGATTTTTTGAATTTCCTCTGAATCTGTAGTTATGTCTCCCTTTTCATTTCTGATTTTGTTAATTTGGACGCACTCTCTGTGTCCTCTCGTTAGTCTGGCTAAGGGTTTATCTATCTTGTTGATTTTCTCAAAGAACCAACTTTTGGTTCTGTTGATTCTTTCTATGGTCCTTTTTGTTTCTACTTGGTTGATTTCAGCTCTGAGTTTGATTATTTCCTGCCTTCTACTCCTCCTGGGTGTATTTGCTTCTTTTTGTTCTAGAGCTTTTAGGTGTGCTGTCAAGCTGCTGACATATGCTCTTTCCTGTTTCTTTCTGTAGGCACTCAGCGCTATGAGTTTTCCTCTTAGCACAGCTTTCATTGTGTCCCATAAGTTTGGGTATGTTGTACCTTCATTTTCATTAAATTCTAAAAAGTTTTTAATTTCTTTCTTTATTTCTTCCTTGACCAGGTTATCATTGAGTAGAGCATTGTTCAATTTCCACGTATATGTGGGCATTCTTCCCTTATTGTTATTGAAGACCAGTTTTAGGCCGTGGTGGTCCGATAGCACGCATGGGATTATTTCTATCTTTCTGTACCTGTTGAGGCCCGTTTTTTGACCAATTATATGGTCAATTTTGGAGAAAGTACCATGAGGAGCTGAGAAGAAGGTATATCCTTTTGCTTTAGGATAGAATGTTCTATAAATATCGGTTAAGTCCATTTGGCTCATGACTTCTCTTAGTCTGTCTACATCTCTGTTTAATTTCTGTTTCCATGATCTGTCCATTGATGAGAGTGGGGTGTTGAAATCTCCCACTATTATTGTGTGAGGTGCAATGTGTGTTTTGAGCTTTAGTAAGGTTTCTTTTACATATGTAGGTGCCCTTGTATTTGGGGCATAGATATTTAGGATTGAGACTTCATCTTGGTGGATTTTTCCTTTGATGAATATGAAGTGTCCTTCCTTTCTTTTTTGATGACTTTTAGTTGAAAATTGATTTTATTTGATATTAGAATGGCTACTCCAGCTTGCTTCTTCTGACCATTTGCTTGGAAAATTGTTTTCCAGCCTTTCACTCTGAGGTAATGTCTGTCTTTGCCTCTGAGGTGTGTTTCCTGTAGGCAGCAGAATGCGGGGTCCTCGTTGCGTATCCAGTTTGTTAATCTATGTCTTTTTATTGGGGAGTTGAGGCCATTGATATTGAGAGATATTAAGGAATAGTGATTATTGCTTCCCGTTATATTCATATTTGGAAGTGAGGTTATGTTTGTGTGCTTTCATTCTCTTTGTTTTGTTGCCAAGACGATTAGTTTCTTGCTTCTAGGGTATAGCTTGCCTCCTTATGTTGGGCTTTACCCTTTATTATCCTTTGTAGTGCTGGACTTGTAGAAAGATATTGTGTAAATTTGGTTTTGTCATGGAATATCTTGGTTTCTCCATCAATGTTAATTGAGAGTTTTGCAGGATACAGTAACCTGGGCTGGCATTTGTGTTCTCTTAGGGTCTGTATGACATCTGTCCAGGATCTTCTGGCCTTCATAGTTTCTGGCGAAAAGTCTGGTGTGATTCTGATAGGTCTGCCTTTATATGTTACTTGACCTTTTTCCCTTACTGCTTTTAATATTCTTTCTTTATTTTGTGCGTTTGGTGTTTTGACAATTATGTGACGGGAGGTATTTCTCTTCTGGTCCAATCTATTTGGAGTTCTGTAGGCTTCTTGTATGCCTATGGGTATCTCTTTTTTTAGGTTAGGGAAGTTTTCTTCTATGATTTTGTTGAAGATATTTACTGGTCCTTTGAGCTGGGAGTCTTCACTCTCTTCTATACCTATTATCCTTAGGTTTGATCTTCTCATTGAGTCCTGGATTTCCTGTATGTTTTGGACCAGTAGCTTTTTCCGCTTTACATTATCTTTGACAGTTGAGTCAATGATTTCTATGGAATCTTCTGCTCCCGAGATTCTCTCTTCCATCTCTTGAATTCTGTTGGTGAAGCTTGTATCTACAGCTCCTTGTCTTTTCTTTTGATTTTCTATGTCCAGGGTTGTTTCCATGTGTTCTTTCTTGATTGCTTCTATTTCCATTTTTAATTCCTTCAACTGTTTGATTGTGTTTTCCTGGAATTCTTTCAGGGATTTTGCGATTCCTCTCTGTAGGCTTCTACTTGTTCTCTAAGGGAGTTCTTTATGTCTTTCTTGAAGTCCTCCAGCATCATGATCAAATATGATTTTGAAACTAGGTCTTGCTTTTCTGGTGTGTTTGGATATTCCGTGTTTGCTTTGGTGGGAGAATTGGGCTCCGATGATGCCATGTAGTCTTGGTTTCTGTTGCTTGGGTTCCTGTGCTTGCCTCTCGCCATCAGATTATCTCTAGTGTTACTTTGTTCTGCTATTTCTGACAGTGGCTAGACTGTCCTATAACCTGTGTGTCAGGAGTGCTGTAGACCTGTTTTCCTGTTTTCTTTCAGCCAGTTATGGGGACAGAGTGTTCTGCTTTCGGGCGTGTAGTTTTTCCTCTCTACAGGTCTTCAGCTGTTCCTGTGGGCCTGTGTCTTGAGTTCACCAGGCAGGTTTCTTGCAGGGGAAAAGTTGGTCCTACCTGCAGTTCCAAGGCTCAAGTTTGCTCGTGGTGTACTGCCTAAGTCCTCTCAGCTGTGGCAGCAACCGGGAAGATCTGCGCCGCTCTTTCCAGGAGCCTCCGTGCACCAGGGTTCCAGATGGCGTTTGGTGTTTTCCTCTGGCGCCTGGATGTGCACAGAGTGCAGTCTCTTCTGGTTTCTTAGTCGTGTTCGCCTCTCTGAAGGTTCAGCTCTCCCTCCCACGGGATTTGGGTGCAGAGAACTGTTTATCCGGTCTGTTTCCTTCAGGTTCCAGCAGTGTCTCAGGCGCAGGGGTCCTGCCGCTCCCAGGCCCTCCCCTACGGGAACCCAGAGGCCTTATACAGTTGCCTCTTGGGCCAGGGATGTGGGCAGGGGTGGGCAGTGTTGGTGGTCTCCTCCGCTCTGCAGCCTCAGGAGTGCCCACCTGATCAGGCGGTGGGGTCTCTCTCCCACGGGGTTTGGGAGCAGAGAGCTGCTGCGGTCCGGGATCCGCAGGTGTGGGACTTCCGGTAAACACAGGAAGTGCCCAGCCTTAGAGGAATTTTGCCTCTGTGTGTCCTGAGTTCACCAGGCAGGTTTCTTGCAGGGGAAAAGTTGGTCCTACCTGCAGTTCCAAGGCTCAAGTTTGCTCGTGGGCTACTGCCTAAGTCCTCTCCGCTGTGGCAGCAACCGGGAAGAACTGCGCCGCTCTTTCCGGGAGCCTCCGTGCACCAGGGTTCCAGATGGCGTTTGGTGTTTTCCTCTGGCGCCTGGATGTGCACAGAGTGCAGTCTCTTCTGGTTTCCCAGGCATGTCCGCCTCTCTGAAGGTTCAGCTCTCCCTCCCACGGGATTTGCGTGCAGAGAACTGTTTATCCGGTCTGTTTCCTTCAGGTTCCAGCAGTGTCTCAGGCGCAGGGGTCCTGCCGCTCCCGGGCCCTCCCCTACGGGAACCCAGAGGCCTTATACAGTTGCCTCTTGGGCCAGGGATGTGGGCAGGGGAGGGCAGTGTTGGTGGTCTCCTCCGCTCTGCAGCCTCAGGAGTGCCCACCTGATCAGGCGGTGAGGTCTCTCTCCTACGGGGTTTGGGCTATTCATGACTTCTTGAACAAATAAGTTAATATTCAAAATTACAGACATGGAGATTTCTTGTTCTTTAGAATTATATATCTCCATTCTTCTCTGCTAAAGATTTTATATATCTTAGTATAGTGTATCGGTTCTGTTCTTCTGGAGAAAGTTTAATATATATATACATCTACCCATCCAACATGGACTTTATCACGTGGTTTTTCTGTGGCAGGAAGACTGAAGTTAGGGTTTTGCAAACACGAGACAAGTATTCTATCAATAAGTCACATCATAAACCCTAGAATTATTTTAATGCTCAGAAAATGTTTTTTAAGTTCCCCATTCATACTTGTATGTGTGAAGCCAATATAACATCCTGTAGAATTCTTAGATACTTATCATGTCTTTCATATGTTAGTAACTAAAACACAAATTCATTCTAGATATTATTCTCTAACAAAATACAGTTCTTTGTTTATTGTTCTACCTGAAGCAGTGGCATTGCTGGTATATTATATTGATCAACATGGAATATCATAGTAACTAATCAGTAACTAATTCATTGATTATTTTGTATGGACTCTAAAACAAAAATTAAATATTGAAAACAATGATGAAATCTGAATAAGTCTGTGGTTAGTTATATACAAAAGTTGAAATCACTGAAAAATACACAAATCAATACAATAGGAATGTGTCATTCAAAACAGAGTGAAAGAATTATAGTCGCTTTGCAATAATTTGCTAATTAAATTTGGTTCACAATGAGAAAATGTAAGTAATTTGAAAAAATATGTAGTTTATTAGATAATGTGCCATTTTCACAACAAATGTCAACATAAATTAATATTTCAACTGTAATCCCAGACCTCCACTAATGTAATCTTCATATAATATTTAGTACATTTTATTAATATTTACATGTTTACAATTTTATTGAACTTGTACTAATTCAATAATTAATGTAATAAATATTTTAGTATCTATATAAAAGACAATGTATGAATTACTGAGAACAGAACTATGAATCAAATAGATCTAGCTTCTTCTGTCATGGAATATTTATTAAATTTAGGAAGATAGATGCATTTATGAAGAAAAATATGAAGAAATGTTTATTGACATATACTATGAAATGTAAAATAGAGAAAAGGACATCCATTGTGCTTTGAATATCATGTAGCATTTCACAGATTTCTCAGGGATCTATTTTCAATAGACATTAAATTAAGAAACTAAAGGTAATGAAGAAATTATTTTGTGCAAAGACATCTTCAAGTGGTAATGTTTAAAGCCAGAAGCTTGCATAGAGTTGTACATGAATAGAAAGAATTTAGTGTCAATAAAATTGGCTGAGTGCATAGGAAATTTAGGAGATTATATACATCAACTAAAATGTTATTAATGTAATGGCATTAGCTATTTTAAACATTGAGACAAAGAAGGTATTGCTGTTTTGAATGGAATATATTAGTTGTTGATTTAGAAAAATGTGAAAGTATGATTTTCATAAACTTTGTGATAAAGATGACTTATTTCCCCCTTTTTAAAATACTTTCCTTTAAAATTTGTGAAATAATGATATTTTTATTATCAGATACATGAGTAATAAGTAAATGCTTCTTATTTATTTATTATAAATTTTGTATCAACACATTTTAAAATATTGCTGCATTTAATCAGTTATATATTTTTATTAACCATATATTTTAAATTTAATTTTTTAATTATTTTTATAAACTTTATTATAAACAGTCTTGCAAGCATTACATAACATGTTTAACCAGACTTAAAGTATATGTGTGCATACATGCATCAGATAAAGAAAAAAATGATAGTAGGTAAAATTCTATGCTGTAAGTATTACACATTATCATTAACATTTAAGTAAACAAATCCCATTTATGATAAACGAAATAACGTTTTGTTAGTTTGCATCATTAAGGTACTGCATATACACATAGCTTTGCCTTTTGAACAACCTTCTTTAATGCATTCTTAACTTCTTTGTTCCTCAGGCTATACACCATAGGATTCAGCATGGGGATTACCATAGTATAAAACACAGACACAAATTTATCTGTGTCCATGGAATGACTGGCACTTGGCTTTAAGTAGATTATGGTGACAGTTCCATAAAATGTGAAAACTGCAGTGAGGTGAGAAGCACATGTGGAAAAAGCCTTCTGGTACCCCTCACTTGAATGCATCTTCAAAATGTTCAAAAATATGAGTAAATAGGAAATCAAGATAACAAGAAAAGCAAATATAATGTGAAAGCTAGATACAAGAATAAGAATCATCTCATTAATGTGTTTATCAGAGCAAGCCAGAATCCTCACTGCTGGAATATCACAGAAGAAGTGATTAATCACATTGTATACACAGAAAGGGAGGCTAAAGGTATCTCCTGTTTGCATGGAAGCATTCAAAATGCCCAAAGTATAGGAAATAACAGCCAGATAAGTACAGACACCTTTTGTCATGGTGGTGGTATAATGTAAGGGTTTACACACTGCTGCATAACGATCATATGCCATTGAGGCTAAGAGGTAGCTATCCACAGTGGCAAAAAATACGAAGAAGAACATCTGAACAGCACAACCATTGTAGGAAATGACATTTCTTCCTGTAAGGAGTCCAGCCATGACCTTTGGAGTGACTGTTGAGGAAGCACCAAAGTCTACCAAGGACAGATTACTAAGGAAGAAGTACATAGGGGTGTGTAGATGAGCATCCAGCAATATCAGAAGGATCATTCCAAGATTCCCCACCAAAGTAAAGGCATAGATAAATGTGAACATCATGAAGAGAAGAACTTGAAGCCCAGGTGCTTTGGTTAGTCCGAGGAGAATGAAATCACTCATTTCTGTGTTGTTCTTCATAGCTGTTTTTCTTGGACCACAGATGTTCTTTGAAATGGACAAACTTAAAAGAACAAGGGCTCACAACCCTGGAATATTATATGCATAGATAGATTTAATATTCAATGCAATGAAACTGGTTAGTCAAAATTTTCCTACAAATGAGAGGAAATTTTGAGAAAATTATTTAAGTTTATATAAACATACACAGAGCAAAGTTAAATAAACTAAGCTGCCATTTTAATCTCTTTTCTTTATATACTGATTTTAAGTTTATTCAGTTCGTGTTCAATCGTTACATTTAGTGTATACACGCTAATGCTTCAAACTAAACTGTAGAATAATTCACAAATAACCAAATATTATATTCATTAAAACAAATGTGTCATTGCAGGCTAGTCCAGACAAGAGAGATGGTTTTTAAAAGAAGATATAATGGTAGATAATGTATATTCTGTGAAAAGTTATAGAAATATTCATTTATCATTGTTATTACTTAATAAAAAAGATACTTGTCTCTACCCAACATCTCTATCCATAAATAATGCATTTGTTATTTGTGCCTATCTAAATAATTCTTGTAAAATTAGATAGTTAATGGGAAAAAGCTGATAAGCAATAGTTACATTATACTGCTTGAATGGAGAATGATAATCCTTCTGGTTAGGAGAGGCAAGAGTACAAGGCTTCAAGGAAGAGGTAACCTTTAAAAACAGGTACCCTTGCTTTGTGATTTGACTCTATTCACAGACTATATCTTCTCCTATCTCCTTTTCTTCTAGTAGACTGCTGATATTCTGTCATCTCCTATGTAAGTGATGATAGTCTCCATTCTTGCAAGCAATGAAAAAACAAATTATGAGGTGATCCATTATTTGAATACACATTTTAATTTATGTTCAAAGATTTCCTTTTAACAACCATTGTCCTTCAACCCTCCTTGCCTAGCCTAGCTACACTGTATTTCACACCTTAAATAAATTAAGCCACAGAAGATCTAAAAGTATGGATGTTGTTAGAAGAAATATTTATTGTGCTCCATGATATCTGTTTTTTTTTAATTTGGCCATCAAGATAATTCATATTATTCTCAACAACAAAGTCATTTAAAGATAGAGTAATAAAAGTGTATGTACTTAGAATTGAACATTTGCAGTGTCGTTTGTCAACTTTATAAATATGAAGAAATTATTATAATTTATTTAGATAATTGAAAGACAAATCACACATCATTTCAACATATGGTGCATATGAGCATATACATCTAAAATTGTACAAATATTAATATTTATGTACATTTATGTATCATACACATGTATACATGTGAGTATATATTTACATATATAGAGATATACATATATGTATATCTATTTATCTACATATTACAGTTCAGTGGATTAGAAAATGAATCTTCTAAATAATGCTATATGAGTCTACATCTAGTATAACATTATTCAAAATTCCCATTTACCTCTACTTTTCAAAGTATATATGATATTTAAAATCATTTCACAATGATCATTTCTAAAATTAAAAAGAATAAGATTGTGGAAAACTCTGAAAAATGGAATAAAGACCACAATATATTAAAGATGACACCCTGAAATATGAAGATATATTCTTACCTTCTTTGGGAAAGCTCACACTACAATAAATAATAGGAATTTATCAACAACCCAATCACAGCATTATCTACCCTAGGTTTTTCTTGATTATTTTAGAAAGGAAGCATTGGCATTTGATAAATATCTTTGTATTCACTATACCATGATTTTCAGTTTAACATTCTACTCTTATAATAGTTGTAAGGGAAAAATAGTAAAATTTTTAGTAAAATAATAAAAATAGTAAAAAATAAATAGGAAAATTCTAAGGGAAGTCAAATATCCACATCTGATTTCAAATCTTTAGACATGATATTGCTCATTCATTGTTTCCATGTCAATTGAAATTTTAATATTTTTATTGAATATAAAATTTTACCCATTAGAATGAAGGATAACAGAAAACAGGATTATATGTCTAGAACCAGAAGTTCACCATTGCACTAATACAGAAATATATTTGGAAAAATCATTTTTCAAAAATATTCTATTCAAAATTCTAAGGATCCTAAAGGATCATGATATGATGGAATTAGTAACAAGGAACTAAGATACCTTACCTTAAGTCTAACATTTACTAAATCTATTTTTAGTATTATTAGAATTTATATTGTTTGATCAGACACATTTTCTTCACTTTTGAAAACTAAATGAAAATGTCCCCACATGCTTCATGGAATAATATTGGTGAAAACTAGCTGAGAGGAATATATTTTAAAATTTTAGTATGCGACTATCTTATGAGAATAATTCAGTGTAATAATTACCTTGGAATTTTCCTCTGGCCACAGTTGAACACTAAACATAAATACTCAGTGTTGAAGGTTATTTTACAGACAACGTGTTACAAACAGCTTAAAAACATAACGATCCAAAAAACTGCTCAGTCTCTGGCCCATTTGAGGTATTCTCATATGAAGTAAGATGGGACTATATACCTTACTATGTAGGAATCTGGAGAAAATTGCTCAGGCTTGGAGTTCTCTAGGGAAAATAATTCCTTTGAGGGCAATCATGTAGATGTATTTCAACTGCATATGAATCTTGTTTTATTTGTTTCAAAGCACATAGAAAGTCCATGGTACTTGCCTCAGTTATATCTATCTTCCTTTACTTTTGTTAAACCATATTTTAAGGCATGTGCAATAAGTTTAATTTATTTATAATTATTGAAACTGTTTTTACTTTGGAGAAATTCATGCATGTATACAATGAAATACTGTATTTATCTACCTACCCTCCAGTTTTCCCTCCCAACTCTTCCTATAATTCCTTCTATGACTCCTTCCCCACTACATGTCTTTTTAAAAATATTATTGATTTTGATAATTTAATAAATCCAGTGAGCTATTTTTGTGGCTGTTGAGTATGCACTTGAGAATGGGAAATATACAGTTGTTTCATCCTCAAAAAATAATGTTTTTTTTTCTCTTCCAGTAACTATCAATTTCCAATAACTTTCAACTAAGAGGTGAGGCCTTGTGATCAACTAAAAAATCTATTTTGGATGCTTTTCTCATTTGGTGTTATACAGGTAGCTACACCTGCTATGTTCATGGTTATAATAACAATGTTATGTCCAGAGGATCTAGAAGATATTATCTCAGAGGTCTTCGCATCCTCTAGCTCTTATATTCTTTCAGCTGCTCTTCAGCGATGTCTTTTGAGTTTAAAAGGTGGTAGGAGGATTAATATATTTGTTCTCTTTAGGTCTGAGCACTCAGTGCTTTATTCTCAGCACTTGGATTAGTCATGCATGCATGTATTGAATGCTCCTGTCATTTGAAAGAAATATTCCTATGAGAGTTTTTCTACCAGTAATTTTTCTTTCCTTGTACCCATTTTCATTCTTGAATTCTGGAAACTAAATATGGACTACTGAAAATTGTATGTGATTAATAATTTTTATTTTACTTTTTCTTTTACCAAATAAAATGCTAGAAACAGAACAAGGAGAATCACATTATTCCCTACCAGTTAATGTCACTGTGTCACATCACATCTTCTATTGCTTTCTACTACCTATAAGGTTTCTAATAAGATCAAACTCCAGGAGTTCCCATAGATAAGCCATTCTTTAGTAAAAACTGAATTTCCACTCTCATTCCATAATGTCTTCCTCAACTCATCAGTTCTGCTATCATCTGAAATAAGAATATGACCTTGAATCACTGACTTGGAGTTTACATTCGGAGAACTTTCTTAATTCATATGACAAAACCATAGGTCTCTTTAGTAAACAGGCAAATTTCTCATCTGATTAAATCTATCATGAAAAGAAATATGTCTCTGGGTCAATAAATTACCTCCAGTAAAGAAGATGTAGGGAATTCCTGATGTTGAATTTTGGCATTTGATTTCCATATACAGTCCCATGTGAATCAATCATATACCACACAGAACTTTTACTTGTGCAGGTACACACGAATAGGTATGATATGGTGCATGACTAAAAAAATACTGGTATTTGGTAGAAGTTTTGGGGTAAGGAAGAGTCATTTTTTTTGGGAATTTTACCTAGAGTACATTGCCCATGCTCTGGTCCATGGCTCCACATATATCTATATTTTAGCAGAACTAATTGAATTTAATGAATTACTAAAGTACAAAGAAGAAGGCATGTAGCTTAGCCATGTTTGGAAGAACCTAGGGAAGTTAGAGAGAGGAAGTTTAGGGTGCATATAAAATTTATTTTGACACATATGAAATTCTTAACTATAATAATAAAATGATTCACCTCACATCCTCCTCTCAATGTCTTATGTTCTTTTTTTGGAAGTAAATCACTGTTTGAGGGGTACTCACTTAATATTTTTTTACAAATGTAACACTGAAGTTTGGGGAGTTAAATTTGATACCAAGACAACATTAAACAGAAAACAGAGATAATATTTGAAGGAAAATCCTAGGCCACTGCCTAGATTCATAACTGTTCATGACTATGTGAACAATAAACAAATTTCTGCTATAGAACTTCAAATGAGAGGTCAATACATAGAAAATAGATTTAAATCATTTATTTTTTCTTTTGTTTTTAAGATTGTAATATCATTACATAATTTCTCATATCATAATTTTCTTTCAACCCCTCCCATATGCCCTTCTTGTTATCTTTCAAGTTCATGGCCTATTTTCACTGATTATTGCTGCCTCAATATAGATGCAAATACACATACATGCAAATGTATATTTAAAATATAACATGATCTATATTTATATCTATCTGTATGTACTTGTATATACTTTTTTTGCGAAGCTGGGGACTGAACCCAGGGCCTTGTGCTTGCTAGGCAAGCGCTCTACCACTGAGCTAAATCCCCAATCCCTGTATATACTCCTTTTAGCTAGTGATTTGTTAGTCGATAGATAATGAGTATGCTTTTTTCCAGAAAAGACAATTTCTCCCACTCTTAGAATTTTTTAATTGTCTGTAATTGTTTATCTCCAGGAGGTTGGGTGCTCATAGTCTTTGACTTCTCACTTTGATATGCCTACTGCTGTTGTCCCTGTTCAGTTCATATTTACTCAGTCATGTTGAGACTTTATGGGTATTGCTTCTGTTCTTAAAGAGAAAAAAGCATTAGCCATAACTGTACTATGAAATAAGATCATTTTATGACATTTTCTTCAGTTCCTGCTCCACTATTTGTCTCTGTATTTCCTCCTTTGACTATTTTGGTCCCCCTTCTAAGGACTGATGCATGCACAGTCCTTCCTTTTTCAGCTTCATATGATCTATGAATTGTTTCATGGATATTCTGATCTTTTGGGCTACCCAGAGCTCCTGGGGACTAATCTACCAATCAAAGAGTTCATATGGAGGGACCCATAGCTCTAGGACCCATCATTCTAACCACATATTTAGGAGAGGATGGCATTGTCTGCCATCAATAGGAGGAGAAGCCTTTGGTCCTGTGAAGCCTCATTTCCCAAGTGTGGGGAAGTGCAGAGGAGTTGAGGAGGGCATGAATGGGTGAAAGTGGAAGCATATTCACAGAGACAGGGAGAGGTGGGATGGGAGAAGGAGGAAGGGGATATCATTTGAAATTCAAATACATAAAAATATCCAATAAAAGATTATTTTAGTTTAAAAAGCCTAGTGTACTAAAAAGAAATATTTTAAAGAAATATAAAAGCAAACTTTGGTTGTTTTCATAACTGGTTCAGCAATATGAAAAATGCAAGTTTCCCTTATTTACTCCAAAAACACTACATAGTGCATACTTGTGATAATGTATCACATTCATTCTCAGATGAGGAATATGCATATGTGTATGTTGATAAATTTATAAAAAGAAATGAAAAAGAAAATTCTTACAAGACATTTTTTGATGTTTGATTATAAACCCACCAGAAGGAAAATGAATGATGCCTTAGAACCATGTGACAAAGATAAATGCTAGAAGCACAGGGATTATGTGGGCTTTTATTTTTCCTGCCTAACTTATTGTGGCCAAGTTTTCCTGATAACTAAAATAATTTCCCTATAAATATCTGTTTTATCACGTCCTTATAAGGAATCCCACTAAAATTCCAAACATCTTGATGACTCCTTAAATTGAAGATAAATGGCAAATGTGGGTCACAAGACTCCAGAGATATCTACTATTTACCCTGATATTCCTGAGGGATGTCAGGAGCTTGCAACAACTGCCTTGATACTGACAAAAGCACACACAGGCCAGAGTTCTGCTGTATAGCTGAGCTTGTGACAGATGGGAAGATGACCATCTTTTACAGTGTTTTTGTGAATGTGTTTGCCAGACCAATATACTAGGCATGAAGTTTTTCATACAACAAATATTTCATGTAGTTGTCTACTTCTAGCACAATACCACAAACCTTTGGTATACTTGTCTTTCTAGAACAATGGTAAGTATTAAAATATAAAACTGTAAGGAAAAAAATCAAGCTTTTTAAATTTTTTTCAGGTGAAATCAATGGGAAATGGTAATACATGTAGAATAGTCATTCTTCAAATCTTTGTGTTATCTTCTCTGCCATATTTATACCACATCACACTGCTTTACATTATTTATATTTTGATGATCAGCAGCAGAAGATTCTCTTTAGAAGAGGTGAAGATGATAACTATACACAAAGAAAACCATAGGAGCAACCTGTAAGTTGGGGTAAGTTGGTGGGTGGAAAATATCACATTCAGCATATATATATATATATATATATATATATATATATGGAAAGATATTGAGAGTTGAGAATGTCTCAACATTTCAGAAACAGAAGTTTTCATGGGTACAGTCCCTTTCATACTGTAATCAGTAACCAGTCATTTGTCATATGCGCCATTGTGCAGGTGAGGAAATTAGATAATGAAATGCAATATGACTTCCTAAAAAGGCACCAAGTCTCTATGGAAGAATCAGAACAATTGTACTGTTTTCTCTCTGATATCTCAAACATAAAGACATGTTGATAGATGGCAAGAGATGACATCAGTTTGTATAAAAGAGAATGACATGGAGATTAAATAGTTTCAGTTTTCCTCCTCAATTTGGAAAGTTATGAACTTATATTTTTCCTGTGGAAATATATGAAGATATCATCCAGTTTCTTTCAAGTGGCAATGTTTCAAATGGACAAGTCAACTAAAAACTCTCATGATTTAGGAAAAACAAACAAAAATACAAAACAAAACAGTGTGCCAGGATCAGATTCCCAGATTATTGCCTATCTTTAAGGTAGTGTATATGATAGAAATATATGATAGGTAAAATCCATTTTTCAGATTTTATGAAAATAAACAAAGTCACATATTTCTCATTAGTGCTGATTAAACTTGTAATGTGTATATATTACAAAATGTATGTGTTTCAAACAATAATAATGAATATAGTATGATTTATGGCAGTACACATCACTCTAGTTAATGGAAACAGAATTGAGCCTGAAAATTATATAAGCCATCTCTCATATCAAAAAAACTCAGTGCACATGTTTATCACGTTCAAATGAACAAAACACTTGCAGTTCTCTAGCATATATTTCATCTTCTTATATACACTGTTGTTCACTAGGAAATATGAAATGTATAAAAGTGCTTAGTAATAGTTTAGAATCCCATTGATATTCAAATATACATTTCTTTATTTATTCTAGGATCTTGTCATAATTATTCCTAAATGACTTTGATGGAAAATATTTCAGAGGTTACTGAATTTATTCTTGTAGGGTTAACAGATGCCCCAGAACTGCAGATCCCTTTGTTTATTATCTTCACTCTCATATATTTGATCACACTGTTTGGAAATCTTGGGATGATAATGCTGATTCTGCTGGACTCCAGACTCCACACTCCCATGTACTTTTTCCTCTGTAACCTCTCCCTGGTGGACTGTGTTTATGCCTCAGCAATAACCCCAAAGGTGATGGAAGCTTTTTTCACAGGAAATAATACCATATCCTTCAATGGGTGTGCTGCTCAGATGTTCTTCTTTGTAGCCTTTATTGCTATTGAAAGTTTGATCCTTGCCTCAATGGCATATGACCGTCATGCAGCAGTGTGCAAACCCCTGCATTACACTACCATCATGACAAGTACTACTTGTATTGTAATTGCCACTTGTTGCTACATGTGTGGAATCCTGCAATCCTCTATCCATGTTGCTCTTGCATTTCGTCTTTCCTTCTGTCATTCAAATATGATTAATCACTTTTTCTGTGACATTCCCCCACTGTTGACTATTTCTTGTTCTGACACCCACACAAATGAAATCACCCTCCTCATCTTGGCTACATTGGATGTTGTTTTCACTCTCTTGGTTATCTTAAACACATACCTGCTAATTTTCATTGCTATCCTGAGGATGCGTTCAGCTGAAGCACAGAGGAAGGCTTTCTCTACCTGTGCTTCCCATCTTATCACTGTGTCCATCTTCTTTGGTTCACTTACATTCATGTATTTACAGCCCAGTTCCAGTCACTCAATGGATACAGACAAAATTGCATCTGTTTTTTATACAATGGTTATTCCTATGTTGAACCCTTTGGTCTACAGCTTGAGGAACAAAGAAGTCAAAAATGCATTTAAGAAGGTTGTTGGAAAATTAATGTCTTCATTTAGCTGATTAATTCTAAAATAATTCCCAATCATGTGAAATTTTTGTATCTCAATCTTTGAAGAATAGTTTATTTGTATTTCTTTTCTATGATTTCTTCCAGCTACTATTTTCTGAATGAGAACTTTGTCTTCATGCATTGGCACTTTGATTAATTTGTAGTGAAATTGGAGTATACGTTGCCAGGAATAAAATGTGAATTTAATATTTAAATGAAGATTATAATGCTAAAGAACTCACAACCAATATTGTTTCATAAGTTTTTATAAAGTACTTTATAAAGATTTTGTAGGCCCATTTCAGGAGTGCATGATAACAGTTTTATTTTCAGTTGTCTTATTACTATAATTACTGCTATTCTTTGAAATATAACTATGTAATTTTCCCTTTCTACTCTTCCCTCCATCTCATAGTATATACTTTGCTTGGCTTGCTCTTTTGTAATTCAGGGCCTTGTATTTCATTAATGTAATTTTCAAAATAGTGTATGATATTCATACCTGACACAAATCAAATGTTTTAATATAAAATGCTATAAAGATTATCCTGAGAGTTTCTTAAACAGAGTCCAAAAATTTCAATTTACACAACATTATTTTGTAAGGTACTGGTCATATAGAAATCTTGAATCTTGAGTTTAGAATAATTTCAGTAATGGCTTACTTTTCATAATGATGGAACACATATTATCCAAATCCAAATAATACTAAATTCCATGGACAAAATACAGGTTGCAGTCAACAAATATTAATTTATAAGATAAATAATGTAGTTAATAACTTACAGAGTTCTAAATAACAGCATGTGGAATCTTTTGACCATTTAGTATTTCTCTTGAAGAAAATTTTTGTGAATTGCTGATAACTATTAAATGATCAAGTAACAAAACATTAATTCTAAAATATCTATTCCTGTCTCACATTCTAAATAGCATTTATCCATGTCTAATGCCTATTCACAAAGCAGTAAATTTCCATCTCTACACTTTGTAACTTTTAGTGACTATGCTACTGAAAAAAGACAATGGTAAATCTAGATTATAGCTAGAATATTTGTAGAGAAAGAACCCATTAGAAGGATGAAAATGATAATGAGATTTTCCCTTGATTACTAAATGCTATTTTATATAAAGTTGTCAAATTTAAGAAAAATAGTAATTTGAAGTTCCATTAGATGGTATTCAAAGGAGTGTTTGAGAAGGAAACTTAAGAACAGAGTTAGTATGGAGCTACAATAATTATGACTGGAACTGATACCCAGATGAAACTATGCCTTTCTGAGAATCGTAGCTACTCTCTATCAGTCCTATTATAACCTAATAAGCTTCCTATTTATAGGAATTATTAAATGAATATTCCATAACAGAGACAAAATTAAATAATAAATAAATTCATTAGGAGTTAAAGAATAACTGTAAAAGAGAATGAATTAGTAGATACATGAGAGGAAGTATAATAGAGGCTGAATGAATGAAATTGGATTTCTGCTGAGTGATCATAGAAGTCTGGGACTGGTTATTTTATTTGCCTAAAGAGACATCTATGAGATTACTGAACTATATTCTGTCTTCCTATACAACACAATTTAAACTGTCTACCTCTTCATTCATTAAACATAGAGGTTAATCTCTCAGTATATCCTATACCTTGAATCCTGAAACTGCTTACATGCTTAAAAAATTCTGGAGAAACAATGAGATTAAATCAAAATTGCAATGACACTAAATATACAGCTACTTGGTGATCATGGGAGAATTTTTATTGGTGAAAATGTAGCAGAGGAATTCATCTCATTTTACAAACTCCATTGCCTGATAGACAGAATATAATTAGAGTTGATGTAAACTGCAATTTATCTATGGTTTTCAGGTGTACAAAGAGAATTTTTTTCAAAGATACCTCACATATGTAGTTGGCAGTCATAGAAAAATGAGATTCTTAGTAAACAACTGCACTCTCTGAGGAATTCACACCAGAAAGACAAATATTCAGGTAACATTAAGTGCTGCCTTACATTCATATCAAAATAAATTATTACCTCATCCCATGCTATCTATTTCAACCATGTTTACACAATGGTTAAAACCAAAGACTTTGTATAAAAGGAAGTAACAATAGAAGTGGAGTTTGCCTGCCAGTCAATAAGGTGCTATATCTATAGTATTATGCATAAAGTTTGTTTTACCACATTGAAATAAATGTAAAACTGTTTTACTTTGTGTAAAAATAATAGTGAATTAGCTTGTGCCTTATATTTGACAGGCAACAGCAGACTACCACACTTTTTATTTATCTGTGTCCTTGTGTTGATGAGCTTTTCAGTAGGGATTTACAAATAGGTTCATGCTTGTCCACCTAAAGATATCTTTTTGTCTTTCAATGATACATCTCTCTCTAACTTTGTTAACCAAAACACTTTACTTGTTTTTGATATTAAAACCTCATAAACACAACCATCATCTTGTCTGATTAGGATACTCAAGGGTGTAAAAAATGAAAGCTTGTTCCTCTTCTCATCATAAGTACTAAATAGAAACACAAAGTTGTATATAAAAGTCTTCACCCAATAGTTTAAGAATATAAGAGTCTACGTCAGCATTTAAAACATCTTATATTTGGGATAAAAATTAAATTCATAAATATATATAGTACCTAGGGTACAGCAGTTCACAATGTTGAGAAGAGATCACAGGAGTTTCTAAACATTTTGAATAGAACAAAGAGAGAGATTCCTAAGAAAACAAACAAAAAGCATATTCAGGAAGAACCAGTATTAGTCTATATAATTCTAGACTACAAGTTAAGGTTAAATGAATTATTTGAGTTCTTGTACAGTTTGTCTCCATAACTGGGGCTTGGGCCTGAAGCAATAGAGTGATTTGTAGAGAGAAATTGAGGCATAAAATTATCAAAAATTTAGGAGAAGAACATCTCTGGAGAAATTCTATCTTACTAATATAACATTTGTAAAACGTGGAGGTTTATAAAATGAGCCTGTCCTCCTGGTCCTTTCTGCTGTGACAGACTGATAGCTAGTCTGATACACAGAAGGGGCTATATCTTCAGAAGTACCAGAGGATCCACCACAATTAATATTTGTTAAAAACTGTTTCCCCAAATCCCACAGCTGCCACTGAGGTCTAGTGGACTCGGGAACACACTGTGCCCCCAAACCACACCTGCCAAATACAAATTCCCTTCTGCCTGGTCCTTTCTGCCCAGAGAGACTCCTCGCTAGTCTGCTTCCTGGAAGATGTTATATCTTCAGACATACCGGAGGATCTGCTGCATTCAACATTTGGTATGTCTCCCCCACCCTTGCCTGCCAAGTCCCAGGCAGCTGCTGGAGATCAGGGTACTGGGGACATGCCACCTACCCAATTTTCCCACTTGCCAAATATCAATCCTCTTCCACCTGGTCCTTTTTGATGGGACAGACTGCTAACAATATCCTACCTGGAAGAGTATATTCTCAGACATATCAGAGGATCTGCTGCAATCACAACATCTGACATCATATCCTGAAGCATACGAGAAGAAACACTGTATTCAAATTATTTGATACCACATCCTGAGGCATCCCAGGATATCTGCTGCACCCAGGGCATCTGACACCACAACTCGAAACCTCACAGAAATCCACTGCAACCAGGACACCACAGCTTACAGGCATCCCATGAGTTCCTCTGTACACAGGGCAAGTGGGCAACTAATACCCCAGCCTGAAGAACTTCAAGCAGCTCTGAGGAATGCAGGGCAGCTGACCTAAAGGAATGAAAGACTCCCTAGAGTGTGGCTGCATACAAGGAACCAGAAATCACAGTCCTTTGACACCCCTCCCCTCCTGGAGAACAACTTCTCACAGTACAACAGTTTGACTACTGCTCCTCTGAGGACCCAACAGTCTGAAGGCCTCCCAGGATATCTATTGCAACCAGCACAACAAATCAGCAGCTTTTCTGTACCTTTGAATACCCTCCAGTTGGAATGCCCGACAAGAGGCCTGCTGCAGCCAGGGCCACAGGTCTACAAGGAGACCTGTAGCAACTCAGGGACAAAAGAGGTAGACTCCAGATAGAGTCACCCAGACCATAAAGCACTAAGGATCATCATTTGGTGAGATGCAAGTGCAAGTGCTTATGGTCATAAGCAATAGAAGCCAATATACATGGGCATCATAAGAACCAAGTTCTTCCACCACAAAATGCCCCAAACACACCAACACACCTGAAAATCAGGCAGCTGACCTAAAATCCTATCTCATGACAATAACAGAGTCCTTTACGGAGGATATAAATAACTCAATGTAAGAAATACAGGAAAACACAGGTGAACCGGTAGAAGCCTTAAAGAGGAAACAAAGAAAATTCCTTTAAAAAATATAGGTAAAGTAATTGCATAAAGCAGTCCAAGACCTAAAAGCAGAGGTAGAAACGTTAAAGTAAACAAAAATGGAGGCAAACCAAGAAATGGAAAGTCTAGGAAAGTGGTCAAGAATTACAGATGTAAGTATTACCAACAGAGTACAAGAGATAGAAGAGAGAATTTCAGGTGTAGAAGATACTGTAAAAGAGATTGACACGAGTTCAATAAAATTCGAAACATAAAAACTCCTAACCCAAACCACCCAGGAACTTCAGTACACAGTGAAAAAACAAATCTAAGAATAATTGGAATAGACAAAAATGAAGACCCCAAGCTCAAAGTACCTGAAAATATCTTCAAAAAACCATATAAGAAATTAACCCAACCAAAAGAAAGAGATTGTCTTAATGATACAAGAAGCCTACAGAACACCAACTAAATGGGAACAGAGAAGAAAATCCCCTTGTCACATAATAGATAAAACACTAAATGCACAGAACAAAGAAAGAATATTAAAAGCTACAATGGAGAAGGGTGAGGTAATATACAAAAGCAGACCTATCTGAATTACCTCAGATTTTTAACAGAGACTATGAAAGCCAGAAGAGACTATTCAGTGGTCATGCAGATTCTAAGAGAACATAAATGCTAGCTGAGGCTACTATATCCAGTAAAATCCTCAATCAAGTAGGTGGAGATTACTTTTATGTATGTAGATGTCCTTGTATTTGGAGCATAGATATTTAGGATTGAGAGTTCATCTTGGTGGATTTTTCCTTTGATGAATATGAAGTGTTCTTCCTTATCTTTTGTTTTGAAACCTTAATAAAGCTCAAAGTACACATTGCACCTCACACAATAATAGTAGGAGATTTCAATACCCCACTCTCATCAATGGACAGATCATGGAAACAGAAATTAAACACAGACATAGAAAGATTAAGAGAAGTCATGAACCAAATGGACTTAACAGATATTTATAGAACATTCTATCCTAAAACAAAAGGATATACCTTCTTCTCACCACCTCATGGTACTTCCTCCAAAATTGACCATATAATGGGTCATAAAACAGGACTCAATAGATAGAGAAGGATAGAAATATTCACATGCATCCTATTAGACCACCACGGGCTAAAGCTGGTCTTCAATAAC
Source organism: Rattus norvegicus (assembly GCF_021556685.1). Lineage (NCBI taxonomy): Eukaryota > Metazoa > Chordata > Mammalia > Rodentia > Muridae > Rattus > Rattus norvegicus. Next base: position 223,295,972 of record NC_141534.1, read on the forward strand.
AATAAGGGAAAAATTCACATATAAACACAGAAGTTGAACAATGTTCTACTCAATGATAACCTGGTCAAGGAAGAAATGAAGAAAGATATTAAAGACTTATTAGAATTTAATGAAAATGAAGGTACAACATACCCAAACTTATGGGACACAATGAAAGCTGCACTAAGAGGAAAATTCATAGCTCTGAGTGCCTGCAGAAAGAAACAGGAGAGAACATATATCAGCAGCTTGACAGCACACCTAAAAGCTCTAGAACAAAAAGAAGCAAATACACTCAGGAGGAGTAGAAGGAAGGAAATAACCAAACTCAGAGCTGAAATCAACCAAGTAGAAACAAAAAGGACCATAGAAAGAATCAACAGAACCAAAAGTTGGTTCTTTGAGAAAGCCAATAAGATAGATAAACCCTTAGGCAGACTAATGAGAGGACACAGAGAGTGTGTCCAAATTAACAAAATCAGAAATGAAAAGGGAGACATAACTACAGAATCAGAGGAAATTAAAAAATTCATCAGATCCTACTACAAAAGAATATATACAACAAAAATTGAAAATCTTCAGGAAATGGACAATTTCCTAGACAGATACCAGGTATCGAAGTTAAATCAGGAACAGATAAACCATTTAAACAACCCCATAACTACTAAAGAAATAGAAGCAGTCATTAAAGATCTCCCAATGAAAAAGAGCACAGGTCCAGATGGGTTCAGTGCAGAATTCTATCAGAACTTCATATAAGGCGTCATACTAATACTATCCAAACTATTCCACAAAACTGAAACAGATGGAGCACTGCCAAATTCCTTCTATGAAGCCACAATTACTCTTTTACCTAAACCGCACAAAGACCCAACAAAGAAAGAGAACTTCAGAACAAATTCCCTTATGAATATCAACGCAAAAATACTCAATAAAATTCTCGCAAACCGAATCCAAGAGCACATCAAAACAATCATCCACCATGATCAAGTAGGCTTCATCCCAGGCATGCAGGGATGGTTTAACATACGGAAAACCACCAACATGATCCATTATATAAACAAACTGAAAGAATAAAACCACATGATCATTTTATTAGATGCTGAGAAAGCATTTGACAAATTCAACACCACTTCATGATAAAAGTCCTGGAAAGAATAGGAATTCCAAGCCCATACCTAAACAGAGTAAAAGCCATATACAGCAAACCAGTAGCTAATATTAAACTAAATGGAGAGAAATTTGAAGCAATCTCACTAAAATCAGGGACTAGACAAGGCTGCCCACTCTCTCCCTACTTATTCAATATCATTCTGGAAGTTCTAGCCACAGCAATCAGAAAACAAATGGAGATCGAAGGGATACAGATTGGAAAAGAAGATGTCAAAATATCACTATTTGAAGATGATATGATAGCATATTTATGTGATCCCAAAAGTACCACGAGAGAACTACTAAACCTGATAAACACCTTCAGCAAAGTATAAAATTATGTGAAATAAATCATTAGCCTTCCTCTACAGAAAAGAGAAACCAGCCAAGAAAGAAATTAGTGAAATGACACCCTTCATAATAGCCCCAAATAATATAAAATACCTTGGTGTGAATTTAACCAAGCAAGTGAAAGATCTATATGATAAGAACGTCAAGCCTCTAAGAAAGAAATTGAAGAAGATCTCAGTGGATAGAAAGAACTCCCATGCTCATGGATTGGCAGGATTAATATAGTAAAAATGGCCATTTTACCAAAAGCGATCTACAGATTCAATGCAATCCCCATTCATATATCAATCCAATTCTTCAGAGTGTAAGAACAATTTGCCAATTCATCTGGAATAACAAAAAATCCAGGATAGCTGAAACTATCCTCAACAATAAAGGGATTTCCAGGGGAATCACTATCCCTGAACTCAAGCAGTATTACGGAACAATAGGGATAAAAAAATTGCATGGTATTGGTACAGAGACAAACAGATAGACCAGTGGAATAGAATTGAAGAGCTAGAAATGAACCCACACACCTATGATTACTTTATTTTTGACAAAGGAGCCAAAACCATTCAATGGAAAAAAGATAGCAGTTTCAGCAAATGGTGCTGGTTCAACTGGAGATCAACATGTAGAAGAATGCATATGGATCCATGCTTATCACACTGTACAAAACTTAAGTTGAGTTGGATCAAGGACTTCCACATCAAACCAGATACACTCAAACTAATAGATGAAAAAGTGGGAAAGACTCTCAAACACATGGGCAGTGGAGAAAATTTCCTGAGCAAAACACCAATGGCTTGTACTTTAAGATCAAGAATTGACAAATGGACTCATAAAACTGCAAAGCTTCTGTAACACCAAGAACAGTGTTGTTAGGACAAAATGGCAACCAAGAGATTGGGAAAAGATCTTTTCCAATGCTACAACAGATAGAGGGCTTATATCCAAAATATACAAAGAACTCATGAAATTAGACTGCAGGGAAACAAATAACCCTATTAAAAATGGGGTTCAGAGCTAAACAAAGAATTCACAGCTGAGGAATGCTGAGTGGCTGAAAAACGCCTAAAGACATGTTCAACATCTTTAGTCATAAGGGAAATGCAAATCAAAACAACCCTGAGATTTTACTTCACACCAGTGAGAATGGCTAAGATCAAAAACTCAGGTGACAGCAGATGCTGGCGAGGATGTGGAGAAAGAGGAACACTCCTCCATTGTTGATGGGATTGCGGACTGGTACAACCATTCTGGAAATCAGTCTGGACGTTCCTCAGAAAACTGGACATAGAACTACCTCAGGCCCCAGCTATACCTCTCTTGGACATATACCCAAATAATGCCTTAACATATAACAAAGACACTTGCTCCACTATGTTCATAGCAGCCTTATTTATAATAGCCAGACGCTAGAAAGAACCCAGATGCCCTTCAACAGAGGAATGGATACAGAAAATATGGTACATCTATACAATGGAATATTACTCAGCTATCAAAAACAATGACTTTATTAAAACATAGGCAAATGGATGGAACCGGATAATATCATCCTGAGTGAGGTAACCCAATCACAGAAAAACACACATGGTATGCACTCATTGAAAAGTGGCTATTAGCCCAAATGCTCAATTTACCCTAGAGGCACAGAACACATGAAACTCAAGATGGATGACCAAAATGCAAATGGTTCACTCCTTCTTTAGAAGAGGAACAAGAATACCCTAGGGAGGGAATAGGGAGATAAAGTTTAGAACAGAGGCAGAAGTAACACCCATTCAGAGCCTGCACCACTTGTGGCCCATACACATACACCCACGAAACTAGATAAGATGGATGAAGCAAAGAAGTGCAGGTCGACAGGAACTGGATGTAAATCTCTCCTGAGATATACACCCAGAATATAGCAAATACATAGGCTAATGCCATCATTAAACCACTGAACTGAGAATGTGACCCCCGTTGTAGGAATCTTAGAAAGGACTGAAAGAGCTTGAAGGGGCTTGAGATCTCATATGAACAACAATGCCAACCACCCAGAACTTCCAGGGACTAAGCCACTACCCAAAGACTATACATGGACTGCCCCTGAACTCCAACTGCATATGTAGCAATGAATAGCCTAGTAAGAGCACCATGGGAAGGGGAAGCCCTTCTTCCTGCCAAGACTGAACTCCCTGTGAATGTGATTGTTGAAGGGAGTTTGGTAATGGGGGGAGGATGGGGAGGGGCACACTCATAGAGAAGGGGAGTGGGATGAGTTAGGGGGATGTTGGCCCAAATACTGGGAAGGGGCATAACAATCGAAATGTAAATAAGAAATACTCAAGGTAATAAAGATAAAAAAAGATAGATGGAGAAACCAAAATATTCCAGGAGAAAACCAAATTCAAACAGTATCTATCTACTAATAGAGTCGCACAGAGGATCCTAGAGGGAGAACCCCAATATAAGGAAGATACCTCTTCCAAAGAAAAGACAAGATATTAAGCATCTCACAATGAAACCAAAAGGAGAAAACCCACAGGCAAATAAAACTATTTATGACAACAAATATAATAGGCACCAACACTCAGCTGTCTTTGATATTTCTCAACATTAATGGACTCAACTCACATATAGAGACACGTAGGCTAACAGACTGGATGAAAAGACAGGATCTAACATTTTGCTGCATACAGGAAACACACCTCATTAACAAAGACAGGCACTATCTGAGAGATAAAGGATGGAAAAATATCTACCAAGCAAATGGTCCCAAGAAACAAGCTGAAGTTGCTATGCTAAAATCCAATTAAATAGACTTTCAACCAAAAGTCATTAAACACGATAAGGAGTGATGCTTCATATTCATTAAAGGGAAAATCCACCAGGAGAAAGTCTCGATTCTGAACATCTATGTCCCATGTGCCAGGGCACCCACATTCATAGAGGAAACTTTGGTAGAGCCCAAAACATGAGTTGAAACCCGTATGGTAGTAGTGGAGGTCTTCAGCACCCCAGTCTCAACAGTGGATGGGTCATTGAGACAAAGACTGAAAAGAGACACAGTGAAACTAAGAGATGTTGTAGGCCAAGTCGCATTGACAAATACCTGCAGAATATTGCACCCTGGAATGGGGGAGTGCACCTTCTTTTCAGTGCCTCATGGTATCTTCACCAAAATTGACCATATAATTGGTCTCAAAGCAACCCTTTACTGATACAAGAAAATTGAGATAATCACATGCATCCTATCAGACCACCATATCCTAAAGTTGGTATTCAATAACAGCAAAAGAAATAGAAAGCCCACATACATGTGCAATCTGGACAGCTCTCTACTCAATGATAATTTGGTCTAGGATGAAATGAAAGAAATTAAAAATTCCCTAGAATTAATAACAATTTTGACACATCATACCCAAACTTGTTGGACATAATGAGCACAATGCTAAGAGGAAAATTCATAGCACTAAGTGCACTGGTAAGGAAGCCAGAGAGATCTTACACTAGCAACTTAACAGCATACCCGAGAGCTCAAAAAAAAAAAATGAGAGAAGCAAACTCAACCAAGAGGAGTAGAAAGCAGGAAATGGACAAACTCAGGGATGAAATCAACCAAATAAAAATAAAGATAACACGACAAAGAATCAGGAAAACCAGGAGCGGTTATTTGAGAGAATCAAAAAACATAAATAAACCGCTAGCCAAACTAAAGGACCCAGATGAAGTATCTAAACTAACAAAATCAGAAATTAAAAGGGAGACATAACTACAGAAATGGAGGGAATTCAAAGGGTCATCAGATTCTACTACAAAACCTATACTCACCAAAACAGAAAAATCTAGATAAAATGAATGGTTTTCTAGACAGATACCATAGAACAAAGTTATATCAGGAACAGATAAGCTTTCTAAACAGGCTCATGTCCCATACGGAAATAAGAAGTCATTGTAAACCTCCCAAACAAACAAACAAACAAAAGCCCAGGGCCAGATGGAATTAGTTCAGAATTCTACCAAACCTTCAAAGAAGACCTGATACCAATATTCTTCAAACTCTTCCATAAAATAGAAACAGAAGTTATAGAAACTAAGTAATTCTATGAAGCCACAATTAGTCTGATAGCTAAACTACACAAGGACTATTAAAAAAAGAGAGAATTTCAGACCAATCTTGCTTAAGAATATTGATGCAAAGTCTTCAATAAATTCTCGTAAACAGAATCCAAGAATACATCAAAACCATCATTCACCAAAATCAGGTAGTCTCCATCTCATGGATGCAAGGTTGGTTCTATATATGGAAATCCATTAACATAATATATTATATAAACAAACTCAAAGAAAAAACACATGATCATTTCTTTACATGCAGAAAAAGCATTTGACAAAATATGAAATCCTTTTATGTTAAAAGTATTTGAGAGATCAGAAATTCAAGGCCAGTAACTAAACATAATAGAAGTAATTTACTGCAAACCAAAAGTCATTATCAAATTAAATTGAGATATACTTGAAGCAATCCAACTAACATGTGGAACAAGACTAGGATTTCACTCTCCCCATATCTATTCAATATATTGCTCAAAGTGCTAGCTAGAAAAATAAGACAACAAAAAGAGATCAAAGGGATACAAATTGGCAAAAAGAACTAAAGGTAACACTGTTTGCAGATGATAGTATGGTATACATAAGTGACTTGAAAAATTCTACCCAAGAAATTCTCCAGCTGATAAACAATTCAGCAAAGTGGCCAGATATAAAATTAACTCAAATAAATAAGTAGCCTTCCTTTATACAAATGATAAACAGGCTGAGAAAGAAATTAGGTAAACAATTCCCTTCACAATAGCCACAGAGAATATAAAATATATTGGGATAACTCAAACCAACATGTGGAAGATATTTATGATAAGAATGTCAAGTCTCTCAAGAAAGAATTCAAAGTAGATATCAGAAAATAGAGAGATTTCCCAAGCTCATAGATTGGCAAAATTAAAATAGTAAAAATGGCCATACTACCAAAGTCAATCTACATATTCAGTGCAATCTGCATCAAAATCTCAACTGATGTCTTCAAAGACATGGAAAGATCAATTCTCAAATTGATCTGAAAAGGCAAAAAACACAGAACAGAGGAAAAATGTCTTAAAATAAAAGAACAGCTGGGTCTATCACCATCCCTGTTTTCAAGCTCTACTACAGAACAATAGTGATAAATACTGCATGGCATAGGTACAGATAGAGATGGGTTCATCAATGGATTAGAAATGAAGGCCCAGATGTAAAATCATACAATTACACACACTTGATCTTTGACAAAGAAGCCAAAAATATGCAATGGAAAAAAGAAAGCATATGCATTGAATGGGGCTGGTCTAACTGGATGTCTATATGTAGAAAATTAAAATAGACACTTATATGTCAACGTGCACAAAGTTGGATCAAGGACCTGAACATGAAATGAGATTCACTGAATATAATAGAAGAGAAAGTGGGAGAGAGCCTTGACATCATTGGCACAAGAAGAAATTTCCTTAACAGATCTCCAATGGTTGAAGCTCTAAGATCAAGAATTGATAAATGTGACCTCAAAAAACTGGAAAGCTTCTGCAAGGCAAATGACATAGTCAATACAACAAATTAGCATCCTACAGATTGGGAAAAATCTTCTCTAACCCTTCATCCAATAGAGAGCTAATATCAAAAATATATAAAAAACTCAAGAAGCTTACCATGAAAAAAAAGGAAGAGAATCAAGAAATGGGGTATACAACTAAACCAAGAATTCGCAATAGATGAATCTTGAATGGCTGAGAAGCACCTAAAGAAATGTTTAGTCTTTCATTATGAGAGAAATGCAAATAAAAATGACCCTAAGATTTCATCTTACACCAGTCAGAATGGCTAAGATCAAAACTTCAGGTAACAACAAATGTTGGTGAGGATATGAAGAAAGAGGAACTCTCTTCCATTGCTGGTGGGATTGCAAACTGGTACAATCAATCTTGAAATCAATTTGTATGTTCCTCAGAAAATTGGAAATAGACTTACATAAAGACCCAGTAATATCCCTCTTGGTAATATATCTCAAAGATGACAACCATGCCACAGGGAAACATGTCCCACTATGTTCATAATTGCCTTATTTGTGATAACCAGAAGCTAGAAACAACCCAGATTTCCCATGACAGAATAGTAGATACAGAAAATGTGGTTTCATTTACACAATGGAATACTACTCAACTATTAAGAATTAGGACATCCTAGCTTTGCGCAGTGGCAGTATCATAGCCAATGAGGCTTATCCGAGGCGCGATTATTGCTAAAAGAATTAGGACATCCTAAATTTTGCAGGCAAATGGGTGGAACTAGAAAATGTCATTCTTAGTGAAGTAATTCAGACCCAGAAGGATATTTACAATATTTTCTCATTAATAAGTGGATATTACCCAAAAAGTACATATTTACCAAGATACAGTCCATGGAAATTAAAAAGTTCAACAAGCTGAAGGACCAAGTGAAGATGCCTCAGTTCCACTTGAGAGGGAAAATAAACCAACCAAAGGGTGAGTGGGAGGGAGGGACAGGGAAGGGAAAGAGAATGGTTGTGGGGGAAGAGGGGAACATGATCTGGTATTGGGTGGGGAAAAAAACAACTGAATCCCTGATGGTCAGCAGAAAGAATTGAAACAGGCGACCTCAGGAGGAACGAGGCTTGAAGGACTCTCTATAATTTACCAGATACCTGGGATTTGAGAGACTCTCAGCCCTCAAAGGGGCAGGGGCTAGAAGAAAGCTCATACAGTTGGGAGAGGGAATTTATTGAATTTATCTCCAGCAGAAAGGCAGTGCATCAAGTGAGAGATGGAGTTTCTACTCCACATATGAAGCTCTGACCCAAAATTCTTCCTGTCTGAAAGAAATGCATGGAGGTAAATGGAGAAAAGCCTGAGAAAAAAAAGGTCTAGTGATAGGCCCAAAGTGGAATCCAGCTCAAAAGGAGGACCAAAGACCCGACACCATTACTGAATCTATGGGGTGTCAAAATTGTTAAAGGAGCAAATACTATTTTCCTTCTTAGCAAAATGCATATAACATATTCTAGTTTTAAATAGTGTAGGTATCTCTGCCCTAAGTCTATTCATCCAAATGACAGCAAAATGGTGAGGGAGGTGTGGGTGTGATCACACTTGCTTCCCTGAGGCAGGAGGCAATACAGTTCATTAACTAGGAAGACAACACACCCTCAAGAATGTTCCACCAGTCAGTCAGCTGTAATTCACCATAGTCACTGAGTCATGGATTATAACCAGGTCATAGACATAGTTCGCAAGTCACTAGAGGGTAATTAGGGCAATGTGCTTCAGCATGATAGAGTGGAAATAGCATTATTACACATTTATTGCCAAAAATGCCATTACTCATCATAAGTTTGATAAGCTTGTGAATTTCAAAGAAAGAACTGGGAACTGTTTCTTAAAGTATTTCTAGATTCAAAACCAATAAGTTCTAGAGTAATGAATCAAGTTACAGTTATACATGAAAATATTAACATGTATATAATGTAATGTTCAGAACATATTCTTCCATACATACATACATACATACATACATACTCTATGATAGCCAAAATTTTTTCTCTCAGTTATGATAATTAAGTGAATCATCTATAGTACTACATATAGCAATTACAACATTATTAGATAACTGTAGGAAACTATAACAAAAGTAGAAATGGGCAGAGAGCTTTAAAACATAGGCTTGTGAAGATATGATAGAGTTGGCTATGCAGGATCCTGAGAAAGTGTTTCTTCCCCAAGACAAACAAGTACTGCTAAGGAATGAAGGCAAGATCAGGAGTCAGATGCCCATGGAAAATGGACAGGAGGCCACAGTAAGAACTAGGGATAAGACTAGGAGAAGAAGTAGAAGGAAAAAGAAGGGAGGAGGAGGAGGGGGAGGAAGAGGAGAAGGAGGATGAGAAACAGGAGCAAGAGGAGGAAGAGAATGTGGAAGAGGAAGAGGAGGAAGAGGGGGAGAGGATGAGGAAGAGAAAGAAGGGGGAAGAAGATAAGGAAGAGGAAGAGGAGGAGGAGTAAGAGGAGGAGGAGGAGGAAGAGGAAAAATAAGATCACAGGAGAAAATAATGGTATATCAGATAGGCCCTTGGAAGGCCTCTGGCTTTACTTAGTCTCATGTGTGTAGTCTAGGCATGGCTTTAAGTAGAGACATGATTGAATTTTTTTTCTGTAGCTTGAAATGCTCTCACAAGCTGCTGAGTTTAACTCTTCTGTGACATGGAAAAGATATTGAGCAGCAAGAGCAACTGGGAAGTAGTTGCTGTAATTTAGGGATAATGACAATAGTTAGGATGTTGTGGGGGCAGTGTAGCCACTGAATGAGATTCATTTTCTATATGATACAGTACTTTGATAATAGAACCAACCAAATTCCTGACGAATTGAATTCAAGAGGTTTAAAAATAAAATCAATATGGTATCAATGCAATCATTTCATTATATTCTCAAAATTGTTCTACCAATATATAAGTACTTGTCCCACATGAATTATAGATCTGGAAAAGAAACCGATGCCATGACTCATTCCTTCCCAATATGAGGAATGCACTCATAGGCTCATTTTCCTTGCAACAACAACATAGGTATTTGACCAACTTTCTGGTGATGAGATTCACTTACCCAAGTCTCATTGACTAGTCATAAGCTGAGTTGATCCACAAGCCCACTGTAAGCATCAGTGGATCAGGTATATGGTAGACAGTAGGCCTGACAGTTCCCTAGTGTGGTCAGATGTGATTCCTGACACAGAAGACGATCAGTTGGTGAACAGAAGCCCTTAGCTCTAGTGCTCAGGAGATAGCATTATGAATTTATAATCATATCTGTTTTGCAACATGTCTTAGGCTATGTCTTTTAGAAACAGTATTCAGCTCTCCCTCCCACATGTTTAGTCTTCCCAAAATTAAATATTATCATTAGCTTTCCAGTAAAATTTTACCAACCTCCTATCTTCTTATTAAACTCAAATTTATCTTCCATGGCTTGCATATATTATCCTTGATGAGTGTTATCAACCAAGTCCAAGTGGATCAAGGACCTCCACATCAAACCAGATACACTCAAACTAATAGAATAAAAAATATGGGGAAGAGTCCCAAACACATGGGCACTGGGGAAAATTTCCTGAACAAAACACCAACGGCTTATGCTCCAAGGTCAAGATTTGACAAATGTGGCCTCATAAAACTGCAAAGCTTCTGTAAGGCAAAAGACACTGTCATTGGGACAAAACGGCAAACAACAGTCTGGGAAAAGATCTTTACCAATCCTACATCTGATAGAGGGCTAATATCCAAAATATACAAAGAACTCAAAAGTTAGACTCCAGAGAGCCAAATAACACTATTAAAATGGGTTACAGAGCTAAACAAAGCACTTTCAGCTGAGGAATATTGAATGGCCAAAAAGCACCTAATGAAATGTTCAACATCCTGAGTCATAAGGGAAATGCAAATCAAAACAACTCTGAGATTCTGCGTCACACCAGTGAGAATGGCTAAGATAAAAAATTCAGGTGACAGCAAATGCTGGCAACGATGTGGAGAAAGAGGAACACTCCTCCATTGTTGGTAGGATTGCAAGCTGGTACAATCTCTTGGGAAATACTTTTGGAGGTTCCTCAGAAAACTGGACATTCCACTACCTGAGGATCCAGCTATACCTCTCCTGGGCATATACCCAAAAGATGCTCCAACATAGAAGAACAAAGACACATGCTCCATTATGTTTATAGCAGCCTTATTTATAATAGCCAGAAGCTGGAAAAAATCAAGATGCCCTTCAACAGAGTAATAGATTAAAAAAATGTACATCTACACAATGGAATACTAATCAGCTATCAAAAACAATGACTTAATGAAATTCATAGGCAAACTGAATGAACTAGAAAATATCATCCTGAGTGAGGTAACCCAATCCCAGAAAAACACTATTGGTATGCACTCATTGATAAGTGGGTATTATCCCAAAAACTCAAATTACCCAATTTGCAATCCACAAACCACAGGAAACTCAAGAAGGATGACCAAAATGCAGATGCTCCCACTCCTTCTTAAAAGGGGAAAAATATTCTTAGGAGGGGATATGGAAGCAAAGTTTAGAGCGACTGAAGGAACTGCCATTCACAGCCTGCCCCATGTGTGGCCCAGATATATGCAGTCACCAAAACTAGAAAAGATTGATGAAGCTAAAAAATACATGCTGAAAGGGAATGGATGTAGACCTCTCCTGAGCATGTCCAATACAGAGGTCAATGCTAGCAGCAAACCATTGATAACAGGATAAAATTCCTGGATAACCTGAATTGATAACAGGATCCCCTTGGAGGGAACTAAAGGAATGATTGAAAGAGTTGAATGAGATTGCAACCCCTAAGAACAACAATGACAACCAACCAGAACTTCCATGCACTAAGCCACAATAGAAAAACTATATGGACTCACCCAGTGCTCCAACTACATATGTAGCCTTGTTGGGGCACCAGTGGAAGGGGAAGCCCTTGGTCCTGCCAAGGTTGGACCCCCAGTGTAGGAGACTAGGTGGGGCAATAAGGGGAATGGATGGGGGAATACCTGCATGGGGGAGGTGGAGGAGATGGGGGCTTATGGACAGGAAACCGCAAAAGGGAATAACATTTGAAATGTAAGTAAAGAAATATATCTAATAAAAAAGAAGAAAAAAATGGAAATGGCCAGTTTTCCATAACCATAAATTAAAAAAAGAGAAATAGTATCTGCATCTTGCTAATTCACTTTTTGCTGCTGTAATAAATGGTGAATACTGGAAGATTCATCAGGAAGAAACATTTGTGCTAACAGTTCTGGAAAAGTGAGACATCAAAGAAACAGTCAGCTGGCCTCAGGTTCAAGGTCTACTGTACACTCCAGAGATGCAGAACATTGTAAAGAAGACAAGGAACCTAGTCCCCAAAGCCATTTTTAATAGTGGTATTAAATCATTCATGAATTCAGAGTCTTCATCATCTAGGCACCCTTGAAATCTACAAATTGCTGCACGTGGAACTAAATTGTACTGAGTTGTTGGTTTGTTTTTTGTTTGTTTGGTTTTTTGCCTGCTTTTCTTTTTTTGAGGAAAGGTCTCATTATGTAACCCTGGTTGTTCTATAACTCACGAGGTAGACCAGAGTGACCTCAGATTCACAGATATCTACCTGCCTTTGCCTCTAGATTGCTGGGAGTAAAGGCAGGCAACAGCTCATCTAGCTTTGACCAGTTGAGAACACAGCAGTATGCTTTTATTTCTTGCTTTGTCTGGTGGGAATGGTGACAAACTTGTATTACTATAGTTTCACACACACACACACATGCACACACACACACACACACACACACACACACACACACACACACACACAAAACCATTGTACCATAAACATTAGAAACTTGAATTCTTAGAGAATCAAGACTGATTTCCATCTAAGCTCAGAGTTCTGTGACAGAAGCATGGATGTCAAACAAGGAATTTCTTTTTACAATTGTGAAGTCTAGGGGATTTTTGAGATCTCATACCAGTGTGGACCAGTTCTGAGGGAGCATTTTTCCCCAAATTATAGAGCACATCTGCATCTTCAGAAGGAAGTAAATATTCTGTATGGTACTATTTCCATTTATAAAGACTCTACCCTCATGAGCTAATGGTTTTCAAAAGAGTATACCTCCAAGCAAAACCACAAAATACATTTATATTTGGATCTGTAATCGTAACTCAGTATTCTTTGTTTTATGTATAAATTAATTCATAGAGGGGGAAGATGCAAGCATACCTAAACTATAATTTGTTATATCAAATCAAATTGGTATTGCAAAACTGTCCTACATACTGCATGAACCTACATGCAGTATGTCCAGAAGTATGTTCTGATTGTCCAGAAGCTCCTTTGCTTTTCATACTGTCAATGATTTCTTTTATTATTGTTGCACTTGTCCAGATGCTGTAGGCATGTCAGATTACAGCTTTCAGAAGTCACTTGTCTTTCTCTAAGGGGCTTCTGGGGATTAACTCAGCCTTGGCAACAAGAGTTTTTCCTACTGACCCATTGCATAGGCCCCAGTTAGTCCCAAAGATGACCTCAAGTACAGGAATATGGTCAGTTCCAAGACTTTGTACTTTTCCTAGTAATCCTGTTTCTGTGGCTGTGCCAAGGACTGACAGTGAACAAAGCATATCTCTCCATCACTCCTGATTTTTCCTTTTTGTTTGGTACATCCAGTGATGCCTGCATTCCATGTTCCAGCCGGATTTTGTTTAATACTCAAGAGTATGTATTAAAACACTTCCTAAGAAAGGCAATTTAAAGTTTTTTTTTTCAGAAAGCTAAAGTGATTCCCTTGATTTGTCATTTGCTTAAATTTAATTATAGAGAAAGAGTATAAATTACAGATAATCTTACTTTTAATTTTATGGTTATGATTCAATTATATTTTAGCATCTATTTTCTGATATCCTGATATTCTTGTTCTTTTTTATCTTTATTAACTTGAGTATTTCTTATTTACATTTTGATTGTCATTCCCCTTCCCGGTTTCCAGGCCAACATCCCCCTAAACTCTCACCCTCCCCTTCTATATGGGCTTCACCTCCCCATCCTTCCCCCATTACCACCCTCCCCACAACAATCACATTCACTAGGTTTTCAGTCTAGGCAGGACCAAGGGCTTTCCCTTCCACTGGTGATCTTACTAGGCTATTCATTGCTACCTATGAGGTTGGAGCTCAGGGTCAGTCCATGTATAGTCTTTGGGTAGTGGCTTAGTCCCTAGAAGCTCTGGTTGGTTGACATTGTTGTTCACAAGGGGTCTCAAGCCCCTTCAAGCTCTTCCAGTTCTTTCTCTGATTCCTTCAACGGGGGTCCTGTTCTCAGTTTAGTGGGTTACTGCTGGCATTCGCCTATGTATTTGCTGTATTCTGGGTGTGTCTCTCAGGAGAGATTTACATCCGGTTCCTGTCGGCCTGCACTTTTTGCTTCACCCATCTTATCTAGTTTGGTGGCTGTATATATATGGGCCACATGTGGGGCAGACTCTGAATGGGTGTTCCTTCTGCCTCTGTTCTAAACTTTGCCTCCCTATTCCCTGCCAAGGGTATTCTTGTTCCCCTTTTAAAGAAGGAGAGAAGCATTTGCATTTTGATCATCCACCTTGAATTTCATGTGTTCTGTGCATCTAGGGTAATTCAAGCATTTGGGCTAATAGCCACTTATCAATGAATGCATACCATGTGTGTATTTCTGTGATTGGGTTACTTCACTCAGGATGATATTTTCCAGTTCCATCCATTTGCCTATGAATTTCATAAAGTCATTGTTTTTGATAGCTGAGTAATATTCCATTGTGTAGATGTACCACATTTTCTGTATCCATTCCTCTGTTGAAGGGCATCTGGGTTCTTTCTAGCTTATGGCTATTATAAATAAGGCAGCTAAGAACATAGTGGAGCATGTGTATCTGTTATATGTTGGGGCATCTTTTGGGTATATGCCCAAGAGAAGTATAGCTGGATCCTCAGGTGGTTAAATGTCCAATTTTCTGAGGAACCTCCAGACTGATTTCCAGAATGGTTGTACCAGTCTGCCATCCCACCAACAATGCAGGAGTGTTCGTCTTTCTCCCCATCCTCGCCAGCATCTGCTGTCACCTGAATTTTTGATATCAGACATTCTCACTGGTGTGAGGTGAAATCTCAGGGTTGTTTTGATTTGCATTTACCTTCTGACTAAAGATGTTGAACATTTCTTTAGGTGGTTCTCAGCCATTCAGCATTCCTCAGCTGTGAATTCTTTGTTTAGCTCTGAACCCCATTTTTAATAGGGTTATTTGTCTCCCTGCCGTCTATCTTCACGAGTTCTTTGTATATTTTGGATATAAGCCCTCTATTTGTTGTAGGATTGGTAAAGAACTTTTCCCAATCTCTTGGTTGTTGTTTTGTCCTAACAACACTGTTCTTTGTGTTACAGAAGTTTTGCAGATTAATGGATTTCCATTTGTTGATTCTTGATCTTAGAGCTTAAATTAAGCCATTGGTGTTTTGTTCAGGAAATTTTCTCCACTGCCCATGTGTTCGAGAGTCTTCCCCACTTTTTCTTCTATTAGTTTGAGTGTATCTGGTTTGATGTGGAGGTCCTTGATCCACTTGGACTTAAGCTTTGTACAGGGTGATAAGCATGGATCGATATGCATTCTTCTACATGCTGACCTCCAGTTGAAACAGCACCATTTTCTGAAAATGTTATCGTTTTCCATTGGATGGTTTTGGATCCTTTGTCAAAAATCAAGTAACTATAGGTGTGTGGGTTCATTTCTGGGTATTCAATTCTATTCCACTGGTCTATCTGTTTGTCTCTGTACCAATACCATGCAGTTTTTTCTTTTTTTGGTTCTTTTTTTTTCTTTTCGGAGCTGGGGACCGAACCCAGGGCCTTGCGCTTCCTAGGTAAGCGCTCTACCACTGAGCTAAATCCCCAGGCCCACCATGCAGTTTTTATCACTATTGCTCTATAATACTGCTTGAGTTAAGGGACAGAGATTCCCACAGAAATCCTTTTATTGTTGAGGATAGTTTTAGCTATCCTGGGTTTTTTTGTTATTCCAGATGAATTTGCAAATTTTTCTGTTTAATTCTCTGAAGAATTGGATTGGTATTTTGATGGGAATTGCATTGAATTTGTAAATCACTTTTGGTAAATGGGCATTTTTACTATTTTAATCCTGTCAATCCATGAGCATGGGAGATCTTTCGATCTTCTGAGGTCTTCTTCAACTCTTCTTCTTTCTTCAGAGGCTTGAAGCTCTTACTATACTGATATTTTATTTGCTTGGTTAAAGTCACACCGAGGTATTTTATATTATTTGGGATTATTATGAAATGTGTCGTTTCCCTAATTTCCTTCTCTGGTTGTTTCTCTTTTGTGTAGAGGAAGGCTACTGATTAATTTGAGTTAATTTTATTCCCAGGCACTTTGCTGAAGGTGTTCATCAGGTTTAGTAGTTCTCTGGTAGAACTTTTTGGATCACTTAATTATACTAACACATCATCTGCAAGTAGTGATATTTTGACTCCTTCTTTTCCAACCTATATCCCCTTGAACTCCTTTTGTTGTCTGATTGCTCTGGCTAGAACTTCCAGAACTATATTGAATAAGTGGAGAGAGAGAGTGGTCAGACTTGTCTAGTCCCTGATTTTAGTGGGATTGCTTCAAATTTCTCTCCATTTAGTTTAATGTTAGCTATTGGTTTGCTGTATATGGCTTTTAGTATGTTTAGGTATGGATCCTGATTACCTATTCTTTCCAGGACTTTCATCATGTTTTATTTTGTCAAGTGCTTTCTCAGCATCTAATGAAATGATCATGTGGTTTTGTTTTTTCAGTTTGTTTATATAATGGATTATGTTGATGGTTTTCCGTATATTATACCATCCCTGTATGCCTGGGATGAAGCCTACTTGATCATGGTGGATGATTGTTTTGATGTGTTCTTGGATTCGGTTTGCCAGAATTTTATTGACTCTCTTTGCTTTGATATTCATAAAGGAAATTGGTCTGAAGTTCTCTTTCTTTGTTGGGTCTTTGTGTGGTTTAGGTATAAGAGTAATTGTTCCTTCACAGAAGGAATTCAGCAGCGCTCCATCTGTTTCAGTTTTGTGGAATAGTTTGGAGAGTATTGGTATGAGGTCTTCTATGAAGGTCTGATAGAATTCTGCACTGAACCCATCTGGACCTTTTTTTTTTTTTTTGGTTGGGAAACATTTAAAGACTGCTTGTATTTCTTTAGGAGTTTTGGGGTTATTTAAATGGTTTATCTCTTCCTGATTTAACTTCGGTACCTGATATCTGTATAGGAAATTGTCCATTTCCTGCAGATTTTCAATTTTTTTGAATATATGCTTTTGTAGTAGTATCTGATGATTTATTGAATTTCCTCTGTTTCTGTAGTTATGTCTCCCTTTTCATTTCTGATTTTGTTAATTTGGACAGACTCTGTGTGTCCTCTTGTTAGTTTGGCTAAGGTTTATCTATCTTGTTGACTTTCTCAAAGGACCAACTTTTCTTTGTATGGTCCGTTTTGTTTCTACTTGGTTGATTTCTGCTGTAAGTTTGGTTATTTCCTGCCTTCTTCTCCTCCTGCATGTATTTGCTTCTTTTTGTTCAAGAGCTGTCAAGCTGCTGATATATGCTCTCTACTGTTTCTTTCTTTAGGCACTCAGAAGTATGAGTTTTCCTCTTAGCATAGCTTTCATTGTGTCCCATAAGCTTGGGTATATTATACTTTCATTTTCATTAAATTCTAAGAAGTATTTAATTACTTCCTTTATTTCTTCCATGACCAGGTTATCATTGAGTAGAAAGTTGTTCAACTTCCATGTATATGTGGGCGTTCTTCCCTTATTGTTGTTGAAGACAAGCTTTAGCCTGTGGTGGTCTGATAGAACACATGGGATTATTTCTATCCTTCTGTATCTATTGAGGCCTGTTTTATGTCCAATTATATGGTCAATTTTGGAGAAAGTACCATGAGGTGGTGAGAAGAATGTATATCCTTTTGTTTTAGGATAGAATGCTCTATAAGTATCTGTTAAGTCCATTTGGTTCAGGACTTCTCTTAGTCTGTCTATGTCTGTTTAATTTCTGTTTCCATTATCTGTCCATTGATGAGAGTGGGGTGTTGAAATCTCCTACTATTATTGTGGGAGGTGCAATGTGTGTTTGAGCTTTAGTAAGGTTTCTTTTATGTATGTAGGTGCCCTTGTATTTGGAGCATAGATATTTAGGATTGAGAGTTCATCTTGATGGATTTTTCCTTTGATGAATATGAAGTGACCTTCCTTATCATTTTTGAAGACTTTTAGTTGAAAATTGATTTTATTTGATATTAGAATGGCTACTCCAGCTTGCTTCTTCTGACCATTTGCTTGGAAATCTCTTTTCCAGACTTTCCCTTTGAGGTAGTTTCTGTCTTTGTTTCTGAGGTGTGTTTCCTGTAGGCAGCAGAATGCAGGGTCCTCATTGGGTATCCAGTTTGTTAATCTATGTCTTTTTATTGGGGAGTTGAATCCATTCAATTTGATAGATATTAAGGAATAGTGATTATTGCTTCCTGTTATATTCATATTTGTATTTGAGATTATATTTATATGCTTTTCTTTTCTTTGTTTTGTTGCCAAGATGATGTTTCTTGCTATTTCTAGGGTGTAGCTCTCCTCCTTATGCTGGGTTTACCACCTCTTAACCTTTGTAGGGCTAGACTTGTAGAAAAGTATTGTGTAAATTTGGTTTTGCCATGGAATAACTTGGTTTCCCCATCTATGTTAATGGAGATTTTTGCAGGAAAACAGTAACCTGGGCTGGCATTTGGGTTCTCTTACGGTCTGTATGACATCTGTCCAGGATCTTCTGTCTTTCATAGTCTCTGGGGAGATTTCTCGTGTGATTCTGATAGCTCTGCCTTAATATGTTACTTGACCTTTTTCCCTTGTTGCTTTTAATACTCTTTCTTTTTTTGTGTATTTGGTGTTTTGACTGTTATGAGACGGGAGGAGTTTCTTTTCTGGTCCAGTCTATTTGGAGTTCTGTAGGCTTCTTGTATGTTCATGGGCATCTCTTTCTTTAGGTTAGGGAAGTTTTCTTCTATCATTTTGTTGAAGGTATGTACTGGTCCTTTGAGCTGGGAGTCTTCACTCTCTTCTATATATATTATCCTTAGGTTTGATCTTCCCATTGAGTCCTGGATTTCCTGTATGTTTTGTACCAGTAGCTTTTTCCATTTTACATTATCTTTGACCTTTGTTTTGGTGATGTCTATGGAATCTTCTGTTCCTGAGATTCTCTCTTCTTTCTCTTGTATTCTGTTGGTGATGCTTGTATCTACAGCTCCTTGTCTCTTCCTTTGGTTTTCTATATCCAGGGTTGTTTCTCTGTTACAGAAAAACAGAGAAATTATTGCTTCTATTTCCATTTTTAAAACCTTCACCTGTTTGATTTTGTTTTCCTGGAATTCTTTCAGGGATATTTGTCATTCCTCCCTTTAGGCTTCTACCTCTTTATTTATGCTTTTCTGCTTTTCTCTAAGGGAATTCTTCATGTCTTTATTGAAGTCCTCCAGCATCATGATCAAATTCGATTTTAAATCTAGATCTTGCTTTTCTGGTGTGTTTGGATACTCCGTGTTTCCTTTGGTGGGAGAATTGGGCTCTGATGATGCCATGTAGTCTTGGTTTCTGTTGCTTGGGTTCCTGTGCTTGCCTCTCACCATCAGATTGTCTCTGGTGTTACCTTGTTCTGCTATTTCTGACAGTGGCTAGACCTTCCTATAGGTCTGTGTGTCAGGAGTGCTGTAGACCTGTTTTCTTGTTTTCTTTCAGCCAGTTACGGAAACAGAGTGTTCTGCTCCTTGGGCATGTAGTCTTTCCTGCCTACTGGTCTTCAGCTGTTCCTGTGGGACTGTGACCTAAGTCTACCAGGCATGTTGCTTGGAGCAGAAAAGTTGGTCTTACCTTTTGGTCCCGCGGCTCAAGTTGCTCATGGGAGGCTGCTTTTGAGCTCTCTGTGAGGCCCACAACCAGGAGGTCCTGTGCCCCTGTGCACCTGGGTCCCAGATGGTGTTAGGTGTTTTCCTCGGGAGTCAGAAATGTGGGGAGAGTATAGTCTCTTCTCGCCTCCCAGGCATGTCTGCCCCTCTGAAGGTTTAGCTCTCCCTCCCACAGGATTTGGGTGCAGAGAACTGTTGATTGGTCCCTTTACATCCGGGTGGTGTCTGGACCATGGGGACCTGCTGCTCCAGTGCCCCTGTCTTCTGGTTCCCAGAGGCCTTATACAGTTTCCTCTTGGACCAGGGATGTGGGCAGGTGTGGACAGTATTGGTGGTCTCTCTTCTCTGCAGTCTCAGGAGTGTCCACTTATCCAGGCAGTGAGCTCACTGTCCCAGGGGGTTTGGGAGGAGGGAGCTGTGGGCAGGGATCAGCGAGGTTTGGGCTCCAGCTAAAAGCTGGAAGTGTCCAGTCCCAGAGGAATTTTGCCTCGGTGTGTCCTGAATCCACCAGGCAGGTCGCTTGGAATAGAAAAGTTAGTCTTACCTGTGATCCTGCAGCTCAAGTTGCTCATGGGGTGGCTGCTTTTGAGCTCTCTGTGAGGGCAGCAACCAGGAGGGCCTGTACTGCCTTTTCCTGTGTCCCAGTGCACTGGGGTCCCAGATGGTGTTAGGTGTTTTCCGCTGGAGTAAAAAATGTGGGCAGAGTGTAGTCTTTTCTGGCTTCCCAGGCATGTCTGCCCCTTTGAAGGTTTAACTCTCCCTCCCACGGGATTTGGGTGCAGAGAACTTTTGATCAGTTCCTTCATGTCCAGGCGGTGTCAGGACTGGGGGAGGGGACCTCAATGTTCTTGTTCTTAAGGACATGACCCCTAAATCTGTTGTCTTCTGAGTTTTTATCTTAACCATTCTGACAGATGTGAGGTGGAATCTCAGGGTTGTTTTGAATTGCATTTCCATGATGACTAAGAATGTTGAGCATTTCTTTAGGTACTTCTCAGCCATTTGATATTCCACAGCTGAGAAATTTTTGTTTAGCTCTGTACCCCATTTTTAATATGGTTATTTGTCTCTCTGAAGTCTAACTTCTTGACTTCTTTGTATATTTTGAATATTAGCTCTCTATCAGATATAGGATTGTTAAAGATATTTTTTACATCTATTGGATGCAATTCTGTCCTAATGACAGGGTCCTTTGTGTTTCAGAAGCTTTTCAGTTTTATGAGGTCTCATTTATCTATTCTTGATCTTAGAGCATAATCCATTGGTATTTTTTCAGGAAATTTATCCATGTGCCCATGTGTTCGAGATTCTTCCCCAATTACTCTTCTATTATTTTTCCGTATATCTGGTTTGATGTGGAGGTCCTTGATCCACTTGGACATAAGCTTTGTAGAGGGTGATAAGAAAGAATCAATTTGCATTCTTCTACATGCTGAACTCCAGTTAAACCTGCACCATTTGTTGAAAATACTATCTTTTTTTCATTGGATGATTTTAGGTCCTTTGTCAAATATCATGTGATCATAGGTGTGTGGGCTCATTTCATGATCTCCAATTCTTTTCAACTGATAGATCTGCCTGTCTCTGTAACAATACCAAAAAGTATTTTTATCATTATTGCTCTGTAATACTCCTAGGTCAGGGATGGTGATTCCCCCAGAAGTTGTTTTATTTTTGAGCAAAGTTTTGCCTATCCTGGATTTTTTTTTGTTATTCCAAATGAATTTGCAAATTGCTCTTTCTCTCTCTAGGAAGAATTGAGTAGGAGTTTTAATGCGGATTGTACTGAATCTGAAGATTGCTTTTGGCAAAATGCATATTTTAACTATATTAATCCTGCTAATCTGTAAGCATGAAAGATCTTTCCATCTTCTGAGATCTTCTTCAATTTCTTTCTTCAGACTTAAAGTTCTTGTCATACAGATCTTTCACTTGCTTGGGTAAAGTCACACCAAGGTATTTTATATTATCTGGGACTTTTGTGAAGGGTATCATTTCAATAATTTCTTTCTCGGCCTATTTATCCTTTGAGAAGAGGAAGGCTACTGATTTGTTTGAGTTAATTCTATATCCATTGACTTTGCTGAAGTTCTTTCTCAGGTTTAGTAGTTCTCTGGTTGAACTTTTGAGCTCACTTAAGTATACTGTCATATCGTCTGCAAATAGTGATATTTTGACTTCTTCCTTTCCAATTAGTATCCCTTTTACCTCTTTTCATTTTCTGATTTCTCTGGCTAGGACTTTCAGTACTATATTAATTAAGTAGGGAGAGAGTGGGCAGCCTTTTCATGATTTTAGTGGGATTGCTTCAAGTTTCTCTTTATTTAGTTTGATGCTAGCTACTGTTTTGCTGTATACTGCTTTTACTATGGTTAGATATGGGCCTAATCTTTCCTCATCTTTCCAGTACTTTTATCATGAAGGGTTGTTAAATTTTGCCAAATGCTTTCTCACCTTCTAATGAAATGATTATGTGGTTTTTATCTTTGAGTTTGTTCATACAGTGGATTATGTTGATGGATTTCCATATATTGAACCATCCCTGCACACCTGGGATGAGGTCTACTTGATCATGATGTATGATCATTTTGATGTGTTCATGGATTTGGTTCTCATGAATTTTATTGAGTATTTTTGCTTCGATATTCTGAAGATTCCCTTTCTTTGTTCTGTCCTTGTGTGGCTTAGGTATAAGTGTAACTGTGGTTTCAGAGAAGAAATTTGGTAGTGCTCCTTCTGTTTTTATTTTGTGGAATAGTTTGGACCATACTGGTATGAGGTCTTCTATGTGGTCCAGGGCTCTTTTGTTGGGATACTTTTAATAACTGTTTCTATTTATTTAGGAGTTATGGGGTTGTTTAGATGATTTATCTGTTCCTGATTTAACTTTGATACCTGGTATTTGTCTAGAAAATTGTCCATTTCCTACAGATTTTCCAGTTTTGTTGACTATAGGCATTTGCAATAGAATCTGATAATTTTTTGAATTTCCTCAGATTCTGTTTTTGTTTCTCTCTTTTCAAGTCTAATTTTCTTAATTTGGATACTCTTTTGTGCTTTCTGGTTAGTCTCGTTAAGGGTTTATCTATCTATCTTATTGATTTTCTCAAAGAACCAGCTGTTGCTTTTTTTGTTTTTTTTTTTTTTTTTGTTTTTTTTTAATTCTTTGTATAGTCCTTTTTGTTTCTTCTTGGTTGGTTTTAGCTATGAGTTTGATTATTTCCTGTGTTCTCTTCCTCTTGGGTGTATTTACTTCTTTTTGCTCTAGAGTTTTTATGTGTGCTTTCAAGCTGCTGATGTATACTCTCTCTCGTTCTTTTTTCAGGCACTCAGACCTATGAGTTTTCCTCTTTGTTCTGCTTCCATTGTGTCCCATAAGTTTTGGTATGTTGGATCTTCCTTTTCATTAAATTTTAAGAACTCTTTAATTTCTTTCTTTATATCTTCCTTGACCAAGTAACCATTGAGTAGAGTGTTGTCAAACTTCCATTTATATGTGGGCATTCTGTCTTTATTGCTGTTATTAAAGATCACCCTTGTTCCATGTTATCTAATAGGATGCTCATGAATATTTCTATCTTCCTGTATCTGTTGAGGCCTGTTTTGTGACAGACTATATGGTCAGTTGTATACAAGGTGCCATGAGGTGCAGAGAACAAGGTATACCCTTTTGTTTTAGGTTGAAATGCTATATAAATATCTGTTCAGTCCATTTTGTTCATAACTTCTGATAATTTCTCTATGTCTTTAATTTCTGTGTCCATTATCCATCCATTGATGGGGGTCGGGTGTTGAAATCTCCTACTATTATTATGTGAGGCACAATGTGTGATTTGAGCTGTAGTAAGGTTTTGTTTATGAATGTAGATGCTCTTGCCTCTGAAACGTACCTATTTAGGATTGAGACCTCATCTTGGTGGATTTTTCTGTGATGAATATGAAGTGTCCTTCCTTTTACTTTTTGGTGACCTTTCACTGAAGGTGGACTTTATTCAGTATTAGAATGCCTACTCCTGCTTTTCACTTTGGACCATTTGCTTGGAAAATTGTTTTCTAGTCTTTTACACTGAGATAGTGTCTGTCATTGTCTCTGAGGTGTGTTTCCTGTATGCAGCAAAATTCTGGGTCCTCTTTTCAGTCTGTTACTCTATATCTTTTTTGGGGGGAATTGAGTTCATTGATGTTGAGATTTATTAAGAAATAGTAATTGTTGCTTCCTGTTACTTTCATTCTTAGAGGTAGAATTATTTTGTGTGTCTCTCTTCTTTTGGTTTCATTGCAAGGTGATTACTTTTTTGCTTTTTCTAGGGTGTAGTTTTCCTCTGTGTGTTGGACTTTTCCACCTATTATCCCTTGTAGGGCTGGACTTGTAGCAAGATATTGTGTAAATTTGTTTTTTTCATGAAATATATTGGTTTCTCCATCTATGTTAATTGAGGGTTTTGCTGGATATAGTAGACTGGGATGACATTTGTGTTCTCGTAGGGTCTGTATGACATCTACCTAGCATCTTTTGGCTTTCATAGTCATTGATGAGAAACCTGGTTTAATGCTTATAGGTTTGCCTGTATATATTAATTGACCTTTTTCCATTACTGCTGTTAATATTCTTTCTTTGTTTTTTGCATTTGATATTTTGACTGTTATGTGATGGGAGCAATTTCTTTTCTGACCCAATATATTTGGAGTTCTGTGTGCTTTTATATATTTATGGTCATCTCTTTCTTTAGGTTAGGAAAATTTTCTTCTTTAATTTTGTTGAAGATATTTATTGGTCCTTTAATATGGGAATCGTTAGTCTCTTCTATACCTATTGCCCTTAGGTTTGATCTTCTCATTGTGTCCTGGATATTTTGGGCTTGGAACTTTTTGCATTTGAAATTATATTTTATGGTTGTGTCAATGCTTTCTATGCTATCTTCTACCCCTGAGATTCTCTTCTATCTCTTGTATCCTGTTGGTGATGCTTGCATCTATGACTCCTGATCTCTTTCTTAGGTTTTCTATCCCTCAGGTTGTCTCCCTTTGTGATTCCTTTATTGTTTCCATTTCCTTTTTTAAATCCTGGATGGTTTTTTCAATCCCTTCACCTGTTTGGTTGTATTTTCCTGTAATTTTTAAGGGACTTTTGTGATTTCTCTTTAAGGACTTCTATTTGTTTACTTTTGTTGTCCTGTATTTATTTAAGGGAATTTTGTATTTCCTCCTAAAGTCCCCCATCATCATTATAACATGTTATTTTTAAAACCAAATCTTGCTTTTCCAGTGTGTTTCATATCAATTGTTAGCTTTGGTGGTAGAACTTGGCCCTGATGATGCCAAGTAATCTTGGTTTCTGTTGCTTAGTTTCCTGCCCTTGCCTCTTGCCATCAAGTTGTCCCTGGTGTTAGCTTGCCTTGCTGTCTATGAGAGTGGATTGTTCCTCCTGTAGGCCTGTGTGTCAGCACTCCTTCAGACCTGTTTTCTTTAGCTGGATCTGGGAACAGAGATCTCTGCTGTCAAATATGTAGGGGCTCCTGGAGACTGACTTTCAGCTCTTGGCACAGGTAGAAACCTGAAGGGTCCTGCCCCTGACTGTTCCTAGGTCCTTGTGCCCAGAAGGCACAGATTGCACTAGGGGATTTACTCTTGGTTCAAAAATGTGAGCAGAGAATAGTCTCCTCTGAGTTCACAGGGCTCTCCATACTTCTGAGTGTCCAGCTTTCTCCCCTATTATACTTGGGTTCAGGGAGCTGTGTGATGGTTCATTTTAGTTCAGGGAGATGGCCAGAAGAAGCAGGTTCTTGCTTCTGCCTGCTTCTGTATTCCTGTATCCTGAGACACTATGCAGTTTTTTGGGAGGAGGGCTAGGAGTGTGGGTAGAGGTGGGCAGCAGTGGTGGTCTGTTCTGCTGTCCCAGAATTGTCTGCACTTATTGTTGTTCAGCTCTCTCCCCCATGGGATTTTAAACACTTCAACCTCCCTTCTAGCCTACATACCATAGGTTGGGGATAGAATGGAATAATGGGAAACAGAAGTTGCAGAGCTATTCAGAAGTAATTCTTCAGGGAGATTCCAATATTTGTTGTTAGGATATCAACAACACAGTCCAAAATATCAAACAGAAATTAAAACTGGCAGCCCAGTGGAGGCAAATACCAAACTCTTATGAGTAGTATCAGCTCAATTCAGAAGAAATTGTAAGGCTCTAACAAATGTGTATCACTCTAAGTGGCAAGAGGCAGCTTGAATCTTTAGTGAGTTACTCTCTTCAAAGACATAACAAGTGAAAAATTTGTGATGCTTTGAAAAGTGAACCAGTTGTGATAAGTTCTATACCAAAGTAAAGATATGACTTTAGCTCAGTTACCAAATGAGATTATGGCTGTACAAATCAATATAGATATTTCATTCCTGTTAAATTATGACAATTTCTAAATTCTTCAAATACAATCTTGGAATAATCACCTTCAACCCCCCCCCAAATCCAGGGAATCAGAGTGATGGCTCTTCAATAACTTTTCAAACTGTGCTAGTTTGTTGTCTTATTCATGGGGTTGTAGGGGATAGGGAAAATGGAACGGATATTGTATCCTGATGTGTCTGTCTTGACTGGACCCAGCTGAAATGTCTTTGAGATCGGGAATCCAATCAGGTCATTCTTCAATATAATTCTCAAGACAAAATTTTAGCATCACCAAGATAACTTTTTGTTTTAATCTTGAATCTAGTTTTTCATGTGGTCTGCCTCTATCAAACAAATTTGAACCATATAATTCTGTAACATGTCCAGAGCCTATTCACCCTTGTGGAATACACAAAGACAAGACCTTTCTCCAAAAATACTGTCTTCTTTCGTGTGTAACCAGAAAATCTTGTTTCTTATAGTCTCTCCCAGAGGATTAATAGGACTCAAAATCACATCCTTTATGAAATTAAAACAATTAAAAAAAAGAAGTACGCTAAAAAATAAATTGTGTATGAGCCTGTTTAGGCTGTTGTAATCTGACCTAACAGGATATTAACCCAAAATTCCTGTGTAGGCCATGTCAACAGAACCTGAGATTTCTGTTGTGGTAAATATAAAAAATAACTATAAACCCTCACTAGCCGACATTGGCATCATCAAGCCATATGTCGTTTACTGGGATAATACATAAAAATAATTTGATTCCTTTTATTATTACCAATACCAATAAGTAAACAACTTTTCAAACTAGGATTTTAACCCAAAATTTCCATAAAGCCCATGTTAGAAAGAATATGAGTACCTTGAAGACATACTAGAGCATTATATCTTTATACCATCTATATGTTAATCTCTCTACTTGGAGCCTTAGACTTTAACTAATTAGCAACTTTTATAATATATATCTGTTATGTACTTTGTCTGGTGTTATAGACTTTTATTTTCTATTTGTTGCAGTAAACTCTCCAACCCAAATAAGGCCATGCAAAGAAAGCACAACTAGATTAGTATGAATACAAGCTCATGCCTAGATAGGACAGATTTACCACTATACTTCCCTTGGCTGTGAGATTCCTTATAACTTGCAATTTTTCCAGGCCACCTTCCTTCCAACTTGTCCTTTCCTGATGACTGCCTATCTCCTCTGTCTCTGTCTCTCTCTGTATATCTCTGTCTTTCTCTGTCTCTCCTCTGTATATCTCTGTCTCTCTCTGTCTTTCTCTCTGTCTCTGTCTCTGTCTCTCTCCCCGCACCCCAAATCTTCTGCTCCACCATTCCTTCACCTGCCCAATCAGTGGCTCTTGACTTTATTTTACAAGTTAAAATGGGGAGAAGGTTCTGATGAAGTCATCTGAGTCATGAGTACAAGACTGGGCAACCTTTCTTAAGGAAGTGGAATTAGCATGAAAATACAAAAAGCTCCAGGGCAATCCCCAACATTTTCCCCCTATTGTTCAGCTAAACGGCTCTTTTTTGCAAATACAAATTGAGTACAACTATTATCATTCTACAATTTATGAAGTATAAGATACACTGAACATCCAGTCCATCAATTTTCTCTATTAAATAAAGCATGATGCCATTTATCCTAAAAAACTATAATGTTACACCTGACTTATATCCTCATTTTATATTGTATGCCATCTGAAAACCACCCTTCCTAATCCGTATTATCTTTCTTAATGCTAAACAGCTGAGCATGGCCATGAGACTACCAGTCTTCAAACACATCAGATATCTAAGAATGATTAATATTACCTGAAAATATGAGAACAAAACATAGCTTCCAAAACTTAGCCAATTTATAGAGAACACTGATCAACTGGTTAGTCCCTCATTCCTCAGGAAAGACTGGGGCATCAGTCTTCAGTCTTCTGGCCCAAGATTCTGACAGACCTTTGTAATGCAGAATTTTGAATGGCTGATTCTCCTGTATTGACAAAGATTATCAGTCAACTATTCTGCATAATTTGTCCTTTTTATGGACAGTATTTTATTTGTATGTGAATTGAAGTAATTCTTGCCTAGTGGCTGTCTCACTGCAATTGGAGCAATGCCATTGATGCTCAACTTCTTAGAATTCAAGTAGTTGTGCTGTTAGAAACAGATAGGTCCCTAGTCAAATGGTCTTTAATAATGAAATATCCATAAATTTCATACTCTGTGAACTTCTGAAACTTTTGAAGATTATCTATGAAGACAAAGTATTTCTAAACTGTTAAGCCTTGACGACTCTTAGACATTTTTAATTGAAGTATATCAAAGACACCCTTCTAATTGACTCAGAACCACAAGTTTGCTATCTGTCCCTTAACTTGTATTATTTAATCAACTAAAAACAGTGTATAATAGTATTTATTGGGCTGAGGTCTAAGCTTTGTATTATTAAATGTATTGAACATGGACAATGCCTATATGAAAGTAACAATATTAATCTCAATTTTAAATCAATAAGGAATTATATGAATGAAAACCTTAAATTTGTATCAAATAAATTCTATACCAATGTAAAGATTATAACTTCAACTGTGTATCAATTACAAAGATTTCTATCAATGAAATATATAGCTGTGTAATATTTTGTCTAAGATTAAATTTGCTAACTTATTGTTATTTGTCCATGTCTCTAACTTCTATGATATTACTATATCCCCTCTTTCCCATCCACCCCTCCCTTTTACCTAAAAAGAATGAATAGAGAGGAAGAAAGAAAAGGCAGCAATCCATGAGTTTAATCACTGTATTTTCCTCCCTGTCCAAAGCTACTTTTGTAAATGACAACACATCTATAATTCTTACAGAACTAGACCCATCCATCCAAGCATAAGGAATTGGGATGATGATCTTCTCTCGCCTGCTTCCAGCTGAATTGGGGAAAAGAATTTCCTTCTGGAGACCCAAGGGGAAATAGGAAAACTGGCTTTGTCAAAGAAGAGGTAGCTGGCATTATTTACCTTCCAGTCACTATATGCTGAGAAAGTTCATTGTTTAGCTGACATCTTAACTATGACAATCTGAAAGACTGGGAAACTAGCTGTTCTGAAAAAGTTCTGGAAAAACATCTTTAAAAAGAAACAGCTTCAGTGTAGTTGAGGTAGAATCAAATGAATCGCAGCATCCCAGAATGTTGATCTTTTCAAGGCTGTCTTTCTCTTCTTCATCCTGCAGCACACAAAACTTACAAGCATCATATAGTACTGTAAACACATTAACATGGAGTGTGCATGGATTTGTTAATGAAGATCAATAAAGTAATATGACTGCTTTTCTTCAGAGGTTAGTTTGATCATATAATCAAACTGTAATATGATTTTGTATACATGCCATCTTTTTATTTTTTTAGTAACTTGAGTATTTCTTATTTACATTTCGAGTGTTATTCCCTTTCCCGGTTTACAGGCCAACATCCCACTAACCCCTTCCCCTCCCCTTCTTTATGGGTGTTCCCCTCCACATCCTCCCCCCATTGCCGCACTCCCCCCAAAAATCACATTCACTGGGGGTTCAGTGGGGGTTCAGTCTTAGCAGGACCCAGGGCTTCCCCTTCCACTGGTGCTCTTACTAGGATATTCATTGCTACCTATGAGGTCAGAGTCCAGGGTCAGTCCATGTATAGTCTTTAGGTAGTGGCTTAGTCCCTGGAAGCTCTGGTTGCTTGACATTGTTGTACATATGGGGTCTTGAGCCCCTTCAAGCTCTTCTAGTTCTTTCTCTGATTCCTTCAACGGGGGTCCTGTTCTCAGTTCAGTTTTGCTGCTGGCATTCGCCTCTGTATTTGCTGTATTCTGGTTGTGTCTCTCAGGAAAGATCTACATCTGGCTCCTGTCCGCCTGCACTTCTTTGCTTCATCCATCTTGTCTAATTGGGTGGCTGTATATGTATGGGCCACATATACATGCCATCTTAAAGATGGTATGTAATAACAAGTTATAGGACATTTATACCCAATGAATGTTACTGGCTGTGTATAGACAGTTTAGTCTCAGCCAGTTCTAGAGCTGTCTCCATATACAGACACAAACATCACCATGTATACATCACCTATTTGTTGATTATGCTAGTGTCCCTTTTCTTTGTCACCAGGGTCTTCAGGAGATCTTGCTTTGTCATGTATGATCTTTATCAACTTGGAAGGAACCCACAGCTTTTCTTTTCCTGTGGTAACATTGGCATATACCCTCCCCCACCACCAAATTAGTCCTGCAACTAAAACACTATACTTATTATAGTTGTCTGTTTTTTACAGAAAGTTAAAAAAAATGCAACACAAAAATTAATAAATGAAAATATATAAATGTTGTACATTTGCACTATGGAATACTACTAGCTTTAAGAACAATTACATCATGAATTATGTAGGCAAATGGATGGTACTTGAAGATATCATCTTGAGTGTGGTAATCCAGTCACAAAAGAACACACATGGTGTGATGGTTTGCATATGCTTGGCCCAGGGATTAGCAGTATTAGAAAATGTGGCCTTGTTGGAGGAAGCATGTCACTGTGAGGGTGGGCTTGGAGACCCTCCTGCTAATTGCCTGGAGATGCTCAGTCAGCTCCTGTCTTTCTTCAGGTGAAGATGTAGAACTCAGCTCCTCCTGCACCATTCCTGCCTAGATTCTGTGATGCTGCCATGCTCCTACCTTGATGATAATGGACTGAACCTCTGAACCTATAAGCCAGCCCCAATTAAATGTCCTTTATAAAGCTTACCTTGGTTATGGTTAGTTCACAGCAATAAGTCTAATACATATGGTATGTACTCACTGATATGTGGAAATTAGCCAAAAACAAGCTTGGAATATTCATGATACAACTCAGTGACCATATGAAAACCAAGAAGAAAGAAGATCACACCAAAGTGTGGATACCACAGTCCTACTCAAAAAGGGAAGAAAACAATCTCAGGTAAGTAAAGAGAGAAGGGAATCTGGGAGGGAGATTGAGAGGGGAGAAAGGGGGAGGGATTCTGATATAGGAAGAGATGGGGAAGAGGTACAGATGGTCAAGAATTTGAAAGTAGGTGTGTAGCAGTGAGGGGGGAGGAATTGTAGGTGCCCACTAGAAAGTCCCAGATGCCACGGACCCAAGAGGTTCCAAGGACCCAACAGAGAGGACATTAGTTGAAACATCCAATAAAGGTGATATATAACATGTAGAAACGATATCCAGTGGATAGGCATGGCCCCCCAGTTGAGGAATGGTAGCACACACCCACCTCAAAAATATTTATCCAGAATTCCTGCTGTAAAAAAGAAATGCAGGGACAAAGAGTGGAGTAGATACTGCAGGAAAGGCCATCTGGAGACTGCCTCACCTAGGGATCCATCCCTTCTGCAGACACCAAATCCACACATTATGCCAAGAAATGCTTACTGATAGGTGCCTGGTATAGCTGTCCCCTGACAGGCTCTGCCAGAGCTTGACCAATACAGATGTGGATGTATACAACCAAACATTGGACTGAGCATGATGACCCCAATGAAGAGGTTAGGGCAAGGGCTGTAGGAACTGAAAGGGTTTGCAACGTCATAGGAAGAACACCTAATCAGACCCTCCTTCCCCACCCAGAGCTCTCAGGGACTAAACCACCATCCAAAGAGTACACAAGGGATACCCATGGCC
This sequence comes from Rattus norvegicus, assembly GCF_021556685.1. Taxonomy (NCBI): domain Eukaryota; kingdom Metazoa; phylum Chordata; class Mammalia; order Rodentia; family Muridae; genus Rattus; species Rattus norvegicus. The sequence goes on from NC_141534.1 coordinate 223,328,125, forward strand.
TCAGTTGGATATGTAGCAGAGGATTTACTTATCGGGTGCCACTAGAAGGGGAGTCCCATGGTTCTGTGGATGCTTGATGACCCAGGATAGGGGAACGTTGGGCCACTGTGGCAGGAGTGGGTGGGCAGGTGGCAGAGCACCCTCATCGAGCCTGGAGTAGGGAGAAGAAATAGGGAGCTTTTGGAGTGAAACTAGAAGAGAGATAACATTTGAAATGTAAATAAACTAACCAATAAAAATGAAAAAAAGAAATATAGAAAAGCTCCAGCCTTTTTATTAAATTGTCCTCCAGAAATTCATTATGCACAGATAATAAACTACTTTCCTTTATCATGCTTGTTATATAATATATTCAAAAATAGATTTAAAACTAAGCAACTGGTCCTGAAATTCCTCACCTTCCAAAAATAAACAAATTTTCAGGTACTGGAACAGGAGGGAATATTTTCTTTTGTACACGGTTCCCATACTATATGAAATAAAACTAAAACTACATTTAATGTTAAGTAGCTATAAATAAAAAATGTCACATACAAATAGGAAAGAAATGAGCAAACATTAAAACACATTGATAATGATTTAATAAAATAATTAGCAAAGAAATTATACTAGGCTTGAAATTAAAATTAGCTTAAGTTTTATTTTGAATTTAGAATGAGTATAAAACCTGCCCTAAACCCCTAAGCCTGCCTGTCTTCCAGGATGTCTGTTCTAATCATGCATAAAAGAGAGATGCATGCTGCAATGCCCAAGCCATCTGGGACCCCTACAGAACCCAGCAGACAATAAATTTTATATCTATATCTATATCTATATATCTATTTCTATCTATATATGTTTGCTCATTCCAAACAATTTCCAGTCTGTACCTCCGTATGCACTGTCCCCCAGCCTACAGCCATCCTGCTTCCCAGAAGTCATCCTCTATCCAGGAACCCAAGAGGACTGCCTAAGAAGGTACAACATTTCCAGCATAATGGCCTGCCTGCTCTAGGCCAAGTCATGCAGCTCTACCTGTCTCCAAAGAGGCCTTCTCCAATCTGAGATACCCATGTCTGTTAACAAGAGAGATAACCAGATATCTAATGACAAGCAAAAGAATATAAGCAACACGAGTTAATAAAATTTGGCAACATCAGGCTTCCATGTTTGTTTGTTTGTTTGTTTGTTTGTTTTGTTTTTTTACCACAGCAAGCCCTGGGTACTCTAATATTCCAGAAGAGCAAGATTCTGACCTTAACTCCCACCTCATGAAGATGATAAATACCTTTAAGGAGGACAAAAATGATTATCTTAAAGAAATACAGGAAAACACAGGTAAACACTGGAAGCCCTTAAGGAGGAAAGAAGTAAATCCCTTAAAGTTATGCAGTAAAATACAATCCAATAGGTAAAGAAGTTGAGCCAGATAGTCATAGATATAAAGGTAGAAAAATAAACAATATGGAAATCATAAGTGGAGACAAATAGGGAGGTTAAAAACCTAGGTAAGGGAACAGGAACTATAGATGCAAGTATCAACAAAAGAATGTAACCAATGAAAGAGAGAAAATTCAAAGGGACAGAAACATCTTCAATAAAATTATAGAAGAAAACTTGACTAACTTAAAGCCATAGATGGCCATGCATATACAAGAAACCTAGAGAATACCAAATAGTTTCAACCAGAAAATAAAATTCTACTATCACATAATAATCAAAATGCTAAATGAACTGAACAAAGAAAGAATATTAAAAACTGTAAGGGAAAAAGGTCAAATAAATATAAATGCAGATCTATCAGCATTACATCGGACTTCTCAAGAGGAGTGCTCAAAAGCCAAAAGATCCTGCACTGATTCATCCAGACCCTAAGATACCACAGTGGTGAACCCTGACTCCTATACCCATGAAAACTGTAAATCATCATAGATGGAGAAACTAACATATTCCAAATTTAATCAATATCTTCTACTACGATAGATCTTCAGAGGACGCTGGAAGGAAAACTCCTATACAAACATTGTGATTACAAACAAGAAAACAAGAAATTAATCATCTCACTACAAACTTAACAGCAGAGAATCACAGACATATAATACCACCACCAAAAATAACAAAAACAACAACAAACAAAAACAAACACCAGGAACTAAAATCCATTGTTCTTTAATATCTCTCAACATCAATAAACTTAATTATCTAATAAAAAGAAACAGGCTGACAGAGTGGTTAATTAACCAGCATCCATTATATTGTTGCATTCTGGAAGCATACTTAGGAACAAATTCAGAAAATATCTCAGAGTAAAAGGCTAAAATATTATCCAAGCAAAAGGTCCCAAGAAAGAAACTTAGAGTCACCATTTTGAAATTCAGTAAAATAGATGTTTAATGAAAAGCAATCAAAAGAAATGTGGAAGGACACCTCATACTCATCAAAGGAAAATAAACCAAGATGAAGTCTCAGTTCTGAACTTCTATGCCTGAAATGGGCAACCACATTCACAAAAGAAACTCTACTAAAGCTCAAAACACACATTGAAACTCACACAGTATTGGAGACTTATCAACTGTAGAAGTTCTCCAGTAGAACTTTTGGTATTGTTAATGTTTACTATCATATCATCTGCAAATAGTCATATCTTGACTTCATCTTTGTGAATTTGTATCTCCTTAATCGACTTTAGTTGTCTTATTGCTTTTGGCTAGCATGTTAAGTAATATATTGAACAGATATGAGGACATCGGTCCGCCTTGTCTTGTCTCTGATTTTAGTAGGATTGCTTCAAGTATTTCTCCATTTAATTTGATATCAACTGTTGGTTTTCTGTGTATTGTTTAATTATGTCTAGGTATAAACCTTGAATTAGTGACCTTTCCAATGCTTTTAAGATGAAGGAGTGTTGTATTTTGTCAAATTATTTTTAAATATTGCATTATATAACCTGGTAAATTTTTTCTTTGAGTTTGTTTACATAGTGGATTTTGTTAATGAATTTTTGTACATGAAACAGCATTAGATCTGTTGGGAAAAGCCTACCAGATTATCGTGAGTGGTTTTTATGTGTTCTTGGATTCAGTTTGCAAGAATTATATTTAGTATTTTTACATTGATACTCATAAGCAAATTCTGCACTAAAGCCATCTGGCCATGGACTTTTTTTGGTTGGAAGACTTTTAATGACTTATATTTTCTTATGACGTATGGGACAGTTTAGACAGTTTACCTACTCTTGATTTAACTTTTGTACATAGTATTGTATTAGAAAAGCATCCATTTCATCTAGACATTTTTGGTTCAGCATAGCCTTTTTAAAAATTGGATCTTACCATGTTTTTTACTTTCTTCAAGTTCTGTGGTTATCTGTCCCCTTCCATTTCTGATTTTGTTAACTTGGTTATTGTTGCTGTGCTCTTTAGTTAGACTCGTGGTTTATCTATCTTGTCTATCTTGTTGATTTTTCTCAAAGAAACCATTTTTGGTTTTGTTGATTTTTTTTTGTATCTGAGATTCAGTTGATTTTTGACCCTGAGTATGACTATTTCCTGCAGTCTACTCTTCTTGGATTTTTTTATAGGACTTTCAGGCATGCTGTTATACTGTCAAATGCAATAATTTCTTAACCCAAAATATACAGGAAATCCAGAATACAATTAAAAGATCAAAACTAAGTATGATAGGTTTAGAAGAGAGAAAGAATACACAACTCAAAGGACAAGTAAATATCTTCAACAAAACTATAGAAGAAAAATTTCTTAATCTAAATAAAGAGATGCCCATAGACATACAAGTAGCCTACAGAACCCCAAAGAGATTGAACCAGAAAAGGAATTTTTCCAATCACATAATAATCAAAACAGCAAATGTACAAAGTAATGAAAGTATATTAAAGCTGTAAGGTAAAAATGTCAAGAAACATAAAGGCAAACCCATCAGAATTATGTCATATTCTCAACATAGACTCTAAAAGCTAGAAGATCCTGGGCAGGTGTCATACAGACACTAAGAAACACAAATGCTAGTCCAGACTACTATACCCACGAAAACTGTCAATTACCATGGAGGGAAAAAACAAGATATTCAATGATGAAGCCAAATATACAAATACCTGTCCACAAACCAAAAATAATAGATGGAAAACTCCAACAAAAGGAGAGAATCTACATCCAAGAAAAAGCAACAAGTAATTTTTTTCAAGAAACCCAAAAGAAGACAGTCAGCTAAACATAATTCCACCACTAACACCAAAAATCAGGAAGCAGTAACACTAGTACTTAATGTCTATGAACAACAATGAACTCAATTCTTTAATAAAAAGTCACAGACTACCAGAAGCATACATAAACAGAACCCAGGATTTTGCTGCATACATGAAACATACCTCAGTGACAAAGACAGACTGTACCTCAGAATAAAAGGTTGGAATTTTTTTTCAAGCAGATGATCCCAAGAAAGAAGTTGGGGTAGCCATTATAATATCGAATAACATTTACTTTCAAGCAAAAGTATTCAAAAAGAAATAAGGAAGGACAGTTCCTAATCGTCAAAAGAAACATCTAGCAAGATGACCTCTCAATCCTGGACATCCCTTTTCCAAATGCAAGGGCATCCACATTCATAAAAGAAACTTTATTAAAGCTCAAATCATACAATGTAACTCACATAATAATATTGGGAGACTTCAACACCCTATGTTAATAAGTGGACACATCATAGAAACTGAAACTAAACAGAGACACAGTGAAACTAACAGAAGTTACGAACCAAAGGATTTAATAGACATCTATAGGACATTTCAACCTTGAAAAAAAAAGAATTTACCTTCTTCTCAGTACCTCATGCTATCTTCTCCAAAATTACATGATCAATTCATGTAATCAGTCACAAAACAAGCCTCAAGAGATACAAGAAAATTAAAATAATACCATGTACCACATCAGATCACTGACGACTAAGGCTGGCCTTAAATAACAACAAAAACAAGAGAAAGCCCACATACACATGGATGCTGAAGAACTCCACACTCAGTGATAAGTTGTCTAGATATGAAAAGAGAAAGAAATTAAAGACATTTAATGTGACAAAATGAAAGTGGTGTTAAGAGAAAAATTCAGCTCTGAGTGCCTCCAAAAAGAATCAGGAGAAAGCATAAACTAGGAGCATATCAGCACATCTGAAAGCTCTACAACAAAAGAATCAAATATACCAAAGAGTAGAAGAGAGAACAAAATAATCAAACATTTATGAGTATATTCTTTGCAAAGGTAAAATTGAAAGAATAAAGTATCCCGGGGACATCTCAACTTTTGTAATAAATCTTATAACAGAATGCTTTCATAACTAGTGAAAGTTTCTTATGCAGTAGTTTTAATGAGGCCTTTAACTTTGGTTTGTGTGCACCGTGGTTGTGCAACATCTGTGTTTTATAATTGAAGGATCTTTCCTCTATGCTCCTATTTCCCATTATCATTATGCATACTCTTAGACAAAAAAAAATCACCTGATATCTCCATTAAGGGTAAATTGAAGAATCAATATGGATTCATACATCTCCAGAGACATCCAATCACATGTACTGTTTCTGTGAGATACGTATATAGCTTGTAATCTTTTCTTGATATTGGAAATATTACAAGGTCAGTTTCAATTCCATGGCAGAGCTCAACCTACAGAAAAGATGAAGAGTAAAATACTTTTATTTTTTGGAAATGAATGTTAAATCCATACTTTTGATATGAAATATTTCACAACACCCCATTTGACTCTAATTGTCTGTTCTTAGAGCAACAGTAAGTATTAAAAATATTGTAATATGAATAGAAATAAGTATAATTGATGATAAAATACCGAACCACTTTTATTTTCTATGTGGAAACAAAAAGTGAAGTTACTATCTAGATTGGTAAATCAGCTGAGTCACCTATACAGTATTACTAATAATGCTCTCACTCTTGGCTACTGCTTTTCTAACCACTATACTGGTGCAGAGTATTCAGATTATACTCTAGTACTTTTATTTCTCAGGTTACTTTTACCTTACATGAAGACCAAGTTCTAATTTGCTAATAATTGTAATCTACAAGATTAAAAGTCTACATGTTATATTGCTCATGTTTAACTTCAGAAGACTGTACAATTTTTTATGAATAAATGTTTAATTGATATATTTCTCATGTTTTAAACACACACACACACACACACACACACACACACACAAATTGTTCAAAATGATCCCATTTCTGATTAGGCCCCCTCATAGATCCATGACTGTTGAGAGGGCCAGTTTTGTATTTTCTTTATCCAGGTATTTTTGAATGAGATCCCGGCTGGTTCAGTTTCTGAGTTCTTATAACAAGGACTACTATAAATATTGATGTGCAAGTGTCTCCAGAATGTTGATCTTGAGTCCTTTGTGGCTGTACAACTTTCAATATCCATTTGTCATGTTAATTTATAGGACCATTTCCTTTGAAACATCAACTATTAGACATTTGTTCTATGATCTGAGCATTGGGAAGAATCAGGGCAAAGAAGAAAAAGAGCTTGGAAGGTAATAAGTTTGACTTACATAATTTCAAAATGTTACTATCTTTTATATCTTTTAAGAACTTACACTTATATTGCAATGTAAGTGGCAGTCATAGCCTGTAAAGATGGATGAATTTTAACCTAATTGTTTAAAAGAATAAGGTTATATTGCCTGTCCCCTTGATTATAAGAGGTTACAAATGAAGATGGATGAGTATATCAAAGATTCCAAGTTTGAAAGTGACTCTCAAGTGAAGAAGCAGACTTATACGGGACCAGGGATGTATAGTCATATGTCATCTGATTCATCATGGAAATGATATAAGATACAACATGAATGACAAAACAATTTGTAGAGAGAGCAAAAATAACTAATTTGTTTTGACCTTATTCTCTCTCAAATACAAATAAAGCAGACTTGTGAGATGGTAGTAGAAAGTCACAACATAGCTACAACTATGTGAATGGAATTCCGTACAAGTATCAGAGATGGGAAATACAGTATATAAATTTTGGTACTAACCTAGAGCAAAGCTGATAGTATATTTCTACACTGCTCTTGTTACCAAGCAACCTCTGATGCACAGCTTAGAAAAGTGTGTTTGGGAAATATTACAAGTAACACAAAAGTACTTTGTAGGCTACTGAAAGAAATATTTTAATATCCAGAAAACTGAAAAAAATCATCTAGTTTTACAGTAAGGAACACTGTTGGCAGCAATAAAGTAAGCACTATCCCCAGATAAATGATTTAATTCATCTCACAAGTACCCAGCTTTCAGTTTGACTTTTGAGCACTCTGTGTGTGGAAAATTGAGGTATAGAACTTAATCATACCTAAAATCTCAAAGTGAGTTCCATATTCAATATTTTTTTAATTTCCTGATTTCATCCTAGGAGACTGTCATAATTTACATGAAACAAAGATGAAGAATATTTCAGAAATCACTGAATTTATCCTTGTGGGATTAACATTTGTCCCAGAACTACAGATTCCTTTATGTATCATCTTCACTTTTATTTATTTGACCACATTGATTGGTAATCTTGGGATGATTGGGTTGATTCTCCTGGATTCTCGTCTCCACACTCCCATGTACTTTTTTCTCAGTAACCTCTCACTAGTGGACTGTGTTTATGCCTCAGCTGTCACTCCCAAAGTGATAGAAGGCTTTCTCACAGAAAACAACATCATATCCTACAATGCATGTGCTACCCAGATGTTCTTTTTCATAGCGTTTGCAATTACTGAAAGTTTTCTATTGGCATCTATGGCCTTTGATCGTCATGCAGCAGTGTGCAAACCCTTACACTACTCTACCACCATGACAACAACAATATGTACCCTGCTTATTGCAGGTTCTTACATAATTGGATTTTTACAATCTTCCATTCATGTTGCCTTCACATTCCACCTATCCTTTTGCCATTCTAATATAGTGAATCATTTTTTTGTGACATTCCCCCACTACTGGATCTTTCTTGCTCTAGTATCTACACAAATGAAATTGTATTGTTCATTTTGGCAGGACTCAATGTTGCTTTAAGTGTGTTGGTTATCTTGAATTCTTACATACTTATTTTTGTTGCAATCATGAGAATGCGTTCTGCTGATGGACAAAAGAAGGCCATTTCCACATGTGCTTCACACCTGACCACTGTTTCCATATTCTATGGCACGATCATCTTCATGTACTTACAGCCCAGCTCCACTCACTCCATGGACACTGACAAGGTAGCATCTGTATTCTATACCATGATCATTCCCATGTTGAACCCTATAATCTATAGCCTGAGGAACACAGAGGTCAAGAATGCATTCAAAAATGTTACTAGAAAAGTGTTGTTTTCACTGGGTTTAGTCTAAGTGTAACATGTTTGTAAATTATGAAAACTTTTGAAGTATATTGTCTTTAAATATTTTATACATTATTCTTCATAACATTAATCTTTGTGAATTGGTATTTCATAGATGAATCCTCATTATTTTTTCTGGATTCTGACTGATTCCTGTCATTTTCGATATTTATAATACAAATAGGGTATCTCACCTTTAAATATCAAGATTAAAATCCTGGATACTACAGCACCCCACATTGTACCATAAAATATATGCCTTTTTGTGGTTCTTTTGAATAAAATTTTGGTTTCTTGAGATGGAGGAGAACAATAAGTTTCAGAAAAACATTTACATGCTCAGAAATCTTACTAATTTTAAAAGAAGTATGATCTCAATGAAACATACTAAGCTCCTGATCTTACAATGTTACAAGTCTCAAAATATCATGTCTCTAAAAAGAAAATGGAAAAGTAATTCTAGAATGAAGAGTCTCAACTTAAGTTCATTTGAATTTGTTTATCGAGCTCTATCTAGGAATTCAGATTTTTTTCTTGAGTGATCACCAATGAAGGATAGACTTTCTAAGGAGGAATTGTCTTAGAGACATGCCTTTGTCTGTAGAGAGCTCCTTGAATATGCTCATGTCATTCAGAACCACGACTAAACTGATCAGATCAGCAACATAGATCTGGATATAATTGTTTCATTGCTGTCATTCAGGCCCTGTGTGTGTGTTGAATAGATACTTGTTCCCATTTGACATGAACTGTGTTGATGGCTATAGGTATGTAAAGTAGATAGGTAGGTAGGTAGGAAGATAGATAGATAGATAGATAGATAGATAGATAGATAGATAGATAGATAGATAGATGAGAGATAGATAGAGGTATAGACAAGGAGGTATTAATATAGGTGAACATTCATATATATTATACAAAATATATATTATACTAGAGGTATGTAGATATCAGGGTTTTATAATTATTACTTTTAATTTTTTATTAATTTCTTAAGTATTTCATATTATATTCTTTGATCACAATCATTTCAAGCCCCTCAATTTTCTCCTACCACTCCCACCACAATTTTGAATTTATTGATTTTTTCACTTCAAGATCAGTTAGCTACACTTTTAGGGAGAAATGTATCTGTCTTCCAGCAACTATAAATTGCCAATAGCTTCATGGCTACTACTAGAATTAAAAACCCAAATCTCCTCTAAGTTGCCCAGTTGGTTTGTTGAGTTTTTAAATTACTTCTTTATTTCAACTTCAATTCTCTTCAATATTTATATCTCTTTAATAGAATCGGGTTTTTTATTTATTTATTTTTATACTCCAGATTGTATGCCCCTCCCAATCTACCCCACTACTGTTCCACATCCCACAACTTCTTCAACCTGGCTCCCGTGTCTCCATGAGAAGGTTCCAACCTCACCCACCCCACTGATCCCACCAGACATCTAAACTTCCTGGGCCTCCAGTATCTTGAGGGTTATGTGCATTTCCTGTGAATGAATCCAGACCTGAGAGTCCTCTGCTGTATAATATGTGTTAGGGGCCTCATCTCAGCTGGTGTGTCCTGCCTGGTTGGTGATCCAGAGTCTGAGTGATTTTGGGGGTCCGGGTAAATTGAGACTACTGGTAATCCTACATGATTGGCCTCATCATCAGATCCCACCAGCTTTTCCTTAATTCAACCAGAGGGGTCAGCAGCTTCTTTTCTTTGGTTTCGTGTACATATATGCATCTATTTCAACTGCTTGTTGGGTCTTTTGGATGTCAGTCATGATAGGTCCCTTTTGTGAGCACCCCATAGCCTCAGTAATGTCTGGCCTTGGGGCCTCCTCTTGAGGAGCTTGATCCCACTTTGGGACAGATCTTGTTCCCCTCTTCCCCAATATCCATCTCTTTTCCCTCCTCTATACATTGCTCCATCCCATCCTTGTGGTTGCTTTCTTCTCTTTCCCAAGTGAGACTGACGCATCCTCTTTGGGCTCTTCAGCTTGTTGACCTTTTGAGTTCTATGGACTGTATCTTTGGTGTTATGAACTTTTCTTTTTTGCTAATATCAACTTATTAGTGAGAACATACCATGCATGTCATTTTGGGTCTTAGTAACCTCACACAGTATGACATTTTCTAGTTCCATCCATTTGCCTGCAAAACTCAGGATGTCTATGTTCTTAATAGCTGAGTCGTAGTCTATTGTGTAAATGAACCACATTTTCTGTATTCATTCTTCTTTAGTGGTAATCTGGGTTGCTTCCAACTTCTGCTTATCACAAATTAGGCCACTATGAACATAGTAGAACACATGTCCCTGTTTCATGCTGGGGTATCTTTTGGGTATATTCCCAAGAGTCGTATTTCTGGGTCTTTAAGTAGGTCTATTTCCAATTTTGTGAGTAACCTCTAAATTGATTTCCAGAGTGGTTGTACCAGTTTGCAACCACACTAGCAATGGAGGAGTGTTCCTCTTTCTCTATATCCTCCACTCATGTTGATTTGTTATCACCTGAGGTTTTGATCTTAGCCATTCTGACTGGTGTTAGATGGAACCTCAGGTTCGTTTTCATTTGCATTTCTCTGGTCATTAAGGACTTTGAACATTTCTTTAGATGCCTCTTAGCCATTTGAGATTCCTTTGTTGTGAATTCTCAGTTTAGTTCTATAACACAAATGGTAGGTCTTCTTCTTTGTCATTTTTCTCAGGAATATATATATATATATATATATATATATATATATATATATATATATATATATATATATCTTGGGCATCACTGTGGTATACATTTCTGTGCTTGTTAAGTTCACTAATCTGTTTGTTTGTGTTTTTTTTAAAGCATACCGAATTCTTTAAGTTTTTGTGTCCTGAGTTCATCCGTGTAATTCTTGATGGAAGACCTTGCTATAGGACCAGAGATTTTTAGGGGAAATATGTTTTTGACTTTAAATACTGTTTGTGATTTTATAGTTACTTCTGAGAATATGGAATTCTTTTGTGCATTGCATGTCAGATATGAGATTGTGGACTACTTCAGGCTACATAGTCTGGGCAAACTACAAGGGGTGCAGTTGTCCTGAACCAGTAAGTCTCAGGGATCTCCTTAAGTTTTATCTGCATACAGATGTGAAAATATGGATTGTAGGTGTAGTGTACATGATCTAGGGTCAAGGAAACAAGTCAGACTCTGTACAGAATCTAAGCTATGACTAAATTTTTGAGGTTGGATGCAGCTTGAGCAAATGGAATGAAAGCGGAGAGGAAGAAAAGAAACAAATATGTTGCCTACAATTTCCCTGTAAGCAACAGAACAGGTGAGATTCAAAATAATGTTAACAGGCTGAAAGTCGGGTGCTCTCACTGGAAAATAGCTGATAGAATAGGAAGACTGAAAGGAAGGAGAAGAGGAGGGAGAATATAGAAGCCTACATAGGTCTGCTCCATTTCAGTTTTTCAAATGGCTAGTTCTTTTTAAAATTTTTAATTTTTAACTTTATAAAATATTTACTGTTATGTTTTCATGTCTAGTCATTACCACTCTCCTTGTCTACTATCCCACAGTTCCAGTTCTCCTTCCTCTATGTGCAAGAGGATGCTACCCATTCCACCAGACCTCCCCAATCTTTGGGGCCTCAAGTCTTTCAAGGATTAGGTACATCTTTCACTGAGAATGGACCAGATAGTTCTCTGTTGTATCTGTCTCAGGGCCTTAAAGGCTGTTTATGTTTGCTGCCTAGTTAGCAACTCAGTGTCTGAGAGGTCTTAGGGGATCCAGGTTAATTGAGAATGCTGGTCATCCCATGGAGTAGCCTTCCTTCTCATTCTCTTCCAGCCTTTCCCTAACTCAACCACAGGTTTCCCTAGCTTCTGTCCATTGCTTAGGTGTGAGTATCTGCAACTGACTCTTAGCTGTTTGCTGGGTCTCTAGGAAGACAGCCATGATTTGTTCCTGTCTGTAAGCACACCATAGCATCAGTAATAGTGTCAAGCCCTGGAACCTGCTCTTGAGCTGTATCCCAATTTGTTCCTGTCATTAGACCTCCTTTGCGAAGTATCTTCTCTATTTTTGTCCCTCCAACTTTTAAGCAGGAACAGAGTTTTTGGCTGTGGTATGGCAACCCCCTCCCTCCACTTGATGCTCTGTATTTCTACTGGATGTGGACTCTACAAATTCCCTCTCTCCACTTTTAGGCAGTTCATCTATGGTCCCTTGCTGTGAGTCCTGAGAGTCTCTTACCTACCAGGTCTCATTTTATTTTTAACTTCATTTATTTGTAAATTTTATACAGGAACACTGTCATATTAACTTCCTTCCTTCTTTACTTCCATCTTCTATCTGCTTACTCTCAAATTCATTTACTTTTATGCATGTATAAAAGCATATATGGCTGACCTGACCAGTAAGGTTTAGAATAACTAATTGGAGGTTTTTCCCAGGAGTAAATTTATTCTTTGTCTTTCAGCAGCCATTTCCATATTTTATAAATTGATGTACAATTATTTCTGGACATTTTAACTTACTAATATTTCTGATTTGCCTTATTGAAATAAAATGCACAATAAGTGGAGCACTGAAAATACTAGATTGTTCATCATTCAGAAAGCACTTTGTTTAAGCTTTTTTTGCCATCCTTTTTAATTAAGATTCCTAGTATGGCTGAGCATTAATTTTATATATGCTTGTATGTATTCTATTTTCCTATTGTATAAAATTTTAATTTAATCATGACTTTGTAATTAATACTTTGCATTTACTTCTTTCTTCAATTCAATGTAACTTATTATTTTGATGTTGAAACTGATTCCTTAATATTCAACATGTATTATGCATTGTAAATAAAGAGAAACAATCGAGTTCATGTTTATTTTATCTTGTATAGCATTTTAACTATAATGATCTTTAGTAGAATATCTTGTATTTAGTATTTATAATATTGGACTCTCAGTATCTTTATTTTTCCCTTCGGCATGTATTAAAATATCACATCAAACCATACAAATCATTCCAATTATTATATGCTGATAACTTTTAAGAAAATAAGAGAAAGTCTTTAAGGACTGCTGAGGAATTAATAGGACCTGTTCCTGTGTAGCAGATCAAGGTTTGGTTTTCTTTAACACCTAATAGCACCTCACAACTGTTTATAACTCATTTCAAGGGAATAGTATGTTCTAGAGGTTGTACATTTCCACTCACCTGTGTTTAAAGAAAAGATTCCATTTAAAGTCCTCATAAAGAGGATGTATATCTCTAAAGAAGAAAATAAATCATTACTTATCTGCATATAGTAAGAGAAATGCAGGTTGAATATGTAGCTTAATGGTATAGCATTTCTTTAACATACATGATTTCAACATCTAGGAACAATAACAAAAAGAGAAAGAAAACATAAAAATCAGTTGACAGGTGTTCATGATATATGAAATATCCACTAACAGCTTTTGCCTTTATTGCATGCTGAAGTTTGGCTGCATGTTCCTACATTAAACCCTTTTTTTCATTAAGGTATCAGTGCACATTTTAAGAAAGAGTGTTTACAAGTGATTTCCGGTAGTATAAAGTAGTCCTGTGTGGATTACTATAACAGAGAAGACTGTATATCAAGCAAGTTGAAATGAGTCCCAGAGTCACATTACATTGAATTTTTCCAGTTGCGGATATCAATGAAGTTCCTATACAATGAAGTGCTTATACAGCTTTCTCATATTCTGAACTCAGCAGGTGGTCCTTCACACTAAACAACATATTGATACATGAGCAAGAGAATTTATTCATGCTTCAGGACTCATGGTAGTGTACAACTAGCAGGATGGTTAATGTCGTCATGTTTTCCTTTGTACTGGATGGTAGCACTAATTTCTTTAATTCCTTTAGGAATATGGTACATGAGATGATTGACCATATTCCTTGGAAAGGAAAACCTACAGGTTTCTCTTTAGCCTTTCCAACAATAATTGCCATTACCCCATTGCTGAGGGTCCACCTTCTATGTATATCTATCCCAATTATACAGCATGAGACTGGGAAAATAACCTCAGAGTAAATTTGGCCTCAAACTATACATGCTGCCAGTAGAACTTCAATCAAAACTCAACCCACCAACCTCCACAAACCCCTACTTTAGCTGGGGAGACAAAATGTTTCTTAGGAGTTTCACAGAATCAGCATTAATTTCTAAGAATTATTCAGTAGACCCTGTAGTGTCTGATTGTTTTCTTAGCAGTGTATACTGTATAATTGGAATAGATATACATAGAAGGGTGTATAGTTACCTGTCTTAGTGCCTATTTTTAGTATTGTTAAGTATAGTTGTAGGTCTGGAGGCAAGTATTGGTGGGTACTTTTAGGAGGAATAGAAAAGTTCAGCTGCCAGGTGGCTGCTTCCACATAAACAAACTGAAGGCTGCCCAATTGACTAAATATTGGTGGTACAGCTAATGACAACAAATAACTAACTTCCATGTAGAGGACACACTTGCTTGGGACCAAGGGTATGCAGGTGTAGTATATAAAGGGCACTCCCAGAGAATTAATGAATGATCTTACTATTGCATTCTAACCTGTTCCATGAGGTTGAGCCATTGATTCTGTGTCTTCTGACCCACTGCTCCCAAATGGGAAACTGAGCAGGACTGGGGATTCACATAACAGGATTTTCAGAACATCAGTATTGTCTTGACAGGCAACATAGGATAACATCCTCAGTTAAAGTTGAAAAGGGCATTATTTTAAGGGGTAGGGCTGAGGATAAATAGGCTGAGAAAGAAAAGAAACAGTGTTCAAAATAGTCCCAAATAATATAAAATATCTTGGGGTAACTCTAACCAAACCAGTGAAAGATCTGTTTAACAATAACTTCAAGTCTCTCAAGAAAGAAATTAAAGAAAAACTAAACAAAATGGAGTGACCTCCCATGGTCATGGATTGGTAGTATCAACATAATAAAAGTGGCCATTCTACCAAAAGCAATCTACATATTCAGTGCAAGTTCCATTACAATTCCAACATAATTATTCACAGACATGGAAATAGCAATTCTCAATTTCATATGAAAAGACAATAAAAACCAAAAATCCCAGGATAGTGGAAACAATTATTAACAATAAAAGAATTTCGGCCAGAAGTTACCTGACCTCAAGCTATAGCTGCATCGTATTGGTACAGAAACAGGTTGATAAATGTAATAGAATAGAAGACTCAGAAATAAAACCACACAACATGGACACAATCTTTGAAAAAGAAGACAAAAATATACAATGGAATAAAACAAAGCATCTTCAACCAATGGTGCTGGTCTAACTGCTAAAAAAACAAAAATAGATACACATTTAGCTCAAGTTTAAATGACTCAAGGATCTCAAGTAAAGCCAGATATACTACATGTAATAGAAAAGGAAATAGGAAAGATACTGGAAATAATAGGAATGGGATAAATTTCCTAAAAATAACTCCAGTGGCTTAGGCTCTAAGACAAAATATTAAAAAAAATTGGACCTCATGAAACTGAAAAGTTTCTGTAAGGCAAAGGACATAGTCGATAGGACAAATTGGCAACATAGAAATTGAGAAAAAGGTTCACTAACCCCACATACAATAGAGGCTAATATCCACCATATATAAAGAATTCAACCTAATAAAAATGGGGTACAGAGCAGAAAAGAGAATCCACAACAGAGGAATCTTGACTGGCCTAGATGCATTTAAAGAAATGTTCAAAGCACTTAGTCATCAGGGAAATGAAAATCAAAATGATCTAGAGATTCCACATTTGTGTAAAGCAATGCTACTGTTCTGTTTGAGTTAATTTTATTCTCAGCCACTTTGGTGAAGTTTTGTGTCAGCTATAGAGATTCTCTTTATCATCTTTGTGTCTCCTTATTTGTACTGTCATATCATCTGCAAAGAGTGATGCCTTGACTTCTTCGTTGCCAACTTGTATCCTCTTAATTTCTTTTTATTGTCTTTTTTTCCCCCTAGCAAGAGCTTCAAATAGACAGAGGGAGCCTTGTCTTCTCCTAGATTTTACTGGAATTGCTTCAATATCTCTCCATTTAATTTGATATTAGCTATTGGTTTGTTGGTTGCTTTTCTTACATTTGGTATGGGCCTTGAATTCCTGATCTCTTCACTTTTAACATGAAAGGGAATTGTATTTTGTCAAATTATTTTAAAGCATCTAATTAGATGATCTGGTAATATTTTATGTTTGTTTTTATACATAATTATTCTAATGCACTTTCACATATTTTGAACCAATATTGCATTCCTAGGATTAAGCTTACTTGTGTTTTTATGTGTTCTTGCTTTTGCTTTGGTAGAATTTTACTAAGTAATTTTGCATCGATATTCAAAAGCAAAATTGGTCTGAACTTCTCTATGTGGGGTCTTTGTGTGGTTTAGGTATCAATGTAATTGTAGTTTCACAGAATAAATTAGGTAGTGTTCCTTTTGTTTCTATATTATGGAATAGTTTAAGCAGTGTTGGTAGAAACTCCTTCCTGAAGCTCTTGAAGAATTCTGTACTACAGCCATAAGGTCCTAGGCTCTAATGGCTTGGAAATTTTTTTATTTATTTCCATTATTGAATATTCTCTTTACATTTCAAATGTTATCCCCCTTCCTAGTTTACCCTCCAGCAATCCCATTCCATCCCTTTCCTCCTGCTTCTATGAGAGTGATACCCCATCCACCCATATATTATCTATCCTTCCCACCCTGGCATTCTCCTACATTGAGACAAAGGGACTCTCCTCCCATTGATGCCCAACAAGGTCATCCTCTGCTACATGTATGGCTGGAGCCAAGAGTCACTCCATGTGTACTCTTTTATTGGAGGTTTATTCCCTGAAAGCTCTGGGATGTCTGGTTGATTGATACTCTTGTTCTTCCTATGGAGTTGCAAACCCGTTAAGTTCCTTCAGTTCTTTTTCTAAGTCCACCATTGGCAACCCTGTTCTCAGTCCAAAGGTTTGTTCCAAGCATCTGCCCCTGTATTTGTCAGGCTATGTCAGAACCTCTCAAGTGCCAGCTATATCAGGCTCCTGTCAGCATGTATTTCTTATCATTCGCAATAGTGTCTGGGTTTAGTGACTGTGTTTGGAAGATATTTTTGACTATTTATATTACCTCAGGGGATATGGACCTGTTTAGATAGTTTACCAGCCATTGATTTAAATTTGATACATGGTATCTATGTAGGAAATGATCCATTTCATCTAGATTTTCCAGTTTAGTTGAGCATAGACTTTTTAGTACGATGTGATGTTTTTTTGCATTCATTCAGTTTTTGTTGTTATGTCTTCCTTTTCATTTCTGATTTTATTTGGATAATATTTCTGTGCCCTTTAGATAATTTGGCTAAGGGTTTATCTATTTTGTTGATTTTCTCTAGAATCAACTTTTAGATTTGTTCAGTCTTTGTATAGTTCTCTATGTTTCTATTTGATTATGACCCTTGATTTATTCCATGCAGCTGACTCCTTCTAGGTGTTTTTGTTCTTTTTTTCCTAAGGCATTCATATGTGGTGTTAAGCTGCTAATGTAGGATCTATCAAACTACTTTAATAGGGTACTAGTGCTATGAATTTTCCTCTTAGCATTGCTTTAATTGTGTTCTATAAGTTTGGTTATGATGTGTCATCATTTCCGTTGAATTTAAGGGAATCTTTAATTTATATTTTCACTGACCACTTTATCATTAGAGACTGGTTTGTTTCCTATGGATATGTGGGTTTTCTCTTGATTTTGTTATTATTGAAGTATAGCCTTAGTTTGTGGAGATCTGATAGGATGCATGGGATTATTTCAGTTTTTTTGGATCTGTTAAGGCTTGCTTTGTGACCATTTTTTTTCTTTCTCCAATATCCTTGCCCACTCCTCCTGCTTCTATGAAGATATATCCACTCCTACTCTTGCACTCCCACCAAGCCACCCCCCACTCAAAACCCTGACATTCCCCTACACTGAGGAAATGAGCCTTCAAGGACCAAGGATTTCTCCTCATATTGATATCAAATAGTGCAATCCTTTGCTACATATGCTCCTGAAGCAATGGGTCCCTCCAGGCATACTGTTTCGTTGAGGGGTTAGGCACCCAAAGCTCAGGGGGATCTGGTTGGTAAATGTTGTTCTTCCTATGGGGATGCAAATGCCATCAGCTCCTTCAATTCTATCCCTAACTGCTCCATTGGGTCCTTGTGCTCAGGCTGATGGTAAGCTGCAAGCATCCTCATTTGTATCAGTAAGGCACTGGCAGACCTTCTTGTTGTCTTTTTTTTTTTTTTTTCTGGAGCTGAGGACCGAACCCAGGACCTTGCGCTTGCTAGGCAAGCACTCTCCCCCTGAGCTAAATCCCCAAACCCTCTGGCAGACCTTCTTAAGTGACAACTATATCGGGCTCTTTTCCACATGCACTTCTTGGCTTCCATAACAGTGTCTGGGGTTGTGGCTGAATATGGGAAGGATCCCCAAATGAAGAAGACTCTAGATGCCAATTCCTTCATTGCCTATGCTAAAATTTTCTCCCTTGAGTATTTTGTTCCCCGTTCTAAGAAGGACTGAAGCATCCACATTTTATTCTTCCTTCTTGAGCTGCATATGGTTTGTAAATTACCTCACAGGTATTCCGCACTTTGGGAGTAATATCCACTTATCAGTGAGTGCATACCATGTGTCTTCTTTTTAACTGTGTTACCACACTCAGGATGATATTTTCTAGTTCCATCCATTTGCCTGAAAAATTCATGAAGTCATTATATTTAATAGCTGAATAGTACTTGACTGTGAAAGTGTATCACATTTTCTGTACCATTCCTCCACTGAAGCACATCTGTGTTCTTTCCAGGTTCTGGCTATTATAAATAGCTACTATGAACATAGTGGAGCATGTGTTCCTGTTACCTGGGAATCTTTTGGGTATATGCCCAGGAATTGAATCGTTGGGTCCTCAGGTAGTATTATGTCCAATTCTGTAAGGAATTGCCAGGGTGGTTATACCAGCTTGTAATCCCACCAGCGGTGGAGGAGTGTTCCTCTTTCTCCACATCCTTACCAGAATCTGCTGTCTCCTGAGATTTTGACTAAAATCATTGTGAATGGTATGAGGTGGAAACACAGGGATTTTTGTTTGGTTGGTTTTTTATTTGATTTTCCCAGATTACTAAGGGTGTTGAACATTTCTTTAGGTGTTTCATCACCATTTGATATTCCCCAGGTGAGAATTCTTTGTTAAGCTCTGTACCCCATTTTTAATAGGATTATTTGGTTCTCTGGAGTCTAACTTTTTGAGTCTTTTTTATATATAAATATAGGCCCCCCAATTAAATGTATTATCAGTAAAGATCTTTTCCCAATCTTTTGGTTATTGTTTTGTCCTATTGATATTGTCCTTTGCCTTACACAACTTTTTAATTTTATGAAGTTCCATTTGTAAATTCTTAATTTTAGATAAAAAGTCATTGGTGTTCTGTTCAGGAAAATTTCCCCTTTGTCTATTTGTTCAAAGCTTTTCCCTACTTTCTTTTCTATTAGTTTCAGTGTATTTGGTGTTATGGAGGTCTTTTTCCACTTGGACTTGAGCTTTAATAGAAAGAGGTAAGAAAGTGTTGAGTTGCATTCTTCTCTCTGCTTATCTCCAGGTGTACAGCACCATTTGTTGAAAATGCTGTCTTTTATCCATTGAATGGTTTTAGCTTCTTTGTCAAAGATCAAGTGACCATAAGTATGTGAGTTTATTTTTGTGTCTTTACTTCTATTCCATTGATCTACCTGCCTGTCTCTGTACCAATAACATGCAGTTTTTAATCACAATTACTCTGTAGTATAGCTTGAGGTCAGGGATGATGATTCCCCCAGAAGTTCTTTTATTGTTGACAATAGTTTTAAGGATACTGTGTATTTTGTTATGCCAAATGAATGTTGAAATTGTTCTTTCTAGCTCTATGAAGAATTGAGTTCAATTCTGATGGGGATTGCATTAAATTTGTAGATTTTTTGGCAATATGGCCATTTTTATTATATTAATTATTCCTCCCAATCCTTGAGCATTTGGAGGTCCTTCCATCTAATGAGATCATCATTTTTTTCATCAGAGACTTGAAGTTCTTGTCATACAAATTTTTCACTTGCTTGGTTAGAGTCACACCAAGTTATTTTATATTATTTGTGACTATTGTGAAGAATGTCATTCCCCTAATTTCTTTCTCAGCCTGTTTATCCTTTGAGTATAGGAAGTATACTTATTTGTTTGAGTTGATTTTCTATAGAGCCACTTTTCTGAAGTAGTTTATTAGCTATAGTAGTTCTCTGGTAGAATTTTTGGGATCACTTTAATATACTATCATATCATCTGCAAATAGTGATATTTTGACTTCTTTCTTTCCAGTTTGTATCTCTTTGACCTCCATTTTTTGTCTAATTCTTCTGGCTAGGATTTCAAGTACTACATTGAATAGGTGGGGGAAGAGTGGACAATCTTTTATATTCCCTTATTTTAGTGGGATATTTTCAAGTTTATCTCCATTTTGTTTGATGTTGGCTACTGGTTTGCTGTATATTGCTTTTACTATGTTTTGATATGGCCCTTGTATGCCTGATCTTTCCAAGATTTTTATCATGATGGGGTGGTGAATTTTGTCACATGCTTTCTCAGAATCTAATTGCATGATCACATAGAATTATTTTGAGTTTGTTATATAATGGATTATGTTAATGGATTTAAATATACTGAGCCAACACTGCATCCCATGGATGAAGCCTACTTGCTCAGGTTGTGTGATAATTTTACATTCTCAGATTCACCTTGTGAGAATTTCATTGAATGTTTTTTCATTGTTATTCAGGAAGGAAATTGTCCTGAAGTTCTATTTCTTTGTAGGTTCTTTGTGAGGTATAGGCAATTGTGGCTCCAAAGAATGATTTGGGTAGTATTCCTTTTGTTTCTATTTGGTGGAATAGTTTGAAGAGTATTGGTATTAGGTCTTTATTGAAGGTCTGTAAGCATTCTACAATAAACCCTGTACATTTTGTGTCGAGAGACTTTTAATGACTACTTCTATTACTTTAGGGATTATGGGGCTGATGGATCATTTATCTGATCCTGATTTAAATTTGGTATTTGCTTTCTGTCTAGAATATTTTCCATTTCATCCAGATTTTCACGTTTGGTTGAGTAAAGACTTTGGTAATATGATCTGATAATTTTTTAAATTGCATGTTTTTGTTGTTATGTCTCCCATTTAATTTCTAAGTTTGTTGATTTGGATACTGTCTCTCTGCCCTCTGGTTAGTCAGGTTAAGTGTTTATCTATCTTGTTGATTTTTTCAAAATAACCAGCTCCTTGTTTTGTTGATTCTTCCTATAGTTCTTTTTTGTTTCTACTTTGTTGAGTTTAGCCCTGAGTTTGATTATTTCCTGCCTTCTACTCCTCTTGGGTATGTTTGCTTGTTTTTGCTCTAGAACTTTCAGGTACACGGTCAAGTTATTAGTGTATGCTCTTTCCAGTTTCTTTTTGGACGCCCTCTGAGCTGTGGGTTTTCCTCTTAGCACTGCTTTCATTTCAAGTTTGGGTATGTTGTCCCTTCATTTTCATTAATTTCCAAAATCTTTAATTTATTTATTTATTTCTTCCTTGACCAAGTTATCATTGAAGAGAATGCTGTTCAGCTTCCATGTGTATGTGGGATTTCTGTTGTTTTTGTTACTGAAGACCAGCCAGAGTCCATAGTGATCGGTTATGTTGCATGGGATGATTTCAATCTTCTTGGATCTGTTGAGGGCTCTTTTGTGACTGATTGTATGGGATTCCTGTCCCTCATTCAAAAACTCTGACACATAATTACTCATATCTGAAAGAACTGAAGGGACAAAACTGGAGAACAGCCTGAGAAACGGAAGTCCAGCAACAAGCCCCAATTGCGATCCAGCTCAAGGGGAGGCCACAAGGCCTGACTCTACTACTGAGGTTATAGTGTACTCAAAAAATGGGCCTATCATGACTGCCCTCTGAAAGACCCAACAAGCATTTGAAAGAGTCATCTGTAGATATTTACATGCAACC
Organism: Rattus norvegicus; assembly: GCF_021556685.1. NCBI lineage: Eukaryota > Metazoa > Chordata > Mammalia > Rodentia > Muridae > Rattus > Rattus norvegicus. The sequence goes on from NC_141534.1 coordinate 223,350,542, forward strand.
AATGGAAAGAAGCTGCTGACCATTGTGGTTGAATTAGAGAAAAACTGGAAGAAGCTGAGATGGAGGGATACCCTTTAGGAAGACCAGCAGACTCAACAAACCTGGACTCCCAAGATCTCTCAGACGGGCCACCAACCAGGTAGCATACACAAACTGATATATGGCCCCCAACATGGATACAGCAGAGGAATGCCGGGTCTGGAATTAGTCAAGGAAGATGCACCTAACCCTCAAGAAACTTGAGGTCCCAGGCAGTGGGTTTTTAGCTTAGGGAAGTTTTCCTCTATAATTTTGTGGAAGATATTTCCTGACCCTTTAAGTTGAGTGTTTTTCACTCTTCTATATATATTATCCTTAGGCTTCACTTTTTCATTGTACCCTGGATTTCCTGGATATTTGGGATAGGAGCTTTTTGTGTTATACATTTTCTCTGATGGCTGTGTCAATTCTGTGGTATCTTCGGCCTCTGAGATTCTCTCTTCTATCTCTTCTATTCTGTTGGTGATGCTTCATTTGTGAGTCCTGATCTCTTTGAAGGTTTTCGATATCCTCGGTTCTCTCCTTTTGTGAATTTTTTATTTTTTTATTTTTTCTGTCTGTTTGTTTTTTTCTTTATTAACTTGAGTATTTCTTTTAAATTTTGATTGTTATTCACATTCCCGGTTTCCAGGCCACCATCCCCCAAAACCCCTCCCCCACCCCTTTTGTATGGCTGTTCCCCTCCCCATCCTCCCCCCAATACCGCCCTCCCCACAACAATCACGTTCACTGGGGGTTCAGTCTTAGAAGGGCCAAGGGCTTCCCGTTCCACTGGTGCTCTTACTAGGCTATTCATTGCTACCTATGAGGTTGGAGCCCAGGATCAGTCCATGTACAGTCTTTGGGTAGTGGCTTAGTCCCTGGAAGATCTGGTTGGTTGGCATTTTTGTTCATTTGGGGTCCCAAGCCCCTTCAAGCTCTTCCAGTCCTTTTTCTGATTCCTTCAACGGTGATCCCATTATCAGTTCAGTGGTTTGCTGCTGGCATTGGCCTCCATATTTGCTGTATTCTGGCTGTGTCTCTCAGGAGAGATCTACATCTGGTTCCTGTCGGCCTGTACTTCTTTTCTTCATCCATCTTGTCTAATTGGGTGGCTGTATATGTATGGGCCACATGTGGGGCAGGCTCTGAATGGGTGTTCCTTCTGCCTCTGTTTTAATCTTTGCCTCTCTATTCCCTGCCAATGGTATTCTTGTTCCCCTTTTAAAGAAGGAGTGAAGCATTACCATTTTGATCATCCGTCTTGAGTTTCATGTGTTCTGTGCATCTAGGGCAATTCAAGCATTTGGACTAATAGCCACTTATCAATGAGTGCATACCATGTGTGTTTTACTGTGATTGGGTTACCTCACTCAGGATGATATTTTCCAGTTCCATCCATTTGCCTATGAATTTCATAAAATCATTGTTTTTGATAGATGAGTAATATACCATTGTGTAGATGTGCCACATTTTCTGTATCCATTCCTCTGTTGAAGGGCATGTGGGTTCTTTCCAGCTTCTGGCTATTATAAAAAAGGCTGCTATGAACATAGTGGAACACGTGTCTTCGTTATAAGTTAGGGCATCTTGTGGGTATATGCCCAAGAGAGGTATAGCTGGGTCCTCAGGTAGTTCAATGTCCAATTTTCTGAGGAACCTCCAGACTGATTTCCAGAATGGTTGTACCAGTCTGCAATCCCAACAACAATGGAGAAGTGTTCCTCTTTCTCCACATCCTCACCAGCATCTGCTGTCACCTGAGTTTTTGATCTTAGCCATTCTCACTGGTGTGAGGTGAAATCTCAGGGTTGTTTTGATTTGCATTTCCCTTATGACTAAAGATGTCGAACATTTCTTTAAGTGTTTCTCAGCCATTCGGCATTCCTCAGCTGTGAGTTCTTTGTTTAGTTCCGAACCCATTTTTAGGGTTATTTGTCTCCCTGCAGTCTAACTTAATGATTTTTTTGTATATTTCGGATATAAGATCTCTATCAGTTGTAGGATTGGTAAAGATCTTTTCCCAATCTGTTGGTTGCTGTTTTGTCCTAACAACAATGTCCTTCCTTATTAGAATGGCTACTCCAGCTTTCTTCTTCCGACCATTTCTTTGAAAGTTGTTTTCCAGCCTTTCACTCTGAGGTAGTGCGTATCTTTGTCTCTCAGGTGTGTTTCCTAGAGGCAGCAAATGCCAGGTCCTCATTGAATATCCAGTTTGTTAATCTATGTCTTTTTACTGGGGAATTGATTCCATTGATGTTGAGAGATATTAAGGAATAGTGATTATTGCTTCATGTTATATTCATATTTGGATGTGTTTATGTTTGTGTGCTTTTCTTCACTTTGTTTTGTTGCCAAGACAATGAGTTTCTTGCTTTTTCTAGGTTGTAGTTTGCCTCTTTATGTTGGGCTTTACCATTTATTATCCTTTGTAGCGCTGGATTTGTAGAAAGATATTGTGTAAATTTGGTTTTGTCATGGAATATCTTGGTTTCTCCATCTATGTTAATTAAGAGTTTTGCAGGATACAGTAACCTGGGCTGGCATTTGTGTTCTCTTAGGGTCTGTATGACATCTGTCCAGGATCTTCTGACTTTCATAGTCTCTAGCGAGAAGTGATTCTGATAGGTCTGCCTTTATATGTTACTTGACCTTTTTCCCTTACTGCTTTTAATATTCTTTCTTTATTTTGTGCGTTTGGTGTTTTGACTATTGTGTGACGGGAGGTGTTTCTTTTCTGGTCCAATCTATTTGGAGTTCTGTAGGCTTTTTGTATGCTTATGGGAATCTCTTTCTTTAGGTTAGGGAATTTTCTTCTATGATTTTGTTGAAGATATTTACTGTTCTTTTGAGCTGGGAGTCTTCACACTCTTCTATACCTATTATCCTTAGGTTTGATCTTCTCACTGAGGCCTGGATTTCCTTTATGTTTTGGACCAGTAGCTTTTTCCATTTTACATTATCTTTACAGTTGTGTTGATGATTTCTATGGAATCTTCTGCTCCTGAGATTCTCTCTTCGATCTCTTGTATTCTGTTGGTGATGCTTGTATCTACAGCTCCTTGTCTCTTCCTTTGGTTTTCTATATCTGGGGTTGTTTCCCTGTGTTCTTTCTTGATTGCTTCTATTTCCATTTTTAATTCCTTCAACTGTTTGTTTGTGTGTTGGAATTCTTTCAGGGATATTTGTGATTCCTCTCTATAGGCTTCTACTTGTTTATTTATGTTTTCCTGTGTTTCTCTAAGGGAGTTTTTCATGTCTTTCTTGAAATCCTCCAGCATCATGATCAAATATGATTTTAAAGCTAGATCTTGCTTTTCTGGTGTGTTTGGATATTCAGTGTTTGCTTTGTTGGGAGAATTGGGCTCCGATGATGCCATGTAGTCTTGGTTTCTGTTGCTTGGGTTCCTGCGCTTGCCTCTCACCATCAGATTATCTCTGGTGTTACATTGTTCTGCTATTTCTGACAGTGGCTAAACTGTCCTATAGGCCTGTGTGTCAGGAGTGCTGTAGACCTGTTTTCCTGTTTTCTTTCAGCCAGTTATGGGAACAGAGTGTTCTGCTTTTGGGCATATAGTTTTTCCTGTCTACAGGTCTTCAGCTTTTCCTGTGGTCCTGTGTCCTGAGTTTACCAGGCAGGTCGCTTGGAGCAGAAAAGTTGACCTTACCTGTGGTCCCAAGGCTCAAGTTTGCTCGCGGGGTATTGCTTTTGAGCTCTCCGTGAGGGCAGCAACCAGGAGGGCCTATGCTGCCTTTTCCAGGAGACCCTGTGCACCAGGGTCCCAGATATTGTTAGGTGTTTTCCTCTGGAATCAGAAATGTGGGCAGAGTGTAGTCTTTTCTGGCTTCCCAGGCATGTCTGCCCCTCTGAAAGTTTAGCTCTCCCTCCAACGGGATTTGGGTGCAGAGACCTGTTGATCCAGTTCCTTCAGGTTCCAGCAGGGTCTGGAGCGCAAGGGACCTGCAGCTCCAGTGCACCTATCTTCTGGTTCCCAGAGGCCATATACAATTTCTTCTTGGGCCAGGGATGTCAACAGGGCTGGGCAGTATTGGTGTTCTCTTCCACTCTGCAGTGTCAGGATTGCCCACCTGTCTTGGCGGTGAGCTCTCTCTCCCATGGGGTTTGGGAGCAGTGATCTGTGGGCGGGGATCAGAGAGGTTGGGTATCCTGCTAAAAACCAGAAGTGTCCAGTCCCAGAGGAATTTTGCCTCTGTGTGTCCTGAGACCACCAGTCAGGTCACTTGGAACAGAAACATTGGTCTTACCTGTGGTCCCGCAGCTCAAGTTTCTCATGGGGTGTTGCTTTTGAGCTCTCCATGAGGGCGGCAACCTCTGCCGCCTTTTCCGGGAGCCCCTGTGCACCGGGTCCCAGATGGCGTTAGGTGTTTTCCTCTGGAGTCAGAAATGTAGGCAGAGTGTAGTCTCTTCTGGCTTCCCTGGCATGTCTGCCCCTCTGAAGGTTTAGCTCTCCCTCCCACGGGATTTGGGTGCAGAGAACTGTTGATCTGTTCCCTTCAGGTCTGGCGGTGTCTGGAGCCCCTGAATCTTTTATTTTATTCTATTTCCATTTTTAGATCCTGGATGGTTTTCTTCAATTCCTTAACCTTTTTGTTTGTGTTTTCCTGTAATTCTTTAAGGGATCTTTGTGTTTCCTCTTCAAGGGCTTCTACGTGTTTGCCTGTGCTGTCTTGTATTTCTTTAAGGGATTTATTTATGTCCTTCTTAAAGTGTTCTATGATCATCATGAGATGTGATTTTTCAATCCAAATCTTTCTTTTCTCTTGTGTTGGGTTATCTAGCATTGATTTTGGTGGGAAAACTGGGCTGTGATGCTACCACATCTTCTTGGTTTCTTTTATTTAGTTTCCTGTGCTCACCTCTTGCCCTCTGGTTATCTCTGGTGTTAACTGATCATAGTCTCTGACAGACAGTGCCTTGACCCTCCTGTAAACCTATGTGTCAGCACTCCTGGAGACTGACTTTCTCCAAGCAGGATCTGGTTACAAAGAACTGTGTTACAGGGTCAGGTCCAAGCTCAGAGTGAAACCTTAAGTATCCTGTCGCAGACTGCTCCTCAGTTCCTGTGTCCAGAGGACTGCAGTCAGGGTACTTTTCATCCAGAAATGTGAACAGTAGTGGAGGTCTCCCCTGAGTTCTCAGGATTGTCCACACTTCTGAGAGTCCCGCTCTCTCCCTCACAGGATCTAGGTACAGAGAGCTGTGCGACCAGGTCAACTCTGGGCGCTGGTGGAACCTGGAAGCCCTGTTTCACTTTTTTAATTTTATTTTTGGTGTGTATTTTATTTATTTATACTTCAAATGTCATCCCCTTTCACTCTTCTGACATACACCATCCCTTCTCCCTCTACTTCTATGAAAATGCTGCCCCTCTCACCCACCAACATCCATATCAACCACCTAGAATTCCCCTATACTGGCGAATCTAGCCCTCACAGGACAAAGGGCTTCTCCTCTTATTGATGTCAGATAATGCTATCCTCATCTATACATGCTGCTGGAGCCATGAGTACCTCCACATGTACTCATTGGTTGGTGGTTTAGTCCCTGGGAGCTCTGTTTGGGCGTGGGGGGGAAGATTAGGTTGGTTGATATTATTGTTCTTCCTATGGGGTTTCAAACTCCTTCAGTTTCTTCAGTCCTTTCTCTAACTCCTCTGTTGTGGTTCCTGTGTTCTGTTTCTTAACTCAGGGTTCTTAGACGACTTTCTCTTTTTTAAAAAAACTAACTTTGTATCATTTTTCTCTACTTAAAACGAATTTCCCCATTAAATTTAAAAATCCATGTTTTGCTTAGGTATAGATGTTTGAAAATAAAGTCCCCACGCAAATTCCAATGTTTTAAGTAGCCGTGTCTCTAAGGCTACTGAAACTTCCACTGTGTAACTTGAGATCAGATAAACAATCAATTCTCTTAATGTTTCAAAGAAGTAACTGATCCATGCACTATTACTACATGATATATTATAAAACTATTTAAAAAAGGCAACGTCATATTTAGGATGCATTCAAAGTCAAAATTATAGATATATAAGGTAATAAATATTCTAATTATACCTAAAATGATCATATCATTGTGTGTACATATATTATATCATCAAATTATACATTTCACATCTATCCATAATGTATTGCTATTTTAAATATTAAAATTGATAATAAAAATTAAAGCAAACTGTGTTTTTGGTGGTAAAAACAAGAGTGAATATTTTCTTGACAAAAATGTTGAAAGAAAATTTTATGTTAAGGTCATAAAAATATTCTTGTGTGACAGCTATATACTGACAGACAGGAAAAATATTAACAAATATGTTTAAAATTGAAAATTTTAAACAAAAATATGTAATTATAAACATTACAAAAACTATTATATCATATACTAAGAGATTTCAATGAATTTTAATGTTACTTTTCTGCCTAACTTGTGTCAAGCCCAGCTGATTTGATACAGACTGTATTCCCTGAAATTCTCTTCCTCAATATACTCATAATCCCTCACAGACAAAGTATTTACAGGCTTCTAAAGTGCTAGTTTGGCTGGCCAGTGTAGGATCATGAAGCTCTAGAGATAACAATTCTCATGGCATTGATCCAATGACATATTTGCAAATCATGTCATCTTAAAATATAGAATGTAAAGCACCAGAAGTGATTTGGTTCCACAGCAGAGTTCCACAGATGTGAAAGATGATTCACTCCATAAGAAAATGCTTCCCTGTATGTGGGTGATATCGATATGTAAGCTTTATAGGTTCATACCACATGTTTGCAGCCTTTCCTCAACTGTGTCACATTCAAGGACAACAGTTAAGTACTTCAGAAGCATGAATCCTAGGTAGTACTCTCATATACTCTCTATGAGGCTCAGAGATTACAGTAGAGGAAATGGGCAGGAAGTATTTAACAGCTTGAGACTAGTAATTAGAAATGGATTGGGTAGAATAAAGTCACATGGACAGAAGGGATTGAGATGGTGCTCTTGACTTGCTTTCTTGTCTACACTTGGGGTATGGGGTTTGATTTGGTTTGGAAGGATTTGGTATGGTGTAGGAGGATACTTGGGTTGAGGGATAGCCACACTAGGCTAGGACACTATGTGGGTGGTACTCAAACTAGGTCTGGAGATTTGTAAAGAATAGGTATGTTAAGGAAAGACAATGGAGAAGAATGTAGAAAGTCTCAAGGAGGTTTGTGGGCTCTAATAGAAGAGTAGGAGGAAGGATTGTAGCCCCTAAAGGTATAGTAACTCAATGGGAAGATTAACAGACTCAAATGACCTGGACTCTTGTGGGTTATCATTGTCTGAACCAACAATGAAAGAACTTAGAAGGCTGGATCTAGGCCTCCTTGCACATATGTAGCATATGTACAGCTTGGATTTCATGTGGATCTTGAACAACTGGAACAAGGGTGATCACAGCATCTGTTCCCTGTATGTGAGATACATTTCTCTACCTTGGCTTCATTGTCTGGCCTTGGTGGGAAAGGAAGCCCTTGTGTCACAGACACTTGAAATGCTTGGGGGAATAACCAGGGGTCACCAACTGCTAAGTAGAGAGGTGGAGGGGGAATGGGGGAAGGATTCTGGAAGGAGGTGAACAGAAGAAGGTATCTGAGCTAGATATAAAGTGAATAAGTAAAAATAAAACATATATACCCAAAATAATGTACTATGTTAACTTGAGTATCTTCTTTATAATGCTTAAAATGAAAAAAATAAAAGTTCTAAATCTTAACTTTTGGGGAAATTTGATATCAGAATTCTTCTATACATTGTTATAAAAAAGTTTTATTGGATATTTCTTTATTTACATTTCAAATGTTATTCCCTTTCCTGGTTTCCTGTTCATAAGATCCCTATGCACACTTCCTCCCCTTCATCTATCTATACGGGTGTTCCCCTCCCCATCCACCCCCATTTGCCTCCCCCCCCCGACAATCCCTTACAGTAGGGGTCCAAGCTTGGCAGGAACAATGGCTTCTCATTCCACAGGTGCTTAGCAAGGCTATCCTCTGCTACATATAATGGACTTTAAAGTTGATTTCTTATTTGTTTTCCAATTCTCTGTTCAACCTGGTTGTGGAAAACTGTCTTTTAAAACTGGCGACTTTTTCATATGAGTGTATATTCCCCAATATCTTCATATATGCTGTTAGACAAAATGCAAACACTATGTTTTGCAATCTCCATCAAGGTTCAAAACCAACGTAAGTTCATTAGTCTCTAGAGACACCTACTTACATGTACCGCTCCCCCGAGATACAGCTTCTAGATACAGCTTCTAGTTATGTCATTATGTTGGTAATATTATAAGACAAGATTCTACTTCAGAGCAGAGCTCTACCTGTGGAGAAGGAGAATAGCAAGATACTTTCTTAATTATGTGTTAGGTCAATGCCGTGGATGTGAAGTATCACACAGCCTTCTTTTTTATTCCTATTTTTCTGTTCTAGAACAACAGTAAGTATTAAGTAAATATTAAAAATATGTAAATATAGGCAGGAATAGCTGTAAATACCAAGCTATTTTCATTTTGATTTATAGATACAAACTTGATTTATAGATACAAACAAATAAGTGAAATTAATATTTAAAATGTTAAAGCAACAGGTCCAGAGACAAATGATTATTGATAATCTTTTTACTTTTGTCCCATTTTCTTATTACAACTATGCTGAACTAGAACAGAGAGAATTCCACTCTAAAGACATTTACCTCTCTCTGTTTTCACTCCAGAGGGAGCCTATGTTTTAATTTTCTATTTAAAATGGTCAACAGGATCAGAAAACCTCAGATCACTTTTAATTTCATAAGGTTGTAGAACTTTCAAAATCCATTTACAAGTATAAGTTACAAGTTTCTATTTTCTGAGAGTATTAACTTTTAGACATGAATATTATGAGCTGACTATCAGAAGATACCAAGAAAAGATAACCAAGGTCTGGAATAGTAATGGCTATGATTTACATGATTTAAAATAGTATCCTTAATACTTGCAAAAATTTACACCTTTCTTTTAATGAAAGTACAGGTATATCCCATGAAGAGAAAGGATGATTTGAATCCTTTGTCATTTAAAAGAATAAGATCATATGTCTGATATCTTGAACATAAGAGGTTATTAATGCAGAGAAATAAGTATGTCTAGGATTTTCAGGTTGAGATTAGCTCCCAAGTTAAGGATACTCATACGAAATCATACCTGCATTTTCAAGTGTCATGAAATCTACAATGGTAATGGTACAACAAGATATACTTGCAATATAAAGTATTTGAGTTTACACATTATATAGAGCCCAAATTAGCTATCTCCTAGTTTTTACCCTATTCTCCCTTAAGTGCAAGTATAACAAACTTGTGCGGTGGTAATAGAAAATAGTGCCCATTAGATGTAATGAAAGCATTTAAAAATATTTTGAAATTTTGAAACACTGTTACCTTAGATTTTCAAACAAATGAGTATTGTGATATATCTAAACTTCACAATGAACATGCCTCATACATCAAGAAGTTATCACCTTGTCCAATGTTAAAAGGAAATAATTTAGGAAAGACCATAGGAACTTAGTTATAAAACTGAGTACTCATGAAGCAACACCTAAAATTCAGTATAGCTCCAGTTAGTGTGTTAAAATTGATGGAAGTATTACAGATGGGAAATTCATTGGATAGGTTTTGTTACTAACCAAAAAGGAAAAATAATTGGTTGTTCCTACATTGCTTTAGTTTTGAAGTAAGATTCTGATGCACAACTCAAAAAATATGCTTATAAGATTTTGCAAAAAACTCAAATCAGTCCTATGTATGTTACTGAAAAAATATTTTCATTTATGAGAAAACTGAATGATGACATAGGTTTATAATAGAGAACCCTATGGGCAGCAAAGAAGTGACAGTTTCCATTTGATGACGACCAGGTAAGTAATTTCATTTAGGTCATTCCTACCCAGAATTCAGATTAAGCCATTTAACACTGGAAAGAAAGCTGACATATGAATAAGAGAATATGAACATACTTAAAATATTTTGGTGATATCCAGATATAATATTTTTCTTTCATCCTAGGAGGCTGTCATAATTCCCTTATAAAACGGATGCAGAACATTTCAGAACTGACTGAATTTATTCTTCTTGGGTTAACAGATGCTCAATTTCTGCAAGTTCCTTTATTTATTATCTTCACTCTCATTTATTTGACAACATTAGTAGGGAATCTTGGTATGATTTTGTTGATTCTCTTGGACTCCAGACTACACACTCCCATGTACTTTTTCCTCAGTAATCTCTCCCTTGTAGACTGTGTTTATGCCTCAGCTGTCACTCCCAAAGTAATAGAAGGGTTTCTCACAGAAGATAAGATCATATCCTACAATGCATGTGCTGCCCAGATGTTCTTCTTTGCAGCCTTTGCCACTATTGAGAGTTTTCTCCTCGCCTCAATGGCATATGACCGTCATGCAGCAGTGTGCAAACCCTTGCATTATTCCACCACCATGACAACTATGATATGTTCCGTGCTTCTTGCTGGATCATATGTCAGTGGACTCTTACAATCTTCCATCCATGTTGCTTTCACTTTCCATCTTTCCTTCTGTCATTCCAATGTGGTAAATCACTTTTTCTGTGATATTCCCCCACTATTAGCTCTTTCTTGCTCCAGTATTTACACAAATGAAATAATACTGTTCATGTTGGCAGCATTCAATGTTGGCTTTACTCTATTCATTATCTTGACTTCTTACTTACTCATTTTTGTTACAATTCTGAGAATGAACTCCGCTGAGAGTCGGAAGAAGGCCATTTCCACCTGTGCATCCCACCTTACCACAGTTTTCATATTCTATGGGACAATTATCTTCATGTACTTACAACCCAGCTCCAGTCACTCCATGGACACTGACAAAATGGCATCTGTGTTCTACACTATGGTCATCCCAATGCTGAACCCACTTGTATACAGTCTGAGAAATAAAGAAGTCAAAAATGCGTTCAAGAAGATTGCTGGAAAAGCTTTGTCTTCACTGGGATAAGCCAGTTAGTTTTAAAGTATCTTGAAGTTCGGGGTATATTGTTTATAAGTATTTTCTGTTCATTTCTTTTGAATTCTGACAATATACAACTAATTTTGGATATTGTTATAGAAATTAGTTTGTTTAATTGAAAATTTAGATTGTAATCATAGACACTAGAATATACAACACTCTACCACTTTTCATGGTTTAACTGCTGCTGTGCAATTATTTCCTCTGAATTGAGATATTGGCTGCTTGAGAGATTAAAGAGATTATCTCCTAATTATAAGACTCAGTAAGTAAATAAAAGTACAAAACTCAGATGTGTGACAAAAATTAAGATTCACTTTGTCAATGAAACTTACCAGGTTTCTGAGCTGATAAATTTATAAGAATCATAAAGGCCTGTCCATAGATCCATAACAGTACAGTAATGCTAGAGGAAGAAGACTTTCAAACCACACTTCCTAAAAGTTGTTTATTGGGATATATTAATTCATATTTTTACTGAATGATCACCCATATGGTTGGACTTTCTAAAAATGGATCTCTATTAGATAAACTCATTTTCCTGCAGGAAGCTCCTTACCCATATTCATGTAAGTATACCTATGACTAAACTAATTGTTTCAGAAAGATAGACTCTCACAGAATTGTCTAATCTGTATGCCATTGGCATGCTCTTTAGATTAACTGAACATTTATTTGCATCTCATTCACAAAACAGGTACTTTTATAGCAACCCATAACTAGGTAGATAAATAGATCAATAGATACCAGAATTATAGACTCATTTTTACAAGTTTTATTAGTTTATTGAATGTTACATACAATGTTTTGCCATATTCACCCTTTTCAATTAAACTTCCATCTATTTATACCCATATATTTTATGCACATTTGTTTTATCTGATTTAGATCAAATTTATGATCCCCACATGACCTTTGATGTGTAGCCTCTTTGGAAATATGGACAACCTAACAGTGGCTACACTGTTAGAAAACAACAACAACAACAACAACAACAAACAACAAGCAACCAAATAAAAAACAAACAAAAAATCTTCACTTTCTTCCATCAGCTATAAAATGGTAACACCTTTATTGTTAGTGGCAAGAGTATATGCCCAACTCTTTCTGAGGTTTACAGTTGGGTTACTGGGTTTTTAAATTACATCTTCATCTTCACTTCATTTTCCTTCAATAGGTCCATCTCTATATAGAAACAGTTTTCAAAACCCATGTTCTTGTTTTTCATTTTACTCAACCATATATTTGTATTTTCTTGGGCCTCACTCAGGTATTTATTGCTATTCACATTAATTTTTCTGAGCTATGTGTTCTTGTTTTATGCAAACACCTTTAATCTTCTGATAAAGTTAATGATTATTATTTCAAGTTCTGTGTACCTGGGTTCACCCAGATCATTTCTAGATAATTTTTATGACATTATATTTTAGGTGAAATGTACAATTTTGGCCTTTCATATAATATAATTTCTGTTTGTGGTGTGTGTGTGTGTGTGTGTGTGTGTGTGTGTATGAGAGAGAGAGAGAGAGAGAGAGAGAGAGAGAGAGAGAGAGAGAGAGATAGAGAGAGAGATATTAAGCAGAAATCTAAACCTGTTGGCTTCCCTTATTGGCACTGTCTTATCTGAGGTTCTAGACTGCCTTTGCTGTGTTGTCTGGACACAATCTGAAGATTGGGGTGGCATGAGTAGGTGAGGTTACAGAAACTTACAAGTCATATAGGCACTCAGATAAGAAACTAAGGCTAGGCATGCATTTGGATAAATTTACTGTGATCAAGGAGACTCATCACACTATACATCAGACATAGGATCAGCCCAAGGCTTGTAGGATGAATGTAGTTAAGCAAGTGGAGTAGAAGAAGAAAGGAGGAAAAAGAGATGGACACATGTGCCTACAGATTCATTGTAAGCAAGTGGTGTTATTATCAAGTAGGTTTCAAAAGAGTGCCAACAGACTGAACAAAGTGGATATGCCATGACAATCAGCTGCCATACTAGGGACACTGGAGTAGAAGTGAAGGGGAGAGAGATCAATGTCCTGAATCTGGTCCATGTCTTGCTTTTTATTTTAAAATGGCTGATAATTTTTTTCAAATATGAGTACATTTTATTTTTAATTTACTTCTTTGAAAATTTTGTGCATAAATACTGTCTTTATATCACTTGCACACTCCAATTTTTTCAATTCCTTCCATGCCACAACTGGACAACTTCCAATTATCTATGTATGTAATACACAAACACACACACACACACACACACACACACACACACACACACACATATATATATATATATATATATAGTATGTATATATATATATATATACATACTATTGTATCCAGTTGTATCCCCCCATTTATGCCTGTTTAAGCCTGACCTCTTGAGATTAGATAAGCTATTTGGTGACTTTTCCCAGGAGAAAATTTATTCTTCTCTCATCTACTATTTCCATTTCTAAATTTTAATTTGTATAACAGTAGTAACTGAAATATTTTAGCTCACTAGTAAACAACAATTCAGCTTTACCTTACTGTAATAAGATATATAATGGTGCAGTAAACACTCCAGATTCTTTATATTTCATATTGCATGTCTGCAAAGAATTTGTCACAATCTTCTGGCAGTATCATAATTCTTGATATGACTGAGCCCCTTGAGATAATACAATTTTCCTCGGATTTTTTGTTTGTTTATTTTATTTCGGCAATGTTTGGCTTTTTTTACCCATAAAATGTATAATTTCATTTGTTTGTTTTTTTAAATTATTTTATTTATTTACGTTTCAAATGTTATTGCCCTTACTGATTTTCCCTTAATAAAACCCCTGCCTCATCACTCTCCACACTGCTTTTATGAGGGTGCTCCTGAACCCACCCACCCATCACTCCTACTTCACTGCCCTAGCATTTTCGCATGCTGGGCAATCTAGACTCCACAGGACCAAGAACCTCCCCTTCCCATTGGTTCCAGGTAATGCAATCCTCTGCTACATATACAGCTGGAGCCCTGGGTCTCTCCAGGTGTCAGCCTTGGTTGGTGGTTTAGTCAGTGCGTGCTCTGTTGTTTATATTGCTGTTCTTCCCATGGTGTTGCAAAATATCATCATGAGTGAGGTAATCAAGTCATAAAAGAAAACATATGTACTCTCTAATAAGTGGCTATTAGGCAAATATCTCGGAATACCGGTGATACAACCACAAACGATATGGAACTAAAGAAGAAAGACCAAAGTGTGGATGCTTCTCAGAAGAGGGAACAAAATAATCATGGGATGTAGAGGTAGGGAGGAATCTCAGAGGGAGAGAGGAAAGGGAGAGAAAACGTGGGCAGGATCAGGTGTGGGAAGATAAAGGTGAAATGTACAGAGGGTCACAAAATTGAAGACGTGTGTAGCAGTGGGGGATAGGGAAATGGGAGTACCCACTAGAAATTCCCAGACGTTAGGAAAGCAAGAGGCTCCCAAGACACAAAGGGGGTGAAATTAACTGAAATACCCAAGAAAGAAGAGAGAATCTATAGAGAACATATCCAGAGATTAGGCATGGCCCCTGGTATAGGGATGGTTCCAACCCATCTGAAAAATTTTAACCCAGAATTGCTCTTGTCTAAAAGAAATGAATGGACAAAGAGTGGAGCAGAGACTGAAGGAAAGGACATCCAGAGATTGTCCCAGCTAGGGATCTATCTCAACTGCAAACACCAAAACCAAATGTTATTGCTGATGTGTCGAGGAATGTTTGTTGACAGAAGCCTGGTATAGCTGTTTCCTGAGAGGCTCTGTGAGAGTCTAATCAATACAGATGCTAATGCTTGCAGCCAGTCAAAGGACTGAGCTTAGAGACCCTGGTGGTAGAACTAGGGGAAAGACTGAAGGATATGTAGGGGTTTGCAACAGCATAGGAAGAGCAACACCAACCATGTTTGTAATTTAAATTCTTCATGTCACTCACTTCCTCATTTAAGTTTGTAAAAAGCATTATTATTTTGATGTGATTTTCCTAATTTTATGTGATTATAATTTGTTAATAAAGAAAACACAGTTGAGTTTGTGTTCATTATTTCACCTTGCAGACCTCTGAATTTATTAGTTACATTGAGTTTTTTGAATGGAATTTCTAGTATTTACCTTTTATAACAAGCTCTTAATACATAGAAAGCTCAGTTTTTCTTCAGATTTGGGTAATACACGATATGCACATATACATAAATATTTGCATTCTAAAAATTGGTATAACCAACATTTGCAGTTAAGTTTTTTCTTTTATTGAATATTTTCTTTATTTACATTTCAAATGTTATCCTCTGTTCTACTCTCCCCTCAAGCAAACCCCTATCCCAACTCCTCCACCCCTGCTTCTTTGTGGGTACTCTCCCAACCATCAACCTACTCCATCTGTCTACCACAGCTTGGCATTTCCCTATACTGTGTCATGGAGCCTTCACCGGTCCACATGCCTCTCCTCCCACTGATGTTCCAGAAGGTCACACTATGGTATATATGAGTCTGGAGCCATGTGTCATTTCATGTGTACTCTTTCCTTGGTGGTTTAGTTAGTTCCTGGGAGCTCTAGGGTGTCTGGTTGGTCAGTTTTATTGTTCTTCCTATGGGGTTGAAAACCTGTTCAGCTACTTCAGTCCTTGCTCTAATTCCTCCATTGGGGACCCCATGATCAGTCCAATGATTGGCTGCTAGCAACTGCCTCTATATTTGTCAGGCTCTGGGAGAGCCTCTCATGTGACAGCTATATCAGACTCCTGTCAGAATGCACTTTTTGGCATCTATAATAATGTCTAGGTGTGGGAACTGTACGTAGGATGGATCCCCAAGTGTTAAAGTCTATGGATCAATTGGCACTCTTCTACATGTGGACCACCAGTTGAATCAGCACTATGTTTTGGAAATGCTGTCTTTTTTTCCACTGGATGGTTTTAGCTCTTTTGTGAACATAGGTGTGTGGGTTCATTTCTGGGTCTTCAATTCTATTGCATTGATCTAACTGTCTCTATCTGTACAAATACAATAAAGTTTTTAATCACAATCGCTCTGTAGCTTGATGTCAGAGATGATTTCCCCAGCAGTTCTTTTATTGTTGAAAATAGTTTCCTATCCTTGGTTTTTTGTTATTCCAAATGAATTTACAAATTGCTCTTTCTAACTCTATAAAGAATTGAGGTGGAATTTTGATGGGGATTGCATTGTATCTTGAGATTGCTTTGGCATGACAGCCATTTTTAGAGTATCAATCCTTGAGTATGAGAGATCTTTCCATCTTCTGAGACCTTCTCTGATAAATTCCTCCGAGCCTTGAAGTTCTTGTTATACAGATTTTTCACTCTCTTGGTTAGAGTAAGACCAAGGTACTTCATATTAGTCATGACTATTGTGAAAGGTGTCATTTCCTTAATTTCTTTCTCAGCCTGTTTATCCTTTGAGTTGTAGAAGGTTACTGATTTGTTTCAGTTAATTTTATACCCAACTACTTTGCTGAAGTTGTTTTTCGGATTTAGGGGTTTTCTGGTGGAACTTTAGGGGTCACGTAAGTATACTATCATATCATCTGCAAATAGTGATATTTTGAATTCTCCCATTCCAATTTGTATCCTGTTCACCTCCTTTGTTTTCTAATTGCTCTAGCTAGGACTTAGAATACTGTAGTGAATGTGGTGAGAGAGTGGGCAGCTTTGACTAGTTTCCAATTTTAGTAGGATTGCTTCAAGTTTCTCTCCATTTAGTTTGATATTGGCACCGGTTTGCTATATATTGCTTTTACTATGTTTAGGTATGGGTCTTGAATACCTGATCTTTGCAAGACTTTTACCATGAAGTGGTATGAATTTTGTCAAATGCTTTCTTAAAGATGTAATGAGATGATCATGTGATTTTTTTCTTTCAGTGTATTTATATAGTGGATTAGATTGTTGAGTTTCTATTTTGACTTTGATACTTATATGGGTAATTGTTCTGAAGTCCTTTGTGGTTTTTTGGTGTGTGTGTGTGTGTGTGTGTGTGTGTGTGTGTGTGTGTGTGTGTGTGTGTGTGTTTTAGTCGTGGTTTGTCTGTTTCTATTTTGTGGAATACTTTGAAGAGTATTGGTATTAGGTCTTCACTGAAGATATGATAGAATTCTGCACTAAACCAATCTGGTCCTGTGCTTGCTTGCTTGCTTTTTTTTTCTTTATTAGTTGGGAGACTTTTAATGATGACTTTTATTATTTTGGGGTTATGCAACAGTTTATATGGTTTATGTGATCCAGATTTTACTCTTTGGTGACAGGAATCTGTGTGGAAAATTATCCATTTCCTCTATATTTTCCAGTTTTGTTGAATGTAGGCTTTTGTAGTAGGATCTGATAATTTTGAATTTCCTCAGTTTCTGTTGTTCTGTCTTCTATTTCATTTCTGATTTTGCTATTTTGGATACTGTTCCTGTGCCCTCTGTTTAGTCTGACTAAGGCATTTCATATTTTGCTGATTTTCTCAAAGGACCATCTTGGTTTTTTTTTTTTTTTTTGTATGCACTTTGTTTCTACTTGATCAATTTTAGCCTTGAGCTTTATTATTTTCTGATGTTTAATCTTTTAGAGTGTATTTGCTTCTTTTTGTTTTAGAGCTTTCAGGTATCTTATCAAGCTGCAAGTGTTTGCTTTCCCTAGATTTTGTTTGTTCGTTTGTTTGTTTGTTTTCTTGGAGGCATTCATAGCTATGAATTTTCGTCTTAGCTTTGCTTTCATTGTGTTTCATGAGTTTTGGTATGTTGTGCCTTCATTTTCATTAAATTCTAAGAAGTCTTTAATTTCTGACTTTCTTCCTTTCTTGACCAAGTTTTCTAGGAGTAGAGTATTGTTCAGCTTCCATTTGTATATGGGCTTACTGGGTTTTTTGTTTGTTTTTGTTTTTTTTAAGTTAGGATATGTAATTTTTTTACATTTTTCCAAGTTTATTAAATTGGGTATTTCTTATTTACAATTCAAATATATTTCTATTTCTCAGTTTCCAGGCCAACATCCCCCTAACCCCTCCACCACTCCCTACTCTATGTGTGTTCCCCTCCTCATCCTTCAACCATTCCTGCCCTTCCTCAAAAATCCCATTCTATGGGGGTCCAGCCTTGACAGAACCAAAGGCTTTGCCTTCTACTGGTGCCCTTACTAGGTTATTCATTGCTGATTATGCAGTTGGAGCCCAGTCCATCTATAATCTTTGGGTAGTGACTTAGTCCCTGTAGGCTCTGACTGGTTGTTGTTCATATGGGATCTCAAGCCCCTTCAGATCTTTCAGTCCATTTTCTGATTCCTTCAATGGGGGTCCCATTCTCAGTTCAGTGGTTTGCTGTTGGCACTCGCCTATGTATTTGTTGTTAACTGGTTGTCTCTCTCAGGAGAGATCTATATCTGGTTCCTGTCAGCCTGCACTTCTTTGCTTCATCCATCTTATCTGATTTGGTGGCTCTATATGTATGGCCCACATGTAGGCCAGGCTCTGAATGGGTGTTCCTTCACTCTTTCTTCTAAAGTTTGCCCCCTTATCTCTTCCAAAGAGTACTCTTGTTCCCCCTTAAAAGAAGGAGTGAAGCATCCACATTTTGGTCATCCTTCCTGAGTTTCATGTGTTCTGTGCATCTAGGGGAATTCAAGCATTTGGGCTAATATCCACATACAGATGACTGCATACCTTGTGTGTTTTTCTGTGATTGGGTTACCTCACTTAGGATGATATTTTCCAGTTCCATCCATTTGCCTATGAATTTCATAAAGTCATTATTTTTGATAGCTGAGTAATATTCCATTGTGTAGATATACCACATTTTCTGTATCCATTCCTCTATGGAAGGGCATCTGGGTTCTTTCCAGCTTCTGGCTATTATAAATAAGACTGCTGTGAACATAGTGGAGCATGTGTCTTTATTGTTTGTTGGAGCAATTTTTGGGTATATGCCCAAGAGAGGTATAGCTGGGTCATCAGGTAGTGCAATGTCCAATTTTCTGAGAAACCTCCAGACTGGTTTCCAGAATGGTTGTACCAGTCTGCAATCCCACCAACAATGGAGGAGTGTTCCTCTTTCTCTACATCTTTGCCAGCATCTTCTGTCACCAGCGTTTTTGATCTTAGCCATTCTCACTGGTGTGAGGTGGAATCTCAGGGTTGTTTTGATTTGCATTTCCCTTATGACTAAAGATTTTGAACATTTCTTTAGGTTCTTCTTAACTGTGAATTCTTTGTTTGCCTCTGAACCCCATTTTTAATAGGGTTATTCGTATACCTTCAGTCTAACTTCATGAGTTCTTTGTATCATTTGGATATAAGTCCTCTATTAGTTGCAGGATTGGTAAAGATTGTTTTCCCAATCAGTTGGTTGCCGTTTTGTCCTAACAAGAGTGTCCTTTGCTTACAGAAGTTTTGTAGCTTTATGGGATCCCATTTGTCGATTCTTGATCTTATAGCATAAACCCTTGGTGTTTTGTTCAGGAAATTTTCTCCAGTGCCCATGTGTTCAATATTCTTCTTCACTTTTTCTTCTGTTAGTTTGAGTGTATCTGGTTTGGGGATTTCCTTAATCCGCTTGGACTTAAGCTCTGTAGAAGGTGATACAAATGGTTCGATCAGCAATCATCTACATGCGGACCTCCAGTTGAACCAGCACCATTTGCTGAAAATGCTATCTTTATTCAATTGGATTGTTTTAGCTCCTTTATCAAAAATCAAGTGACCATAGGTGTGCATGTTCATTTCTGGGTCTTCAATTCTGTTCAGTTTTTATCACTATTACTCTGCAATACTTCTGGAGTACAAGGATGGTGATTCTCGTGGAAGTCCTTTTATTGTTGAAGACACTTCTAGCTACCCTGGGTTTTTTGTTATTCCAGATTAATTTGCAAATAGTTCTGTCTAACTCAATGAAGAATTGGATTGGAATTTTGATGGGGGATTGCATTGAATCTGTAGATCATATTTGGTAAAATGGCCATTTTTACTATATTAATCCTTCCAATCCATGAGCATGGGAGGGCTTTCCATCTTCTGAGATCTTCTTCAATGTCTTTCTTCAGAAGCTTGAAGTTCTTACCATACAGATCTTTCACTTGTTGGTTGAAGTCACACTGAGGTATTTTATATCATTTGAGACTATTATGAAGGGTGTCATTTCCCTAATTTCTTTCTCAGCTTGTTTCACTTTTGTGTAGAAGAAGGCTATAGATTTATTTGAGTTAATTTTATACCCAGCAACTTTGCTAAAGATGTTTATCAGGTTTCGTAGTTCTCTGGTGGAACATTTGGGATCACTTAAATTTACGATCATAATATCTGCAAATAGTGATGTTTTTTACTTCTTCCTTTCCAATCTGTATTCCTTCGATCTCCTTTTGTTGTCTGATTGCTCTGGTTAGGATTTTGAGAACAATATTGAATAAGTAGGGAGAGAGTGGGCAGCCTTTTCTAGTCCCTGATTTTAGTGGGATTGCTTCAAGTTTCTCTCCGTTTAGTTTAATTTTACCTATTGGTTTGCTGTATATGAATTTTACTATGTCTGGGTATGGGCCTTGAATTCCTGTTCTTTTCAGGACTTTTATCTTGAAGGGGTGTTGAATTTTGTCAAATGCTTTCTCAGCATCTAATGAAAAGATCATGTGTTTTGTATCTTTTAGTTTGTTTATATAGTGGTTTACACTGACAGTTTTCTGTATATTAAACCATCCCTGCACACCTGGAATGAAGCCCACTTAATCATGATGGATGATTGTTTTGATGTGTCCTTGGATTCAGTTTGCAAGAATTTTATTGAGTATTTTTGCATCAATATTCATGAGGGAAATTGGTCTGCAGTTCTCTTTCTTTGTTTGGTCTTTGTGTGATTTAGCTATAAGATTAATTATGGCTTCATAGAAAGAATTCGGTAGTTCTCTCTCTATTTCAATTTTGTTGAATAGTTTGGAGAGTATTGGTATGAGGTCTTTTATGAAGGTCTGGTAGAATTCTGCACTGCACCCGTCTGGACCTGGCCTCTTTATGATTGGGAGACTTTTAATGACTGCTTCTATTTCTTTAAGAGATACGGGGTTGTTTAAATGGTTTATCTGTTCCTGATTTAACCTCTGTACGTGGTGGTATCTGTCTAGTAAACTGTCCATTTCCTCGAGATTTTCAAGTTTTGTTGAATATAGGCTTTTGTTGAAAAATCTGATGATTTTTTGTTTCCTCTGATTCAGTTGTTATGTCTTCTTTTTCATTTCTGATTTATTAATATGGACACACTCTCTGTGTCCTCTGGTTAGTCTGGCTAAGGGTTTATCTATCTTGTTGATTTTCTCAAAGAACCAGATTTTGGTTCTGTTGATTCTTTGTATGGTCCTTTTTGTTTCTACTTGGTTTATTTCGGATCTGTGTTTGATTATTTCCTGCCTTCTACTCCTCCTGGGTGTATTTGCTTCTTTTTGTTCAAGAGATTTTAGGTGTGCTGTCAGGCTGCTGATATATGCTCTCTCCTGTTTCTTTCTGAAATCACTCAGAGCCTATGAGTTTTCCTCTTAGCACAGCTTTCATTGTGTCCCATAAGTTTGGGTATGTTGTACTTTCATTTTCAGTAAATTCTAATAAGTCTTTAATTTCTTTATTTGTTCCTTGACCAGGTTACCATTGAGTAGAGCATTGTTCAACTTCCTTGTATATGTGGGGATACTTTTTTTATTGTTATTGAAAACCAGCTTTAGCCATGGTGGTCTGATAGGATGCATGGGATTATTTCTATCTTTTTGTATCTGTTGAGGCCTGATTATATGGTCAATTTTGGAGAAAGTACTATGAGGTGGTAAGAAGAACATATATCGTTTTGTTTCAGGATAGAATGTTCTAATATAAATGTTGAGTCCATTTGGTTCATAACTTCTATTAGTCTGTCTATGACTCTGTTTAATTTCTGTTTCCATGATGTATCCATTGATGAGTGTGGGGTGTTGAAATCTGCTACTATTATTATGTGAGATGAAATGTGTGCTTTGAGCTTTAGTAAGGTTTCTTTTATGTATGTACGTGCCTTTGTATTTGGAACATAGATATTTCGGATTGAGAGTTCATCTTGGTGGATTTTCCCTTTGATGAATATGAAGTGTCTTTCCTTATCTTTTTTGATGACTTTTGATTGAAAATCGATTTTATTCGATAATAGAATTGCTACTCCATCCTGCCTTTTCAGACCATTTGGTTGGAAAGTTGTTTTCCAGCTTTTTATTCTGAGGTAGTGTCTGTCTTTGTCTCTGAAGTGTGTTTCCTGTAGGCAGCAAAATGCTGGGTCCTCATTACATACCCAGTTTTTTTAATCTGTGTCTCTTTATTGGGGAATCGAGTCCTTTGATGTTGGAGATATTAAGGAATAGTGATTATTGCTTCCTGGTATTTCAGATTTGGAGGTGAGATTATGTTTGTGTCCTTGTCTTTGTTTTGTTTTGATGCAATCCTATTAGTTTCTTGCTTTTTCTAGGGTATAGCTTGCTTCCTTGTGTTAGGCTTTACCATTTATAATTCTTTGTAGGGCTGGATTTGTAGAAAGAGATTGGGTAAACTTGGTTTCTTTGTGGAATATCTTGGTTTCTCCATCTATGTTAATTGAGAGTTTTTCTAGGTACAGTAACCTGGGGTGGCATTTGTGGTCACTTCGGGTATGTATGACATCTGTCCAGGATCTTGTGGCTTTCATAGTATCTGATGAGAATTCTGGAGTAATTCTGATAGGTCTGCTATTATATGTTCCTTGACATTTTTCCCGCACTGCTTTTAATATTCTTTCTTTTCTGTTGTTGTTTATAAACAGTCTTAATCCGTGGTAATCTGATAGGAAGCAAGGGATTTTTTTCAATCCTATGTATTTATTGAGGCCTGTATTGTGAAGAATTATATGATCCATTTTGGAGAAGGCACCATGAGGAACTGAGAAGGAGGTATATTGTTTTGTTTTAGAATGAAATGTTCTATTGATATCTGACAGATCCATTTGGTTCATAACTTCCTTTATTTTCACTTTATCCCTTTTCAGTGTCTATTTTCATGACTTTTCCATTGCTGAGAGTGGCATGTTGAAGTCTTCCACTGATATTGTGTGAGGGGTAATGTGTGCTTTTAGCTTTAGTAAATTTTCTTTTATGAATCCAGGTGCCCTTGCATTTGGAGCATAGACGTGCAGAATTGAGAGTTCATCTTGATACATTTTTTTGGTGAGTATGAAGTGTCATTTCTTATGCTTTTTGATATATTTTGTTTGAAGGTCGATTTTATTCATATTTGAATGGCTACTCCAGGTTTTTTCTTTGGAATACTTGCTTGGAAATACGTTCCAAGCCTTTTACTATGAGATAGAGTTCCATCTTTTTCCATATGCAGCAAATTTATGGTGCCTGTTTAAGTATCCAGTCTGTTAGCCTATGCCTTTTTGTTCAGGGAGCTGTGTCCATTGATATTAAGAGATATTAAGGATAATTATTGTTGCCTACTGTTATTTTTGTTGTTAGAGGTAGAACTATGTTTATGTGGCTATTTTCTTCTTGGTTTCTTGAAAGAGGATTACTTTCCTGCTTTTTCTAGGGTTTAGCCCCCCCCTTTTTTTTTTCTTTTTGTCGGAGCTGGGGACCGAACCCAGGGCCTTGCGCTTGCTAGGCAAGCGCTCTACCACTGAGCTAAATCCCAAACCCCTAGTTCCCCTTTTTGTGTTAGAGTGTTTCATCTATTATGTTTTGCTTAAGGAAATAAAAGAGGGAATGTAGAGATGGCCTAGGGAGTCAGAATACTTGCCTCCTTGCAGAGTAGCACAGTTTAATTTCTACCATTTACTTAGTAATTCACAACTGTTTGATTCAAAGGAATTCAACACATTATTCAGCCCTACATGAGTATAAAATATACAAATAATGCCAAACATATGTGCAATGTGGAATGCTTTAATAATGAAAATGATATAATAACAAATCTGAAATGAGATCCAGAGTCATAAAATGTTCAGGCTTTTCCAGTTGTGGTCAGCAATGACATTCTATTATTCATCTATGTCATACTCATCAATCTTCTACCCTGGATTCCGTTGGTATTCTTTTATAGCAAACAGAACACTGACGCTTGGATAAGAGACCATACTCATAGTTCAGATTTCATGGTAGTGTTGAATTAGCAAAACTTCTCATTTACTAATCTTCTCTTAGGTACCTGTCATAATTACTAAGTTATATTGATGGAGAATATTTCAGAGGCAACTCAGGTTTTTCTTGTGGTCTGCACAGGTGCCACAGAACTTCAGATCCCATTACTTATCATTTCCACTGTCATTTATTTGACGATGCTGATTCAGAACCTTGAAATGATTACAGTGATTCTACTTGACTCCCTACTCCCCATTTTGATGTAATTTGTCTTCAGTAATATATACCTGATACACTGTATGTATTCCTCAGAGGTAAGTCCCTAGATAATAGCAGGATTTCATACAAGAAATAAGATTATACCCTGTAGTATGCATTTTATAGTCTAGCTGGGGTTCTGCATCCTCTTTTCTTCCCTCTCAGGGTGTACAGAAACAAATGCACTCAAGAATAGAAGGCTGAGGTAGAGTCTGGATTGATTGGGTTTCTACAAAATCTTAATTTGACTGGGAGTATGTGACAGAAATTAGGTGTAGAGTGAAAGACAAGGCCTCTGAACTCTGAAAATTCTTTTCAAAGTTTAATGTATTTTATTGGATATTTTATTTATATTTCAAATGTTATACCCTTTCCAGGTTTCCAGTACAGTATCCCCCATGTCATCCTTTTACCCCCTGCCTCCATGAGCGTGCTCTCCCACCCATCAACCACCCACTGCCTCCCATCTCCCTGTCTGGCATTCCCTTCCACAGGGTCAATAAACCTTTATAGAACCAAGGACCTGTCCTCCTAATGATGCTTTACAAGTCCCATCATGTGCAGCTAGAGCCATGTATTGCTCCATGTGTACTCTTTGGTTGTGTTTTAGTCCCTGGGATGTCTGAGTTGTCCAATTCATATTGTTATTCTACCTATCAAATTGCAGCCCTGTCAGTTACCTCTGTCCTTTCTCTAACTCCTCCACTGGAGACCCAGTCTTAGTCCAGTGGGTGGCAGTCTCTGGATAGTTTTTCCTTCAGCCTCAGTCTACACTTTGTCTCCATAATTTCTCCTGTCAATATTTTGTTCCCCTTTCTAAGAAGTAATGAACCATCAACACTTTTACCTTTCTTTATCTTGAGTTTACTGTGGTCTATAAGTTATATCTTGGGTTTTCCGAGCTTTGGGGCTAATATCTATTTATCGGTGAGAACATATCATCTGTGTTCTTTTATGATTGGCTTACCTCACTCAGGATACTATTTTTTAGTTCCATCCATTTGCCAAAGAAATTCATGAAGTCATTATTTTTAATAGCTTACTAGTACTCCATTGTGTAAATGTACCACATTTTCTATATCCATTCCTCTCTTGAAAGACATTTCGGTTCTTTCAAGCTTCTATTTCTGATTTTCTGAGAAAGTACCAGACTAAATTGAATAGTGCTTGTACCAGCTAGCAATCCCACCAACAATAAAGAAGTGTTCTTCTTTCTCAACATCCTGGCCTGCAACTGCTGTCACCTGATCTTTGATCTTAACCATTCTGACTGGTATGAGGTGGAATCTCAGGGATGTTTTTATTTGCATTTACTTGAGTACCACAATGTCCAAGCAACTAACATACTCCACATTAAGAGGATTTCTGATTATGTTCAGTGTCTTAAATACTGGCTCGCATATGTATAAGATTAATTAAAAATACACAAAATATGGCTAATGTAAAAGGGTACATTTCCATGTTTCTCTTATCAAAAAATCTTTACAAAAATATGAAATCCCCTCAAAGTTCATGAATATACAAAGGTATTCACATCTTTCAGCCTGTGGCAGTCCATTCTATACTCAGTTTTGAAACTACTACTTATGCTTTCTCAAACAAGCAAATGTTTATTACCAATGAACCAGCCATTCATTCCTATTTTATTCCAACAACAGACAGAATAGAAATACATTTTCATGGGAGGTGCCCACAGTACAGAAGTTGTGACAATATGACTCTTAACTTATACTGGCTAGTGGTCTGTAAGGACATTTTCATTGCTGGTAATTTCCACATTATTCCTACCCATGAGTTTATATTGGGTGCCAGTGATAACCTCTAATGTGAAAGTTCTAACACTTAAATTGCTTACCTTGAATCAGGAGAAAATTAGAATATTGAGGACCTAGGGTGCTCTAAAAAGACAGTAGTCTGACTGCTTCCATGGACAGCACTGCATCACTGGATAATGTTGCTAGTGGAGTTGGTACCCTTTGTGTGGAGATAGTGTTATCATTTTGTTTAAGCTCCACACAACAGTTACCTGGTAATTCTCCTTCCCCTTCTGGTCAGTATAAATGTCCCTATGATCCCAGAGAAGACTTCTTGAGCTAGGAACTAGTCATATGTTGCCCTTGAGGACAGAGCCAGTCTTTTCATTGAACCTCATTCTAGGACTTTTTCCCTTGGGTCAGATTTACCTCTCATCTTTGAGAAAGTTTCTGTTTTGTTGCTGAAAAGCTCCAGGCCTTGGTTAAATTATCTCTGAATCTCAAGGGCACCTGGCAGAGAATGTAGCCCCCAGGCCCAAAGTGATGACCCGATGCTCTAGCCTGTGTTAGAAATCTCTCTGGTTACACAATACTCTAAGGTTGGTGTTAGCTGTAATTCATCCTATTCTCTCCTCCATGGGCCAGTCTTCAGTGCCTTGTCCTGACTTACTAGAATGTATTGGTCTAATTCAATGTAAGCATTAAGCAGTATCTCTAGATAGGCACTAAACTGGCACTTTATCACAACTCTCTAGCTAGTGATCCAATACATAGCATAAGCTTCCCCCTCCCCTCTCTCATTCACTCACTTCTGCAGCTGCTATTGCTGCAGCCATTGGTTCACTGCTTGAAAAGCTATTTGTAGATGATAAGATATTATACTTAAGTGACCACAAAAGTTCCACCAGAGAATTACTAAGCCTGACAAAGAACTTCAGCAAAGTGGTTTGTTATAAAATTAACCCAAACAAATCAGTAGCCTTCCTCTACTCAAAGGATAAACAGGCTGAGAAAGAAATTAGGGAAACAACACCCTTCATAATAGTCCCAAATAATATAAAATACCTCAGTGTAACTATAACCAAGCAAGTGAAAGGTCTGTATGATAAGAACTTCAAGTCTCTGAAGAAAGAAATTTAAGATCTCAGAAGATGGAAAGAACTCTGAAACTAATATATTGGCAGGATTAATATAGTGAAAATGGCCATTTTGCCAAAAACAATCTGCACATTCAATGCAATCCCCAACAAAATTCCAATTCAATTCTTTATAGAGTTAGAAAGAACAATTTTCAAATTCATTTGGAATAACAAAAAACCCAGGATAACTAAAAATTATCCTCAATAATGAAAGAAATTCTGGGGGAATCACCATCTCTGACCTCAAGCAGTATTAGACAGCAATAGTAATAAAAACTGCATGGTGTTGGTCTGGAGACAGGCAGTTAGATCAGTGGCATAGAATTGAAGAACCAGAAATAAACCCACACACATATGTTCACTTGATTTTTGACAAAGGAGCCAAAACCATCCAATGGAAAAAAGTTGCATTTTTCTCAAATGGTATTGTTTCAACTAGAGGTCAGCATGTAGAAGAATGCAAATTGATACTTCTTTTTTTTTCTTTTTTCTTTTTTTTTTCGGAGCTGGGGATCAAACCCAAGGCCTTGCGCTTGCTAGGCAAGTGCTCTACCATTGAGCTAAATCCCCAACCCAAATTGATACATTCTTATCACTCTGTACAAACCTTAATTTCAAGGTTCAAGGACCACCACATCAAACCAGATATGCTCAAACTAATAGAAGAAAAAAGTAGGGAAGAGTCTCCAACACAAGCACACTGGGGTAAATTTCCTGAACAAAACACAAAAAAAAATGGCTTATGCTCTAAGATCAAGAATTAGCAAATGGTAACTCATAAAACTGCCAGGCTTCTGTAAGACAAAAGACACTGTCATTAGGACCATATGGCAACCAACAGATTGGGAAAAGGTCTTTACCAAACATACATGAAATAGAGGGTTAATATCCAAAATATACAAAGACCTCACGAAGTTTGGCTCCAGAGATCCCAATAACCCTATTAAAAATGGAGTACAGAGCCCAGACCCAGTGAGAGAGAGACCCAACCGCCTGGTCAAGTGGGCATTCCTGAGACTGCAGAGCGGAAGAGACCACCAACACTGCTCACCCCTGCCCACATCCCTGGCCCAAGAGGAAACTGTATAAGGCCTCTGGGCTCCCGTGGGGGAGGGCCCAGGAGCGGCAGGACTTCTGCCTGAGACACCACCAGAACCTGAAAGAAACAGACCGGATAAACAGTTCTCTGCACCCAAATCCCGTGGGAGGGAGAGCTAAACCTTCAGAGAGGCAGACAAGCCTGGGAAACCAGAAGAGACTGCTCCCTGCACACACATCTTGGACGCCAGAGGAAAAAGCCAAAGACCATCTGGAACCCTGGTGCACTGAAGCTGCCGGAAGGGGCGGCACAGGTCTTCCTGGTTGCTGCCGCTGCAGAGAGGCCCTGGGCAGCACCCCACGAGCGAACTTGAGCCTCAGGACCACAGGTAAGACCAACTTTTCTGCTGCAAGAAAGCTGCCTGGTGAACTCAAGACACAGGCCCACAGGAACAGCTGAAGACCTGTAGAGAGGAAAAACTACACGCCCGAAAGCAGAACACTCTGTCCCCATAACTGACTGAAAGAGAGGAAAACAGGTCTACAGCACTCCTGACACACAGACTTATAGGACAGTCTAGCCACTGTCAGAAATAGCAGAACAAAGTAACACTGGAGATAATCTGATGGCGAGAGGCAAGCACAGGAACCCAAGCAACAGAAACCAAGACTACATGCCATCATCGGAGCCCAATTCCCCCACCAAAACAAACATGGAATATCCAAACACACCAGAAAAGCAAGATCTAGTTTCAAAATCATATTTGATCATGATGCTGGAGGACTTCAAGAAAGACATGAACACACTTAGGGAAACACAGGAAAACATTAATAAACAAGTAGAAGCCTACAGAGAGGAATCGCAAAAATCCCTGAAAGAATTCCAGGAAAACACAATCAAACAGTTGAAGGAATTAAAAATGGAAATAGAAGCAATCAAGAAAGAACACAAGGAAACAACCCTGGATATAGAAAACCAAAAGAAGAGACAAGGAGCTGTAGATACAAGCTTCACCAATAGAACACAAGAGATGGAAGATAGAATCTCAGGAGCAGAAGATTCCATAGAAATCATTGACTCAACTGTCAAAGATAATGTAAAGTGGAAAAAGCTACTGGTCCAAAACATACAGGAAATCCAGGACTCAATGAGAAGATCAAACCTAAGGATAATAGGTATAGAAGAGAGTGAAGACTCCCAGCTCAAAGGACCAGTAAATATCTTCAACAAAATCATAGAAGAAAACTTCCCTAACCTAAAAAAAGTGATACCCATAGACATACAAGAAGCCTACAGAACTCCAAATAGATTGGACCAGAAAAGAAACACCTCCCGTCACATAATTGTCAAAACACCAAACGCACAAAATAAAGAAAGAATATTAAAAGCAGTAAGGGAAAAAGGTCAAGTAACATATAAAGGGAGACCTATCAGAATCACACCAGACTTCTCGCCAGAAACTATGAAGGCCAGAAGATCCTGGACTGATGTCATACAGACCCTAAGAGAACACAAATGCCAGCCCAGGTTACTGTATCCAGCAAAACTCTCAATTAACATTGATGGAAAAACCAAGATATTCCATGACAAAACCAAATTTACACAATATCTTTCTACAAATCCAGCACTACAAAGGATAATAAATGGTAAAGCCCAACATAAGGAGGCAAGCTATACCCTAGAAGAAGCCAGAAACTAATCGTCTTGGCAACAAAACAAAGAGAATGAAAGCACACAAACATATCCTCACATCCAAATATGAATATAACGGGAAACAATAATCACTATTCCTTAATATCTCTCAATATCAATGGCCTCAACTCCCCAATAAAAAGACATAGATTAACAAACTGGATACGCAACGAGGACCCTGCATTCTGCTGCCTACAGGAAACACACCTCAGAGACAAAGACAGACACTACCTCAGAGTGAAAGGCTGGAAAACAACTTTCCAAGCAAATGGTCAGAAGAAGCAAGCTGGAGTAGCCATTCTAATATCAAATAAAATCAATTTCCAACTAAAAGTCATCAAAAAAGATAAGGAAGGACACTTCATATTCATCAAAGGAAAAATCCACCAAGATGAACTCTCAATCCTAAATATCTATGCCCCAAATAAAAGGGCACCTACATATGTAAAAGAAACCTTACTAAAGCTCAAAACACACATTGCACCTCACACAATAATAGTGGGAGATTTCAACACCCCACTCTCATCAATGGACAGATCATGGAAACAGAAATTAAACAGTGATGTCGACAGACTAAGAGAAGTCATGAGCCAAATGGACTTAACGGATATTTATAGAACATTCTATCCTAAAGCAAAAGGATATACCTTCTTCTCAGCTCCTCATGGTACTTTCTCCAAAATTGACCACATAATTGGTCAAAAAACGGGCCTCAACAGGTACAGAAAGATAGAAATAATCCCATGTGTGCTATCGGACCACCACGGCCTAAAACTGGTCTTCAATAACAATAAGGGAAGAATGCCCACATATACGTGGAAATTGAACAATGCTCTACTCAATGATAACCTGGTCAAGGAAGAAATAAAGAAAGAAATTAAAAACTTTTTAGAATTTAATGAAAATGAAGATACAACATACTCAAACTTATGGGACACAATGAAAGCTGTGCTAAGAGGAAAACTCATAGCGCTGAGTGCCTGCAGAAAGAAACAGGAAAGAGCATATGTCAGCAGCTTGACAGCACACCTAAAAGCTCTAGAACAAAAATAAGCAAATACACCCAGGAGGAGCAGAAGGCAGGAAATAATCAAACTCAGAGCTGAAATCAACCAAGTAGAAACAAAAAGGACCATAGAAAGAATCAACAGAACCAAAAGTTGGTTCTTTGAGAAAATCAACAAGATAGATAAACCCTTAGCCAGACTAACGAGAGGACACAGAGAGTGCGTCCAAATTAACAAAATCAGAAATGAAAAGGGAGACATAACTACAGATTCAGAGGAAATTCAAAAAATCATCAGATCTTACTATAAAAACCTATATTCAACAAAATTTGAAAATCTTCAGGAAATGGACAATTTCCTAGACAGATACCAGGTATCGAAGTTAAATCAGGAACAGATAAACCAGTTAAACAACCCCATAACTCCTAAGGAAATAGAAGCAGTCATTAAAGGTCTCCCAACCAAAAAGAGTCCAGGTCCAGACGGGTTTAGTGCAGAATTCTATCAAACCTTCATAGAAGACCTCATACCAATATTATCCAAACTATTCCACAAAATTGAAACAGATGGAGCCCTACCGAATTCCTTCTACGAAGCCACAATTACTCTTATACCTAAACCACACAAAGACACAAAAAGAAAGAGAACTTCAGACCAATTTCCCTTATGAATATCGACGCAAAAATACTCAATAAAATTCTGGCAAACCGAATTCAAGAGTACATCAAAACAATCATCCACCATGATCAAGTAGGCTTCATCCCAGGCATGCAGGGATGGTTTAATATACGGAAAACCATCAACGTGATCCATTATATAAACAAACTGAAAGAACAGAACCACATGATCATTTCATTAGATGCTGAGAAAGCATTTGACAAAATTCAACACCCCTTCATGATAAAAGTCCTGGAAAGAATAGGAATTCAAGGCCCATACCTAAACATAGTAAAAGCCATATACAGCAAACCAGTTGCTAACATTAAACTAAATGGAGAGAAACTTGAAGCAATCCCACTAAAATCAGGGACTAGACAAGGCTGCCCACTCTCTCCCTACTTATTCAATATAGTTCTTGAAGTTCTAGCCAGAGCAATCAGACAACAAAAGGAGATCAAAGGGATACAGATCGGAAAAGAAGAGGTCAAAATATCACTATTTGCAGATGACATGATAGTATATTTAAGTGATCCCAAAAGTTCCACCAGAGAACTACTAAAGCTGATAAACAACTTCAGCAAAGTGGCTGGGTATAAAATTAACTCAAATAAATCAGTTGCCTCCCTCTATACAAAAGAGAAACAAGCCGAGATAGAAATTAGGGAACGACACCCTTCATAATAGACCCAAATAATATAAAGTACCTCGGTGTGACTTTAACCAAGCAAGTAAAAGATCTGTACAATAAGAACTTCAAGACACTGAGGAAAGAAATTGAAGAAGCCTCAGAAGATGGAAAGATCTCCCATTCTCATGGATTGGCAGGATTAATATAGTAAAAATGGCCATTTTACCAAAAGCAATCTACAGATTCAATGCAATCCCCATCAAAATACCAATCCAATTCTTCAAAGAGTTAGACAGAACAATTTGCAAATTCATCTGGAATAACAAAAAACCCAGGAGAGCTAAAGCTATCCTCAACAATAAAAGGACTTCAGGGGGAATCACTATCCCTGAACTCAAGCAGTATTACAGAGCAATAGTGATAAAAACTGCATGGTATTGGTAGAAGAGACAGACAGATAGACCAATGGAATAGAATTGAAGACCCAGAAATGAACCCACACACCTATGGTCACTTGATTTTTGACAAAGGAGCCAAAACCATCCAATGGAAAAAAGATAGCATTTTCAGCAAATGGTGCTGCTTCAACTGGAGGGCAACATGTAGAAGAATGCAGATCGATCCATGCTTATCACCCTGTACAAAGCTTAAGTCCAAGTGGATCAAGGACCTCCACATCAAACCAGACACACTCAAACTAATAGAAGAAAAACTAGGGAAGCATCTGGAACACATGGGCACTGGAAAAAATTTCCTGAACAAAACACCAATGGCTTATGCTCTAAGATCAAGAATCGACAAATGGGATCTCATAAAACTGCAAAGCTTCTGTAAGGCAAAGGACACTGTGGTTAGGACAAAACGGCAACCAACAGATTGGGAAAAGATCTTTACCAATCCTACAACAGATAGAGGCCTTATATCCAAAATATACAAAGAACTCAAGAAGTTACACCGCAGGGAAACAAATAACCCTATTAAAAAATGGGGTTCAGAGCTAAACAAAGAATTCACAGCTGAGGAATGCCGAATGGCTGAGAAACACCTAAAGAAATGTTCAACATCTTTAGTCATAAGGGAAATGCAAGTCAAAACAACCCTGAGATTTCACCTCACACCAGTGCGATTGGCTAATATCAAAATCTCAGGTGACAGCAGATGCTGGCGAGGATGTGGAGAAAGAGGAACACTCCTCCATTGTTGGTGGGATTGCAGACTGGTAAAACCATTCTGGAAATCAGTCTGGAGGTTCCTCAGAAAATTGGACATTGAACTGCCTGAGGATCCAGCTATACCTCTCTTGGGCATATACCCAAAAGATGCCTCAACATATAAAAGAGACACGTGCTCCACTATGTTCATCGCAGCCTTATTTATAATAGCCAGAAAATGGAAAGAACCCAGATGCCCTTCAACAGAGGAATGGATACAGAAAATGTGGTACATCTACACAATGGAATATTACTCAGCTATCAAAAACAACGAGTTTATGAAATTCGTAGGCAAATGGTTGGAACTGGAAAATATCATCCTGAGTGAGCTAACCCAATCACAGAAAGACATACATGGTATGCACTCATTGATAAGTGGCTATTAGCCCAAATGCTTGAATTACCCTAGATCCCTAGAACAAAGGAAACTCAAGACGGATGATCAAAATGTGAATGCTTCACTCCTTCTTTAAATGAGGAAAAAGAATACCCTTGGCAGGGAAGGGAGAGGCAAAGATTAAAACAGAGACTGAAGGAACACCC
Organism: Rattus norvegicus; assembly: GCF_021556685.1. Classification (NCBI taxonomy): domain Eukaryota; kingdom Metazoa; phylum Chordata; class Mammalia; order Rodentia; family Muridae; genus Rattus; species Rattus norvegicus. The sequence continues at coordinate 223,384,675 of NC_141534.1, forward strand.
ATTCAGAGCCTGCCCCACATGCGGCCCATACATATACAGCCACCCAATTAGACAAGATGGATGAAGCAAAGAAGTGCAGACCAACAGGAGCCGGATGTAGATCGCTCCTGAGAGACACAGCCAGAATACAGCAAATACAGAGGCGAATGCCAGCAGCAAACCACTGAACTGAGAATAGGTCCCCTATTGAAGGAATCAGAGAAAGAACTGGAAGAGCTTGAAGGGGCTCGAGACCCCAAAAGTACAACAATGCCAAGCAACCAGAGCTTCCAGGGACTAAGCCACTACCTAAAGACTATACATGGACTGACCCTGGACTCTGACCCCATAGGTAGCAATGAATATCCTAGTAAGAGCACCAGTGGAAGGGGAAGCCCTGGGTCCTGCTAAGACTGAACCCCCAGTGAACTAGTCTATGGGGGGAGGGCGGCAATGGGGGGAGGGTTGGGAGGGGAACACCCATAAGGTAGGGGAGGAGGGAGGGGGATGTTTGCCCGGAAACTGGGAAAGGGAATAACACTCGAAATGTATATAAGAAATACTCAAGTTAATAAAAAAAAATGGAGTACAGAGCTAAATAAGGAATGCTCAGATGAGGAATATCGAATGGCTTAGAAATACCTAAAAATCTTCAATATCCTTTGTAATCAGGAAAATACAAATCAAAACAACCCTGAGATTCCACATCATAACAGTCAGAATGGCTAAGATCAAAAACACAGGTGACAACAGATGCTGCCAAGGATGTGGAGAAAGATGAAGACTCCTCCATTGTTGGTTGGATTGCAAACTGGTAAAACCTCTCTGGAAGTTAGTCTGGAGGTTCCTCAGAAAACTTGGACTTTGCACTACCTGAGGACCCAGCTATACGTCTCATGGGAATATACCCAAAATATGCTCCAACATACAACAAAGACCCTTGCTCCATTGTGTTCAGAGCAGACTTATTTATACTAGCCAGAAGCTGAAAAGAACCCAGATGCTCTTCAACAGAGGAATGGATATAGAAAATACACTACATCTACACAGTGGAATAGTACTCAGCTATCAGAAAAAAAAAAGACTTTCTGAAATGCATAGGCAAATGGATGGAGCCTGAAAATATCACACAGATTGAGGCAGCCCAATCACAGAAAGACACACATGGTATGTACTCACTGATAAAATTACCCAAGATGCAATCTATGGAAAACATGAAACTCAGGAATGATGAACAAAATGTGGATGCTTCACTGCTTCCTAAAAAGGGGAACAGAAAACCCATAGGAGGGGTTAGGGGGCAAATTTCAGAGCAGAGACTGAAGGAACTGCCATTCAGAGTCTGTCCCACATGTGACCTAAGATTGATGAAGCTTAAAAGTGCATGCTGACAGGAATCGGATATAGATCTTTGCTGAGAGTCACAACCAGAACATGTCAAATACAGAGGCGAATGCTAGCAGCAAACCACTGAACTGAGAAAAGACCTTCTTCGGAGGAATTAGAGAAAGGACTGAAAGAGCTGAAGGGGCGTGCAACCCCATAAGAACAACAATCTCAACCAACCAGAGCTTCCAGGTACTAAACTACTGCCCAACGATTATACATGGACTGACCCATGGCTCCAACTGCTTATGTAGCAGAGGATGGCCTTGCTGGCCACCAATGGAAGGAGCCCTTGGACTTGCCAAGGTTTGACCCCAAGTATAGGGGATTGTCATGGGGGGAGCAGTAAGGGGCGGTGGATGGGGAGAGGAATACCCATAGAGAGGGGAGGGGGAAGGGTTTGGGGACTGATGGACAGGAACCCGGGAAAGGGAAAAACATTCAAAATGTAAATAAGAAATACCCAAAATTTAAAAAAAGGAAAAGAAAATAAAATCAGGTCTGGTCCTGCCCATGCCAGGAACTCTCTCTGCTGAGACTTGCTTTTCCATGCACTGGAGACCAATATCCCTCCCAAGTGTGCTAGAGCTCTCTGTTTGTGTCTAGGAATCTGCTCCTGCCTTCAACAGCCTGGAGAAAACAGCTATTGTTCTGTCCCCTTGGGAGTCTGTTCACAGAGAAGCTGTTTTTCCATGAGCTTAGACACACATGCCCATATGTGATTCTCCCTCTCTTCCTCTCCCTCTCTGCCTGGGAGTCATGAAGTGAGCAGCTACATTCTGGTACTCCAAGCAAACTCTAAACCATGTGTTTCTCTCCTAATGCAAACCCAAATGTTTCTGCTAATGAAAAATGTAATTTTTATACTATGCAACCTGTCAAAGTTACTTAAGAATTTTAAAAGATATACTGAGGCAATTTAAATGAAAAGCAGTAGGAAAGAAAGAAAGGGAGGAAGAAAGAAGGAAAGAAAAAGTGAGCTTAGTTGTTATGAGTAAAGAAATTGTTTGAGATAAGGGAGAGTAAAGGGGTGGATGCTCTCCATATTCCACACACATGTGAAAATCTCAATAAGGAACCCATCATTGTGAAAGTAAGAAGATTGAAAAAGTGAGAGAGAGAGAGAGAGAGAGAGAGAGAGAGAGAGAGACTGTCAGAGAGATGTAATATTGAAGAAAACATTAAAAGAGGTCACTGGTTCGAACTTTTATCAAATGTGGTTGATTGTGGGCATGAAAGTAGCTGGGTATAAAGAAATTCACATAGGGATGACTATGGAGGTATAGTCATGAGGCAAAAAAGACAGGCCAGAATATAAATCAATATTTTAAAGACTGTGAAGTCAGAATTCTTCCTTTTTGAGTCATGGTGCACTAAACTTCTGTAGTTTAAGTGGACCAAAACAATAATTTTCAGTAGCCCTAACACAGCCCTATACACATATAAAGATCAAAAACTTGTACAACTTCCCTTTCACTATCACAAAAACCGACACCTCCATCATACTATATTATATAAAGCTGTAAAGTAACTTTTCATTCATATATGAATAGTTATATAATTTTATCATCTCTCTTCATTAATGGAATTTGAAATTGTGCTAGATAATACACTATTTCACATTAACTTATTTAATGTCTTCTAGAAGGTCAGGAAGTAGCTTACCAAAATTTACATCATCATTGCCTAATAATGTGTGATTTACCCCTAAATAAGAAATCATACTAAAATACAATTAATAAATTGAAAGTTGACATCTAGAAACTTATTTTAGACTTTGTATTTATGGGAATTGATGTTTACCTGTAGTGTGTAGGTGCACTATGTGTGTATAGGTTACCCATAAAACTCAGAAGAGTACTCTAGATCCTCTGGATATGTAGATAGGTTTACAACCTACTGTATGCTGGCAACTAAGTTGCAGTTTTTTTTCAAAAGGAACAGGGGATGTTGAATGAGTATAAACATGTATCACTTAGACATTGTTATTTATCTCCATCTACCTGTGTGTATAACAATAGCTAGTAAAAAAAAAACCACAGAACACATGGAAAAAGGAAAGAGGAGGGCCAGGGAATGGATGATTCAGTCCTGCATTGAAGGGGGATAAGGATAATAGTGGAAGGTGGAAGGAGGTGGAAAACTTTGGAGAGAGAGAGGAGGGGAAAATATAGGGGGCAATATCAGGTACTGGAGGAAACAGGAGAGAGGAACTGAGGGTAAAAATATTGAAGAAAATATTTAGGGGGGATGAGGAAATGGGGTAGGCATTGGAGGGTCACAGATATCAGGGAAACAAGAATCTACCTCATAAAATTGCAAAGATTCTATAAGGCAAAGAACACTATTATTAGGACAAAACGGCAACCAAGATTGGGAAATATCTTTACCAATCATACACCCAATAGAGTGCTAATATATAATATATACAAAAACTAAAGGGGTGAGAGAGAGAGAGAGAGAGAGAGAGAGAGAGAGAGAGAGAGAGAGAGATAATGATGTACAGAGCTAAACAAAGAATTCTCAGGTGAGGAATATCAAATGGCTGAGAACTATCTAAAGAAATATTCAATATTCTTAGTCATCAAGGAATGTAAATCAAAACTACACTGAGATTTCACATCAGACTAATCAGAATGGCTAAGTTCAAAAATTCAGATGACACCAGATGCTGGCTAGGATGTGGAGAAAGTGGAACACTCCTCTATTGTTGTTGGAATTGCAAGCTGGTATAAGCACTCTGGAAATCAGTCTGGAGGTTCCTCAGGAAATTGGACATATTTCTACCTGAGAATCCAGCTACATCAATCCTGGGCATATACCAAAAAGGTTCTCCACATAGAACAAGGACACATGCTCCATTATGATCATAACAGGCTTATTTATAATAGCCAGAAGCTGGAAAGAACCCAGATGTCCTTCAACAGAGGAATGGATATAGAAAAAGGGATGCATTTACACAATTTTGTACCACTAAGCTACCAAATCAATGACTTCCTGAAATTCACAGGCAAATAGATGGAACTAGAAAACATCTTCATTGAGGTAACCCAATCATAAAAAACACACATGGGGGGTTGGGGATTTAGCTCAGTGGTAGAGCGCTTGCCTAGCAAACACAAGGCCCTGGGTTCGGTCCCCAGCTCTGAAAAAAGGAAAAGAAAAAAAAACACACATGATATAAACTCACTGATAAGTGGATATTAGCCCAAAAGCTTGGATTACCCAAGGATACAATCCATAAATCTCATGAAGCTCAAGAAGAAAGACGACCAAATTGTGGATACTTCAATACTTCTTAATATGGGAGAACAAAAATATTCATAGGAAGAAATCTGGAGACAGTTTGGAGCAGAGACTGAAGGATTGGCCATTCAGAGCCTGTCCTACCTGGGTATCCAGACCATATACATACAGCTACCAACCCAGACAATAGTGCAGATGCCGAGAAGTGCAGGATGGCAGGTTCCTGATATAGCTGCCTCCTGGGTTTCTGACAGAGCATTAGAAATACAGAGGTAGATGCACACAGCAAACCATTGAACTGAAAATGTGGTCCCCATTGGAGGAGTTAGAGAAAGGGTTGAAGGAGCTGAATGCCCTTGCAACACCTTAAGAAAAATAGTACCAACCAACCAGAGTTCCCAGGGAATAAACCACCACCCAAAGATACATAGATACATATCTCCAGCTTCATATATAGCAGAAAATGGCTTTCTTGGAAACCAATGGGAGAATCCCTTGGTCCCCCAAACCTGCAACCCCCAATGTACGGGAATATCAAGTTGAGGAGGCAGGAAGGGGTGCGTGGTTGGGTAGGAAAACACCCTCATACAAGAAGAAAGAGGCAGGATGGGATAGGGGCTTATGGACAGGAAACTAGGAAATGAGATAATATTTAAAATGTAAATAAAAATGTCCAATGAAAAAAGAATATCTCCTCCTCCAAAAATTGCTAATATATTTGAAATGTAGCAAATATTTAACATATTTTTATTTATTCTGCAGTCCTCCTTACTGGCATTATTATTGATAAAGGTAACTTCAAAATCTAAATGTTCTCCAGTACCACAATACACTCACCAACACCCTCAGAAAGTACTTTAAACAGAAAGGATTTGCCTCTGAATAGATGCTAGTCTCCTTATGGACATATCACAGTTTTTCTGACAGTATCACTATATCATTCAGTTGGAATTCCTCTTCACAGTCCTCAAGATTCAGCTATTTCAGTCTAGATAATACAGGCATGACAAATCAATTATATATATATATATAATAAATACATACATATTATTTATACCAATAAACATTTTCTGAGCAATTTCACTTGTTTTGTAAAATGTATAGATCTATATTCAGCAAAAATTTAAATAATTAGAGATATTGTAGATAGGTCAAACCTTTTTCTGTATTAACTGAAAAACTATTAACAAATACATCATTGGGCCAGAGCCAATTGCAAGGAATTGAATGAATTATGGTTCTACTTCTCAATGACAATAATTATTGGAGATTAATGATAAATATACAAACGCAAAACCTTTGGGAATAAGTCTTCTAAAGCAGAAGGCAAAACTAAGTTTAAATAGAAAATGTCATAAATTCTAGGAAAATGTTTCAGGTGTTTCAAAATGTTGCTCAATGGTCTGATATTGATCTTTATATTTGTAACAATATTGTCAAACTCCTAGACAGTTTCAAGCAGAGAAATCATTCATCTTTTACTTAATTATCTAGTAACTGGGGAACAGATCAATAAGCATTAGTTTATTCATGTCTATGAATTCATCTTCTGAAGCAGGATCCTATGTAACCCTACGAATATTTATCATTTTCCTGTCTTCTGTTTGATGGTATCCGTAAAGGTTCAGTATCAATAGAGTAGTCTTCCCATCTTAATGAACTAAAATTTAAGTCAGAAGACCATGGTAAGCTCTGTAAGGAATATGCTTTTGTACTCTTTTCATTCCTGACTTTGTTGGTACAAGAAGGCCTTTGACTACCTTCAAGATTTCCAAAGTTTGAAATTTTCAAACTGGTAATACTATTAGAAAAGTGTCTAGAGATTTCCTGATGTTATCTTTTTGAATACATAATTAATTTGACTAAAATACTAACAAATAACTGCAAAATATCAATATATTGAATATGTAAATTGTGATAATTTTAAAGTTATTAGGAACCCTGTTCTTATAGATGGCTTCATGTAATACTGCTATAGTAGAATTCTGCAAGACTAATTTGAGAGGGCACCCTCATTGGGGAGGGGTAGAACAAGGGGATAGGGGACTTATGAAAATAATACCGGGAAAGAGAATAACATTTGAAATATAAATAAATATATCCAATAAAAAAGAAGTATTGCCAATATTACTCAAATTTGTCCACAAATAAGTTTTTGGTTTTTGGGGTTTCTTGTTATGTTTTTGTTTTTGTGAAATGAAATTTCCCTTATGAACCTAGACAAAAACATAAACAAACGAAAAACAAACACATGCTCATTTCTTTAGATTCAGAAAGGGCCTTTCATAAAATTCAATACCCATGAGTAGAAAAATTGTAAAGCGATTAGGGATATAAGATAGATACTTCAACACAATAAAATCAATTTATTGCATGTCCATAGAAAAATATCAACTTAAATAGAAAACAATTCAACTAAAATCAAGAACAATACAAGATATACTACTCTCTCCATAACTATTCTATGTAGTACTTAAATCTTCAGAAGAGTAATAAGAGAGACAAAAGCCATTTTAAAAAGATACAATTTGGAAGAATGTCAAAGTATCTTTATTTGTAGATAATATGATAATAAACATAAGTAACTCAAATTGTACCAGGAACCCAGGGAACTCCTAGATCTGATGAACACATTCACTAAAGTAGCTGGACACACAACACAAAAGTAGCCTTTTTATATACAAATAACAAACGATCTGTTAATTAAATCAGTGAAACAACACTTTCCACGTTAGCCTCAAATATATAAGATATCTTGGGATAACATAAAGCATGTAAGTGAAAGACTTGTATAATAGAAACTTCCTCTTTGAAGAAGAAATCAGAAGTTGGAAATATTCATAATCATGATTACATGAGATATATATATGTTGCCAAGGCTATAGACATGAAAAACACAATTACTGAGGATGACAGATACATAAATCACTGAATAGAGGGTGGCACACAAATGCTTACTTATAGCCTCTGTTCTCCACTCCAGTGACATTGTTATAAAAAAGTGTTATGCATGTTATTAAAAGAGAAGTATAAGCACCAAACCAACAACAAACATTTTATTTACAATAGTCTACTCACTGCAAGTTATATCAGAAGAATGGTGATACAAACTTATGGAAGTAATAAACCAATAAGTGAGTTCACTTACTGCCAACTCCACAAGATGGTCTTTGAACACAAATTGGGTTGACTTCAGAGGGTAAAAGCCTGAGATTACACAGCCCAAGGACCTAGCACAGAACACTCAGTACTGGTATTATAAAATTGAAATAAAAATGTATAATAAAATTACTCTATGATATTCTAGTATACTCAGACCAGTGCCTTATTCAAACATCATTAGAAAGTCTTCCTCCTGAAGCAGATGGAAACAAATATAGAGAACCTTAGACTAAATTTAAATGGAATCCTGAGGAAGAGAAAGCATGAAGAATATAAGAGCAAAAGATAATGGAGCACACCCCAAAAACATGGCCCTCTAATTGAACATGAGAAAAACTCATATGCATTTAAAGAGACAGAATCAGCATGCCAAATGCTATGGGTCTATGCCAAGTCCTCTATAAGTACATTATGGCTTCCAGTTTTTATGAGATTCCTGAACATGTAATAACTGGTTATCTGATCATTTTATCCTCTTCTGGGTTCTTTTCCTTCTTTTGGCTTATCCAAATTCAATGGGAGAAATTTTTTTATATTAGTATAATTTATTTTGTTATATGTTTTAAAGAGAGGAAGGAAGTAAAGAAGAAAGAAAGAAAATATATTAACCTAGCCCCTAGGGTAAATGTTAACAACAAACCTACCATTTATACTTATTTATATTTCCTGAAGAGAAAATATATTTTATCTAATTCGATCACACGGGGTATACCAACAAATCTAGGTATGATCTCATGTTTATGAGAAGTTGACTAACACAAAAATGGAGTCCACAAATTATTTGTGTGTTTATGCATGTGTACTTTTATTTGCTTATATTTTGGTGATTTTTTTTCTTTCAGGGAGATGTGTTTTGCTTATATATCTTAGTTTTATGATTGTATTGAGTTTGCCTTTTTGAATTGGGTAGGTGGTGAAGAGTGGAGGATCATGGTAAGGTTGGAAATTGGAATGAATATGATCAAAATATTAACATTTAAAATAATTTTAAAGAAAAAATATTTTTAAAAATCAGGAAATAATTTAAAAAGAACTACCCTTAGACTGAAAGCAAAGCTGAAGAATAGTGCAAGTTTTCTCCACTGTGTCTCCTACTTTCATGCTATTTTATGCAAATTATTCATCAATACTTTCATTTAATTTATACATGTATTGTTTGTTTCCTTTTTGAAATATGTACTCTATTTTAACACTAAGTTAAACTCTTATTTGGTCTGTTTATATTCCCTTATAAAATAACTGTAATCAACATAAAATAGTTTTGGAGAAAGACAGAAAAATAGGTAAGAGGTGAGAGCCAAGAGCAAGAAAACTGAACATTCTATTCATCTCTTCTCAAAATAAGTTAGGATACATTTTGTGGCACATGCTACTCAATACAAGTCTTAGATAATAAAATATCAATTAATTCCTTGGACATATGTTTATAAAATTCTCCTAAAATTTGTAATATTTATTACTCATTAAATATAGGACAATGTGATAAAATAAAAACAGTATATCAGAATTGAACAAAACAAACAGAAGGGAAAAAGCCCAAGAAACAGTAACCCATTCACTCACACATCCAGGAGTCTCATAAAAATATTAAACCGAAAGCCATAATATGTATGAAAATGACATGTAGGGTAAAACCAAAGAAGAAAAATTATGTGTATATTTTCAATGAAAATAAAAATTTAATAAAATAAAATTAGAAAAGCAAGAAGCCATGACTTGATATTGGGAGATACTGGAACCTCCAAAGATGCTATGAATTCATTTTTTGCTGACCATCTATTGATGGACAGGCAACCTCCCTTAAGTATTCATTTTTATCCAGTGAGACACCCTTGGAGAAAACTAAAGTTACTTTTGAAAGAGGATATCAATTCAAGAGTGCCTCCAGGTTAAAAATGGGGGCATGTGTTCAATTCTTGTTTCAGTTCTAGGACACTGTCTCAGGCAGACTTATATGAGTCTTTAGCATGCTAGCTTTGTTTCTGTATATTCATATATACGTGTTATTCATGCTGATTAAGAGGACATCCTTTTCTTGGAGTCCTCTATCCCCTCTGTCACTTATACTCCTTATACCTACTATTCTGCAGAGATTCCTGGTCCCTTAGGGGAGAAATTTGATGGAAACATCCCATTTGGGGGCTGCACAATGATTGTGGGTCTTTACGATTTGTTCTCACCTGATATAGTACGAAGATTTTCTGAAGATGACTGATCAAAGCACATATCTATTAGGACAGCAGAATGTTATTAGTAGTTCATTTACTGCCACTTATTTTTTTTCTTCTTTTAGGTCAGTAGTATTTGGTTTTAACCTAGGTCCATGGTATATCTTGTCTTATATTCTTGATCACTCAAAGAGTTTGTATATGTATGCTATCTCAGAGTAGGTCTTCAGTCAAATCATAGTTTGGATGGTTATTCAAAATCTTTGTGTCACAATGACACTAGCACTTTTTAAGTCCAGAGACAATTGTAAATCACAGGGTTTGTGGCTGTTCTGGTGTTCGTGTTTCTCCTTTGGTAACATACATAAATAGTGTCTTCCCATAACAATAGTCATTGGATGTGGAGGTGAAGACTTGAGGATTAATAAGGAACTCCAACAGAGTATAAGCTTCCTAAAACATATGCATGCATTAAGGCAATCTAAATTAAATCACCAAATACTGGTGGAGAGACAGACAAAACTGGGAATCTCTTGCCATTAAATGAAGTTCCCTGTACTGGGATTGAGTTATATCTAATTGGGCTGTTAGTCAAAGGAGCCCCATGGTAATCACTAAACAAACCGGGGTACTGCCAAAACTATAGATTACTTTCCACAGTCAGATGGTAAGACCCCATTGCTGAAGAAAATGCCTACACAACTTAAAGAAATGGAAAAGATCTTTGAAATTTGTTCTTATATAGGGAAAAGAGGCCAGCCTAGCCTTAGACACTGTCGGTAGGAAACAGGTGTGAACTGGAGGTTCGTGAAAAGGTGTAAATAGATAAGACATGTAGAGTCAAATGGCTAGACTCTGGAGAAGAAAGGGGGATGTTCAGTAGGAGGAATAGTGGGATGATATACAGAAACTGTGGACAAGCTACTCACTACTCATGAACATTATGTATTTTTCTTAGTTACAGTTCCATATTCATTTTACCTTTATTCTTATTCAAGATGTCTTTCTCCACATTAAATTCCATTCACAAGTCTTAGATTGTCTTCATTATTTCCATCAGCTTTCTGTTTTGGTGTTCCTTATTCATGTCTTTATTATTCTTAAGTTATTTATTTTAATTTTAACTAAGTTGTTTATCTCTTTCTTCTTTCAAATACTTAAATTATTTGATGAATCCTATATTTTTTCTTTTAAATTCTGTGTACTGGGGATCATATAGGACATTCTTATTAGTAAACATTTCTTTATTCCTGATAGGTTTTGAAAGAAAAATATACTACCTTAATCTTTCACATTTTGGTATTTTTGCAATTGCAATCATATATGAGAATGTGGGGTTTTTGTGGTTGTTTTGTTTTGTTTTAAGTCTGATTTAAATAGAGGAGACTGTGGCTGTAGAGAGGCTGTGTGGGCAGGTTTAACAAAGAATTGATAAACACTTTGGTGAAATCAAGTGAGTTACACATAGGTGATAGAGCTGGTGTTCACAGGAATTATTGGTGGAGCTATATCTGGCATAGTGGAAGTTGTACATGATGTAGAAGACTTCGTGGTGTTGTGGGATAGCTAGAGTGTTACATAGTTAAATCCCAGACTTTTTTTCTGCTATAGGCAGGGGAAGCCAGACTAGGCAAGGAAAATATGTGAGTAGAACACAGGTGTTCTATGGTGATTTGTGGGGAAGGTGTGACCAAATAGGACAGGGAGAGTCATCTGGTTAGATTCTGGAGAAGTAATTGGGATGTTTGGTGGGTGGAGTACTTGGGTGAATACAGAATCAAACTGTGGCAGATACAAGTAGTGTTGGCCTTGGTAGAAACCTACAGTTTAGTGGCAGTGTAAGTATGGCTTATCAGTCTAGACAGAAGGAATGGGGAGAGTACAGAGCTTAGATATGGAGAGTTTCAGAGAACATCTCATTAAAGAAGTACAGTAGACTTTCAAGGGTAGATCCTAGAAAAGAATAGGGATATCTTAAAATTTTAAATACACACTACTAAGAACATAAAAACAAAATGGTTTGTGCTGTGATAAGAAATATTAGTATATTCTTTGCAAAGGTTAGATTGAAATAATAAAATATTCTGGGGACATCTCAACTTTTGTAATAAATCTTATAACAGAATGCTTTCATAAGTAGCTAAAATTTCTTATGTAGAAGTTTTAATGAGGGTTTAATTTTGTTGTGTGTGCAACTTGGTTGTGCAACATCTGTGATTGATAACTGGAGTCTCTTTCCTCTAGGCTCCTATTTCCCAATAACTTAATGTGCACTCATAGACAAAATAAAAACACTATCACCTGACAGCTCCATTAAGGGCAAGTTGAATAATCAATATGGATTCATACATCTCCAGAGACATCCACTCACATGTACTGTTTCCTGCGAGATATGTATATAGCTTGTAATCTTTTCCTTAATATTGGCAATATTACAAGACCAGTTTCAATTCTATGGCAGAGTTCAACCTACAGAGAAGATGAAAAGGAAAATACTTATTTTTTTTGGAAATGAATGCTGAATCCAAAGTCTGCATATGAAATATATCACACCATACCTTTTCACACATATTTGTCTGTTCTTAGAACAACAGTAAGTATTAAAAATATTTTAGTATGAGTAGTAATAAATATAATTGATGATAAAATACCCAGCCACTTTTATTCTCTGTGTTCAAACAAAAAGTGAACTTACTACCTAGATTGGTAAATCAGCTGAGTCACGTATACAGTATTATTATTAATGCTCTCACTCTTGGTTACTGCTTATCTAACTACTATACTGGTGCAGACTATCCACATTATACTCTAAGTACTTTTAAATTCTCAGGTGATGCTTTTACCTTACATGAAGACCAAGTTCTAATTTGCTAATAATTGTAATCTACAATATTAAAAGTCTACATGTTATAGTGCTCATGCTTAACTTCAGTAGGATGTACAACTTTTTTATGAATAAATGTTTAATTGATATATTTCTCATCTTTTAAACACACACACACACACACACACACACACACACACACACACACACACATTGTTCAAAATGATCCCATTTCTGATTAGGCCCCCTCATAGGTCGAAGACAGTTGAATGGGCAAGTTTTGTATTTTCTTTATCCAGGTATTTTTTTTTATTTAGATCATGGCTGATTCAGTTTCTTTGTTCTTATGACAAGTACTACTACAAATGTGAATATGCAAGTGTCTCCAGAGTGTGTTGATCTTGAGTCCTTTGTGGCTGTACAACTTTCAATATCCATTTGTCATTTCAATTTGTAGGTCTATTTCCTTGGAATCATCAACTATTAGACATTAGTTCTATGATCTAAGCATTGGGAAGGAACAGGGCAAAGATGAAAAAGAGCTTGGAAGGTAATCGTATCGACTTACAAAATTTTAAAATGTTGTTATCTTTTATATCTTTTAAGAACTTACACCTCTATTGCAATGTAAGTGCAGTCATAGCCTGTAAAGAAGGATGAATTTAAACCACATCATTAAAAAGAATAAGGTTATATTATCTGTTCCCTTGATTATAAGAGTTTACTAATGAAGATGAATTAGTATATCAAAGATTCCAAGTTTGAAAGTGGCTCTCAAGTGAAGAAGCAGATTTATATGGTCCTATGGATGTATAGTCATATGTCATCTGATTCATCATAGAAATTATATAAGATACAACATGAATGATAAAACAAATTGTAGAGAGAGAAAAATAACTCATTTATTTTGACTTTATTCTCTCTCAAATACAAATAAAACAGACTTGTGTGATGGCAGTAAAAAATCACTTCATAACTATAGGTATGTGAATAGAATTTCATACAAGTATCAGAGATGGGAAATACAGTACATAATTTGTTTTACTAATATAAAGCAAAGTTGATGGTATAATTCTACATTGCACTTGGTAACAAGTAACCTCTGATGTACATCTTAGAAAAGTATGTTTAGGAAATAATACAAGTAACAAATAAGTACTTTGTAAGTTACTGAAGTAAATATTTTAATATCAAGAAAACTGAAAAAATACTCTAGTTTCATATTACAGAACAATATTGGCAGCAACAAAGTAGGCACCTCCATTTGTAGCATCCCCAGATAAATTACTTCATTCATCCAACAAGTACCCAGCATTCAGTTTGTCTTTTTAACACTGTGAGTGTTGAAAATTGAGTTATAGAACACCTAAAATATCAAAGTGAGTTCCATATACAATATTTTTTCATTTTTTATTTCATCCTAGGAGAGTATCATAATTCTTATGAAACAAAGATGCACAATATTTCAGGAGTCACTGAATTTATCCTTGTGGGATTAACAGATGCCCCAGAGCTACAGATTCCTTTATGTATCATCTTCACTTTTATTTATCTGACCACATTGATTGGTAATCTTGGGATGATTGGGTTGATTCTCCTGGATTCTCGTCTCCACACTCCCATGTACTTTTTTCTCAGTAACCTCTCACTGGTGGACTGTGTTTATGCCTCAGCTGTCACTCCCAAAGTAATAGAAGGGTTTCTCACAGAAAACAACATCATATCCTACAATGCATGTGCTACCCAGATGTTCTTCTTCATAGCATTTGCAATTACTGAAAGTTTTCTCTTAGTATCTATGGCCTTTGATCGTCATGCAGCAGTATGCAAACCCTTGCATTACTCTACCACCATGACAACAACAATATGCACCCTACTTATTGCTGGTTCTTACATAATTGGATTTTTACAATCTTCCATTCATGTTGCCTTCACATTCCACCTATCCTTTTGCCATTCCAACAGAGTGAATCATTTTTTTTTGTGACATTCCCCCACTACTGGATCTTTCTTGTTCTAGTATCTACACAAATGAAATTGTACTGTTCATTTTGGCAGGACTCAGTGTTGCTTTAAGTGTGTTGGTTATCTTGAATTCTTACATACTTATTTTTGTTGCAATCATGAGAATGCGTTCTGCTGATGGACAAAAGAAGGCCATTTCCACATGTGCTTCACACCTTACCACTGTTTCCATATTCTATGGCACAATCATCTTCATGTACTTACAGCCAAAATCCACTCACTCCATGGACACTGACAAGGTAGCATCTGTATTCTACACCATGATCATTCCCATGTTGAACCCTATAATCTATAGCCTGAGGAACACAGAGGTCAAGAATGCATTCAAAAATGTTACTAGAAAAGTGTTGTTTTCACTGGGATTAGTCTAAGTGTATCATGTTTGGAAATTATGGAAAACATTGTGATATATTGCCATTAAATATTTTAGATATCATTCTTCATAACATTAACACTTGTTAATTGGTATTTCATAGATGAAGCCTCATTATTTTTTCTGGATTCTGACTAACTCCTCTCATTTTTGATATATATAATAGAAATAGCATTTATTACCTTTAAAAATCAAGATTATGGGGTTGGGGATTTAGCTCAGTGGTAGAGCGCTTGCCTAGCAAGCGCAAGGCCCTGGGTTCGGTCCCCAGCTCCGAAAAAAAGAAAAGAAAAAAAAAATCAAGATTATAATCCCAGATATTACAAGCATCCCACATTGTACCATAAACTGTATGTCTTAGTGTGCTTCATTTGAATAAAAATTTGGTTCCTTGAGATGGAGGAAGATAATATGTTTCAGGAAAAAATATTACATGCTCAGAAATCTTACTACTTTTAAAAGAAGTATGATCTTAATGAAACATACTAACCTCCTGATCTCACAATATTAAAAGACTCACAGTGGCAGGGTCTTAGAAAGATAATGTAAACGTAATGCTAGAATGAAGAGACTTAACATAAGTTCATTTGAATTTGTTTGTTGAGCTCTATCTAGGTGTTCAGATTTTTTTTCTTGATTGAGCACATGAATGAAGGATAGGCTTTCTAATGATGAATGTATGTGTTTGTAGAGAGATCCTTGCCTATGCTCATATAATTCACAGCCACTACCAAACTGATCAGATTAACAAGATAGACCTGGACATAATTGTTTCATTGATGTCATCCTGGCCCTGTGTGTGTTGAAGAGATACTTGTTCACATCTCAATAGAAATCTGTTGATGGCCATAGGTATGTAACATAGATGATAGATAGATAGATAGATAGATAGATAGATAGATAGATAGATAGATAGATAGATGATAGATAGATGAGAGATAGATAGATGAGAGATAGATAGAGGCATAGACAAGGAGGTATAAATATAGGTGAATATTCATATATGTTATATACAGTATATATTATGGCAGATGTATGTAGATATCAGGGTTTTATAATCATTACTTTTAATTTCTTATTAATTTCTTAAGGATTTCATATAATATTCTTTGATCATAATTATTTTAACACCCTCAATTTCCCCCACAACAATTTTGTATTTTTTGCTTTTTTCACTTCAAGATCACTTAGCTACACTTTTAGAGAGAAATGTGTTTGTCTTCCAGCAGCTATAACTTGCCAATAGCTTCCTGGCTACTATTAGAATTATACACCAAACTCACCTTTGAGCTGTCCAGTTGGTTTGTTGAATTTTCAATTATTTGTTTATTTCAGCTTCAATTCTCTTCAATATTTATATCTCTTTAATCGAATGAGGTTTTTATTTATTTATTTTCACACTGCAGATTTTATGCCCCTCCCGATCCACCCCACGACTCTTCCACATCCCAAAACTTTTTCAACTTGCCGCTTCCCATTTCCATGAGAATGTTCCAATAGCACCCATCCCACCGACCCCACCAGACATCTAAACTTCCTGGGCCTCCAGGATCTTGAGTTTATGTGCATTTTCTGTGAATGAATCCAGACCCGGAATTCCTGTGCTGTATAATACGTGTTAGGGGCCTCATCTCAGCTGCTGTGTCCTTCCTCGTTGGTGATCCAGAGTCTGAGTGATCTCGGGGTCCAGGTAAATTGAGACTGCTGGTAATCCTACATGATTGCCCTCGTCATCAAATTCCTCCAGATGTTCCCTAATTCAACCGAAGGGTCAACAGCTTCTGTTCATTGCATCTGACTCTTTCAGCTGCTTGTTGGATCTTTTAGACGGTAGTCATGATAGGTCCCTCTTGTGAGTGCCCCATAGCCTCAGTAATGGTGTCTTGTCTTGGGGCTTCCCCTTGAGCTGGATCCCACTTTGGGCCAGATCATGTTCCCCTCTTCCCCAACAACCATCCCTTTTCCCTCCCTTATACCTTCCACATGTCCCCCCTTGTGGTTGCTTTCTTCTTTTTCCCAAGTGAGACTGAGGCCTCCTCACTTGGGTCCTTCAGCTTGTTGACATTTGAGTTCTATGGACTGTATCTTTGGTACTATAAACTTTACTTTATTGCTAGTATCAGCTTATTAGTGAGAACATACCATGTATTGTCTCTTGGGTATGAATTACTTTTCTCAGGACGATATTTTCTAGTTCCATCCATTTGCCTGCAAAACTCAGGATGTCCATGTTCTTAGTAGGTGAGTAGTATTCTATTGTGTAAATGAACCACATTTTCTGTATCCATTTTTCTGTGGTGGGACATCTGGCTTGCTTCCAGTTTCTGGCTATCACAAATTAGGCCACTATGAACATAATGGGACACATGTCCCTGTCACACGTTGGGGAATCTTTTGGGTATATTCCCAAAAGGGATATTTCTGGGTCTTTAAGTAGGTCTACTTCCTATTTTGTGAGGAACCTTTTAATTGACTTCTAGAGTGGTTGTACCAGTTTGCAATCCCACAAGCAATGGAGGAGTATTCTTCTTTCTCTATGTCCTCCACCCATGTTGATGTGTTGTCACCTGAGGTTTTGATCTTAGCCATTCTGACTGGTGTTAGGTGGAAACTCAGAATCATTTTGATTTGCATTTCTCTGATCGCTAAGGACTTTGAACATTTCTTTAGGTGCTTCTCAGCCATTTGAGATTCCTCTGTTGTCAATTCTCAGTTTAGTTCTATACCACAAATGGTAGATTTTCTTTGTCATTTTACTCAGGAATGTGTGTGTGTGTGTGTGTGTGTGTGTGTGTGTGTGTGTGTTTCTTTGTTTCTTTGGCATCACTTTTGTATTTACTGCTGTCCTTGTTAAGTTCACTAAACTGTTTGAATTTTATTTAAACATCATGAATTCTTTAACATTTTGTGTTCTGGAGTTCATCCATGTAATTCTTGATGGAAGACCTTGCTATAGGAGCAGATATTTTATGGGAAATTTGTTTTTTACTTCAAATACTGTTTGTGATTTTATAATTACTTCTGAGAATATGGAATTCTTTGTGCATTGCATGTCAGATCTGAGATTCGGGCTACTTCAAGCTATGTGGTCTGGGTAAACTATGAGGGCTATAGTTGGCCTGAAGCAGTACGGCTCAAGGTGCTCCTTAATTTTACCTGCATGCAGATGTGAAAGCATGGAATGTAGGTATAGTGTACATGATCTATGGTCAAGGAATTAAGTCAAACTGTGTACAGGATATAAGATATGGCTAAATTTTTGAGATTGGATGCAGCTTGAGCAAATGGAATGAAAGCAGAGAGGATGAGAAGAAACATATAGGTTGCCTACAATTTCACTGTAAGCAAGGGAACAGGTGAGATTCAAAATAATGGTAACAGACTGAAAGTAGGGTGCGCTCCCTGGCAAATAGCTGATAGAATAGGAAGACTGGAAGAAAGGAGAAGGGAGAGAATAAAGAAGCCTACGTAGGTTTGCTCCATTTCAGTTTTACAGATGGCTAGTTCTTTTTTAAAAAAAATTATTGTTTAACTTTTTAAAATAATTACTGTTACGTTTTTTTTCTTTTTTTCAGAGCTGGGGATTGAACCCAGGGCCTTGCACTTAGCTAGGCAAGCGCTTTACCACTGAGCTAAATCCCCAACCCTACTGTTACGTTTTTATGTCTAGTCATTACCACTCTCCTGGTCTACTCTCCCCCAGTTCCATTCCTCCTCCCCCTATCTTCAAAATGATGCTCCCCATACCACCAAACCTTCCAAGTCTGTGGGGCCTTAAGCTTTTCAAGGGTTAGGTACATCTTCCAATGAGGATGAACCAGGTAGTTCTCTGCTGTTTATGTCTCAGTGGCTTCAGGCCAGCTTATGTTTGCTTCCTAGTTAGCAGCGCAGTGTCTGAGAGGTCTTAGGGGTCCAGGTTAATTGAGACCGCTGGTCATCCTATAGTAACCTTCCTCATTCTCTTCCATCTTTCCCTAATTCAACCATAGGGTTCCCTAGCTTCTGTTCATTGGTTAGGTGCCAGTATCTGCATCAATAATTGTGTCAAGCCTTGGAAACACCTCTTGAGCTGTATCCCAATTTGTTCCTGTCATTGGACCTCTTTTCCCCTAAATATCTTCTCCATTTTTGTCCCTCCAATTTGTAAGCAGGAACACTTCTGGGTCACAATTTTTGACTGTGGGATGGCAAAACCCTCTCTCTACTTGATGCCCTGTATTTCTACTGGATATGGACTCTCCTCACTGTTGAGCACTTCATCTAATGTCCCTTGCTGTGAGTCCTGAGCATCTCTCACCTCCTAGCTCTCATTTTATTTTTATTCATTTCATTGTAAATTTTATACAGGAACACTATCTTATTAACTTCTCTCCTTCTTCTTTACTGCCATCTTCTACCTACTTCCTCTCAAATTCATGACTTTCTTTTATGCTTATGTGTGTGTGTGTGTGTGTGTGTGTGTGTGTGTGTGTGTGTGTGTGTGTGTATACCTGACCTGACCGGTGTACGGTATGGAATAACTAACTAATTGGAGGTTTGTCCCAGGAGTAAATTTGTTCTTTTCTTTCATCACCCATTTCCATATCTTATAAATTGATGTGACAATTGTTTATGGAAATTTAAGCTTGCTAACATTTGTAATTTATGTTATTGAGATAAAAGGCAAATGAAGGGAAGCAATGAAAATACTAGATTTTTCATCAATCAGAAATCACTTTGGTTAAGCTCTTTTCTTGCCATCTTTTTGTATTAAGGTTCCTGGTATGGCTGAGCATTAATTGTATATATGCTTGTACGTATTCTATTTTCTTATTTTATAAAATTTTAATTTAGTCCTGATTTTGTTTTTTTTAATATTTTTTATCAGATATATTTCTTTACTTACATTTCAAATGTTATTCCCCTTCCTGTTTTCCTGTCCATAAGCCCCCAGCCCCTCAACTCCCCCTACCACATACTCGGAATTACACCATACATCCACCTTACTGCACTCCCCCATATTCCCTTATACTGTAGGTCCAACCTTGGCAGGACCAAGGCTTCCCCTTCCACTGGTGCCCAAACAATATGTATTCTCTGCTACATATGCAGTTGGAGCGCTGGGTAAATCCATGTATAGTTTTTCGGTAGTGGTTTAGTCCCTAGAACCTCTGAATGCTTGGCATTGTTGTTTTTATGGGGTTGCAAGCTCTTTCAGTACTTCCTCTAATTTCCCCAAGGGGGTCCTGTTCTCAGTTCAGTGGTTGCTGCTAACATTGATCTCTGTATTGGAGATGCTCTGGATGTTTCTCTCAGGAGAGATCTATACCTGGTCCCTTTCAGCATGCATTTTTTAGCTTCATCGATCTTATCTAGTTTTGGTGGATATATAATGTGGGCCTCATGTGGGGCAGGCTGTGAGTGGTCATTCCTTGAGTCGCTGCTCTAAACTTGGCTTCCATATCCACTCCTATGGATATTTTTCCCTTTTTAAGGAGTGGGAGCATCTGCATTATGGTCATCCTTCTTCAGCTTCCCGTGATCTTTAGATTTCGTCTTGGGTAATTCGATCCTTTTGGCTAATATCCACTTTTCAATGAGTACATATCAAGTGTGTTTTTCTGTGATTGAGGTAGTTCACTCGGGATGATATTTTCTATTTCATTCTATTTGCCTATGAATTTCATGAAGTCATTGATTTTGATAGCTGAGTAGTACTCCATTGTGTAGATGTACCACATTTTCTGAATCCATTCCTTTGTTGAAGGCCATCTGTTTCTTTCCTACTTAAGGCTATTATAAATAAGGCTGCTATGATTATAGTGGAGCAGAGGTAATGGATGGATGTTGGAGCATCTCTTGGGTATATGCCCAGGAGTGGTATAGCTGGGTCCTCAAGTAGTGCAATGTCCAATTTTCTGAAAAACCTCCAGACTGATTCCAAAGTAGTTGTACCATTTTGTAATCCCACCAACAATGGAGGAGTGTTCTTCTTTCTCCACATCTTTGCCAGCATCTGCTGTCACCTGCATTTTCATACCTTAGCCATTATGACTGGTGTGAGGTGGAATCTCAGGGTTGTTTTGATTTGCATTTCCCTGATGACTAAGGATGTTGAACATTTCTTCATTTCTTTCAGAGCTTTGTGGGCATTTGATAATCCGCAGCTGAGAATGCTTTGTTTAGCTCTATACCCCATTTTAATAGTGTTATTTGGCTCTCTGGAGTCTAACATCCTGAGTTCTTTGTATATTTTGGATATTAGCCCATTATCAGATGTAGGATTGGTAAAGATCTTTTCCCAATCTGTTGGTTGCCATTTTGTCTTAATGACAATGTCTTTTGTCTTACAAAAGCTTTGCAGTTGCATGAGGTTCCATTTATCAATTTTTGACATTAGAGCATAAACCATTGTTGTTTTGTTCAGGAAGTTTTCCCCAGCTCCATATGTTTGAGATTTTTTCCCACCTTTTCTTCTATTAGTGTGAGTGTATCTGGTTTGATGTGGAGGTCCCTGATCTACTTGGACTTAAGCCTTTTACATGGGATAAGAATGGATTGATTTGCATTCTTCTACATGCTGACCTCTAGTTGAACCAGCACCATTTGTTGAAAATGCTATCTTTCTTCCATTGCAGGGTTTTAGCTCCTTTGTCAAAGATCAATTGGCCATAGGTGTGTGGGTTCATTTCTGAGTCTTCAATTCTCTTCCACTGATCTATCTGCCTATCTCTGTACCAATACCATACAGTTTTTATGACTATTGTTCTGTAATAGTGCTTGAAGTCAGGGATGGTGATTTCCCCAGAAGTTCTTTTATTGTGGAGTGTAGTTTTCACTATCCTGTGCTTTTTGTTATTCCAAATGAATTTGCAAAATGCTCTTTCTGACTCTATAAAGAATTGAGTAGGACTTTCGATGGGGATTTCACTGAGTTGTCATTAAGTAGAATACTGTTCAACTTCCATGTATATGTGGTCTTTCTGTCATTATTGTTGTTAATGAGGACCAGTCTTAGTGCATGGTGATCTGTTAGGATGCATGGGATTATTTCTATCTCGCTGTATCTGATGAGCCCTGCTTTGTGACCGATTATATTTCAATTTTGGATAAGGTTCCATGAGGTAATGAGAAGAAGGTATATCCTTTTGATTTAGAATAGAATGTTCTATAAATATCTGTTAAATACATTTGGTTTAATACTTCTGTTATTTTACCTATTTCTTTATTTAATTTCTGTTTCCATGATCTGTCTGTTGATCAGATCTGGGTGTTGAAATGTCCCACTATTATTGTGTGAGGTGCAATGTGTGCTTTGAGCTTTAGTAAGGTTTCTTTTATGAATGTAGCTGCTCGAGCATAGATATTGGAGCATAGATATTTAGGATTGAGAGTTCATCTTGGTTGATTTTTCCTTTGATGAATATGAAGTGTCGTTCCTTATATTTTTAATGACTTTTGGTTGCAAGTCAATTTTGTTGGATATTGGAATGGCAGCTCCAGCTTTTTTCTTTGGGCCATTTGCTAGGAAAGTTTTTTTTCAGGCATTTACTCTGAGGTAGTGTCTGTCTTTGTCTCTAAGGTGTGTTTCCTGCATGCAGCAAAATGCTGGATCCTCTTTATGTATCCAGTCTGTAAAAGATAAAACAGAAAAGCTCCTAACCCAAAACATACAGGAAATTCAGTACACAGGGAGAAGGTCAAACCTAAGGATAATAGGTATAGAAAAGAGTGAAGACTCACAACTTAAAGGACCAGTAAATAGCTTCAGCAAAAATATAGAAGAAAACTTCCCTAACCTAAAGAAAGAGATGCCCATGAACATACAAGTAGCCTACAGAAATTCAAATAGATTTGACCAGAAGAGGAATTGCTCCTGTCACATAATAGTTAAAACACCAAATTCACAAAGCAAAGAAAGAATATTAAAAGTAGTAAGGGTAAAAGGTCAAGTGACATATGAAGGCAGACCTTACAGAATTACAACCGATTTATAACCAGAGACTATGAAAGCCAGAAGATCCTGGACAGACCGCGAGAGAACACAAATGCCAGACCAAGTTACTGTATCCAGCAAAACTCTCAATTAACATAGATGGAGAAATCAAGCTATTCCATGACAAAACCAGATTTACACAGTATCTTTCTACAAATCCAGCCCTACATAGGATAATAGTTGGAAAACTCCAACACAAGGAGAGAAAGTATACCATACAGAAATCAATAATAGAATTTCCTTGCAATGAAACCAAAAGAGGAACAAACATAATTCCACTTCTAACAATGAAATTAACAGGCAGCAACAATCACTATTCCTTAATATCTCTCAACATAAATGTACTCAATTCACCAATAAATAGTGATGATTTTGTAATTAATATTTTGCATTTACATCTTTCTTCATTTCAATGTAACTTATTATTTTGATGCTGATACTGATTCCTTAATATTCAACATGAATCATGTATTGTTAATGAAGGGAAGCAATTGAGTTCATGTTTATTTTATCTTGTACATTTCTGCATTTTTAGCAATACTGATTTTTAGTAGAATGTCTAGTATTTAGTATTTGTAAGATTGTACTCTATGTACCTTTATTTTTCCCTTCTGCTTAGGATAATATCCAAACTACATTTGTAAAAATATCACATCAAACCATACAAATCATTCCAATGATTACATGTGGATAGCTTTTAAGAAAATAAAAGAAATTATCTAAGGACTGCTCAGGAATTAAGAGGACCTGCTCCTGTGTAGAAGATCAGGGTTTGGTTTTTTAAAACCTAATCGTACCAGTTATAATCAACTGTTTATAACTCATTTCAAGGGAATAGTATGTTCTAGAGGTTGTTCATTTCTAAATACCTGTTTTTAAAGAAAATATTCCAGTTAAAGTCCTCATAAAAATGTGTGTCTCTGGAGAAGAGAAAAATCATTACTTATCTACATATGGTAAGAAAAACGTAGGTTGGGTATTTAGCTTAGTGGTATAGCATTTCTTTAACATTTATGAGTTCAACATCCAGCAACAATAACAAAAGGATAAAGAAAACACAAAACTCAGTTGACAGGTGTTTGGGATATATGAAAGATCCACTAACAGCTTTTGCCTGCATAGCATGCTGACGTTTGGTGACACATTCCTACATTACACCCTTTTTTCATTAAAATATAAGTGCACATTTTAAGAAAGAGTGCCAACAATTGATTTCAAGTAGTATAAAGTAGTCCTATGTGGATTACCATAAAAGAGAGGATGGTATAACAAGCAAGTTGAAATGAGCCCCAAAATCACATTACATTGAATTTTTCCAGTTGTGGTGATCAAGGAAGTTCCTATGTTCATCTGTGCCTTATTCAGCTTTCTCATAGTCTGAACTCAGCAAATGTTCCTTCACACTAGACAACACATTGATAACAAGAACAAGAGAATTTAGTCATGCTTCAGGACTTAGGGTAGTGTAAAACTAGCAGGATGGTTAATTTGCTCATGTTATCCTTGATACTGGATGGTAGCACTAATTTCTTCAATTCCTTCAGGGATATGATACAGGCGTTGGTTGACCATTTTCTTTGGCAAAGAAAAGCCTAAAGACTTCTCTATAGCCTTTCCAACAATAATCGCCATCACCCCATTGCTGAGGGTCTACTTTCTAAGTATATCTTTCCCAGTCATACACTATGAGACTGGGAAAATAACCACAGTGTAAATTTGGGCTCCCACTAGACATACTACAAGTAGAACTTCAATCAAAACTCAACCCACGACCTCCACAAACCCCTACTTTAGCTGGGGAGATAAAATGTTTCTTAGAAATCTCACAGAATCAGCATTAATTTATAAGAAGTATTCATCAGATCCTCGAGTGTCTGATTGTTTTCTTTTGCAGTATATAGTTACCTTTGTGAAAGGCTGTAGGTTCCTTAGTGCAGAAAGACTGAATAAAAGATAACAGTAAAACATTTAGGTGTTTTATCAAGGTCCTTCCTCTGGGAAAACTGGCTGTTCTTTCATTCTATGTGTTGTCTGTCTGCAAATTATCTCATCTGGAAAATGATTCATGAGGCAAAATTTCTTTGCAACAATGTGACTTTCTTACATTTGTTTGAGAATTTTTCTGCCTATACAGATCAAACATTTTAGGACATTTCTTATATAGTTTATGAATGGAGACACCATGATTCATTACCCAGTACCAAATGATCATACCTGTCGTGGCACCATATAATTCACTTTGCCTGTGCTTACCATTACCTTTTAGGCAAGTATGAACATTATTTCATCTATCGTGAGCGTTAGGATAATTATGA
Organism: Rattus norvegicus; assembly: GCF_021556685.1. NCBI lineage: Eukaryota > Metazoa > Chordata > Mammalia > Rodentia > Muridae > Rattus > Rattus norvegicus. Next base: position 223,410,128 of record NC_141534.1, read on the forward strand.
TCACCTTGACTTTGGAAATTCAGCATTGCCATCTGACCTCTGCAACCTGAGAACACATTTAAACCCTTTGTATATAATTATCCAAAATGCACATCAATATTGTCAATGCTAAGGTCTGACAGGACACAATGGATAAAAATAAAGCACTTCAAATGTGCTGGTGTCTCACTTATTATTTTATGTCCTACAGATAAGTGAAGGTTATTTACTCTAGGACTTCCCATTGTGGGGGATTAGGTTTTTACACAGTGTGCCCAGTCTACCATTGTTCTTTTCTAGTGCCTTAAAATCACTTTATCAACACTAAATCAAAATTGTTCCCAGTGGCTTATTTTTGGAATAATACTTCAGCTGGCAATTCAAAGAATCTTTTGAAACTATTATTAATTAAATGAGCTTCTGTATTAAACCGAGAATCTCTGCTCAGAAGGCTCATTTCAATAAATTTAGCCTGATACAGAATTTTGGTCTTTCCACCACTATCCCACAGTCTTAATATCCATTTCCACATGTTTCCCAGCCCTTAGCTTGGATGAATTAGCAAACTCAAAAATGTCTTTATTAGTGTTAGATACCTCCTAATGGACTAAGTTTTCTATCCATACTCCTAAGTGCCTGCTTTTAGTATTGTTAAGTATAGTTGTAAGTCTGGAGGCAACTATTGGTGGGTCTTGTAGGAAGAACAGAAAAGTCCTGCTGCCAGGTGGCTGCTTCCACATAAACAAACTGAAGGTTGCCCGACTGAATAAATATTGGTGGTACAGCTAATGACAGCCAATAACTAACTCCCACATAGAGGACACACTTGCTTGAGACCAAGGTGATGGAGGTGTAGTATATAAAGGACATTCCCAGTGAATTAAGGCATGATCTTACTATTGCATTCTCCCCTGTTCCATGAGGTTGAGCCATTGATTCTGTGTCTTCTCACCCATTGCTCACAAATGCGAAACTGGGCAGGACTGGGGATTCAGATTATAGGATTTTAAGAACAGCAATATTGTCTTGACAGGCAACATGAGATTAATATCCTATGTTAAAGGAAAAAGGGCAATATTTCAAGGGATAGACCTCAGGATAAATGGGCTGAGAAAGAAAAGATACAGCGTTAAAAATAGTTCAAAATAATATAAAATTAGTTTGGGTAACTCAAATCAAACCAGTGAGAAATCTGCATGACAATAACTTCAAGTATCTCAAGAAGGAAATCAAAGAAAAACTAAACAAAATGGAAAGATATCCCTCCTATGGTCATGGACTGGTAGGGTCAAACTAATAAAAGTGGCCATTCTACCAAAAGCAATCTACATATTCAGTGCAACCCCATCAAAATTCTAACACGATTATTCACAGACAGGGAAAGTACATTTCTCAATTTCATATGAAAAAAACAAAAGTCCCAGGATAGGGAAAGCAATTGTTAACAGTAAAAGAACTTCATCGGGAAGTTATCTGACATCAAGTTATAGCTACAGAGCAATAGTGATAAAACTTCATGATATTAGTACAGAAACAGGTTGATCAATGTAATAGAATAGAAGACTCAGCAATAAAACATGGACACTTGATATTTGACAAAGAAGACAAAAGTACACAATGGAATAAAACAAAGCATCTTCAATCTATGGTGCTGGTCTAACTGGCAGCCTGTATGCAGAAAAACAAAATAGAGACATATTTGCCAACATGTATAAAGCTCAAGTTTAAGGGGCTCAAGTATCTCAACATAAAACCAGATATACTACATTTAATAGAAGAGGAAATAGGAGAGAGCCTGGAAATCATTGGAATGAGGATAATTTTCCTAAATAACTCCGAATGGCTTAGGCTCTAAGACCAAGAATTAAAAAATGGAACCTCATGACTACTTTCCATTCACTCTTTAAGAAAATCAACTTTGCATGATTTTTTCTCTTCTTGGAACTACTTTCCCCATTAAGTTTACAAATCCAAGTTTTGCTTAGGTATAGATCTCTGATAATAAAGTCCCCACGCTCTACCAATGTATTAAGGAGCTGAGTCTCTAAGGCTACTGAAAGTTTCACTGTGGAACTTGAGATCAGATAAACAAATCAATTCTCTTAATTTTTCAAAGAAATAATTGCTCCATGCACTACTAGTACATGATATATTAATGTATTTTTTAAAAATGCAACCTCATATTTATGTTCTTTTTTTAAGATTTATTCATTTATTATATATGAGTACACTGTAGCTATCTTCAGATACACCAGAAGAGGGCATCAGATGTCTTTACAGATGGATGTGAGCCACCATGTGGTTGCTGGGAATTGAGCTCAGGACCTCTGGAAGAGTAGTCAGGTGCTCTTAACCGTTGAGCCATCTCTTCAGCCCCATATTTATGTTCTTAAAGCCAAAATTATATATGTAATAAATATTCTAATTATACCAAAATGATCATTTCATTGTGTGTATCTATATTTTATCATAAAATTATGCACTTTACCTCTATCCATAATGTATTGCTATTTTATATATTAAAATTAATAAGAAAAATTAATGCAGATAATGATTTTGTGGTAAAAACAAAAGTGGATATTTTCTTGACAAAAAAGTTGAAAAAATTTTATCTAATGTCATACAAAGGATCTTGTGTGACAGTTATGTACTGACAGAGAGGAAAAATATTATCAAATATATTTAAAATTGAAAACTTTAAACAATAAATATATAATAATAAAAATTGCAAAAGTTATTGTATCATATACAAAGAGATTTCAATGAATTTTAATATTATTTTTCTGCCTAACTTGTGTCTAGCTCAACTGATTTGAACAGGCTGTATTTCCTGAAATTCCCTTCCTCAATATACTCATAAACCATCACAGACAAAGTATTTACAGGCTTCTGACTTGGTAGTTTGGATGGCCTTTGTAGGATCATGAGGTTCTAGAGATAGCCATTCTCATGGAGTTGCTCCCAATGAGATATTTGCAAATCTTGTCATCTTAAACTTTAAAATGTAAAGTACAAGACTTAATTCTGTTCCACAGCAGAGTTCCACAGATGAGAAAGATGATTCTCTCCATAAGAAAATGCTTCCCTGGATGTTGGTACTGTTGACATGTAAGCTTTACAGGTCCATACCACATGTTTGCAGCCTTTCCTCAACTGCATCACTTTCAAGGACAACAGTTAAGTACTTCAGAAGCATGAATAGTATATAGTACTTTCTTAGACTCAGAGAATACAGTAGAGGAAATGGGCAGGAAGTATGTAACAGGATGAAACTTGTGATTAGAAATGGAATGGGTGGAATAAAGTCACATGGACAAAAGGGATTGAGATTGTGTTCTTGACTTGCTTTCTTGTCTATGCTTGGAGTATGGGGTTTGATTTAGTTTGGAAGAATTTGAATATGATGTATGAGGATCCATTTGGTTGAGGAATATCTACACTAGGCTAGGACACTATGTGGGTGGTACTCAAACTAGGTCTGGAGATTTGCGAAGAATAGGTATGTTAAGGAAAGACAATGGAGAAGAATGTAGAAAGTCTCAAGGAGCTTGTGGGCTCTTATGGAAGAATAGGAGGAAGGATTGTAGCCCATAAAGGTAGAGTAACCTGGACCCTTGGGGTTTTCATTTTCTGAACCAACAATCAAAGAACTTAGAGGGCTGTATCTAGGCCTCCTTGCACATATGTAGCATATGAACAGCTTAAATTTCATATGAGTCTTGAACAACTGGAACAGGGGTAATCCCAACATCTGTTCCCTGTATGTGGGATACATTCTTCTAGCTTGGCTTCATTGTCTGGCTTTGGTAGCAGAGGAAGCCCTTAGGGTCACAGACACTTGAAATACCAGGGGGAATAACCAGGGGTGGCCACCTGCTCAGTAGAGAAGAGGAGGAAGGATAGGGGAAGGATTGTGTAAAGAGGTGAACAGAAGAAGTGCTCTGAGCTAGATATAAATTAATAAGTAAAAAGAAAACACATGGGGTTGGGAATTTAGCTCAGTGGTAGAGCGCTTGCCTAGCAAGTGCAAGGCCCTGGGTTCGGTCCCCAGCTCCGAAAAAAAGAAAAAGAAAAAAAAAAAAAAAAGAAAACACATATACTCAAAATAACATACTATGTAAACTTAAGTATCTTTTTATAATGCTTAAAATGAAGAAGTAAAAGTTCTAACTCCTAACTTTTGAGGAAAATTGCTATCACACTGCTTGAATAAGTTGCTAAAGTTGTTTATGGAAAAAAGTTTTATTGGATATTTCTTTATTTACATTTCAAATGTTATTCCCCTTCCCAGATTCCTGTGCATAAGACTCCTATACCCTCCCCCTTCCTATCATCTATAAGTGTGTTCCCCTCCCCATCCATCTCCACTTACCACTCCCCCCACATTCCCTGACACTAGAGGTCCAGCCTTTGCAGGAACAAGTGCTTCTCCTTCCATAGGTGCTCAGCAAGTCCATCCTCTGCTACATATAATGGACTTTAAAGTTGATTTCTTATTTGCTTTCCATTTCTCTGTTCAACCTTGTTGTGGAAAACTGTGTTTTAAAACTGGGGACTTTTTCATCTGAGTGTATATTCCCCAATATCTTCATATGTGCTGTTAGACAAAATGCAAACACTATATTTTGCAATCTCCATCAATGTTAAAAACCAATGTAAGTTCATTAGTCTCTAGGGACACCCAATTATATGTACTGTTCCCCCTGAGATACAGCTTCTAGATATAGCTTCTAGTTATGTTATTATATTGGCAATATTATAAGACAAGATTCTAGTTCACAGCAGAGCTCTACATGTGGAGAAGGACAATATCAATATACTGTCATAGTTATGTATGTTAGGTCAATGCACTGGACGTGAAATATCACACAGCCTTCCTTTTGCCTTCTATTTTTCTGTTTCTAGCACAACACTAAGTATTAAGTAAGTATTAAAACATGTAAATATTGGTAGACATAACTGTAAATACCAATCTATTTTCATTTTGATTTATAGATACAAACAAATAAGTGAAATTAATATTTAAAACATTAAAGCAACAGGTCCAGAGATACTTGATTATTGAAAATCTTTTCAATTTTGTCCCATTGTTCTTATGACAAATATGCTGCACTAGAAGAGCCAAAATTCTCCTCTAAAGACATTTAGATCCTACTAGTTTCACTCCAGAGGGAGCCCAAGTTTTAATTTTCTATTTAAAATGTTCTAAAGGATCAGATAATTTCAGCTCACTGTTAATTTCATAAGGTTGTAGAACTTTCAACATCAATTTAAATATATCAGTTACAAGTGTCTGTTTCCTGAGAGAATTAACATTTAGGTATGAATATGATAAGCTGATTTTATGAATATATGAAGAAAAGATAAACAAGGACTGGAATGGTAATGGCTATGATTTACATGATGTAAAATAGTATCTTTTATACATGCAAAAATTTACACATTTCTTTCAATTTAAGTACATGAAGAGAAAGTATCATTTGAATACTGCTCATTTAAAGGAATAAGATTACATTATCTGATGCCTTGAACATAAGAAGTTATTAATGCCGAGAAATAAGTATACCTAAGATTTTCAAGTTGAGAGTAGATCCCAAGTTAAGGAGACTCATTTGAAATCATAGCTGCATTTTCAAGTGTCATGCAGTCTACCATGGTAATGGTAAAACAAGATGTACTTTTAATACACTATATTTGAAGTTACACATTATATGAAGAGACCAAACTAGCTATCCAATAGTTTTTACGGCATTCTCCCTCACATGCAAGTATAACAAACTTGTGTGGTGGTAATAGAAAACAGCAACATATATAATATAAAATAAAATAGTGCCCACTATATATAATGAAAGCATTTCAAAGTATTTCAACTTTTTGAAACACTATGACCTTAGGTTTTCAAATGAGTGTTTTGATATATCTAAACTTCACAATGAACATGCTCCATACAACAAGAAGTTATCATCTTGTCCAATGTTAAAAGGAAATAATTTAAGAAAGACCTTAGTAACTTAGTTATAAAACCGAGTACTCATGAACCAACACCCAAAATTCAGTATAGCCCCAGTTAGTGTGTTAAAATTGATGGAAGTATTACAGATGGAAAATTCATTGGATAGGTTTTGTTACTAACACAAAGAGAAGAATAATTGGTTGTTCCTACATTGCTTTAGTTTTGAGTAAGATTCTGATGCACAACTCATAAAATATGCTTATAAATTTTGCAAAAAATCAGTCCTATGTATGTTACTGAAAATAACATTTTCACTTATGAGAAACTGAAATATGACATAGGTTTATAATAGGAAAACCTATGGACAGCAATGAAGTGACAATTTCCATTTGACCACTACCAGGTAAGTAACTTCATTTAGGTCATTCCTCCACAGAATTCAGATTAAGCCATTTAACACAGAAAAGAAAGCTGACATGTGATTAAGAGAATGTGAACATTCTTAAGATATTTTGCCGATATACAGATAAAATACTTTTCTTTCATCCTAGGAGACTGTCATAATTCCCATATAAAACTGATGCAGAATATTTCAGAAGTGACTGAATTTATTCTTGCTGGGTTATTATCTTCACTCTCATTTATTTGACCACCTTGGTTGGGAATCTTGGGATGATTTTGTTGATTCTCTTGGACTCTAGACTACACACTCCCATGTACTTTTTCCTCAGTAATCTCTCCCTTGTAGACCGTGTTTATGCCTCAGCTGTCACTCCCAAGGTATTAGAAGGGTTTGTCACAGAAGACAAGATCATATTCTATGATACATGTGCAGCCCAGATGGTCTTCTTTGCAGCATTTGCTACTATTGAGAGTTTTCTCCTGGCCTCAATGGCATATGACATCATGCAGCACTGTGCAAACCCTTGCATTACTCCACCACCATGAGAACTATGAATTGTGCCCGATTTCTGGCTGGATCATATGTCAGTGAACTCTAACAATCTTCCATCCATGTTGCTTTCACTTTTCATCTTTCCTTTTGACATTCCAATGTGGTAAATCGCTTTTTCTGTGATATTTCCCCCACTATTAGCTGTTTTCTTGCTCAAGTATTTACACAAATGAAATCATACTATTCATGTTGACAGCATTCAATGTTGGCTTTACTCTATTCATTATCTTGACTTCTTACTTACTCATTTTTGTTGCAATTCTGAGAATGAACTCTGCTGAGAGCCAAAAGAAGGCCATTTCCACCTGTGCATCCCACCTTACCACTGTTTCAATTTTCTACTTACAGCCCAGCTCAAGGCACTCCATGGACACTGACAAAATGGCATCTGTGTTCTACACCATGGTCATCCCCATGCTGAACCCTCTAGTATACAGCCTGAGAAATAAAGAAGTCAGGAATGCATTCAAGAAGATTTCTAGAAAAGCTTTGCCTTCACTGGGATTAGCCAGTTACTTGTAACGTATCTTAAGTTCAGGGTATATTTGTTATAAGTATTTTCTGTTTATTACTTTTGTATTCTGACAATATAAAGTTAATTTGGATGTTATTATAGAAATTAGTTCCATTTTTATTTTAAACAAGAACCAGTTTATTGTAAGGCACTCACAAATAAAATATTAAAGAGCTACAATGAAATAGTGACTCAAAGGAAACTTGCCCGGGCTCTAATTCTGTACATTTCAATAAACTGCAGTACAGTTAGAATAGCCATGCTGGAAGCCTTGAAGCTTGACTTGTAGTTTTTTCTTTTTTTCTTTTTGTTTGTTTGTTTTTGGGGGGTTTTTCTTTTCTTTTTTTTTTGTTTTTTTTATCCTTTTCCTTTTTATTTCTCGATCTTTATTAACTTGGGTATTTGTTATTTACACTTCAATTGTTATTAACTTTCCCAGTGGTTTCCTGACCAACATCCCCCTAACTCCTCCCCTCCCCTTTTGTATGGGTGTTCCCCTCCCCATACTTCCCCCTTTACCGCCATCCTCCCAAAAATCACATTCACTTTGGGTTCAATCTGGGCAGGACCAAGGGATTCCCCTTCCACTGGTGATCTGACTAGGCTATTCATTGTTACCTATGCAGTTGGAGCCCAGGATCAGTCCATGTATAGTCTTAGGGTAGTGGCTTAGTCCCTGGAAGCTCTGGTTGGTTGGCATTGTTGTTCATATGGGGTCTCAAGACCCTTCAATCTCTTTCAGTCCTTTCTCTGATTCCGTCAACGGGGGTCCCCTTCTCAGTTCTGTGGTTTGCTGCTGGCATTCACCAGAATATTTGCCATATTCTGGCTCTGTCTCTCTGTAGACATCTACATCCGGTTCCTGTAAGCCTGCACTTATTTTCTTCATCCATTTTATCTAGTTTGGCGGCTGTATTTGTATGGGCCACAGGTGGGGCAAGTTCTGAATGCATGTTCCTTCAGCCTCAGTTCTAAATTTTGTCTCCCTATTCCCCCTCAAGGGTATTCTTGTTCCCCTTTTAAAGGAGGAGTGAAGCATTTGAATTTTCATCATCCTTCTTGAGTTTCATGTGTTCTGTGCATCTAGGGTAAATTGAGCATTTGGGCTAATATCCACTTATCAATGAGTGCATACTATATGTGTTTTTCCTGTGATTGGGTTACCTCACTCAGGAGGATATTTTCCAGATCCATCGATGTGACTATGAATTTCATAAAATCATTGTTTTTGATAGCTGAGTAGTATTTCATTGCTTAGATGTACCACAATTTCTGTATCCATTCCTCTGTTGAAGGACATCTGGGTTCATTCCAGCTTCTTGCTATTATAAAGAAGTCTGCTATGAACATAGTGGAAGATGTGTCTTAGTTATATGTTGGGGCATCTTTTGGGTAAATGCCCAAGAGAGGTATAGCTGGGTCCTCAGGTAGTTCAATGTTCAATTTTCTAAGGAACCTCCCGACTAATTTCCAGAATGGTTGTACCAGTCTGCAATCCCACTAACAATGGAGGAGTGTTCTTCTTTCTTCACATCCTTGGCAGCATCTGCTGTAACATGAGTTTTTGATCTGAGTCATTCTGACTGGTGTGAGGTGCAATCTCAGGGTTGTTTTGATTTGTATTTCCCTTATGACTAAAGATGTTGACCATTTCTTTAGGTGTTTCTCAGCCATTCAGCATTCTTCAGCTGTGAGTTCTTTGTTTAGTTCTGTACCCATTTTTTAGGGTTATTTATCTCCCTGGAGTCTAACTTCTTTAGTTCTTTGTATATTTTGGATATAATCCCCCTATCAGTTGTAGGATTGGTAAAGAACTTTTCCCAATCTGTTGGTTGCTGTTTTTTCCTAACAACAGTGTTCTTTGCCTTACAGAAGCTTTGCAGTTTTATGAGATCCCATTTGTCAATTCTTGATCTTAGAGCATAAGTCATTGGTGTTGTGTTCAGGAAATTTTCTCCAGTACCCACGTGTTCGAGATGCTTCCCCATTTTTTTCTTCTATTAGTTTGAGTGTATCTGATTTGACGTGGATGTCCATGATCCACTGGGACTTAAGCTTTGTACAGGATGATAAGAATGGATAGATAGATCTACATTCTTTTACTTATTGACCTCCAGTTGAACCAGCACCATTTGCTGAAAATGCTTTTTTCGATTGGGTAGTTTTGGCTCCTTTGTCAAAAATTCAAGTGCCCATAGGTGTGTGGGTTCATTTCTGGGTCTGCAATTCTATTCCACTCTTCTATCTGTCTGTCTCTGTACTAATATCAAACAGTTTTTATCACTATTGCTCTGTAATATTGCTTGAGTTCAAGGATACTGATTCCCCTGAAAGTCTTTTTATTGTTGAGGATAGTTTAATCTATCCAGGGATTTTTGTTATTCCAGAAGAATTTGCAAATTGTTCTGTGTAACTCTATGAAGAATTGGCTGGTTCTTTGAGAAAATCAACAAGATAGATAAACCCTTAGCCAGAATAACCAGAGGACACAGAGCATGTGTCCAAATTAACCAAATCTGAAATGAAAAGGGAGACATACCAACAGAGCCAGAGGAAAATTCAAAAAAACCCATCAGATCCTACTACAAAAGCCTATATTCAACAAAACTTGAAAATGTGGAAAAAATGGACAATTTCCTAGACAGATACCAGGTACCGAAGTTAAATCAGGAACAAATAAACCATTTAAACAACGTCATAACTCCTAAAGAAATAGAATCAGTCATTAAAAGGCTCCCAACCAAAAAGAGCCCAGGTCTAGATGGGTTGAGTGCAGAATTCTTTAGACCTTCATTGAAGACCTCATACCAATACTATCCAAACTATTCCACGAAAATGAAACAGATGGAGCGCTACTAAATTCCTTCTATGAAGACACAATTACTTTTATACCTAAACCACACAAAGACCCAACAAAGAAAGAGAACTTCAGACCAATTTCCCTTATGAATATCGACACAAAGATACTCAATAAAATTCTTACAAACCGTATCCAAGAGCACATCGAAACCATCATCCATCATGACCAAGTAGGCTTTATTCCAGGGATGCAGGGATGGTTTAATATACGGAAAATCATCAATGTAATCCACTATAGAAACAAACTGAAAGATAAAAACCACATGATCACTTCCTCAGATGATGAGAAAGCATTTGACAAAATTCAATACCCCTTCATGATAAAAGTCCTGGAAAGAAGAGAAATTCAAGGCCCATACCTAAACATAGCAAAAGCCATATACAGCAAACCAGTAGCTAATATTAAACTAAACATAGAGAAACTTGAACCAATCCCACTAAAATCAGGGACTAGACAAGGCTGCCTTCTCTCTCCCTGCTTATTCAATATAGTTCTCGAAGTCCTAGCAATAGCAATCAGACAACAAAAGGAGATCAAAGGAATAGAGATGGGAAAGGAAGAAGTCAAAATATCACTATTTGCAGATGATATGATTGTATACTTAAATGATCCCAAAAGTTCCACCAGAGAACTACTAAACCTGATAAACACCTTCAGCAAAGTGGCTGGGTATAAAATTAACTCAAATAAATCAGTACACTTACTCTATACAAAAGAGAAACAAGCCCAGAAAGAAATTAGGGAAACGACCCCCTTCATAACAGTCCCAAATAATATAAAATACCTGGTGGTGACTTTTGCGAAGCAAGTGAAAGATTTTATGAAAGAACTTCAAACCTCTGAAGAAAGAAACTGAAAAAGATCTCAGAAGATGGAAAGATCTCCTGTGTTCATGGATTGGCAGGATTACTATAGTAAAATTATAATTCTTGATTCTTTGTGAGATTTGGTTATTCTTTTTTTTTTTAACTTGAGTATTTCTTATATACATTTCGAGTGTTATTCCCTTTCCCGGTTTCCCGGGCAAACATCCCCCTTCCCTCTTCCCTTCTCTATAGGTGTTCCCCTCCCCAGCCTCCCCACCCTGGCCGCCCTCCCCCCAACAATCTAGTTCACTGGGGGTTCAGTCTTAGAAGGACCCAGGGCTTCCCCTTCCACTGGTGCTCTTACTAGGATATTCATTGCTACCTATGAGGTCAGAGTCCAGGGTCAGTCCATGTATAGTCTTTAGGTAGTGGCTTAGTCCCTGGAAGCTCTGGTTGCTTGGCATTGTTGTACATATGGGGTCTCGAACCCCTTCAAGCTCTTCCAGTTCTTTCTCTGATTCCTTCAACGGGGGTCCTATTCTCAATTCAGTGGTTTGATGCTGGCATACGCCTCTGTGTTTGCTGTATTCTGGCTGTGTCTCTCGGGAGAGATCTACATCCGGCTCCTGTCGGCCTGCACTTCTTAGCTTCATCCATCTTGTCTAATTGTATGGCTGTATATGCATGGGCCACATGTGGGGCAGGCTCTGAATGGGTGTTCCTTCTGTGTCTGTTTTAATCTTTGCCTCTCTATTCCCTGCCAAGGCTATTCTTGTTCCCCTTTTAAAGAAGGAGTGAAGCATTCACATTTTGATCATCCGTCTTGAGTTTCATTTGTTCTAGGCATCTAGGGTAATTCAAGCATTTTGGCTAATAGCCACTTATCAATGAGTGCATACCATGTGTGTTTTTCTGTGATTGGGTTACCTCATTCAGGATGATATTTTCCAGTTCCAACCATTTGCCTACGAATTTCATAAAGTCATTTTTTTGATAGCTGAGTAATATTCCATTGTGTAGATGTACCACATTTTCTGTATCCATTCCTCTGTTGAAGGGCATCTGGGTTCTTTCCAGCTTCTGACTATTATAAATAAGGCTGAGATGAACATAGTGGAGCATGTGTCTTTTTTATATGCTGGGGCAACTTTTGGGTATAGCTGGATCCTCAGGCAGTTCAATGTCCAATTTTCTGAGGAACCTCCAGACTGATTTCCAGAATGGTTGTACCAGTCTGCAATCCCACTAACAATGGAGGAGTGTTCCTCTTTCTCCGCATCCTCGCCAGCATCTGCATCACCTGAGTTTTTGATCTTAGCCATTCTCACTGGTGTGAGGTGAAATCTCAGGGTTGTTTTGATTTGCATTTCCCTTATGACTAAAGATGTTAAACATTTCTTTAGGTGTTCTCGGCCATTCCTATCCTATCCATCTTATTTCCTATCTTATTGTACAGATCTTTTACTTGCTTGGTTAAAGTCACACCGAGGTACTTTATATTATTTGGGTCTATTATGAAGGGTGTCGTTTCCCTAATTTCTTTCTAGGCTTGTTTCTCTTTTGTATAGAGGAAGGCAACTGATTTATTTGAGTTAATTTTATACCCAGCCACTTTGCTGAAGTTGTTTATCAGCTTTAGTAGTTCTCTGGAGGAACTTTTGGGGTCACTCAAATATACTATCATATCATCTGCAAATAGTGATATTTTGACTCCTTCTTTTCCGATCTGTATCCCCTTGACCTCCTTTTGTTGTCTGATTGGTCTGGCTAGAACTTCAAGAACTATATTGAATAAGTAGGGAGAGAGTGGGCAGCCTTGTCTAGTCCCTGATTTTAGTGGGATTGCTTCAAGTTTCTCTCCATTTACTTTAATGTTAGCAACTGGTTTGCTGTGTATGGCTTTTATTATGTTTAGGTATGGGCCTTGAATTCCTATTCTTTCCAGGACTTTTATCATGAAGGGGTGTTAAATTTTGTCAAATGCTTTCCCAGCATCTAATGAAATGATCATGTGGTTTTGTTATATAATGGATCACGTTGATGGTTTTCCGTATATTAAACCATCCCTGCATGCCTGGGACGAAGCCTACTTGATCATAGTAGATGATTGTTTTGATGTGCTCTTGGATTGGGTTTGACAGAATTTTATTGAGTTTTTTTGCGTCGATATTCATAAGGGAAATTGGTCTGAAGTTCTCTTTCTTTGTTGGGTCTTTGTGTGGTTTAGTAATTGTGGCTTCATAGAAGGAATTCAGTAGTGCTCCATCTGTTTCAATTTTGTGGAATAGTTTGGATAATATTGGTATGAGGTCTTCTATGAAGGTCTGATAGAATTCTGCACTAAATCTGTCTGTACCTGGGATCTTTTTGGTTTGGAGACCTTAATGACTGCTTCTATTTCCTTAGGAGTTATGGGGTTGTTTAATTGGTTTATCTGTTCCTGATTTAACTTCGGTACCTGGTATCTGTCTAGGAAATTGTCCATTTCCTGAAGATTTTCAAGTTTTGTTGAATATAGGCTTTTATAGTAAGATCTGATGATTTTTTGAATTTCCTCTGAATCTGTAGTTATGTCTCCCTTTTCATTTCTGATTTTGTTAATTTGGATACACTCCCTGTGTCCTCTCGTTAGTCTGGCTAAGGGTTTATCTATCTTGTTGATTTTCTCAAAGAACCAACTTTTGGTTCTGTTGATTCTTTCTATCGTCCTTTTTGATTTCAGCACTGAGTTTGATTATTTCCTGCCTTCTACTCCTCCTGGGTGTATTTGCTTCTCTTTGTTCTAGAGCTTTTAGGTGTGCTGTCAAGCTGCTGACATATGCTCTTTCCTGTTTATTTCTGCAGGCACTCAGCACTATGAGTTTTCCTCTTAGCACAGCTTTCATTGTGTCCCATAAGTTTGGGTATGTTATACCTTCATTTTCATTAAATTCTAAAAAGTCTTTAATTTCTTTCTTTATTTCTTCCTTGACCAGATTATGATTGAGTAGAGCATTGTTCAATTTCCACGTATATGTGGGCATTCTTCCCTTATTGTTATGGAAGACCAGTTTTAGGCCGTGGTGGTCAGATAGCACGCATGGGATTTTTTCTATCTTTCTGTACCTCTTGAGGCCCATTTTTTGACCAATTATATGGTCAATTTTGGAGAAGGTACCATGAGGAGCTGAGAAGAAGGTATATCCTTTTGCTTTAGGATAGAATGTTCTATAAATATCTGTTAAGTCCATTTGGCTCATGACTTCTCTTAGTCTGTCGACATCACTGTTTAATTTCTGTTTCCATGATCTGTCCATTGATGAGAGTGGGGTGTTGAAATCTCCTACTATTATTATGTGAGGTGCAATGAGTGCTTTGAGCTTTAGTAAGTTTCTTTTATGTATGTAGGTGCCCTTTTATTCGGGGCATAGATATTTAGGGTTGAGAGTTCATCTTGGTGGATTTTTCCTTTGATGAATATGAAGTGTCCTTCCTTATCTTTTTTGATTAATTTTAGTTGAAAATTGATTTTATTTGATATTAGAATGGCTAGGCCAGCTTGCTTCTTCTGACGATTTGCTTGGAAAGGTGTTTTCCAGGCTTTCACTCTGAGGTAGTGTCTGTCTTTGTGTCTGAGGTGTGTTTCCTGTAGGCAGCAGAATGCAGGGTCCTCATTGCGTATCCAGTTTGTTAATCTATGTCTTTTTATTGGGGAGTTGAGGCCATTGATGTTGAGAGATATTAAGGAATAGTGATTATTGCTTCCTGTTATATTCATTTTTGGATGTGAGGTTATGTTTGTGTGCTTTTCTTCTTTTTGTTTTGTTGCCAAGACGATTAGTTTCTTGCTTCTTCTAGGGTATAGCTTGCCTCCTTCTGTTGGGCTTTACCATTTGTTATCCTTTGTAGTGCTGGATTTGTAGAGAGATATTGTGTAAATTTGGTTTTGTCATGGAATATCTTGGATTCTCCATCTATGTTAATTGAGAGTTTTGCAGGATACAGTAACCTGGGCTGGCATTTGTGTTCTCTTTGGGTCAGTATGACATCTGTCCAGGATCTTCTGGCTTTCATAGATTCTGGTGAAAAGTCTGGTGTAATTCTGATAGGTCTGCCTTTATATGTTACTTGACCTTTTTCCCTTACTGCTTTTAATATTCTTTCTTTATTTTGTGCGTTTGGTGTTTTGACTATTGTGTGACGGGAGGTGTTTCTTTTCTGGTCCAATCTATTGGAAGTTCTGTAGGCTTCTTGTATGCCTATGGGTATCTCTTTTTTTAGGTTAGGGAAGTTTTCTTCTATGATTTTGTTGAAGATAATTACTGGTCCTTTGAGCTGGGAGTCTTCACTCTCTTCTATATCCATTATCCTTAGTTTTGATCTTCTCATAGAGTCCTGGATTTCCTGTATGTTTTGGACCAGTAGCTTTTTCCGCTTTACATTATCTTTGACAGTTGAGTCAATGATTTCTATGGAATCTTCTGCTCCTGAGATTCTCTCTTCCATCTCTTGTATTCTGTTGGTGAAGCTCGTATCTACAGCTCCTTGTCTCTTCTTTTGGTTTTCTATATCCAGGGTTGTTTCCATGTGTTCTTTCTTGATTGCTTCTATTTCCATTTTTAATTCCTTCAACTTTTGATTGTGTTTTCCTGGAATTCTTTCAGGGATTTTTGTGACTCCTCTCTATGGGCTTCTACTTGTTTATTTATGATTTCCTGGAATTCTTTCAGGGATTTTTGTGACTCCTCTCTATGGGCTTCTACTTGTTTATTTATGTTTTCCTGGAATTCTTTCAGGGATTTTTGCAATTCCTCTCTGTAGGCTTCTACTTGTTCTCTAAGGGAGTTCTTCACGTCTTTCTTGAAGTCCTCCAGTATCATGATCAAATATGATTTTGAAACTAGATCTTGCTTTTCTATTGTGTTTGTATATTCCGTGTTTGCTTTGGTGGGATAATTGGGCTCCGATGATGCCATGTACTCTTGGTTTCTGTTGCTTGGGTTCCTGCGCTTGCCTCTCACCATCAGCTTGTCTCTAGTGTTACTTTGTTCTGCTATTTCTGACAGTGGCTAGACTGTCCTATAATCCTGTATGTCAGGAATGCTGTAAACCTGTTTTCCTGTTTTCTTTCAGCCAGTTATGGGGACAGAGTGTTCTGCTGTTGGGCATGTAGTTTTTCCTATCTACAGGTCTTCAGCTGTTCCTGTGTTCACCAGGCAGGTCACTTGCAGCAGAAAAGTTGGTCTTACCTGTGGTCCCGAGGCTCAAGTTTGCTCTTGGGGTGTTGCCTAAGAGCTCTCTGCGGCGGCAGCAACCAGAAAGATCTGTGCCGCCCTTTCCTGGAGCCTCCATGCACCAGGGTTCCAGATGGCGTTTGGTGTTTTCCTCTGGCGTCAGAGATGTGTGCAGAGTGCAGTCTCTTCTTGTTTCCCAGGCGTGTCTGCCTCTCTGAAAGTTTAGCTCTCCTGCCCATGGGATTTGGGTGCAGAGACCTGTTTATCTGGTTTGTCCCTTCAGGTTCCGGCGGTGTCCTTGGTTATTCTTTGAGTTTGATTTTGCCGTGATTATACAATGTCTTTTTTTTCTATCTGCTTTTGGAGTATCAATAAAAGACTGGTACAAAAGGCAATAGAGACCATCTGAATATGGGTGGAAAGTATGTAAAGAGTAAGTGAAGAATGGTTGGAAAGAGAGTAAGTTGTGCATGAGGTGTGCATGAGTTGAGTGTACAGTGAGAGAGAATTTGAGAAAGTGTGAGAAGTGTGTGCATGTGTGTGTGTGTGTATGCATGAATTTGTGTGTGTGAGAGAGAGAGACATAGAGAGACACAGAGATAGACAGAGAAATAGCTTAAAGTATCTGGACACACAACTCAAAAGTAGCCTTTTTATATGCAAATAACAAATGGTCTGTGAATGAAATCAAACAACACCTCCCACATTAGCCTCAAATATATAAAATATCTTTGGATAACACAAACCAAGCAAGTGAAAGACTTGTATAAAAGAAAATTTTCCTCTTTGAAGAATGAAATTGAAGAAGAAATCAGAAGTTGGAAATATTTTTCATAATCATGAATCAGTAGGATTGATCATCTTAGCAATAGCAATCTTCAAATTTAATGAGATTCCCATCAAAATTCTAACACAATTCTTGACAGATCATGTCATGAAAGAACAAGTCATATACATTCCTATTCCCAAGGCTAGAGATTGCTTTCTCAAAACTCATGAAAGGCTCAATTTCTGAAGGTGACAGCTATAAAACTCACTGAACATAGGGTAGCACACAAATGCTTACACAGTGCCTCTATTCTACATTCCAGTGTCTTTATTAAAAATAGTACTATGCATGTTATTAAAAGGGAGACATAAACACCAAACCAACAAAAATCATTCTATCTCCAAAAGTGTACTCCCTGCAAGTTATACCAGGACAATAGTTATACAAATTTATGGAAGTAATAAACCAATAACTGAGTTGACTTATTGCCAACTCCACAAGATGGTGTTTGAACACAACTTGGCATGACTTCAGAGAGTAAAAGCCTGAGATTACACAGCCCAAGGACCTAGCACAAAACAATCAGTACTGTTATTTTAAAAATTAAATAAAAATGTAGAATAAAATGTCTCTTCATGACATACGGTTATACTATGATCAGTGCCTTGTTCAATCATCATTAGAAAGTCTTCCTCCTGCAGTAGATGGGAACAAATATAGAGCTCTTTAGACAAAATTTACATCGAACCCTGAGAAAGAGGAGAAAGCATGAAGTATATAAGAGCAAGAGGTAATGGAGGACACCCCAAAAATAAGGCCCTCTAATTGAACATGAGAAAATCTCACATGCATTTAAAGAGACTGAATCAGCATGCCAAATGCCATGAGTCTACACCAAGTCCTCTGCAATTACATTATGGCTTCCAGTTTTTAATGAGGTTCCTGAATATGCAATTACTGGTTACCTGATCCTTTTGTCCTCTTCTGGGTTCTTTTCCATTTTTGGTTTGTCCAATTTCAATAGGAGAATTTTCATTTCTATTAGTATAATTTATTTTCTTATATGTTTTAAAGAAAGGAAGGAAGAGAAGAAGAAAGAAAAGAAAATATATTAAATTAGCCACTAGGGTAAAGATTAACAACAAAACTCTCATTTATACTTACTTATACTTCCTGGAGAGGACAATATGTTTTATCTAATTTGATTACACTGGATAAATCAACAGATCTAGGTATGATCTCATGTTCATGAGTAGTTGACCAACAAAAATGTTGTCTACAAGTTATTCGTGAGTTTATGCATGTGTGCTTTTATTGGCTTACAGTTTGGTGTTTTGTTTTTTCTTTTGGGGAGAGGTGTTTTGTTTTACTATTTTTGTTTTATGGTTGTATTGGATTTAATTTTTTGAGTTGGGTAGGTAGGGAAGAGTGGAGGATATTGTTAAGGTTGGAAATGCGAATGAATATGACCAAAATATTTAATATAAAAATTAAATAATAAAAATATTTTTAAAAATCAAGAAATAATTTAAAAAGTACTACCCTTAGCTTGAAAGCAAAGCTGAAGAATAGTGCAAGTTTTCGCTATTTTTCTGCTACTTTCTATGCTATTTTATACAAATGATTCATTAATTCTTTCATTTAACTTATACATATATTATATGTTTCGTTTTTGAAATATATACTGTATTTTAGCACTAAGTTAGTAGTTCTCTTATTTAGTCTGTTTATATCCCCCTAATAAAATAACTGTAAACAAAATACAATAGCTATGAGGAAAGACAGCAAGATAGGTAAGAGGTGATAGTCAAGAACAAGAACACTTAAACCCTTGACATTTTATTCACATCTTCTCAAAATAAATTAGGATGTATTTTGCAGCAAATGCTACTCTATACACGTCTTAGATACTAAAATATCAATTAATTCCTTGGACAAATGTGTATAAAATTCTTATAGAAATTTGTAATATTCATTACTTATTAAATATAAGACAATATTATAAAATAAATACTATATATCACAGTTGAACAAAACAAATAGAAGGGAAAGAACCCAAGAAATAGTAACTCATTCATTCATACATCCAGGGGTCTCATAAAAATAATAAACTGAAAGCCATATTATGTATAGAAATGACACATAGGGTAAAAACTCAGAAGAAAATGTATGTGTATAAGTGCAATGAAAATAAAAAATTAATAAAGTAAAATTAAAAAATAAAGAAGCCATGACATGATATTGTGAGATACTGGAACCTCCAAAGATGCTATGAATTCATTTTTTGCTGAACATCTATTGCTGCACAGGCAACCTCCCTTAAGTATTCATTTTTATCCAGTGAAATTCTCCTGGAGAAAAATAAAGTTTCTTTGGAAAGTGGTTACCAATTCAAGATTGTGTCTGGGTTAGAAATGGGGGCATGTGTTCAATTCTACTTTCAGCTCTAGGACATTTTCTCAGGCAGATTTGTGTGAGTCCTGAGCATGTTAGCTTTGTCTTTGTGTATTCATATATGTGTTATTCATGCTGACTTAGAGGACCGTCTTTTCTTGAAGTCCTCTATTGCCTCTGTCTCTTATACTCTTTATACCTCCTATATTGCAGAGTTTCCTAGATCCTTAGGGAATCAGTTTGATAGTAACATCCCATTTGGGGGCTGCACAATGAATGTGGGTCTTTATGATTGTCCTCATCTGCTATAGTTGGAAGATTTTCTGAAGATCAAAAAATATTTTCTGATCAAAGTACAAATTTATTAGGATAGCAGGATGTTATTAGGAGTTCATTTACCACCACTTATTTTTTTTCTTGTTTTAGGTCAGTAGTATTTGGTTTTATCCTAGGTCCATGGTACATCTTGTCTCATGTTCTTTCTCACTCAAAGAGTTTGTGTATGTACTCTATCTCAAAGTAGGTCTTCAGTCAAATCATATTATGGATGGTTATTCAAAATCCTTGTGTCACAATGACACTAGCATTTTTTAAGTTCAGAAACCATTGTAGATCAAAGGGTTTGTGGTTGTTTTGGTGTTTGTGTTTCTGTTATGTATGTTTGGTAACATACATAAATAGTATTTTCACATACCAAAGATGGTGAAGGCTTGAGGGTTTATATGGAATTCCAATAGATTTTAAGCTTTATAAGCTTCCTAAAAGATATGCATGTATTAAGGCAATATAAATTAAATCACCAAATACGGGTGGAGACACAGAGAAAGCTCTTGCCATTAAATGAAGCTCCCTGTATTGGGATTGAGTTATATCTAATTGAGCTGTTAGTCAAAGGGGTCCCATTGTAATCACTAAAGAAGCCAGGCTACTGCCAAAACTATAGATTACTTTCCACAGATGGTAAGTCACCATTGCTGAAGAAAGTACCTACACAACTCAAAGAAATAGAAAAGATCTTTGAAATTTTCTCTTGTTTAGGAAGAGAAGGCCAGCCTAGCCTTGGACACTATGTGGGTAGGAGACAGGCATGATGTGGAGGTTTGTGGGAAGATGTAAATAGATAGGACTTATAGAGTCAAATGGCTAGATTCTGGAGAAGGAAGTGGAATGTTCAGTGGGTGGAATAGTGTGATGAAATACAGAAGCAAACTGTGGACAAGCTGCACACTACTTATAAACATTATGTATTTTTCTTAGTTGCAGTTCCAAATTCATTTTAGCTTAATTCTTTTTGAAATTTCTATGTCCATGTTGAATTCCATTCACAAGTTTTAGGTTGTCTTCATTATTTCCATCAGCTTTCTGTTTCTGTGTTCCTTACTCAGGTGTTTATTATTCTTAAGTTATTTATTTTTAATTTAACTATGCTATTTATCTGTTTCTTCTTTAAAATACTTAAATTATTTGATGAGTGTTATAATTATTCTTTTAAATTCTGTATCCTGGGGTTCATATAGGACAATATCATTAGTAAACATTTCTTTAGGACTGATAGATTTTGAAGGAAAAATATAATACCCTAATCTTTCACATTTTGGTATATTTGCAATTGCAATATGAGCATGTTTTTTTTTGTTTGTTTGTTTTAAATCTGATTTAAATAGAGTTGGCTGTGGCTTTGGGGAGGATGTCAAAGCAAGTTTAGCATAGAGTTTGATAAATACTTTGGTGAAATCAGGTGAGTTACACTTAGGTGATCAAACTGATGTTCAGTAGAATTACATGTGGAGCTATATCTGGCATAGTGGAAGTTGTATATGATATAGAAGACTTCTTTGTGTTGTAGGATAGCTAGAGTGGTTCATAGCTAAATCCTAGACTTATTTCTGCTATAGGCAGAGGAAACCAGACTAGGCAAGGAAAATATGTGAGTAGAACACAGGTATGATATGGTGATTTGTGGGGAGGGTGTGAAGAAATAGGACAGGGAGAGTCATCTGGTTAGATTCTGGAGAAGTAATTGGGATGTTTGGTGGGTGGAGTAGTTGAATGAAGTACTGTGGTGGTTACAAGTAGTGTGGGTCCTTTGGAAACCTAGAGTTTAGTGGCAGTGTACAGCTGGCTTATCAGACTTGACAGAAGGAATGGGAGGAGTACAGAGCTTAGATACGGAGAGATTCAGAAAACGTCTCAACAAAGATGTCAAGTAGACTTTCAAGGATACACCCTAGAGAAGAATGAGGGAAATCTTAAAATTTTATATACACAATACTAAGAACATATACACAAATGATATGTGCTATGATAAGAAATATGAGTATATTCTTTGCAAAGCTGAAACTAAAAGTATAAAGTATCCTGAGGCACCTTAACTTTTGTTATAAATCTTGTCTCAGAATGCTTTCATAAGTAACTAAAGTTTCTTATGTAGAAGTTTTAATCAGTCTTTTCATTTTGGTGTGTATGAAACTTGGTTGTGCAACATCTATGATTGATAATTGGAGGCTCTTTCTTCTATGCTCCTATTTTGCAATATCTTTATGAACACTGTTAGACAAAATAAAAACATTATCACCTGACAGCTCCATTAAGGGCAAGTTGAAGAATCAATATGGATTCATACATCTCCAGAGACATCCACTCATATGTACTGTTTCCTTCTGAGATATGTATATAGCTTGTAATCTTTCCTTCATATTGAGAATAGTACAAGACCAGTTTCTATTCCACAGCAGAGCTCAGCCTATGGAGAAGATGAAGAGTAAAATATTTTCTTTTTTTGGAAATGGATGTTGAATCCACATATTGGATATGAAATATTTCTTACCACACCTTTTCACTCTTCTTTTTCTGTTCTTAGAACAATAGTAAGTATTAAAATATTTTATTATAAGTAGAAATAGTTATAATTGTGATAAAATACCCAACCACTTTTATTTTTTATGTGCAACAAAAAGTGAAGTTACTATCTAGACTAGTAAAGAAGCTGAGTAACCTATACAGTATTACTAATAATCCTTTCACTCTTGGCCCAGCTTTTCTAATTATTTTACTGCTGAAGAGTATCCAGATTATATTCTAAGTACTTTTAAATCCTGAGGTGATGCTTTTACTCTAGAAGAAGACAATGTTCTAATTTACTAATAATTATAATCTACAACATTAAAAGTCTACATGTTCTATAGCTCATGTTTAGTTTCAGAAGACTGTACAAAGTTCTTTTCATGAATGAATATTTAATTGATATATTTCTCCACTTTTACACACTCATACACACACACACACACACACACACAGAGAGAAATTGTTCAAAATGATCCAATTTCTGATTATGGCCCCTCATTGATCCAGGACTCTTGACAGGGCCAGTTATTTTTGATTGAGATCCCGGCTGGTTCAATTTCTGAGTTCTTATGACAAGGACTACTATAAATGTTGATGTACAAGTGTCTCCAGAGTGTGTTGATCTTGAGTCCTTTGTGGCTGTACAACTTTCAATATCCATTTGTCATGTCAATTTCTAGGTGTGTTACCCTGAAAGCATCAACTGTTAGACATTCATTCTATCATCTGACCATTGTAAAGAAAGAGGGCAAAGGAGAAAAAGAGTTTGGATGGTAATAGGTATTATTTACATAATTTTAAAATGTTACTATCTTTTGTACCTTTTAAGAACTAACACATTTATTGCAATGTAAGTGCAGTTATAGCCTGTAAAGAAGAATTAATTTCAACCACATCATTTAAAAGAATATGGTTATATTATCTGTTGCCTAGATTATAAGAGGTCACTAATGAAGATTGATGAGTATATCAAAGATTCTAAGTTTGAAAGTGGCTCTCAAGTTAAGAAGCAGACTTATATGGGACCATGGATATAAAGTTATATGTCATCTGATTCACCATGAAAATTATATAAGATACAACATGAATGATAAAACAGTTTGTAGATAGAGCAAAAATAACTCATTTGTTTTCACCTTATTCTCTCTCAAACACAAATAAAACAGAATTGTGAGATGGTAGTAAAAGAATCACTACATAGCTACAGCAATGTGAATGGAATTTTGTACAAGTATCAGAGATGGGAAATAATAGTATAGAAATTTTGTTACTAACATAGAGCAAAGTGGATTGTATATTTCTACATTGCTCTTGCAAACAAGTAACCACTGATACACAGCTTAGGAAGGTGTGTTTGGGAAATATTACAAGTAATAAATAAGTACTTTGTAGGTTACTGAAATAAATATTTTCATTACAGAAAACTGAAAGAAAAAAATCCTCTAGTTTTAGAGTAAAGAAACCTATTGGCAACAATGAAGTAAGCACCTCCATTTGTACTATCTCCAGAAAATGACTTAATTCATCTCACAAGTACACAGCATTCAGTTTAAGTTTTTTAACACTGGGTGTGTGGAAATTTGAGTTACATAACATTTTCATACCTAAAATCTTGCAGTGAGTTCATATACAATACTTTTTTATTTCCTGATTTCATCCTAGGAGACTGCCATAATTCTCATGAAACAAAGATGCAGAATATTTCAGAAGTCACTGAATTTATCCTTGTGGGATTAACAGATGCCCCAGAGCTACAGATTCCTTTATGTATCATCTTCACTTTTATTTATCTGACCACATTGATTGGTAATCTTGGGATGATTGGGTTGATTCTCCTGGATTCTCGTCTCCACACTCCCATGTACTTTTTTCTCAGTAATCTCTCATTGGTGGACTGTGTTTATGCCTCAGCGGTCACTCCCAAAGTAATAGAAGGCTTTCTTACAGAAAACAAGATCATATCCTACAATACATGTGCTACCCAGATGTTCTTTTTAATAGCATTTGCAATTGCTGAAGGTTTTCTCTTGGCATCTATGGCCTTTGATCGTCATGCAGCAGTATGCAAACCCTTGCATTACTCTACCACCATGACAACAACAATATGTACCCTGCTTATTGCAGGTTCTTACATAATTGGATTTTTACAATCTTCCATCCATGTTGCCTTCACATTCCACCTATCCTTTTGCCATTCCAACAGAGTGAATCATTTTTTTTGTGACATTCCCCCACTACTGGATCTTTCTTGTTCTAGTATCTACACAAATGAAATTGTACTGTTCATTTTGGCAGCCCTTAATGTTGCCTTAACTGTATTGGTTATCTTGAATTCTTACATACTTATTTTTGTTGCAATCATGAGAATGCGTTCTGCTGATGGACAAAAGAAGGCCATTTCCACATGTGCTTCACACCTGACCACTGTTTCCATATTCTATGGCACGATCATCTTCATGTACTTACAGCCCAGCTCCACACACTCCATGGACACTGACAAGGTAGCATCTGTATTCTATACCATGATCATTCCCATGTTGAACCCTATAGTCTATAGCCTGAGGAACACAGAGGTCAAGAATGCATTCAGAAAGTTTACTGGAAAAGTTTTGTTTTCACTGGGATTAGTCTAAGTGTAACATGTTTGGAAATTATGAAATACTTTGTGGTATATTGTCATTAAATATTCTAGATATAATTCTTCGTAGCATTAATTTTTGTGTATTGGTATTTCATAGATGAAGCCTCATTATTTCTTCTGCATTCTGACTGATTCCTTTCATATTGGATAATTATAATAGAATAGAGTATCTCACCTTTAAATATCAAGATTATAATCCCAGATACTACAGCATCCTACATGCACTATAAAATATATGTCTTTGTTTGTTTCCTTTGAATAAAATTTTGGTTCTTTGACATGGAAAAAGATAAGTTTTAGAAAAAATATTAAATGCTCAGAAATCTTACTAATTTTAAAAGAAATATGATCCTAATGAAACATACTAAGTTCCAGATCTCACAATTTTTCAAGACTCATAAAGGTGGGTCCTTAAAAAGATAATGGAATAGTAATGCTAAAATGAAGAGACACAACATAAGTGCATTTGAGTTTGTTTATGGAGCTCTATCTAGGAATTCAGATTTTTTTTGAGTGATCACCAATGAAGGATAGGCTTTCTAAGGATTAATTGTCTTAGAGACATGCATGTGTATGTAGAGAGCTCCTTTCCTATGTTCATGCAACTCACAGCCACCACTAAATTGATCAGATCAGCAAGATAGACCTGGACATAACTGCTTCACTGGTGTCATCTAGGCCTTCTGTGTGATGAATAGATATTTGTTCATATCTCACAAGAACTATGATGATGGCCATAGGTTTGCAACAATATAGATAGATAGATGAGAGAGATAGAGGTATAGACAGGAGGTATAAATATAGATGAATATTCATATATAATATATAATACATATTATGTTAGAGGCATAGAGATATCAGGGTTTTATTAACATTACTTTTAATTTTTTATTAGTTTCTTAAGTATTTTATATAATGTTCTCTGATCACAATCATTTCAACCCCCTCAATTATCCCCTACCACTCCTACCACAATTTTGTATTTTTTGGTTTTTTCACGTCAAGATCACTTAGGTATACTTTTAGGGAGAAATGTCTCTGTCTTCCAGCAGCTATAAATTGCCAATAGCTTCATCGCCACTGGTAGAATTAAACACCAAACTTTCCTCCGAGTTGTCCAGTTGGATTTTTTGAGGATTTCAATTACTTATTTCAGCTTCAATTTTCTTCAATACTTGTATCTCTTTAATAGAATCAGGTTTTTATTTATGTATTTATTTTCACACTCCAGATGTTATTCCCTGCCCGATCTTCCCCATGACTGTTCCACATCCCAAAATTCTTCAACCTGGTCCCCTAGTCTCCATGAGAATGTTCCAATCCCACTCACCCCACCCACCCCACTAGACCTATAAACTTCCTGGGTCTCCAGTATCTTGAGCGTCATGTGCATTTTTAGCGAATGAATCAGGGAGTCCTCTGCTGTATAATATGGGTTGGGGGCCTCATTGTTGTGTTCTGCCTGGTTGGTTATACCCCTGAGTGATCTCAGCGTTCCAGATAAATTGAGACTGCTGGTACTCTTGCAAGGTTGTCCTCCTCGTCAGATTCCTCCAGCTTATCCCTAATTCAACCAGAGGGGTCAGCAGCTTCTGTTCATCGGTTTGTTGCACATGTCTGCATCTGACTCTTTCAGCTGCTTGTTGGATCATGATAGGTCCCTATTGTGAGTGTCCCATAGCCACAGTAATGGTGTCTGATCTTGAAGACTCCCCTTGAGCTGGATCCCACTTTAGGCCAGATCATGATCCCCTCTTCCCCAACATCCATCCCCTATACCTCCCTCCCTCCCACCTTGTAGTTGGTTTTTTCTGTTTTCCAAGTGGGACTGAGGCCTCCTCACTTGGGACCTTCAGCTTATTGCCCATTTTGAGTTCTATGGACTGTATCTTTAGTATTATGTACTTTTCTTTTTTGTTAATATCAACTTATTAGTGAGAACATACTATGCATGTCCTATTGGATCTGAGTTTGGGTGGCTCAGGATATTTTCTAGTTCCGTCCATTTGCTTGCAAAACTCAGGATGTCCATGTTATTAATAGCTGAATAGTATTCTATTGTGTAAATGAACCACATTTTCTGTATTCATTCTTCTGTTGTGGGACATCTGGCTTGCTTCCAGCTTCTGGCTATCACAATTTAGGTCACTATGAACATAGTAGAGGACATGCTCCTGTCACATGTTGGGACATCTTTTGGGTGTATTACCAAGGGTGGTATTTCTGGGTCTTTAAGCAGTTCTATTTCAAATTTTGTGAGGAACCTATAAATTGATTTCCAGAGTGTTTGTACCAGTTTGCAATCCCATCAGCGATGGAGTAGTATTCCTCTTTCTTTATATCCTCCACTCATGTTGATGTGTTATGACCTGAGGTTTTGATCTTAGCCATTTTTACTGGTGTTAGGTGGAACTTCAGTGTTGTTTTGATTTGCATTTCTCTGATCATTAAGGACTTTGAACATTTCTTTAGGTGCTTCTCAGCCATTGGAGATTTCTCTATTGTGAATTTTCAGTTTAGTTCTATACCACAAATGCTAAGTCTTCCTTGTCATTTTACTCAGGTGTGTGTGTGTGTGTGTGTGTGTGTGTGTGTGTGTGTGTGTAGTTTCTTGGGCATCACTGACGTATTTATTGCTGTCCTTGTCAAGTTCACTAATCTGTTTGTTTGTGTCTTATTTAAACTTCTTGAATTCTTTAACTTTTTGTGTCCTCGAGTTCATTCATATAATTCTTGATGGAAGACCTTGCTATTGGACCAGAGATTTTAGGGGAAATATATTTTTTACTTCAAATATTTTTGTAATTTTATAATTACTTCAGAGTATATGGAATTTTTTTGTGCATTGCATATCAGATCTGAGATCCTGGGCTACTTCAAGCTACATGGTCTGAGTAAGGCCCAAGGGCTGTAGCTGACATGATCTAGTAAGGCTCAGGAAGCTCCTTAGTTTTATCTGCATACAGATGTGGAGGAATGAAATGAAGATATAGTGTACATGATCTATGGTCAAGGAAACAAGTCAGACTGAATACAGGATGTAAGGTATGTCTAAATTTTTGAGGTTGGATGCAGTTTGACCAAACAGAATTAAAGCAGAGAGGAAGAGAAGAAACATATATGTTGCCTATAATTTCCCTGTAAGCAAGGGGACAGGTGAGATTCAAAATAATGTTAACAGACTGAAAGTAGGGTTCTCTCCCTGGCAAATAGCTGACAGAATAGGAAAACTGAAGGAAAAGAGAAGAGGGAGAATAAAGTAGCATACATGGGTCTGCTCCATTTCAGTTTTTCAAATGGCTAGTTCATTTAAAATGTTTTAATGTTTAACTATTTAAAATAATTACTGTTATGTTAAGTCTAGTCATTACCATTCTCCAGGTCTACTCTCCCATAGTTCCAGTACTCCTTCCCCTATCTTCAAGAGGATGCTCCCCATTCCACCAGACCTCCCTACTCCATGGGGTCTCAAGTCTTTCAAGGATTAGGTCCATCTTCCACTGAGGATGGACCAGGCAGTTCTCTGCCGTATATGTCTCAGGGCCCTCAGACAAGCTTACGCATGCTGCCTAGTTGGCAGCTCAGAGTCTGTGATACCTTAAGGGTCCAGGTTAGTTGAGATCTCTGGTCATCCTATGGAGTAGTCCTCTTTTTCATTCTCTTCCAATGTTTCCCTATTCAAAGAGAGGGCTCCCTAACTTCTGTCCATTGGTTAGGTGTGAGTATCTGCATCTGACTCTTTTAGGTGTTTGCTGGGTCTCTTGGAGGCCAGCCATGCTAAGTTCCTGTCTGTAAGAACACCATAGCATCAGCAATAATGTCAAGCCCTGGAACCTCCTCTTGAGCTGTATCCCAATTTGCTCCTGTCACTGGACCTCCTTTCCCTAAGTATATTCTCTATTTTTGTCCCTCCAATTTTTAAGCAGGAACATTTCTTGGTCAGAATTTTTGTCTGTGGAATGGCAACCCCAACCCGCTGCTTGATACCCTGTATTTTTACTGGATGTAGACTCTACAAGTTCCCTCTCCTCACTGTTGGGCATTTAATCTGATGTCCCTCACTGTTAGAACTGAGAGTCTCTCACTTCCCAGGTCTCATTTTATTTTTACTTCATTTCTTTGTAAATTTTATACAGGAACTCTGTCCTTTTAACTTCTGTCCACCTTCTTCTTTACTTCCATCCTTCTATCTACTTCATCAGAAATTCAAGACTTTCTTTTCTTTTATGCATGGCTGACCTGAACAGTAGGGTTTAGAATAACTAATTGGAGGTTTGTCCCAGGAGTAAAGTTATTCTTTTTCTTTCAGAAGCCATTTCCATTTTTTATAAAGTGATGTAACAATTGCCTCTGGAAATTTTAGCTTACTAATATTTCTGATTTATCCTACTGAAATAAAATGCAGAATAAGGGGAGCAATGAAAATACTCAATTGTCCATCATTCAGAAAGACTTCTGTTAAGCTTTTTTGCCATCTATTTGTATTACGGTTCCTGGTATCGCTGAGCATTAATTGTACATATGCTTGTATGTATACTATTTTCCTATTTTATAAAATTTTAATTTGGTCATGTTTTTGTTATTAATATTTTTTATTTACTTCTTTCTTCATTTCAGTATAACTTATTATTTTGCTGTTACTATAATTACTATTGATTCCTTAATATTCTACATGAATCATGCATTGTCAATAAAAGAAACAATTGAGTTAATGTTTATTTTATCTTGTATGTTTCTGCATTCTAGTAATAATGATTTTTACTAGAACGTCTAGTATTTAGTATTTATCAGATTGTACTCTACCTTTACTTTTCCCTTCTGCTTAGGGTAACAGCCAAACTATATATATCAAAATATCACATCAAGTCATGAAAATCATTCCAATGATTATATGATTAATTGTTGATAACTTTTAAGGAAATATGAGAGGGTCTCTAAGGACTGCTCAGGACCCGTTCCTGAGTAGAAGATCAAGGCTGGGGTTTTTAACACCGTTTATAACTCATTTCAAGGGAATAGTATGTTCTAGAGGTTGTACATATCGACTCATCTGTGTTTAAAGAAAAGATTCCAGTAAAAGTTCTCATAAAATAATGTGTGTCTCTAGAGAAGAGAATAAATCATTACTTATCTACATATGGTAAAAACAACAACAAAAAAAAAACGTAGGTTGGATATGTATCATAATGATATAGCATTTCTTTAACACACCTGAGTTTGACATCCAGCAACAATAGAAAAAGGAGAAAGAAATCACAAAAATCAGTTGAAAAGGGTTCATGATATATTACAGATTCACTAACAGCTTTTGTCTGCATTAAAGATTGGCTGCATGTCCCTACATTACACCCTTTTTTCATATAAGAAATCAGTGCAAATTTAAAGCAAGAATACCTACAAGTGATTTCAGGTAGTATAAAGTAGTCCTATGTGGAAAACCATAAAAGAAAAGTTGGTAAAAGAAGCAAGCTAAAATTAGTGTCAGAGTCACATTACAATGAATTTTTCCAGTTGTGGCAATCAAGGAAGTTCCTATATTCATCTGTGCCTTATTCGGCTTCCTCATATTCTGAACTCAGCAGATGGTCCTTCACACTAGACAGCAACTGATACAAGAACAAGAGAATTTAGTTATGCATCAGAACTCATGGTAGTGTACATCTAGCAAGATGGTAAATTTCCTCATGTTATCCTTGGTACTGAATGATAGCACTAATTTCTTTAATTCCTTCAGGAATATCATACAGGAGTCAGTTGACAATTTTCCTTGGCAAAGGAAAAACTAAAGGCTGCTCTTTATCCTTTCCAACAATAATTGCCATCACCTCATTGCTGAAGGTCCACCTTCTAAGTATATCTTCCCAATTATACACTATGAGACTGGGAAAATAACCACAGAGTAAATTTGGGCTCCCACTAGACATACTGCAAGTAGAACTTCAATCAAATCTCAACCCACTGACCTCCAAAAACCCCTACTTTAGCTGGGGAGACAAAATGTTTCTTAGGAATCTCACAGAATCAGCATTAATTTATAAGAAGTGTTCAGTAGACCCTCACGTGTCTGATTGTTTTATTTTGTATATTTACTTTTGTGAAAAGCTGTAGGTTGCTTATTGAAGAAGGACTGGATAAAAGATAAGAGTAAAAGTTAGGTGTTTTATCAATTTCCTTCTTCAGGGAAAACTGGCTGTCCTTTCATTCTATGGACTGTCTGTCTGCAAATTGTCTCATCTGGAAATTAATTGATGAGCCAAGATTTCTTTTGCCACATTGTAACTTTCTTTCATTTGTTTGAGAAATTTTCTGCCTATACAGATCAAACAATTTACTAGATTTCTCATACATTTAATGGCTGGAGACACCATGATTCATTAACCAGTACCAAATGATCATGCCTGTTGTGGCACCTTATAATTCAGATTGCCTGTGCTTACCATTACAGGTTAGGCCATTATTTTGCCTATACTGAGCTTTAGGATAATCATGATCAATTTGACTTTGGAAATTCCATCTGACCTCTGCAACCTGAGAACACATTTAAACCTATTGCATATAATTATCTAAAATGCACATTATTGTCAATGCTAAGGTTTAGGAGGAGAAAAAGGATGACAATAAAGCACTTCAAGGGGGCTGGAGAGATGGCTCAGCGGTTAAGAGCACTGACTGCTCTTCCAGAGGTCCTGAGTTCAAATCCCAGCAACCACATGGTGGTTCACAACCATCTGTAATGAGATCTGATGCCCTCTTCTGGTGTGTCTGAAGTGTACTCATATTCATAAAATAATAAATCTTTAGAAAAAAAATAAAGCACTTCAAATGTGCTGGTGTCTCTCATTATTTATGTCCTATATGATTAGTGAAGGCTATGTGTTCTGACCTTCCCATTGAAGGCATTTAGGTTTTTACACAGTGTCTCCATTTTATCATTACTATTTTTTGTTTCTAGTGCCTTAAAATTTTTTACTTTGTCAACACTAAAGCAAAGTATTATAGGAATAACTAACTCCTTTCCACTGACTTATTTTTGGAAAAATGCTTCAGCCAACATTTCAAAGAAACTTTTGAAACTATTATTAATTATGTTAGCTTCTGTATTAAACGAAGAATCTCCACTCAAAGGGGCCATTTCAATAAATTCGTCCTGATACAGAATTTTGTTCTTTCCACCATATCCCACAGTCTTTTTTTTCAACTGTATTAACTAGGGTATTTCTTATTTACATTTCGATTGTTATTCCCTTTCCCTGTTTCCAGGCCAACATGCCCCTAACCCCTCCCCCTCCCCCTCTATATGGGTGTTCCTCTCCCCATCCTCTCCCCATTACTGCCCTCCCCCCCCAACAATCACGTTCACTGGGGGTTCAGTCTTGGCAGGGCCAAGGGCTTCCCGTTCCACTGGTGCTCTTACTAGGCTATTCATTGCTACCTATGAGGTTGGAGGCCAGGGTCGGTCCCTGTATAGTCTTTGGGTAGTGGCTTAGTCCCTGGAAGCTCTGGTTGGTTGGTATTGTTGTTCATATGGGGTTTCAAGACCCTTCAAGCTCTTTCAGTCCTTTCTCTGATTCCTTCAACGGGGATCCCATTCTCAGTTCAGTGGTTAAATGATGGCATTCGCCTATGTATTTGCTGTATTCTTGCTGTGTCTCTCAGGAGAGATCAACATCCGGTTCCTGTAGGCCTGCACTTTTTTGCTTCATCCATCTTATCAAGTTTGGTGGCTGTATATGTATGGGCCATATGTGGGGCAGGCTCTGAATGGGTGTTCCTTCTGCCTCTGTTCTAAACTTTGCCTCCCTATCCCCTCCCAAGGGTATTCTTGCTAAAATTCATTCCACATATATTTCCCAGTCCTTAGCTGGAATAAATTAGCAAACTCAAAAAGGTCTTTAGAAGTGTTGGATACCTATTAATGGACTAGGTTCTCTACCCACACCGCTGTCTAAGTGCCTTCTTTTAGTATTGTTAAGTATAGTTGTAGGTCTTGAGACAACTCTTGATGTGTTCTTGTAGGAGGATCAGAAAAGTCCTGCTACATAGTGACTGCTTCTACATAAACAAACTGAAGGCTGCCCGATAGAATAAATATTGGTGCTGCAGCTAATGACAGTCAATAACTAACTTCGATGTAGATGACACACTGGCTTGGGACCAAGTGAATGCAGGTGTAGTATATAAAGGGCACTCCCAGAGAATTAATGAACGATTTTACTATTGCATTCTCACCTGTTGCCTGAGGTTGAGACATTGATTCTATGCCTCCTCACCCATTGCTCCAAAATGGGAAACTGGGCAGGACTGGGAATTCAGGTAACACGTTTTTAAGAACAGCAGTATTGTCTTGACAGGCAACATAAAATTAATATCCTCAGTTAAAGGTGAAAAGGGTAATATTCTAAGTGGTAGGGCTGAGGATAAAAGGGCTGAAAAAGAAAAGAAACAGCACTCAAAATAGTCCCCAAAAATAGAAAGTATCTTGGGGTAACTCTACACAAACCAGTGAAAGTTCTGTATGACAATAACTTCATGTCTCTCAAGAAAGAAATGAACGAAAAACTAAACAAAATGGAGAAATTTCCCATGGTCATGGATTGATAGGATCAACATCATAAAAGTGGCCATTGTACCAAAATCAATTTACATATTCAATGCAAGCCCCATTAAAATTCCAACACAAATTATTCACAGACATGGAAAAAGCAATTCTCAATTTCATATGAAAAAACAAAAATCTCAGGATAGTGAAAACAATTATTAACAATAAAAATCTTCTGGGGGAAGTTCTCTGACCTCAAGCTATAGCTATAGAGTAATAGTGATAAAACTGCGTGGTATTGGTACAGAGACAGGATGATCAACTTAAGAGAATAGAAAACTCAGAAATAAAACCACACAACATGGACACTTAATCTTTGACGAAGAAGACAAAAATACACAGTGGAATAAAACAAAGCATCTTTAACCAATGGTGCAGATGTAACTGGCAGTCTGTATGGAGAAAAACAAATATAGATATATATTTGCCAACTTTGCACAAGTTTAAGTGGCTCAAGGATCTCAACATAAAACCAGATATACTACATACTAATAGAAGAGGAAATAGGAAAGTACCTAGAACTCATTGGAATGGGGATAAATTTCCTAAACATACCTCCAATGGCTTAGACTCTAAGACCAAGAATTGAAAAATGGGACCTCATGAAACTGAAAAGTTTCTGTAACGAAGAAAGAACATACATAGTCAATAAGACAAATGGAGAATAGAGAGACTTAGAAAAAGCTTCACTAACAACCAATATAGGCTAATAGCCACCATTTATAAAGAACTCAACCTAAATAAAAACTGGGGTATAGGGCTGAACAGAGAATTCACAACAGAGAAACCTTGAATGGCCTAGAAGTGCTTAAAGAAATGTTCAAAGGACTTAGTCATCATGGAAAAAAAATAAAAATAAAAATGACCTAGAGATTCCACATTAACGAAAAGCAAGACTACTGGGTTTTTTTGTTTGTTTGTTTGTTTGTTTGTTCCTGTTTTGTTGTTGTTGTTGTTTGTTTGTTTGTTTTTTTAGTTAGTTTTATACCCAGCCACTTTGGTGAAGTTTTGTGTCAACTGTAGAAGTTTTCTGATGGAATTCAGATGGAATTCTGTCTGCTTATGTATACTATCATGTCCAACTTGTTTCCTCTTGATCTCTTTTTATTTTCTTTTTCCTCTAGTGAGAGCTTCAATTAAACAGAGGGAACCTTGTCTTGTCCTAGATTTTACTGGGATTGCTTCAAGTATCTCTCCATTTAATTTGCTATTGGCTGTTGGTTTTCTGGTCTCTTTTCTTATGTTTAGGTATGGGCCTTGAATTCCTGACCTCCACACTTTTTTTTTCCATCTTTATTAATTTGGGTATTTCTTATTTACATTTCAAATGTTATTCCCTTTCCCAGTTTCCAGGCCAACATTCCCCTAACCCCTCCCCCCCTTCTCCATGAGTGTTCTCCTCCCCATCCTCCCCCCATTATCACCCTCCTCCCAAGAATCACTGTTCACTTGGGGTCCACCCTTGGCAGGACCAAGGGTTAATCCATGTATAATCTTTGGGTAGTGGCTTAGTCCCTGGAAGCTCTGGTGGGTTGGCATTGTTCATATGACGTCTCAAGCTCCTTCAGCTCTTTCAGTCCTTTCTCTGATTTCTTCAACGGGGGTCCCGTTCTCAGTTCAGTGGTTTAATGATGGCATTAGTCTATGTCTTTGCCGTATTCTGGCTTTGTCTCTCAGGAGAGATCTACATCTGGTTCCTGTCAGCTTGCACTTCTTTGCTTCATCCATCTTATCTAGTTTGGTGGCTGTAAGTATGGGCCACATGTGGGGCAGGCGCTGAATGGGCGTTCCTTCGTCCTCTATTCTAAACTTTGCCTCCCTATGCCCTCCCAAGGGTATTCTTGTTCCCCTTTTAAAGAAGGAGTGAAGCATCTGCATTTTGGTCATCCTTCTTGAGTTTCATGTGTTCTGTGAATCTAGGGTAATTTTACTGAGTATTTTTGCATCAATATTCATAAGCAGAATTGGTCTGAAGTTCTCTTTGTGGGATCGTTGGGTGGTTGAGGTATCAGCATAGTTGTATTTTCACAGAATGAATTAGGTAATGTTACTTTTCTTTCTATGTTATGGTATAGTTTTAGGAGTATTGGTATTAACTCCTCAGTGAAGATGTGGTAGAATTCTGAACTACAACCATCAGACCCTGGGCTGTAATTGCTTGGGAGTTTTTTTTTTTCATTTTTTTCTTTTATTGAGTATCTTTTTCTTTTATTGAATGTTTTCTTTACATTTCAAATGTCATCCCCCTTCCTAGTTTACTGTCCAGCATCCCCCATCCCATTCCCCTCCTCCTGCTTCTATGAGGGTGCTACCTCCATTCTTCCCACCCTGGCATTTCCCTACATTGAGATATTGAGCCCTAACAGGACAAAGGGCATCTCCTCCCACTGATGCCCAACACGGTCATCCTCTGCTACATGTATGGCTGGAGCCATCAGTCACTCCATGTGTACTCTTTTATTGGTGGTTTAGTCCTTGGGAGCTCTAGTCTGTCTGGTTGGTTGGTATTGTTCTTCCTATGGAGTAGCAAACACCTTCAGCTCCTTTGGTCCTTTCCTTAAGTCATCCATTGGTGAGCCTGTTCTTAGTCCAAAGGTTTGTTCTGAGCATCTGTCCCTGTATTTGTCAGGCTATGATAGAACCTCTCAGGTGATAGCTATATCAGGCTCTTGTCAGCATGCACTTCTTATCATTTGAAATAGTATCAGGGTTTAATGGCTGTGTTTGGAAGTTTTTTTTTTTACTATATTTTCTCAGGGAATATCGGTCTGTTTAGATAGTTTACCTGCTGATGATTTAACATTGGTACGTGATAGTAGTGGTATCTATCTAGAAAACGAGCCATTTCATCTAGACTTCCCAGTTTAATGGAGCATAGACTCTTTAGCAGGATCTGATGATTTTTTTTAATTTTCTCAGTTTTTGTTGTTATGTCTCCCTTTTCATTTCTGATTCTATTTGCATAATGTCTTATGCCATTTAGTTTATTTGGTTAAAGGTTTATCTGTTTTGTTGATTTTTCTCTAGAACCAGATTTTGGATTTGTTTTAGTCTTTCTACAGTTCTCTTTGTTTCTATTTGATTAATTTTGGCCCTTGGTTTATTTCTTGCAGCTTACTCCTCTTAGGTGTGCTTGCTTCTTTTTTCCCCCTAAGGTATTCAGATGTACTGTTAAGCTGCTAATGTAGGATCTCTCAAATTACTTTGCTAAGGTACTTAGAGCTATGAATTTTTTCTTTCTCCCATATTCATGTTCCCTCCCCCTGCTTCTAGGAAGATGTATCCACTCCCACTCTTGCATTCCCACCAATCCATTCCTGACTCAACACCCTGACATTCCCCTACACTGAGGAAATGAGCATTCAAGGTCCAAGGAATTCTCACATTGATGCCAGACAATGCAATCCTCTGCTACATATGCTGCTGGAGTCATGGGTCCTTCCAGGTGTACTGTTTGGTTTGTGGATTAAGCCCCTAGAGATCAGGGGGGATCTGGTTGGTAGATATTGTTGTTCTTCCTATGGGGATGCAAATGCCATCAGCTCCTTCAGTTCTTTTCCTAACTCCTCCATTAGGTCCTTGTGCTCAGTCTGATGGTTAGCTGCAAGCATCCTCATTTCTATCAGGAGGGTTCTGGCAGAGCTTCTCAAATGTCAACTATATCAGGCTCCTGTACAAATGCACTTCTTGGCATCCACAACAGTGTCTGGTTTGATGGCTGAATATGGGAATGATCCCCAGGTGGAGAAGTCTCTAGATGACAATTCCTTCATTTCCTGTGCCAAACTTTGTCCCAGTATTTCCTACCTTGAGTATTTTGGTCTCTGTTCTAAGAAGAACTGAACCACCCACATTTTAGTCTTCCTTCTTCTTCAGCTGCATATGATTTGTAAATTGCTACACAGGTATTCCACACACTAGGGCTAATATCCACTTATCAGTGAGTATTTACCATGTGGGTTCTTTTTAGCTAGCTTAGCTCACTCAGGTTTATATTTTCTAGTTCCATCCATTTGCCTGAGAATTTCATTAAGTAATTGTTTTTAATTGCTGAATAGTACTTGATTGTGAAAATGTACCATATTTTCTGTATTCATTTTTCCACTGAAGCACATCTGGGTTCTTTCCAGCTTCTGTGTATTATAAATTGCTACTATGAACATAGTGGAGCACGTGTTCTTATTGAGGCATCTTTTGGGTATATGCCCATGAGATGAATAGTTGGGTCCTCAGGTTGCACTATGTCCAATTGTGTGAGGAACTACCAGAGTGCTTATAGCAGCTTGCAATCCCACCAACAATGGAGGAGTGTTCCTCTTTCTCCACATCCCTATCAAAATCTGCTGTCACCTGAGTTTTTGACCTTAACTCCTTTTAATGGTGTGAGGCAGAAAATCAGGGGTTTTTGTTTGTTTCTTTGTTTGTCTTTTATTTGAATTTCCCTGATGACTAAGGGTGTTGAACATTTCTTTAGGTGCTTCAAGTCCATTTGATATTCCCCAGTTGAGAATTATTTTTTAAGCTCTGTACACCATTTTTAATTAGATTATTTGGTTCTCCAGAGTCTAATTTCTTGAGTCATTTTTATATCTTAAATATTAGCACACAATTAAATATATCAGTAAAGATCTTTTTCAAATCTGTTGGTTATTGTTTTGTCCTATTGACATTGTCCTTTGCCTTACACAAGTTAGCAATTTTATGAAGTCCCGTTTGTCAAGTCTTAATTTTAAATAAGATGTCATTGGTGATCTGTTCAGAAAAATTTCCCCTGTTTCTATGTGTTTGAGGCTCTTCCCTACTTTCTTTTCTGTTAGTTTTAGTGCATTTGTTGTTATGGAGGTCTTTTATCCACTTAGGCTTGAGCTTCAATACAAAGATATAGGACAGTGTTGATTTGCATTGTTCTACATGCTGATCTCTAGTTGAGCAAGCACCATTTGTTGGAAATGCTGTCTTTTTTCCATTGAATGTTTTTAAATCCTTTGTCAAAGATCAAGTGACCATAGGTATGTTGGTTTATTTTTGTGTCTTCACTTCTATTCCCTTGATCTATGGTCCTGTCTCTGTACCAATATCAGGCAGTTTTTATCACAATTACTCTCTGGTAGAACTTGAGGTGAGGGATGACGATTTCCCCAGAAGTTTTTATTGTTGACAATAGTTTTAAGGATCCAGAGTTTTTTGTTATAATACATGAATGTGCAAATTGTTCTTTCTAGCTCTATGAAGAATTGAATTTTGATGGGGATTCCATTGAATTTGTAGACTGTTTTTGGCAAAATGTCCATTGTTACTATATTAATCCTCCCAATCCATGAGCATGGGAGGTCTTTCCATCTTCTGGGTTCTTTTCCATTTCTTTCCTCAGAGATTTGAAGTTCTTGTCATACAAATCTTTCACTTGCTTGATTAGGTCACACCAAGATATTTTATATTATTTGTGACTATTGTGAAGGGTGTCATTTCCCTACTTTCTTTCTCAACCTGTTTATCATTTGAGTTGAGAAAGGCTACTTATTTGTTTGAGTGAATTTTCTATCGAGCCACTTTGCTGAAGTAGTTTATTAGCTGCAGTAGTTCTCTGGTGGAATTTTTGGGATCACTTAAATATACTATCATATAATCTGCAAATAGTGATATTTTGACTTCTTCATTTCCAGTTTCTATCCCTTTGACCGCCATTTTTTTGTCTAATTGCTCTTGCTAGGATTTCAAGTACTATTTTGAATAGGTAGGTAGAGAGTGGACCATCTTTTATAGTCTCTAATTTTAGTGGGATAGCTTCAAGTTTCTCTCCATTTTGTTTAATGTTGACTACTGGTTTGCTGTATATTGCTTTTACTATGTTTAGATATGGCCCTTGTATGCCTGATTTTTTCCAAGATTTTTATCATGATGGAGTGTTGAAATTTGTCAAATGCTTTCTCAGCATCTAATTACATGATCACACAGAATTATCTTGAATTTGTTTATATAGTGGATTATGTTAATGGATTTAAATATATTGAACCACATCATGGATGAAGCTTACTGGATCATGATGGGTGATATTTTCATGTTCTTAGATTCACCTCATGTGAATTTCATTGAATATTTTTGCATCGTTATTCAGGAGGAAAATTGGTATGAAGTTTTATTTCCTTGTAGGGTCTTTGTGTTGTAAGTATAATTGTGGCTCCAAAGAATGAATTGAGTAGTATTCCTTCTGTTTCTATTTGGTGGAATAGTTTGAAGAGGATTGGTATTAGGTCTTCATTGAAGGTCTGGTGGCATTCTGCACTAAACCCTTTTGATCCTGTACTTTTTCTGTTGGGAGAATTTTAATAACTGCTTCTATTATTTTAAGGATTATGTGACTGTTTAGATTGTTTATATGGTCCTGATTTAAATTTGGTATTTGTTATCTGCCTAGAAAATTTTCTCTCTCATGCATATTTTCAAGTTTTCTTGAGTAAAATCTTTGGCAGTATGATCTGATAATTTTTTGAATTGCCTCAGTTTCTGTTATTATGCCTTCTGTTTGATTTCTAATTTTATTAATTTTGGTACTATCTCTGTGCCTGCTGGTTAGTGGTTAGTCTGGCTAAGTGTTTATCCTGTTGATTTTTCTCAAAGAACCAGCTCCTGGTTTTGTTTTGTTTGTTTGTTTGTTTGTTTTGTTTTGTTTTGTTTTCTTTTTTTATTCTATCTGTAGTTCTCTTTGTTTCTACTTGGTTGATTTCAGCCCTGAGTTTGATTATTTCCTGCCTTCTACTCCTTTTGAGTATGTTTGCTTCTTTTTGTTCTAGAACTTTCAGGTACACTATCAAGTTGTTAGTGTTCACTCTCCCGAGTTTATTTTTGGAGGCATCTGAGCTATGGCTTTTCTCTTAGCACTGCTTTCATTGTATCCCACAGGTATGGGTATGTTGTCCCTTCATTTTCATTAAATTCTCAAATGTCTTTAATTTAGTTCTTTATTCCTTTCTTTACCAAATTATCATTGAATAGAATGTTGTTCAACTTCAATGTGTATGTGGGATTTCTTTTGCTTTTGTTTATATTGAAGATCAGCCCTAGTCCATAATAGTCTGATAGGATGGAATAGCATTTTATTATTTCAATCTTCTTGTATCTGTTGAGGCCTGCTTTGTGACTGGTTATATGGTCAATTGTGGAGAAGGTACCATAAAGAGCAGAGAAGAAGGTATATTCTTTTCTTTTAGGATGCAGCGATCTACAGATATCTCTTAAATTCATTTGGTTCATAACTTCTGCTAGTTTCTCTGTATCTCTGTTTAGTCTGTTTCCACGATCTGTCCATTGCTAAAAGAAGGGTGTTGAAGTCTCACACTATTATTGTGTGAGGG
Organism: Rattus norvegicus; assembly: GCF_021556685.1. NCBI lineage: Eukaryota > Metazoa > Chordata > Mammalia > Rodentia > Muridae > Rattus > Rattus norvegicus. The sequence goes on from NC_141534.1 coordinate 223,451,007, forward strand.
GCAATGTGTGCTTTGATCTTTAGTAAGGTTTTCTTTATGAATATAGATGTCCTTGCATTTGGAGCACAGATATTCATGATTGAGAGTTCATCCTGGTTGGAGATTTAGCTCAGTGGAAGAGCGCTTGCCTAGGAAGCGCACGGCCCTGGGTTTGGTCCCCAGCTCCGGAAAAAAAAAAAGAGAGAGTTCATCCTGGTTTATTTTCTCCTTTGATGAATATGAAGGGTTCTTCCTTATTTTTTGATAATTTGTGGTTGAAAGTCAATTTTATTTAATATTAAAATGGGTACTCCTTGTTCCTTGAAACCATTTACTTGGAAAATTGTTTTCCAGCCTTTTACTTTGAGGTATTGTCTGTCTTTGTCACTCAGGTGTGTTTCTTATATGCAGCAAAATGCTGTTCCTCTTTTTGTATCCAGTTTGTTAGTCTATGTATTTTATTGGGAAGGTGAGTCCATTAAAATTAAGAGATATTAAGGAATAGTATTTTTTGTTTCCTGTTATTCTTGTTGTTAGAGGTGGACGTATTTTTTTTTTTTTTTGTGACTAACTTCTTTTAGGTTGGCTAAAAGAAGATGAATTTCTTGACTTTTATAGGGTGTAGTTTCCCTCCTTATTTTGGAGTTTTCCATTGATTATCCTTTGTAGTGCTGGATTTGTATAATGCTATTGTGAAAATTTGATTTCATTTTACATATCTTTTTTCTCCATTTATGGTAATTTAAAGTTTTGCTGGAAATAGTAGCCTGAACTAGCATTTGTGTTCTCCTAGGGTCTATAAGACGTCTGCCCAGAATCTTCTAGCTTTCATAGTCTATGGTGAGAAGTCTAGTGTAATTCTGATAGGTCTGAATTTATATATTACTTGACCATTTTTCCTTAGTATTTTTAATATTCTTTCTTTTTTTGTGTGAATTTGTTGTTTTGACTATCATGTAATGGGAGGAGTTTATTTTCTGGTCCAATCTATTTGGAGTTATAGAGGCTTCTTGTATGTTCATGGATATCTCTTTGTTTACGTTAGTAAAGTTTTCTTCCATAATTTGTTGAAGATATTTTCTGACCCTTTAAGTTGGGAATCTTAGCTCTCCTCTATATCTATTTTCCATAGGTTTTGTCTTCTCAGTACACCCTGAATTTCTGGAATGTTTTGAGTAGAAGCTTTTTGCATTTTATATTTTCTTTTATTATTGTTTCAATGGTATGCTCTTGAAATTCTCTTTTCAATCTCTTGTATTCTGTTGGTGATGCTTGCATCTATGACTCTTGAACTCGTTCCCAGGTTTTCTATCTCCAGCATTGTCTGTCTTTGTGCTTTTTTTTAATTGTTTCTACTTCTACTTTTAGATCCTCTATTGTTTTTGTTCAATTCCTTCACCTGTTTGGTTGTGTTATCGTGTAATTTTTTTTTTTTTTATTAACTTGAGTATTTCTTATATACATTTCGAGTGTTATTCCCTTTCCCGGTTTCCGGGCAAACATCCACCTCCCCCCTCCCCTTACTTATGGGTGTTCCCCTCCCAACCCTCCCCCCATTGCCGCCCTCCCCCCATAGACTAGTTCACTGGGGGTTCAGTCTTAGCAGGACCCAGGGCTTCCCCTTCCACTGGTGCTCGTACTAGGATATTCATTGCTACCTATGGGGTCAGATTCCAGGGTCAGTCCATGTATAGTCTTTAGGTAGTGGCTTAGTCCCTGGAAGCTCTGGTTGCTTGGCATTGTTGTACTTTTGGGGTCTCGAGCCCCTTCAAGCTCTTCCAGTTCTTTCTCTGATTCCTTCTCAGTTCAGTGGTTTGCTGCTGGCATTCGCCTCTGTATTTGCTGTATTCTGGCTGTGTCTCTCAGGAGAGATCTACATCCGGCACCTGTCGGTCTGCACTTCTTTGCTTCATTCATCTTGTCTAATTGGGTGGCTGTATATGTATGGGCCACATGTGGGGCAGGCTCTGAATGGGTGTTTCTTCAGTCTCTGTTTTAATCTTTGCCTCTCCCTTCCCTGCCAAGGGTATTCTTTTTCCTCATTTAAAGAAGGAGTGAAGCATTCACATTTTGATCATCCGTCTTGAGTTTCGTTTGTTCTAGGGATCTAGGGTAATTCAAGCATTTGGGCTAATAGCCACTTATCAATGAGTGCATACCATGTATGTCTTTCTGTGATTGGGTTAGCTCACTCAGGATGATATTTTCCAGTTCCAACCATTTGCCTACGAATTTCATAAACTCGTTGTTTTTGATAGCTGAGTAATATTCCGTTGTGTAGATGTACCACATTTTCTGTATCCATTCCTCTGTTGAAGGGCATCTGGGTTCTTTCCATTTTCTGGCTATTATAAATAAGGCTGCGATGAACATAGTGGAGCACGTGTCTCTTTTATATGTTGAGGGATCTTTTGGGTATATGCCCAAGAGAGGTATAGCTGGATCCTCAGGTAGTTCAATGTCCAATTTTCTGAGGAACCTCCAGACTGATTTCCAGAATGGTTTTACCAGTCTGCAATCCCACCAACAATGGAGGAGTGTTCCTCTTTCTCCACATCCTCGCCAGCATCTGCTGTCACCTGCGTTTTTAATCTTAGCCAATCGCACTGGTGTGAGGTGAAATCTCAGGGTTGTTTTGATTTGCATTTCCCTTATGACTAAAGATGTTGAACATTTCTTTAGGTGTTTCTCAGCCATTCGGCATTCCTCAGCTGTGAATTCTTGTTTAGCTCTGAACCCCATTTTTTAATAGGGTTATTTGTTTCCCTGCGGTCTAACTTCTTGAGTTCTTTGTATATTTTGGATATAAGGCCTCTATCTGTTGTAGGATTGGTAAAGATCTTTTCCCAATCTGTTGGTTGCCGTTTTGTCCTAACCACAGTGTCCTTTGCCTTACAGAAGAAGCTTTGCAGTTTTATGAGATCCCATTTGTCGATTCTTGATCTTAGAGCATAAGCCATTGGTGTTTTGTTCAGGAAATTTTTTCCAGTGCCCATGTGTTCCAGATGCTTCCCTAGTTTTTCTTCTATTAGTTTGAGTGTGTCTGGTTTGATGTGGAGGTCCTTGATCCACTTGGACTTAAGCTTTGTACAGGGTGATAAGCATGGATCGATCTGCATTCTTCTACATGTTGCCCTCCAGTTGAACCAGCACCATTTGCTGAAAATGCTATCTTTTTTCCATTGGATGGTTTTGGCTCCTTTGTCAAAAATCAAGTGACCATAGGTGTGTGGGTTCATTTCTGGGTCTACAATTCTATTCCATTGGTCTATCTGTCTGTCTCTGTACCAATACCATGCAGTTTTTATCACTATTGCTCTGTAATACTGCTTGAGTTCAGGGATAGTGATTCCCCCTGAAGTCCTTTTATTGTTGAGGATAGCTTTAGCTATCCTGGGTTTTTTGTTATTCCAGATGAATTTGCAAATTGTTCTGTCTAACTCTTTGAAGAATTGGATTGGTATTTTGATGGGGATTGCATTGAATCTGTAGATTGCTTTTGGTAAAATGGCCATTTTTACTATATTAATCCTGCCAATCCATGAGCATGGGAGATCTTTCCATCTTCTGAGGTCTTCTTCAATTTCTTTCCTCAGTGTCTTGAACTTCTTATTGTACAGATCTTTTACTTGCTTGGTTAAAGTCACACCGAGGTACTTTATATTATTTGGGTCTATTATGAAGGGTGTCGTTTCCCTAATTTCTTTCTAGGCTTGTTTCTCTTTTGTATAGAGGAAGGCAACTGATTTATTTGAGTTAATTTTATACCCAGCCACTTTGCTGAAGTTGTTTATCAGCTTTAGTAGTTCTCTGGAGGAACTTTTGGGATCACTTAAATATACTATCATGTCATCTGCAAATAGTGATATTTTGACCTCTTCTTTTCCGATCTGTATCCCTTTGATCTCCTTTTGTTGTCTGATTGCTCTGGCTAGAACTTCAAGAACTATATTGAATAAGTAGGGAGAGAGTGGGCAGCCTTGTCTAGTCCCTGATTTTAGTGGGATTGCTTCAAGTTTCTCTCCATTTAGTTTAATGTTAGCAACTGGTTTGCTGTATATGGCTTTTACTATGTTTAGGTATGGGCCTTGAATTCCTATTCTTTCCAGGACTTTTATCATGAAGGGGTGTTGAATTTTGTCAAATGCTTTCTCAGCATCTAATGAAATGATCATGTGGTTCTGTTCTTTCAGTTTGTTTATATAATGGATCACGTTGATGGTTTTCCGTATATTAAACCATCCCTGCATGCCTGGGATGAAGCCTACTTGATCATGGTGGATGATTGTTTTGATGTGCTCTTGAATTCGGTTTGCCAGAATTTTATTGAGTATTTTTGCGTCGATATTCATAAGGGAAATTGGTCTGAAGTTCTCTTTCTTTGTTGTGTCTTTGTGTGGTTTAGGTATAAGAGTAATTGTGGCTTCGTAGAAGGAATTCAGTAGGGCTCCATCTGTTTCAATTTTGTGGAATAGTTTGGATAATATTGGTATGAGGTCTTCTATGAAGGTTTGATAGAATTCTTCACTAAACCCATCTGGACCTGGGCTCTTTTTGGTTGGGAGACCTTTAATGACTGCTTCTATTTCCTTAGGAGTTATGGGGTTCTTTAACTGGTTTATCTGTTCCTGATTTAACTTCGATACCTGGTATCTGTCTAGGAAATTGTCCATTTCCTGAAGATTTTCAAATTTTGTTGAATATAGGTTTTTATAGTAAGATCTGATGATTTTTTGAATTTCCTCCGAATCTGTAGTTATGTCTCCCTTTTCATTTCTGATTTTGTTAATTTGGACACACTCTCTGTGTCCTCTCGTTAGTCTGGCTAAGGGTTTATCTATCTTGTTGATTTTCTCAAAGAACCAACTTTTGGTTCTGTTGATTCTTTCTATGGTCCTTTTTGTTTCTACTTGGTTGATTTCAGCTCTGAGTTTGATTATTTCCTGCCTTCTACTCCTCCTGGGTGTATTTGCTTCTCTTTGTTCTAGAGCTTTTAGGTGTGCTGTCAAGCTGCTCTTTCCTGTTTCTTTCTGCAGGCACTCAGCGCTATGAGTTTTCCTCTTAGCACAGCTTTCATTGTGTCCCATAAGTTTGAGTATGTTGTATCTTCATTTTCATTAAATTCTAAAAAGTTTTTAATTTCTTTCTTTATTTCTTCCTTGACCAGGTTATCATTGAGTAGAGCATTGTTCAATTTCCACGTATATGTGGGCATTCTTCCCTTATTGTTATTGAAGACCAGTTTTAGGCCGTGGTGGTCCGATAGCACGCATGGGATTATTTCTATCTTTCTGTACCTGTTGAGGCCCGTTTTTTGACCAATTATATGGTCAATTTTGGAGAAAGTACCATGAGGAGCTGAGAAGAAGGTATATCCTTTTGCTTTAGGATAGAATGTTCTATAAATATCCGTTAAGTCCATTTGGCTCATGACTTCTCTTAGTCTGTCGACATCACAGTTTAATTTCTGTTTCCATGATCTGTCCATTGATGAGAGTGGGGTGTTGAAATCTCCCACTATTATTGTGTGAGGTGCAATGTGTGTTTTGAGCTTTAGTAAGGTTTCTTTTACGTATGTATGTGCCCTTGTATTTTGGGCATAGATATTTAGGATTGAGAGTTCATCTTGGTGGATTTTTCCTTTGATGAATATGAAGTGTCCTTCCTTATCTTTTTTGATGACTTTTAGTTGGAAATTGATTTTATTTGATATTAGAATGGCTACTCCAGCTTGCTTCTTCTGACCATTTGCTTGGAAAGTTGTTTTCCAGCCTTTCACTCTGAGGTAGTGTCTGTCTTTGTCTCTGAGGTGTGTTTCCTGTAGGCAGCAGAATGCAGGGTCCTCATTGCCTATCCAGTTTGTTAATCTATGTCTTTTTAATGGGGAGTTGAGGCCATTGATATTGAGAGATATTAAGGAATAGTGATTATTGCTTCCCGTTATATTCATATTTGGATGTGAGGTTATGTTTGTGTGCTTTTCTTCTCTTTGTTTTGTTGCCAAGACGATTAGTTTCTTGCTTCTTCTAGGGTATAGCTTGCCTCCTTATGTTGGGCTTTACCATTTATTATCCTTTGTAGTGCTGGATTTGTAGAAAGATATTGTGTAAATTTGGTTTTGTCATGGAATATCTTGGTTTCTCCATCAATGTTAATTGAGAGTTTTGCTGGATACAGTAACCTGGGCTGGCATTTGTGTTCTCTTAGGGTCTGTATAACATCAGTCCAGGATCTTCTGGCCTTCATAGTTTCTGGCGAGAAGGCTGGTGTGATTCTGATAGGTCTCCCTTTATATGTTACTTGACCTTTTTCCCTTACTGCTTTTAATATTCTTTCTTTATTTTGTGCGTTTGGTGTTTTGACAATTATGTGACGTGAGGTGTTTCTTTTCTGGTCCAATCTATTTGGAGTTCTGTAGGCTTCTTGTATGTCTATGGGTATCTCTTTTTTTAGGTTAGGGAAGTTTTCTTCTATGATTTTGTTGAAGATATTTACTGGTCCTTTGAGCTGGGAGTCTTCACTCTCTTCTATACCTATTATCCTTAGGTTTGATCTTCTCATTGAGTCCTGGATTTCCTGTATGTTTTGGACCAGTAGCTTTTTCCGCTTTACATTATCTTTGACAGTTGAGTCAAGGATTTCTATGGAATCTTCTGCGCCTGAGATTCTCTCTTCCATCTCTTGTATTCTGTTGGTGAAGCTTGTATCTACAGCTCCTTGTCTCTTCTTTTGGTTTTCTATGTCCAGGGTTGTTTCCATGTGTTCTTTCTTGATTGCTTCTATTTCCATTTTTAATTCCTTCAACTGTTTGATTGTGTTTTCCTGGAATTCTTTCAGGGATTTTTGCGATTCCTCTCTGTAGGCTTCTACTTGTTTATTAATGTTTTCCTGTGCTTCCCTAAGTGTGTTCATGTCTTTCTTGAAGTCCTCCAGCATCATGATCAAATATGATTTTGAAACTAGATCTTGCTTTTCTGGTGTGTTTGGATATTCCATGTTTGTTTTGGTGGGAGAATTGGGCTCTGATGATGGCATGTAGTCTTGGTTTCTGTTGCTTGGGTTCCTGCGCTTGCCTCTCGCCATCAGATTATCTCTAGTGTTACTTTGTTCTGCTATTTCTGACAGTGGCTAGACTGTCCTATAAGCCTGTGTGTCAGGAGTGCTGTAGACCTGTTTTCCTCTCTTTCAGTCAGTTATGCGGACAGAGTGCTCTGCTTTCGGGCGTGTAGTTTTTCCTCTCTACAGGTCTTCAGCTGTTCCTGTGGGCCTGTGTCTTGAGGTCACCAGGCAGCTTTCTTGCAGCAGAAAATTTGGTCTTACCTGTGGTCCTGAGGCTCAGGTTTGCTCGTGGGGTGCTGCCCAGGGGCTCTCTGCAGCGGCAGCAACCAGGAAGACCTGTGCCGCCCCTTCCGGGAGCTTCAGTGCACCAGGGTTCCAGATGGTCTTTGGCTTTTTCCTCTGGCGTCCGAGATGTGTGTGCAGGGAGCAGTCTCTTCTGGTTTCCCAGGCTTGTCTGCCTCTCTGAAGGTTTAGCTCTCCCTCCCACGGGATTTGGGTGCAGAGAACTGTTTATCCGGTCTGTTTCCTTCAGGGTCTGGCGGTGTCTCTGGCAGGGGTCCTGCAGCTCCTGGGCCCTCCCCCACGGGAGCCCAGAGGCCTTATACAGTTTCCTCTTGGGCCAGGGATGTGGGCAGGGGTGAGCAGTGTTGGTGGTCTCTTCCGCTCTGCAGCCTCAGGAGTGCCCACCTGACCAGGCAGTTGGGTCTCTCTCTCACCGGGTCTGTATCGTGTAATTCTTTAAGGGATTTTTGTGTTTCCTCTTTGAGGGCTTCTACTTGTATACCTGTGTTCTCCTGTATTTCTTTAAGGGAGTTATTTATGCCCCTTTAAAAGTCCTCTACAATCATCAGTAAGTGTAGTTTTTAAATCCAATTTTACTTTTCAAGTGTGCTGGGGTATCCAGTTCTTGTTGTGGTGAAAGAGCTGTATTCTGATGATGCTAGTTTATTTCCTGAATTTTTTCTTAAGTTCTCACACTTGCCTCCTGCCTTCTGGTTCTCTCTGATTTTATTTTGCCTTTCTTTGTCGAACTGGAGCTTGTACCTCCTCTGGAACTGTGAGTCTGCAATCTTAGGAGTGAGAGCAGTCCTGGGAGACCATCTCTGTCTGGTCAGGTTTTGAGTCATAGGGCTGTGAGACAGCCCTCTGGGAGAAGATGGAGAGCAGAAGGGTCTTGTCCCAGACTTTTTGTGACCAATTATATGGTCAACTGTTGCATGTAGCCTGAGATGTTGTGAAGAAAGTATATCGTTTTGTTTTAGGCTGGAATATTCTGTAAATATTTGTTAAATCCATTTGGTTCATAACCTCTATTTGTTTCACTGTGTCTTTGTTTGGTTTCTGTTTTCATGACCTGTCTATTGGTGAGAATGGGGTGTTGAAGTCTGCCAATATTATTGTGTGGGGCTCAATGTCTGTTTTGGGCTTTAGTGAAGTTTCTGTGATGAATGTATTTGGAGCATAGATGTTCAGAATTGAGACTTTGTTTTGGTAGATTTCTTTTAACTTTGATGAATATGACGTGATCTTCCCCATCAAAACTTGAAAACTTTAAGTTATTTTTATAAGTATGGCAACTCCTTCCTTTTTTCTTGGGACCATTTGTTTTTAAAACTTCTTTCAGCCTTCATCTGAGGTAGTGTCTTCCTTTGTCATTGAGGTGTGTTTCTTGTATGCAACAAAATACTGGATTCTGATTGTGTATCCAGTCTGTTATCTCATATCTTTTATTGGGAATTTGAGGCCTATTATATTGAGCAATAATAAACAGAGTAGTTTGTTAGTTCCTATTATGTTTGCTATTTTATGTGGCATTGTACGTATGTGATTCTTTCATTTTGGTTTTGTTATGAAATGATTAAATCTTTGTGTGTGTGTGTGTGTGTGTGTGTGTGTGTGTGTGTGTGTGTGTGTGTGTGTAAGTCCCTGATTGTAAACTCCCTGTTGGAGTTTTCCTTCTAAATTCCTTTGTATAGCTGGATTAGTAAATAGATATTGTTTAAATTTAATTTTCTCATAGTATTTTTTGATTTCTCTATGTACAATCATTGAAAGTTTTCCTACGCATAGTATACTAAGCTGACATTTGTGTTCTATTATGTTCTGCATGAGGTATGTCCAGATTCTTCTGGCTTTTAGGGTCTTTGTTGAGACACCTGGTGTAGTTCTGATACATCTACCATTACATGTTACTTGACCATTTTCCATTACAGGTTTTAATATTCTTTCTTTATTCTGGGCATTTAGTGTTTTGATTATTATATAATGAGAGGAACTTCTTTTATGGTACAACCCATTTGGTTTTCTATAGGCTTCTTAAACATTTATGGCCTTCTCTTTTCTTAGGTTGGGAAAGTTTTCTTCTATGATTTTTGCTGAAGATGTTTTCTGCTCCTTTGAGTTGGGAATCCTCCTTCACATCTATTCCTACCATTCTTATATTTGATCTTTTCATTGTGTCCTGGATCTCCCAGATGTTTTAGGTTAGGAGTTTATAATGCTTTGTATTCTTTGATTGTGTGTTTGTTTGTTTTTTATTGGATATTTCTTTATTTATATTTCAAATGTTTCTGTTCACAAGGCCCCTATGCCCTCCACCTCCTTTCTAAAAGGGTGTTCCCATCCAAAACTGCTCCCCCCTTCTGGGCAGCCCTTAACATTCTACACTGGGGGTCAAAGGTTGGCAGGACCAAGGGCTTCTCCTTCCATTGGTGACCAACAGGCCATCTTCTGCTGCATAAGCAGTTGGAGCCATGGGTCAGTCCATGTATAATCTTTGGGTAGTGGTTTATTCCCTGGAAACTCTGGTTGGTTGACATTGTTGTTCTTATGGGGTTGCAAGCCTCTTCAGCTCTTTCAATTCTTTCTCTAATTCCTCTAATGGGGGTCCTGTTCTCAGTTATATGGTTTCCTGCTAGCCTTTGCCTCTGTGTTTGACATGCCCTGGCTGTGTCTTTCAAGAGAGATCTATAACTGGTTCCTGCCAGCATGCACTTCTTAGCTTCATCAATCTTATCTAGCTTGGGTGGCTCTATAAATATATGGGCCACATGTGGGGCCAGCTCTGAATAGCTGTTCCTTCAGTCTCCACTCTAAACTTTGCCTCCCTATCCCCTGATATGGATTTTTTTTGTTCCCCTTTTTAAGAACGAGTGAAGCATCCACATTTTGGTTATTCTTCTTCCTGAGTTTCATGTAGTCTGTTGATTGCATTCAAGCTTTTGGGCTAATATCCACTTATCAGTGAGAACATGCCCTGTGTGTTTTTCTGTGATTGGGTTGCCTCACTCAGGATGAGATTTTCTAGTTCATTCCATTTGCCTATGAATTTCATGAAGTCATTGTTTTTGATAGCTGAGTAGTACTCCATTGTGTACATATACCACATTTCTGTATCCATTCCTCTGTTGAAGGGCATCTGGGTTCTTTCCAAATCGGGGCCATTATAACTAAGGCTGCTCTGAACACAGTGGAGCATGTGTCTTTGTTGTATGTTTGAGCATCTTTTGGGTATATGCCCAGGGTATAACTGGGTCCTCAGGTAGTGGAATGTCCAATTTTCCGAGGAACCTCCAGACTGATTTCCAGAGTTGTTGTACCAGTTTGCAATCCCAACAATGGAGGAGTGTTCTGCTTTCTCCACATCATTGCCAGCATCTGTTGAGGCCTGAGTTTTTAATCTTAGCCATTCTGACTAGTGTGAGGTGGAATCTCAGGGTTGCTTGGATTTGCATTTCCCTGATGACTAAGGATCTTGAACATTTGTTTAGGTGCTTCTCAGCCATTCCATATTCCTCAGATAAGAATTATTTGTTTAACACTGTAACCCATTTTTAGTACAGTTATATGGCTCTCTAGAGTCTAACTTCTTCAGTTCTTCCTATATTTTGGTCATTAGCCCTCTATGGGATGTAAGATTGGTAAAGATCTTTTCCCAATCTCTTGGTTGCCATTTTCTCCTAATGACAGTGTCCTATGTCTTACAGAAGCTTTACAGTTTTATGAGGTTCCATTTGTCAATTCTTGATCTTAGACTATAACCCATTCATGTTTTGCTGAGGAAATTTTTCCCAGTACATATGTGCCCAAGAAACTTCTGTTGGACCCTCCTGGGCACTGTCAGTGTTTGGACCCGACTGAATCTTGCTGATGCATGTGAAAGCCTTTTCTTTCTAACAAAGTAACATGTTGACCTTTCTGTTTGATCTGCAAGGTAATACCTTGGCAGTACACCTGGGAGATAACACTGTTAATTCAGTTCCTATTTTCTGTTCATGTTTTTCTCCTGAGGACAGAAACCTGTTTTCCCATTGTGCTTCCTGGAATTCTCCACTTGTTCAACTTGGGGTATATATTCTGTGAACCTCAGTAAAACTTGGCATTCTTTTTTTTAACATGAATGACGTAAGTCTGTTTGTTCTTTTTAAATCCTTCAGGCCTACACTTGGTTCTCAGTACCATAACTTGCTGGTACTGACATACTTTCTTCTATTACTTTGAGAGTATCTGGTTTGATATGGAGGTCCTTGATCCACTTGGCATTAAGCTTTGTAAAGGATGATAAGATTGGATATATTTGCATTCTTCTACATACTGACCTCCAGTAGAATCAGCATCATTTGCTGAAAATGTTATATTTTTGCCATTGGTTGGTTTTAGCTCCTTTGTCAAAAATCAAGTGACCATAGGTGTGTGGATTCATTTCTGGGTCTTCAATTCTATTTCACTGATCTATCTGCCTGACTATACCAATATCATTCAGTTATTACTATTGCTCTGTAATACTGCTTGAGGTCAGGAATGGTTAGTCCCATAGAAGTTCTTTTATTGTCAAGTATAGTTTTTGCTACCCTGGGTTTTTTGACATTCCAAATGAATTTGTGCATTCCTCTTTCTATCTCTATGAAGAATTGAGTTGGAAATTTGATGGGGATTGCATTGAGTCTATAGATTGCTTTAGTCAAAATGGTTATTTTTACTATATTAATCCTGCCAATGAATGAGCATGGGAGATCTTTCCATCTTCTGAGATCTTCTTCAATTTCTTACTTCAGAGACTTGAAGTTCTTGTCATAGAGATCATTCACTTGCTTCATTAAAGTCACACTGAGTTATTTTATATTACTTGGGACTATTTTGAAGGGTGTCATTTCCCTAATTTCTTTCTCAGCCTTTCTTTCCTTTGAGTGGAGGAAGGCTACTGATTCGTTTGAGTTAATTTTATACCAAGCAACATGGCTAAAGTTGTTTATCAGGCTTAGCAGTTCTCTGATGGAGCTTTTGTTGTCACTTATATATACTATCATATCATCTGCAAATAGTGATATTTTGACTTCTTCCTTCGACCTCCTTTCATTGTCTGATTGCTCTGTCTAGGACATCGAGTGCTATATTGAAATGTAGGGAGAGAGTGGGCAGCTTTGTCTAGTCCCTGATTTTAGTGGGATTGCTTCAAGTATCTCACCTTTTAGTTTGATGTTGGCTACTGGTTTGCTGTACATTGCTTTCCTAGGTTTAGATATGGGCCTTGAATTCCTGATCTTTCTAGGACTTTTATCATGAAGGGGTGTTAAGTTTGTCAAATGCTTTCTCAGCATTTAATGAAATGATCATGTGGTTTTTATCTTTTAAATTGGTTCTATGGTAGATGACCTTCATGGATTTTTGAATATTGAAACACCCCTGCATCGCTAGAATGAGGGCTTACTTGATCATGATGGATGATCATTTTGCTGTGTTCTTGGATTCGTTTTGTAAGAATTTTATTGAGTATTTTTGTGTCAATATTCATAAGGGAACTTGGTCTGAAGTTCCCTTTCTTTGTTGGGTCTCTGTGTGGTTTAGGTATAAGAGGAATTGTGGCTTTGTAGAAGGAATTTCATAGTGCTTCATTTGTTTTTATTTTGTGGAATAGTTTGGACAGTATTTGTATTGGTCTTCTATGAGGTCTGATAGAATTCTGAACTAAACCCATACACTCCTGGGCTTCTTTTGGTTGGGAGACTGTTAAAAACTGGATCTATTTCTTTAAGAGTTATGGGGTTGTATAAATGGTTTATCTGTTCCTGATTTAACTTTGGTACCTGGGATTTGTCTAGAAAATTGTTTCTTTCAGGTTTTCCAGTTTTGTTGACTATAGGCTTTTGTAGGAGGATTTGATGATTTTTTTTAATCTTCGTGAGATTCTGTTGTTATATCTCTCATTTCATTTTTGATTTTGTTAATTTGGAGATACTCTCTGTGCCCTCAGGTTAGTCTGGCTAAGGGTTAATCTCCTGGTTTTGTTGATTCTTTGTATAGTCCTTTTGTTTCTATTTGGTTGATTTCAGGCCCAAGTTTGATTATTTCCTGCTGTCTGTTCCTCTTGGGTGTATTTGCTTCTATTTATTATAGAACTTTTAGGTGTGCTGTATATATGCTCCCTCCTGTTTCCTTTTGCAAGCACTCAGAGCTATGAGTTTTCCTCTTAGCACTGTTTTCATTGTGTCCCCTAACTTTGTGTACATTGTCCCTTCATTTTCATTAAATTCTATGAAGTCTTTAATTCCTTTCTGTATTCTTTCCTTGACCAAGTTATCATTGAATAGAGCATTGTTCATCTTCTATGTACATGTGGGTGTTCTGTCATTATTGTTGGTACTGAAGACCATCCTTAGTCTCTGGTGATCTAATAGGGTGCATGGGATTATTTTTATCTTGCTGTATCTGTTGAAGCCTCTTTTTTGACCAATTATGTGGTATGTTGTGGAGAAGGTACAATGAGGTGCTGAGAAGAAGGTATATTCTTTTGTTTTAGGATGGAATGTTCTATAAATGTCTGTTAAATCCACTTTATTCATAACTTCTGTTCATTTCTCTAAGTCTTTTTTTTAATTTCTGTATCCATGATCTGTCCATGGATGATAGTGGAGTGTTGAAATCTCATACTATTATTGTGTGAAGTGTAATGTGTGACTTGAGCTTTAGTAAGGTTTCCTTTATGTATGTAGGTGCCCTTGCATTTGGAGCACAGACATTTAGGATTGAGAGTTCATCTTGGTGGATTTTTCCTTTGATGTATATAAGGTGTCCTTCCTTATCTTTTTTGATGACTTTTGGTTGAAAGTCACTTTTATTCAATATTAGAATGGCTACTCCACCATGTTTCTTTGGTCCATTTGCTTGAAAAGTCGTTTTATAGTCTTTTACTCTGAGATAGTGTCTGTCTTTGTCCCTGAGGAGTATTTCCTGTACGCAGCAAAACACTGTGTCCTCTTTACATATCCAGTCTGTTTGTCTATTTTTTTTATTAACTTGAGTATTTCTTATATACATTTCGAGTGTTATTCCCTTTCCCGGTTTCCGGGCAAACATCCCCCTCCCCCCTCCCCTTCCTTATGGGTGTTCCCCTCCCAACCCTCCCCCCATTGCCGCCCTCCCCCCATAGACTAGTTCACTGGGGGTTCAGTCTTAGCAGGACCCAGGGCTTCCCCTTCCACTGGTGCTCTTACTAGGATATTCATTGCTACCTATGGGGTCAGAGTCCAGGGTCAGTCCATGTATAGTCTTTAGGTAGTGGCTTAGTCCCTGGAAGCTCTGGTTGCTTGGCATTGTTGTACTTTTGGGGTCTCGAGCCCCTTCAAGCTCTTCCAGTTCTTTCTCTGATTCCTTCAATGAATTTCTCTCCATTTAGTTCAATGTTAGCAACTGGTTTGCTGTATATGGCTTTTACTATGTTTAGGTATGGGCCTTGAATTCCTATTCTTTCCAGGACTTTTATCATGAAGGGGTGTTGAATTTTGTCAAATGCTTTCTCAGCATCTAATGAAATGATCATGTGGTTCTGTTCTTTCAGTTTGTTTATATAATGGATCACGTTGATGGTTTTCCGTATATTAAACCATCCCTGCATGCCTGGGATGAAGCCTACTTGATCATGGTGGATGACTGTTTTGATGTGCTCTTGAATTCGGTTTGCCAGAATTTTATTGAGTATTTTTGCGTCGATATTCATAAGGGAAATTGGTCTGAAGTTCTCTTTCTTTGTTGTGTCTTTGTGTGGTTTAGGTATAAGAGTAATTGTGGCTTCGTAGAAGGAATTCGGTAGGGCTCCATCTGTTTCAATTTTGTGGAATAGTTTGGATAATATTGGTATGAGGTCTTCTATGAAGGTTTGATAGAATTCTGCACTAAACCCGTCTGGACCTGGGCTCTTTTTGGTTGGGAGACCTTTAATGACTGCTTCTATTTCCTTAGGAGTTATGGGGTTGTTTAACTGGTTTATCTGTTCCTGATTTAACTTCGATACCTGGTATCTGTCTAGGAAATTGTCCATTTCCTGAAGATTTTCAAATTTTGTTGAATATAGGTTTTTATAGTAAGATCGGATGATTTTTTGAATTTCCTCTGAATCTGTAGTTATGTCTCCCTTTTCATTTCTGATTTTGTTAATTTGGACGCACTCTCTGTGTCCTCTCGTTAGTCTGGCTAAGGGTTTATCTATCTTGTTGATTTTCTCAAAGAACCAACTTTTGGTTCTGTTGATTCTTTCTATGGTCCTTTTTGTTTCTACTTGGTTGATTTCAGCTCTGAGTTTGATTATTTCCTGCCTTCTACTCCTCCTGGGTGTATTTGCTTCTTTTTGTTCTAGAGCTTTTAGGTGTGCTGTCAAGCTGCTGACATATGCTCTTTCCTGTTTCTTTCTGCAGGCACTCAGCGCTATGAGTTTTCCTCTTAGCACAGCTTTCATTGTGTCCCATAAGTTTGAGTATGTTGTATCTTCATTTTCATTAAATTCTAAAAAGTTTTTAATTTCTTTCTTTATTTCTTCCTTGACCAGGTTATCATTGAGTAGAGCATTGTTCAATTTCCACGTATATGTGGGCATTCTTCCCTTATTGTTATTGAAGACCAGTTTTAGGCCGTGGTGGTCCGATAGCACGCATGGGATTATTTCTATCTTTCTGTACCTGTTGAGGCCCGTTTTTTGACCAATTATATGGTCAATTTTGGAGAAAGTACCATGAGGAGCTGAGAAGAAGGTATATCCTTTTGCTTTAGGATAGAATGTTCTATAAATATCCGTTAAGTCCATTTGGCTCATGTCTTCTCTTAGTCTGTCGACATCACTGTTTAATTTCTGTTTCCATGATCTGTCCATTGATGAGAGTGGGGTGTTGAAATCTCCCACTATTATTGTGTGAGGTGCAATGTGTGTTTTGAGCTTTAGTAAGGTTTCTTTTACGTATGTATGTGCCCTTGTATTTGGGGCATAGATATTTAGGATTGAGAGTTCATCTTGGAGGATTTTTCCTTTGATGAATATGAAGTGTCCTTCCTTATCTTTTTTGATGACTTTTAGTTGGAAATTGATTTTATTTGATATTAGAATGGCTACTCCAGCTTGCTTCTTCTGACCATTTGCTTGGAAAGTTGTTTTCCAGCCTTTCACTCTGAGGTAGGGTCTGTCTTTGTCTCTGAGGTGTGTTTCCTGTAGGCAGCAGAATGCAGGGTCCTCGTTGCGTATCCAGTTTGTTAATCTATGTCTTTTTATTGGGGAATTGAGGCCATTGATATTGAGAGATATTAAGGAATAGTGATTATTGCTTCCCTTTATATTCATATTTGGATGTGAGGTTATGTTTGTGTGCTTTCATTCTCTTTGTTTTGTTGCCAAGACGATTAGTTTCTTGCTTCTTCTAGGGTATAGCTTGCCTCCTTATGTTGGGCTTTACCATTTATTATCCTTTGTAGTGCTGGATTTGTAGAAAGATATTGTGTAAATTTGGTTTTGTCATGGAATATCTTGGTTTCTCCATCAATGTTAATTGAGAGTTTTGCTGGTTACAGTAACCTGGGCTGGCATTTGTGTTCTCTTTGGGTCTGTATGACATCAGTCCAGGATCTTCTGGCCTTCATAGTTTCTGGCGAGAAGTCTGGTGTGATTCTGATAGGTCTCCCTTTATATGTTACGTGACCTTTTTCCCTTACTGCTTTTAATATTCTTTCTTTATTTTGTGCGTTTGGTGTTTTGACAATTATGTGACGTGAGGTGTTTCTTTTCTGATCCAATCTATTTGGAGTTCTGTAGGCTTCTTGTATGTCTATGGGTATCTCTTTTTTTAGGTTAGGGAAGTTTTCTTCTATGATTTTGTTGAAGATATTTACTGGTCCTTTGAGCTGGGAGTCTTCACTCTCTTCAATACCTATTATCCTTAGGTTTGATCTTCTCATTGAGTCCTGGATTTCCTGTATGTTTTGGACCAGTAGCTTTTTCTGCTTTACATTATCTTTGACAGTTGAGTCAAGGATTTCTATGGAATCTTCTGCTCCTGAGATTCTCTCTTCCATCTCTTGTATTCTGTTGGTGAAGCTTGTATCTACAGCTCCTTGTCTCTTCTTTTGGTTTTCTATATCCAGGTTTGTTTCCATGTGTTCTTTCTTGATTGCTTCTATTTCCATTTTTAATTCCTTCAACTGTTTGATTGTGTTTTCCTGGAATTCTTTCAGGGATTTTTGCGATTCCTCTCTGTAGGCTTCTACTTGTTTATTAATGTTTTCCTGTGTTTCCCTAAATGTGTTCATGTCTTTCTTGAAGTCCTCCAGCATCATGATCAAATATGATTTTGAAACTATATCTTGCTTTTCTGGTGTGTTTGGATATTCCATGTTTGTTTTGGTGGGAGAATTGGGCTCCGATGATGGCATGTAGTCTTGGTTTCTGTTGCTTGGGTTCCTGCGCTTGCCTCTCGCCATCAGATTATCTCTAGTGTTACTTTGTTCTGCTATTTCTGACAGTGGCTAGACTGTCCTATAAGCCTGTGTGTCAGGAGTGCTGTAGACCTGTTTTCCTCTCTTTCAGTCAGTTATGGGGACAGTGTGTTCTGCTTTCGGGCGTGTAGTTTTTTCTCTCTACAGGTCTTCAGCTGTTCCTGTGGGCCTGTGTCTTGAGTTCACCAGGCAGCTTTCTTGCAGCAGAAAATTTGGTCTTACCTGTGGTCCCGAGGCTCAGGTTCGCTCGTGGGGTGCTGCCCAGGGGCTCTCTGCAGCGGCAGCAACCAGGAAGACCTGTGCCGCCCCTTCCGGGAGCTTCAGTGCACCAGGGTTCCAGATGGTCTTTGGCTTTTTCCTCTGGCGTCCGAGATGTGTGTGCAGGGAGCAGTCTCTTCTGGTTTCCCAGGCTTGTCTGCCTCTCTGAAGGTTTAGCTCTCCCTCCCACGGGATTTGGGTGTAGAGAACTGTTTATCCGGTCTGTTTCTTTCAGGTTCCGGAGGTGTCTCAGGCAGGTGTCCTGCCGCTCCTGGGCCCTCCCCCACGGGAGCCCAGAGGCCTTATACAGTTTCCTCTTGGGCCAGGGATGTGGGCAGGGGTGAGCAGTGTTGGTGGTCTCTTCCGCTCTGCAGCCTCAGGAGTGCCCACCTGACCAGGTGGTTGGGTCTCTCTCTCACCGGGTCTGGGAGCAGAGAGCTGCTGCGGGCCGGGATCCGAGGGTGTGGGACTTCCGGTAAACACAGAACGTGCCCGGTCCTAGAGAAATTCTGCTTCCGTGTGTCCCAAGCTCACCAGGCAGCTTTCTTGCAGCAGAAAATTTGGGCTTACCTGTGGTCCCGAGGCTCAGGTTCGCTCGTGGGGTGCTGCCCAGGGGCTCTCTGCAGCGGCAGCCTTGTCTATGTTTTTATATTAGGGACTCGAGTCCATTGGTATTGAGAGAATTCTGTTTGTGCATCTCTCTTCTTTTGGTTTTGTTGCAAGAAGATTACTTGCTTTCTTTTTTGAGGGTGTAATTTCCCTCCTTGTGTTGGAGTTTTCCTTCTATTATCCTTTCTGGGGCTGGATTTCTAGAAAGATATTGTGTAAATTTTGTTTTGTCATGTAATGGTTTCTCCATCTTTGTTAATTGAGAGTTTTGCTGAATATAGTAACCTAGGCTGGCATTTGTGTTCTCTTAGCATCTTTATGACATCTGTCCAGGATTTTCTGGATTTCTTAGTCTCTGATGAGAATTTTGGTTTAATTCTTAGAGTTCTGTCATTGTATATTACTTGATCTTTTCCCTTACTGCTATTAATAATCTTTCTTTGTTTTGTACTTTTGGTGTTTTTAACTATTATATAATGGGAGGCAGTTGTTTTCTAATCCAAACTATTTGGAGTTCTGTAGGCTTCTTGTATGTGTATAGCTATCTTTGTCTTTACATTAGGGAAGTTTTCTAATATAATTTTGTTGAAGATACTCACTGGCCCTTTAATTAGGAAGTCTTCACTCTCTTCTATACCTATTATCCTTAGGTTTGATATTTCATTGTGTCCTGGATTTCTTGGGTATTTTGGGCTAGGAGCATTTTGCATTTTTACGTTATCTTTGATGGTTGTGTCATGTTTTCTATGGTACTTTCTGTTCCTGAGATTCTCTCTTCTCTCTCTTGTATTCTCTTGGTGATGCTTACATCTATGACTACTGATCTCTTTCCTAGATTTTCTATTCCTAGGTTTGTCTCCCTTTCTGCTTTCTTCATTTTTTCTATTTCCATTTTTAAATATTGGACGGTTTCTACATTTCCTTCACCTGTTTGGTTGAATTTTCCTATAATTCTTTTAGGGATTTTTTGTGTTTCCTCTTTAAGGCTTCTACTTGTTTACTTGTGTTGTCCTGTATTTTGTTAAAGGAGTTATTTATTCTCCTTCTTAACTCCTAGTTATTCCTTCTTAAACTCCTCCAGCATCTTCATAAAATGTGATTTTTAAAAAAAAAACATAAATACTTTTATTGTTATTTCTGGATCGAAAGATGTAATTATGATTTTGAAATTTAACATCTATATCATGAGTAGGAACAAAATTTTCATTTCTTTTTTTTATTATCTATATTTCTTTACTTACATTTCAAATGGAATTCCCTTTCCTGGTTTCCTGTCCATAAGACCCCATCCCCATTCCCTTCCCCATATGGGTATTCCCCTATCCACCCCACTTACCGCTCCCAGACATGTCATGCACTGGTGGTCCAATCTTTGCAGGACCAAGGGAACCCCCATCCACTGGTGCCCCAACAAGACTATTGTCTACTACATATGGAGTTGGAGCCCTGGGTCAGTCCATGTATAGTCTTTTGGTAGTGGTTTAGTCCCTGGAAGCTCTGGTTGTCATTGTTATTCTTAAGGGGTTGCGAGCTCCTTCAGATCTTTCAGTCCTTCCTCTAATTCCCCCAAAGGGGGTCCAGTTCTCAGTTCAGTGGTTTGCTGCTAGTGTTGACCTCTGTATTTGACATGCTCTAGATGTGTCTCTCAGGATATATATATATATATATATATATATATATATATATATATATAACCTTTCAGCATGCACTTTTTAGCTTCATCAGTCTTATTTAGTTTAGTTAGTATATATGAGCCACATGCGAGGCAGGCCTTTAATGGCCGTTCCTTTAGTCACTGCTCTAAACTTTGCTTCCATATCCCTTCCTATGGATATTTTCCCCATTTAAGGAGTGGGAGCATCTGCATTTTGGACATCCTTCTTCTTGAGCTTCCTGTGGTCTCTGGATTGCATCTTGGGTAATTTGAGTTTTTGGCCTATATCCACTTATCAGTGAGTGCATACCAAGTGTGTTTTTCTGTGATTGGGTTATCTCATTCAGGATGTTATTTTCTAGTTTGTTCCATTTGCCTATGAATGGAATACTACTCAGCTATCAAAGTATGACTATTACATCTAAATCTTGCTTTTCCTGATGTGTTTGGATATTCAGCATTTTCTTTGGTGGGAGACCTGGGCTCTGATGATCCCAAAGTATTCTTGGTTTCTGTTGCTTAGGTTCCTGTGCTTGCTTCTCACCATCAGGTTGTCTCTGGTGTTAGCTTGTCTTGCTGTTTTTGATAGTGTCTTAACCCTCCTGCAGGCCTGTGTGTCAGCATTCCTTTAGATCCATTTTCCTGTTTTCTTTCAGCTGGTTCTGGGAACAGAGTGCTCTGTTCTCAGGTATATAGTGATCCTGGCAACCGACTTTTAGCTCTTGGCACAGACAGGAACCAGAAGGGTCCTGCCCCTGGTTGCTTCTGTGCCCAGGGAACAGAGATGGAATTAGGTGATTTCCCCTTGTGTCAGTAATGTGGGCAGAGGGTAGTCTCCTCTAGTTTCTCAGGACTATCCACATTTCTGAAGGTCTTACTCTACCCCCCCATGGGATTTGGGTGCAGGGTGCTATTTGACCTGCTCAGTTCAGTTCCGGATGCAGGCTGAGCCCAGGTGTTTCCTGCTGCTGACTGCCGCTTTATCCCTGGATCCAGAGGCACTATGCAGTTTGCTCTTGGACCAAAGATGTGGGAAAAGGTGGGCAGAAGTGGCTGTATGTCCTGTGGTCTAAGGATGGTCTGTACTTCTGGGTGTTCAGCTCTCTCCCCCATAGGATTTAGGAGCAGAGAACTTTTGGATGAGCCAGTTCCACTTTGTATTTTTTTTTTTTGTCCTTGTGTCAGT